>NC_089235.1:62458093-63103406 GCF_963924675.1 Phocoena phocoena
CTCTGAAACACTTTGCTTTGGTGATCACTGGAGAAGACATGCTTCCTTCCAAACTTTACTGTTTCCTTTGTGTTTAGTGAATAAGCCCGCTGATCTCTGGGCTGTTAAGGAATGCAACACCAAGAGTGCCGGAGAGCAGAGAGTTTACTAAGTGGTACTGCAAAAAGCTTTACCTCTTAACCGTGCCCTTCTTGTACTGTCAGAGGGAGGGAAGGGGTGTTGCAAAACAGTCTTCATCTTGCCTCTGTCTCCTGATGTACAATGTCGTCAGGTCTATCTAATCTACACAACTTTGCTACTTTCTGGGGTTTTGAATACCATAACTGTATAAGAACAATTGTATAACAAAAATCTGACTCTTTTTTGCATAAGAAAAGTTGCATAAAAATGGTTTGTTTTTTTTTCTGGTTTAATCGGACTGTGCAGCCAGAAGTACAGGTATCTTAAAAACACGTGAGATGCAGATGATTTATTACTTCATGGTTCAGAATAGTCCCATTAGCATTTCTTTGGAGTTACTGTCATTTATTTACCAACTTCCTCTAGACATGATTCTTTTCTTGGTTAGGCAGAGTCAGTCACAAAGTAGCCAAGAAATATTACAGGGGAAATGAAAAGCATGTGAGATTTCCTTAGTGTTTAAAAAAGCACAACAACATAGAGATGGTACCTGAATGTGGGACAAGCATGGAAATGGTAAAAGTAGAACCTTTTTCCTTAAGCAAAACACATAGTGACAGAATTCCTTCTTTTCTCTTCCATACTTTTTGGTGAGGGTTCATGCAATTATGTAAATTTGGTTGATATTTTCTCCTGCTTCTTACCTTCTAAAACATCTTTACTTTTATCAGCTACATGTTGTTATCAGCAAGACTTTGGCCAAAGTGGTTATTGACTGCAAGCAAGTGGGTGAGAAGGCAGTAAATGCATCGTCTAATATCACATTAGATGGCGTCGAAGTCCTAGGGAGAATGGTTAGATCAAGAGGACCAAATGGAAACTCTGCACCAGTAAGTGGATAAATAAGTGACTCTGTGTTATTGTTAAAGAAAAAAATCCTCTTGAAATATAATTATCTATCTTCCAGGGGAAAAATTTGGTAAAGGGATGGATGGAGGGAGGGCTGGATGAATGATAGATTGATGAATGGATAAACAAGTAGATAATGGCCTCTTCAGATGAATTAAAACATGAACGTTCAAAGCTCTTGCAATATGCTTCTGCTATATTATAAGGAGAATGCTCCAAGAATTAGACTAGTTTGTTTTCTAAATGGATTTTAAAATTCAAATAGTAAAATATTCGTATTTTAAAATTCAAATAAAATAGTGTGGCATAAATGGTTTGTTAATGAGAATCAAAACTGTAAATGAACCTCATTTATATAAGCAGGTACAAATCCGAATAAAATGTTATTATTATACACAGTAAATTGACATAAGTCTCTCATTTGAGTTAGATTTGGGCATTTTAAAACTAGATTCTTCCTATTGCTAATGTAAAATTAACCCTTTAATTGTTAATAGTTATTTAAATAACAGATCATTCTAAGATATATTTTTCATCATACAACATGGAGTTTCAGACGAGGAGACTTCGAATTGACAAAGAAATCACATTCCCTTCAGTCACTACCCGCAAAAAAGAGCAGTGTACACAAGCTTTTGTTTTAACACCACACATTCACAGCTAATTAGCAATGTTCTCTAATTTGAGTCATTCTATAATTAGAACCAGTTAGCCTGGAGGGAATTTTATTCTTGTAAGCAATTCCAAATATTCAAATGTACACTTCTCTTCCGTGTAGCAGAATAATCAGGTTAATTATGATTCACTCTTACTGTCTTATGCTTTCAGAGATCTGTAGAACTAGCCAGCTATATGGAATTTTAGAAAGACCTGGTGGTTCTCAAAGTGTTTTTAAGCTGAAATCACTTAGTACAAATGAAATCTTCTAGTATATCAAATAAATGTGTATGATTAAAACACACCCATGTTGATTGAATGGGAGAGGGGGCATGGGGTAGCAGGTGCTTCCATCCTCCAATGTTCCCTAAGGGCGCTTTGAGGAACACAGTTCTAATTCCTCTGCTCTGGTATAACCCCTTCACTTTATATACCAGGAAACAGTCCCAGAGTGGTGAGGGAATTTACTTTGGGACAGTTTGCTGTTTCATGGCATTTCTCTTTGTGGTAACAATAGAAATGAAATCCTTGTGTACAATCAGGGTATATTGACGCTTTCAGATCTTCATAGATGTGTGCTAATTAGTTTAACACTTAGCTTTGAAGTATCTTTAAAAGTACTTTTGTTTCTACTTTGCTTTGGAGAACTATGGATTAGATGTTTGAAAAGAGGGAATATAACAGCTATGGAAGGCTCTTTTGTTTTCAGTTGTGGTAAGAGACTTTTAAGAACGTTTACATGAAATTGAGGAGTTATCTCCTCTTAATTTGTGGTATTCCATGTGGATTAGGAAACATTTCACCTTCTGCTTCATGGAAGATACTTTTATGATAGCACATTTCAGAATTTACAAGGTTCCAGAATTGGCAAACTACGGATACCTTGTATGGATAAATGGATGTATATAGATGGATGCTTAGAAGGATGAATGAATAGACTCTAATTTAAGAAAGAGAAACAATTCCAGGTGGATGAGATTATGGCCCATATCACTTAGTACTATCATTATTTTTTTTATTGTAGACATAATGAGTATAAAATCCCTGACACTTAGTAGCCATTCAATGAAGAACAGCTATTTTTATTGAAGAATGTCAACCATACCTTTTCCATCTCAGCTTTTCTAAACCTCTAGTACTTGCTTAACCCTTGATTATTTGTAGTCATATATTATTTTCTTGCTCTTTCATATAAATATATTTCACTTCTCTAGCCAGAGTATAAACCCCTCAAAACAGAAACCATGTCTTGGTCTTCATTTGCAATGACCCACGTCTACCCTACCTCACAGTATCTAATAAATTCGTATGAACAGAGTACTTTCTCAAGAAACACTTGATAGGAATTAAATAGGAAGTCATCTATTTGAATTGTATCATGTCTTTTCTTAAAATGTTTTGCATATATAGTATTCCGTGTGTGGTATTGACAACAGTCCACTAATATATATCATACCATCTCCTAATTATAATTCATACTTTGCAACTACAGTTTTATAATTACAGTTACAAATTAATTGTATTTCAAATTACACTCTACGTAGTAATTTTACTCCAATTGTGTGACCGATTAAATATTAAAGAATTTATTTCTGAAAGCAAAAATGACTGTAGGTGTCAGGCCTACTGGCGATAAATCTTTACTTTTGACCATGACAGAAAATCAATTAAACAGAGCACCCTCTGTGGTAACTTCCACCCAGTAGGAGACAAAGGGGAATTTATAGAGGTCAATCATTAAAGAGTTCTTTGTAAGCCTAGTAGGAAAAAAGTTGTAACTTTTGCTAGAATCTAGAAGTCTACAAAGGATTACTAAATAGATTTTTAGTCTACCCACTTATTGAGGAATTTGATTATGTTGAAATGGATGATATTAGAGTAGATCTCAGGAATGTGATTGAAAACTCGCTTGTTTGGTTTATTACTTAACTGTTTCAGGGCAAGGCAAGAGAGAAGCTTCAGTCTTCAGTTCTCAATTTAGAAATCATACATTGCTAATATAATCTTGATGTACATATGCAAAAGGGAATGTGTAATGAACAAGTTTTGGGTCATTCCAGGAGGGGTAATTATCATCTAAGAGGAATGAGTAGTTTATAGGTAAGCATTCCCTGGCAAATTCAGCAATGATTCAAAAACTGTCAAGTGATGGAAGAACTCTAAATTATCAGTCTTTAAAGACTACAGATTTTTTAAACCAAAGTTGAGTGGAGGAGAGATTAATGGATTTAGGGATATAGTAACTACTGTATTGAAATTACTCATATTCATAATAAAAACAACTTGCATTCAGCAATGCTAGATTTTACATGCAGCAAATGTCCCTAGTGGGACTAAACTAATAGGCAGGCTTAATTTAGCCGTCAAAACGCACATGGGAAGAAATTTAACAACTGTGCGTCTCGTTTCCAATCTTCCTTCTCCTGAGAAGTTTCTTCTCCCTTTTCTGATACCTAATGAAATTATCATGCTGCCAATCAGAGATGATTCAAGAAAAAATTTGAGCTTCTGGCATTGATTATGTCTGTTAGTGTCTTTTTTCCACCTTTTCAAATCTAGCACTTATATAATTATACAACTGACATTTATTTAGCCCTCTGATGTGGTAAATAAAGACAAATACAAGTAATGTTATGGAGTTTTTAGTAATTTTATTTAGAGTTAAAGCTTTTATGTAGGAATCAATAGTAGACTAGTCAATGATCCTCTAGAAACAAGTGTTTTTAAATTGCAAGGACATGGTTGTGTTTTCACTGGATTGTATCTTTCACTCCTTAAAACGATGATAGTGGCTAACATTTATTGCCTGCTATGGACTAGGCAGTGTGAACATTTCTGATATTATCTCGTTTAATCCTCCAATAACCCTAGGAAGAGATACTTATTATTATCCCCATTTTATAGATGCAGAAACTGAGACTTGAATAAGTTAGGGAGGAATCCCCTTTCAAAAGTGAGGAAAGTGAGATATGAGCTTGTATCTGAGTTGCATGTGGTTACCCAATTTCCATTCTGAGCTCTTTTCCCTTGGTTCAGACTGATTCTGATGGAACTTAAGGCAGAGGAGGGAGTCTGGTCTGTAACAGTGACCATACGCCCTGTCTATTCACTGGCAGGTTCAAAAACTCACCATTATTTGAATTACACCCTTGAAATAAACGTGATCAAAATGTTCCCCCCAAGCATGTCTACACCTAAACATTCTAATTACTACCAACAACCACAACAGCTGTCCCTTTTCATCTCCTATTAGAATAGTGCCATCATGGTTTCCCTTAAATTCAGTAAGCTGATGGCGAGCAAGTAAAAACACCCTGTTCAATAGGTGACAAGTGATAAAGGCTTAATAAATCTTAGTTTGGAGGTGGAATCAAGCAAAGTTACACACCAATTTAAAAGCAGGACATGGCCTAGGTCCTCAGGACTCTTTCTTCTATGTTCTCGGGCAGTGTAAAGCTCTCTAAATATTTGTATAAGTTCAGGTACAGCTTGACTTCAAATTATAAGCTTAAAAATGTTATACTAGGAAAAAAATCAACAGATGAAAACTGGTACTGAGTGGAAAGTTGAGCCAGGGGTACATTTTAATTTCCATTCACAGATCACAGTGACTCAACTGCCAAGAAATATTTTAATCTTATTTTCGTGCTGACATCTGACCCCAAATGACTTGCCTTTTGTGCTACACCCAAACAAAAATGTCCAGTAATGAAAAAGTGTTTGTAATTGTCTAAGTATTCCCTTGAAAGAGATTATAAAAAGTGAAAGTGGGAGGGTACTTTTTTTTTATTTGGCCAGATTTATTTTTCATAATGTTCAGTCAGTTACAAAGGAAAAAAGTTGCAGAAGTGAAAAGGGGCTGCCTCTTAGTCACTTGAAGTATGATTTATTTTGAACCATATTGTCTTGCACTTTTAGGCACTCAAATATAAGATCTTTGGACATGTCATCTCTGTAATGTTTCCTCCATAATTTGTATAAATGTGTGTGTAATTGCTTCTGGAATAAAAGCCAGATTTTTAAAGAACAATCCCCAGAAATGTGCCTTGGAAATGAAGTCTCTAAATAAAGGCTGAGGAATCTAAACTATTACGAATGCAAAACAATTATGAATAAATTTGTTGTACTCACACAAAAAAGGCTGCTGACTTCATCTAACTTGAAAAAGAAAAGACAGCCCACAAGCATTCTTCAAATGATAGTATCAGCCTCATTCAGCATTTAGTAGGTATTTGACCTCTTGAATAAATAAAATGAACTCATAAGAATCTCAGTGACTCAATAGGGTAGGGGAATTTTAGCCAAAGGTTTGTATGGAGACATTATACTGTTATAGGTGATTGGGCAGTGAATTCGAAAAACTTCAAGAAAGCCTGGTATATCCTGGGACTAATAAAAAGACTTTGCTTTAAATAAATCTTTCCATTCACTAAAATGTGTTGACACTGAGGGCTCTATTCAGAAATGGAAAATTTCTTAATGGATGAATGACTTACAGAATTAACTGAATCTATCTAATGCTGTCATAATGGGACCCATTTAATAAATGTCCCCAGACAAATGGCATTGTCAAGTTAGGCTGGGGTATCTACATTTTAAACATTAGACTAATGATCTGTTTACTGCAGAATAAACCACAAGAAAATGAGGTGTGCTGTTCAAATCCCAGCCAGAATTCAGCTTTCAACATGTGCTTAAATTACTTTGACTTTTTCGTCCCAAGTCCTAATTTACAGAATGGGGTTGACATTACTATTATCATACCTCATAGTGGTGATTGAAAGATTAAATGATATAGGCAAAGTCCTTAGGATAATGCCTGGCACATAGTAAGTTTTTCAACAAGTGTTTGCTGCTCTTGTTATTTGCTGAGATTTCTCTAAACCAAAATATTGACTATTGGGGACACAAACTACTGTTATATTTCTGCTCTCAATATTGCATCACTTTCATTTTCATTCTACTATTTTGGCCTCTGTATTATATACTCCTACAGCTTAAAGATCAATTATAAAAGGGCTTTTGTACATATTATATTAAAATAATATTTATTAAAAAATAATTTAAAAAAGAAATATTATTTATAACTGTATTCTGGGAACTGTTCTAAATATTTCCCTTTATGAGTTCATTGTATTGTTATGGCTACTATTATTACTCTAATGAATAGCTACTATTATTATCCTAATTTTATAGGTAAGGAAAATTGAGACTCCAACACATTAAATAATTTGTTTCAAGTGACTTAGCTTGTGAGTGGATTACACCCAGGCAGCCTAGCTCCATAGCCTCCTAATCTCTATGCTCCTTGAAATATCTTTGTTGCCATTGTTGTTTATGAAAATCAGCAGCCGTGTCCTTTAAAAATGCTTTAATTTTAAAAACCTAATTTTTTAATGGTCATAATTTTGTTGTATGGTTTCCCTGAGCAGACTTAAATATCATACCCTTTGGGGAAAAATTTTTTTTAATACAGAAAAAAAAAGAATAGTGAATCATGCAATATTTCTTCAAATAACACAATGGTTTTATATTGAAAAAAGAAAGCAGGATGTCTTGATTTATGGATCTGCTTTCAAAATTTGTGTCATTTTATGAATTTTGCAAAACTCACTTAGGGAAGGATGTTTGCAGCAAGGCACAATTCTTCCTGGGTATAACAAGAGAAAACCTGACTTCATTTTCTTTACTGTCAGATAGGGCAGGCTCTTTTGTGATGCTGGAAGCATTGTTAGTAACCTGTTTCAGTCATACCAACTATTTGAGTATTCTCATCTTCATCCAGGGGACCCTTGACAGGGATGAGAGAAAATAAGGCACCAAGAGTTTCCAGCTTTTGCTGAAAACACCACTTGCTGAAGGAAAGTTACAGATTTAAAATGCAAAGAATTTCATCCTTCTCCTAGCTCTGTAATTGATGACACATTTTTCTTTTTTGTTTTTTTAAATGGAAGTATGGTTGATTTACAATGTTGTGTTTTAGGTGTACAGCAAAGTGATTCAGTTATAGATAGCTAGATAGCTAATGTCTATTCTTTTTCATATTCTTTTCCATTATAGGTTATTATAAGATACTGAATACAGTTCCCTGTGCTATACAGTAGATCCTTGTTGTTCATTTTATATATAGTAGTGTGTATCTATTAATACCAAACTCATGATGACATTCGATATTTGAAAATAATATAGGAAGAAATATAGTATTAGAAATGGTTGCATCATGAAGCTAGTGTGAGTCCCTAATGATATTATAATGATGTTTCTAAATACTTCAAAATATACATTAACTTGTCAACATAAATGAGTAGAACAAGACTGTCTAAATATTTATGGTGTGATCGATGCCTTCAATAAAAATACACTTAGTACAGATTCTCACAATACCGTATGAGAGCCTGTCATGACACCACATTGTAAACAGTATTTATGTGTCTGTCTCTTACTCCCTATAAATTCTTTGAGAGCAGAACTCTGGTTTTGTTCATTTTCATATCCTAAAGGAGGTCTACATGGTATCTGTCTTGCATTATGCACTAAAAAAAAGTAGCCAAATATATGCATGAATGATGAAAGTCAGAATTAATTCAACAAGTCTTCATCATGAATACCTACTACATGCCACATGTTTTCACAAGTTTTTGTTTTTGTTTTTTTTGGCCGCATGGCATGACATGTGGAATCTTAGTTCCCCGACCAGGGATAGAACCCATGCCCCCTGCAGTGGAAGCATGGAGTCCTAACCACTGGACCACCAGGGAATTCTCTACATGCCACATGTTATGATAGGGGGCGCAAAGATGAATAAGTGGTTCTGTGTTCTTTGATGACCTCCCAGTCTGAGGAGAAGAAAATATAAATAATTGTACTGTATGGTGGGACATATGCTATAAAAGATGTATGGAGCATTGTGGGATTACAGAGGCACTTGGAGTAACTGTGATGGACAGGACAGGGAGGATTTCAACAGAGGCACTAAGCTTTTTTAGGTAGAGACGGAAGGAGGAATTGTGCTAAATAAGGGGGTTTGGATGGTGGATGGAGTAACTACTGACAAAAATCTTAAATCACTGTATGTTTGAGGAACAAAGATTGATATTGTTAGAATGACTTTTTAATTTATTCACTGTAATATTATGTTATAAATGTATTGGTGTTCTATTATGTAATACATACTATGAAATCATTACAATTATAAACACAATGTATCTATATATCTTTTGTTGAATGACAATTTTCTTTTTAAATTGAAGTTCCAGTTACAGATGTTTGATATTATTTGTTCCACATCATGGGCCAGTAAAGACAAATGCTGTGAACTTCCTGGCCTGGTAAGAATTCTTCTTTCGTTATTTGGTCTGTTCTTTACCGAAGTTTTCTAAAGTTATATTTAATTTTCCCTGAAAATGAAATGCTGTTTCACAAAACTCATGTCACAGATAATTCATTGTGATGATGATGATGAAAATTAGAAAGAGATTAAGAAGGAGGTGTGTCTGAAATCAGCAGGACACGCTGACATACGCGGGGGGGAGCGACACAGCTCCACAGAGTGCCTTCTACAGAGTCCGGATGTTCCCAAATTTCAGGTTCACTGAAGCCTTTGGTGTCACAGTAATGTTTTTCATGGCACCCCTGAGCCCAAAGAAATACCTAACAATTCCATACATAAGGTCATTAGGTCCAAACATCTTCATAAGTCTTTACATCCTAACAACTCAGTAGCTGTATGAAAAAATGATAAACATAAATCGAAAATTTTAAATGATGAACTTTTTTTTGCGGAACACGGGCCTCTCACTGCTGTGGCCTCTCCCGTTGCGGGGCACAGGCTCCGGACGCGCAGGCTCAGCGGCCATGGCTCACGAGCCCAGCCGCTCCGCGGCATGTGGGATCTTCCCGGACCGGGGCACAAACCCGTGTCCCCTGCATCGGCAGGCGGACTCTCAACCACTGCGCCACCAGGGAAGCCCAAACTTAGTTTTAAATAACCACAACTACTTACTAATGGGATGTGTGTGCCTGTGGAGAATGCACTATTTCTCATGTCTTGGAATCTGATCAGACATCACCATTCTCACTTCTTTTTCCACATTGATTTTCCCCCATGGTACTTGCTTTCCTTCATAGCTACTGCTGAAAAACCAGATTTGCAAATATATGACATCAAAAATCTAGTGTTGAAACTGTGAACTCCCTTGAGCTAGTCATTCATATGAAGTCCAATGGGTGCCAAATATTGCTGTTTCTCTTAATTCTTTTAAACACTCAGAGTGCCCCTGTGAGTTTGCTGTACTGCCCCAGGCCATCTTTCCACACAGTTTGGGAATCATAGTCATGATCTATAGAACCTATGCAAGGCTGCTAGAAAAATAAACTTTTCCTCATTATTAATACCAAGTGTAATTCACAGGGAGGGGGTACCTGTATATATAAAGACAGATTGTTCATAGCTAAGGATCTTTAGGACCAGTGAGCTGAAATGTTGACCCCGTTATGGTTGGACAGGCATCATATCTTAAGAATTCAACTGGGAGAATGGGCATGGGGAAGACTTTATCAAGTCTAAAAGATTTGCTTTTTTTAAGACCTGACACCAGATCACATCATCTGTTGCAGGCAGTAAATTCATGGTGACTATGTTTAAGAAGGAAATAACTTTTTTTTTCATCAAAATAAGTTTCCATTAAACTGTGGTGAGGAATTACATCAGAGACACTGTGATGTTATGCTTACGGGCAGGTGGATTGGAAACTGTGAAGGGAAACACTCAGAATCTTATGGAAGATGTGATCACCACATCTCCTAGGAAGGGCCCAGCCCTTCTCAAAACTTTCCTTTGAATTTCTATCACTGAAGATGTGTAAATCCCGTGGTAGAAATACATGGATGGAGACACAGTCAACAGCCATGGCGAAACCATTCCCGAGTCTGTGGTCATAGGAGGTCTGCTGTCAGCCTAATGTGGGGGGATCTTTCAGGATACTTAAGTTTGTATTTCACTCAAGCTGCCCAAGATATCAGGCCAGATATGTTAGCAGGGTTTTTGTCCTGTAATGAGCTGAAACTTTTAACTATCGTCCAACATTTAGCGAGAAGCATATAAAGGCTCTTTGCTCAAAATTTTTGGGTTTCTGTTGTGAATATTTCAGAGACTGAGATTATTTTCATCTTGATAATTTAATTATCATCTGTGCTCTATTCAGCTCTAACGTTACATTTCCCCAAGGTCTTAGAAAATGAAGCTCACTTTCTCTCTATCCAAAGGGACAGATGAACCCTTCAAAGTTCTGTAGTTTCTTATCCCAGGGAAGACTTCTTTTTAGCTGCTACTCCAAATGTGACATTCACAAATCATTCAATAGCCCTTAGCAAGTGCTCTGTCTTGGTTTACACTCCAGTAACTCATTCAGATACATTCAGCCTGGTATTCATCATCTATCTTGTAGTGTTACCTGGCAGCAAAATTCTCCAAGAGGAAATGACCTCCTATCCCAAAGCTTTAGATTGATGCTGTGATGTTTTCTTACTTTCAGTTACAGAAGGTGAGCAGTAGTTAAAATTGTTACAGGGATGATGTGTTTAAGCACTGTTTTTGTTTTCTTTTGTGTCTTTGTTTTAGTGTAGATGCAGTTGTTTTGATGGACCATTCCAACAAGTTTTCTTTTATCCTTTGAAATGGAAAAAAATGTTGTAACACAAAGGAAGTGTTCAGGACCTTTAGTGCATAGAGTACTACTCCTCCAACTGAATTAAATAGTAACCAGAATTTTTTTTTTTGCACCCGCTTCTGCCTTTCTTTCTTCACCTGGATTCCCAAGCTCGTTTTATCAACATCCTTTGATAATAATGATGATCCAGAGAGCCATTCATTGTTTCTTTCAAGAAAAGATTTTGTGGTCAGAAGAGAATATTCTCTGCCTTTCTAGACTAATGCTCACTTACTAATTTTTTTGAAGTGTCTTAAAGTGTTTTCTTTGAGTCCATAAAGCCATTTGTATAGACCATCTTGTTAATAGTTATGCTATTTCTTTTTCTCCTCAGAGGGATGAAGAGACCTGCCCAGAGCTTCCACATTCCTGCTCCTGTTCTGAAATCAATAAAGGGGCTCTGGGACCAGCAGGCCCACCGGTAAGTATTGCCTAGTTTGAACTTAAATTGTTCTTTAATATTTATAACTATCACTTGTTGCATGTCTGTGCCCATCACTGTGCTAAATACTCACTTAATCCTACAAGCAAACTGAAGCACAGAGAGGTCAAGTAACTTGCCTAAAGAACACAGCTTGGAGGAGCTGCTCTTCAAATCCAGGTCTCCGTGACTCCTATAGATGATGCTCTTAACTGCTGCGCCACACTATGTCTCACAGTGCTATCTATTCAGAATCTTCCCTTTGAAGTCCTGTGGCTTATTTTCAGTGTGAATGTTGCCAACATTGGCCCCCTGCTTGTTGCTGTAAGATTTGCATACATCCCCTCTGCCCATTCTATATCAACATTGATAGTGAAGGGAGGTTTTTCAAAATCACTAGGAAAAGTATCCTATGTGAGCATGAAGTTCTCCATTACTGACTGGAACTTCATACAGAAAAGAAGGGGGCGGGGAAAGGGGAGAGGAAGGAAAAAGGAAGGAAAGGGGAGAGGAAGAGAGGAAAGGAGCGAGAGAGGGAAAGAGAGGGAGAAAGAACACATTTTTTTCTTATAAACATATATATATATATAGATTCATACATGTAAACGTACATGTAAAAAGTAAACATAACCTTTTCTCGTTTGGTCAAATACTACAAAATGAAGGGTTTTTATTGTTGGTGCTGATGTTAATTTGCAAAATCATGCTAATTTATATCATATTTCACTCAAAGAAGACATTTAAAAATTCTTAGCCTAGGTTGGTTAACTGTCTATATATCTCTACAAATAGGTCTTTAAAAATTTTTTTATACAATTTTAAAGGTTACTTTCCATTTACAGTTATTATAAAATACTGACTATATTCCCTGCGTTGTACAATATATCCTTGAGTCTATCTTACACCCAATAGGCAAGAAAATATTTTTTAAAAATATAAAATGTATATAATTGCACTCTCTGCGTCTTTGAATTGACCGTGATAGATCTTTCGTAATAAGTCTAAATACTTATGTCTAACCTGCTAACCTGGGGTTATCAGCGTTTCTTTAAGATAAGTATGATATAGCTGGTCTTTGGTTAGGAAGTGGCAAATATATCAAGGCAGAAGGACAAAGAAAACAGGGAGAAGATGCAGGAGCACATGAAATCCAGACCTTGCAGGAGGAATGTTCTGAGGCGGACCTGTGCTTACACGTGGCTTGCTGTTGGCAACCGGTGCAGTCAGCACGCATGTGTAGATACCCCTCGCTGACAGCTGGCGTGCAGCATGGACATTTGCTCCAGGTCGGCCCCACCAGCATAGTTTGTCTTCATTTGTGTAGCACACTTACCGAACTGAACAAAAAGAAAGAGAACCTGCTGAATGTACCTGGAATATATCCCATCAGTCTCTCCTTTATCTTTGGCACATAGAACACTCTTTCAAGCTCCGGATGTAGACCCGAATATTGATACTTTTTTTTTTAACAAAAGACTCTTTATCCCAAAGAAGCAAATGTGGAGTTAATGGTAAAAGCATTAAATTTAAATAAGACTAGGTAAGTCATGGAGCCACTGTGAACCTCCATTTCCTCATGTATAAACAGCACCCACCTCTTGAACTGGTATTGTGAGGAATACACAGACTAATATGTATAAACATATTTTGTGCATTATAACTCATTGATCAGACGTAAGGAGTTGTCTTTAGTTTAATCTGGGAATTGAAAACAAAGATTTATTTTCGACTGTGTGTGGCTTGCTTTTTTTCATCCCAAAGTATGTCTTTGAACGTTATCAAGGTTAATCACATTGTTTAGTTCATTCGTTGTACCTTCTGTAAGGAATTCCACTATATAAACAAGAGTTTATTGACCCATTACTGTGGAGTATTTTCCTACTACAGTATCATTACAGTGAATGTCCTTTGTATGTCTCTTTGCAGGCTTGAGTAAGTGCTCTTGCAATAACACTTAGAATTAGGTTTGTTGGAGAAAAAAGAAGGTGCATGTTCAACTTCATGAAAAAACCCCAAATTGCTCTTCAAGGTAGTGGTCCCAATATCCTCTCCCACACACTCTGTATGAGAGGTCTAGTTGCCCTACCCCTCACCAGCACTGTCTGATGTTGCCAGATGTGAGAGCTTTCACTTACAATGACTATAAAACTCTGTCCTTGTTCTTTAAAATAGGACTTTCTCTCCCTGCTAGTGAGATGGGGCAGTTTTTTATTTGTCTCTGAACCATTTGGATTTCTTCCTGTGTAAATACCCATTTATACAGTTTGCTGGGTTTTTGTTGTACAGTTTTTTCTCATTGATTTGTCAGTGGTTTTATGTATTTTGGACACTAATCCTTTATTAATGATATGGTTTGCAAATATCTTTTCCTGGTCTGTGACTTGCTTGTTGTTTGTGGCAAGGTATATTGTCTAGAAATTTTTATTCTAATGTAGTCAAATTTAATATTTCCGTGAGCTATTGTCTTTTATATTTTTCTTTATCCCTTCTTTCAGCCATGATTTCTTAGAAGCGTCTTTTAAAATTTCCAATCATGTGTGCAATTTTTACCTTTTATTATTGATGTATTCATTTATTGTACTTTTTCATGGAAGAGAGTCTGTAGACCCGTTCTTTGACATTTGTTGATTCTATAACATTCGCTCTGTGTCCTTTTGTCAGGTTTTACAGATGTTGCACGTATGCTTTAGCAGAATGTTTGTTCTCTAATTATGGAGTTCAGAATTCTAAATATAACTATTCGGCGAATCAAATTGTATTCTTAGAATCTTCTTTACCTGCCTTAATTCTTTATCTTTCAATTACTAAGGGAGTTGTTTAAAATCTTCCCCACCTTTGTCAAGTTGTTTGTAAACCTGTATTATATCCTGATATTGTGTTATAAGGTACAAAAAAATTTACAACAATTATCTTTCTAGTGATTTGCTGTGTCAACATTTCTCTTTTGGATTATTTTCCTGGTATATGTTTGCTTCATCCTTTTAATTTCAAGCTTTCTATGTCTTTATATTTAAGATGCGTCCCTTTAAATAGCATATGCCAGGATTTTGTTTTTAATCTGGTTTTACAGCATTTTTAGAGTTTAGTCCATTCTATTGTTTGTAATAATTAACCTATTTAGGTTTATATTCCTATATCTGTCATCTCAATTTTTGCTTTCTAATTGTGTGCATATATGTGTGTGTGTGTGTGTGTGTGTGTGTGTGTGTGTGTGTGTATAACTCTTACAAACAATATGTATATAACCCTTTTCAAACCTTTTGGTCATTTGTATAGTCTCTTCTATTTTTGTAACACTTCCAAAACAATTTTTTCTTTAATATTCAATATGGTTTACATTATTTATCTGATAATTTCAATACCTGTAATGTATGTGGCTCTGATGCTGCATTTGTTTTGTTGCTGATTTTACTTGTGCTATCTTGTTTCCACATGTACCTTGTGATTTTTTGGGGGGTGTATATTTGTGTTTGCATTACTCGAAATTTTATCTCTGGGAATCTTTTGAGCCCGAGATTGATCTGTATTTTTCGAAAGAATATATGTGTCTGCTTCTGGTGAGCTCCTAGGTGTACGATCAGCTGAAAACCACCTTAAAAGTTTGACTTTGGGGTTTTATTTGACTCTCAAAGGCAGTGTAAATTCTCGTCCCTCGATTGTATGAGCATCAGTTTCTGGGTAATATTTTTTTTTTTTTTTTTTGCGGTGCGCGGGCCTCTCACTGTTGTGACCTCTCCCGTTGCGGAGCGCAGGCTCAGCAGCCATGGCTCACAGGCCCAGCCGCTCCATGGCATGTGGGATCTTCCCAGACTAGGACACGAACCCGCGTCCTCTGCATCGGCGGGGGGACTCTCAACCACTACGCCACCAGGGAAGCCCCTGGGTAATATTTCTTAGTGGAGACATTTACTACCCCTCCCATAGCTAAAGTGGAAAAAACATCTTGATCCTCCACCTGCTACTGAGACTTTTTGTTGTTGTTCTAGCTCATTCAGAGGGCAGCCTTTCAAGTTCCTCAGCTTTAAAGGATGTTTCATATTCTATGCTTCCTCCACTTCTCATAGGTCCCAGTTCACATTTCATTGCCTTGTGTGGGCTATAAAATACACATTTTCCAGCAAACCCACAAGCATCTTCCCCTTCCTCCCCCAAGGCAGCCTCAGTGTACGTGCCTGCTGCTCTGGTGTTTTGTTTCTTCTTCATTCCTAGTATTTAAGGTTTCAGTTCTCTTAATTAGAATAATGTTTATTTTATTTTAAGTAGCATTAATAAGCTTTTTTAGCTGGAGGGTTATCAAGTTTTTTCATCTGCAGTGCTGCTGGAACAAGTTACAAAATATTTACATATGACCTAAGAGTCAAACTTCATAATGAGAAAAAAAGCAGCAGAGAAGTAAAAGAGAAGGGTTGAGTTCTGACTTGGAGAGAAAGAGAGGTGAAACAGAAAAGCTACTGACATTTTCAAATATTTAAAGTATAATAAACCATTGAAGAAATAGTATCCTAAACAATATGCAATAAACCCCATCTGATGATTTAACATAGTCGTGATTATTTTCTCACTCAAGAATTTACACAGTGCTATTACGTGCCAATAAAACTCTAGAATAGGAAGCCATGGGTGAAAGAACCATATTTCTTTTGCCTAGACTAACCCTTTCTTATTAAAAGGATAGAAGTTTATATCCACAAACATTTGTTGAATTCTTGTCATCTACTCCATGATAAGGTTTAGGGGTAAGGTGGAAAATAAGAAGTATAAAAAGGTTCCTGGATTTATAGACATGGTACATCGTGTATGGATATCTGTGAGCCAAATTGCCACATTTGGACAAAACCTTCAGTTAAAAACCAATCATTTGGGGCTTCCCTGGTGGCGCAGTGGTTGAGAGTCTGCCTGCCAATGCAGGGCACGTGGGTTCGTGCCCCGGTCCAGGAGGATCCCACATGCACGCAGAGCGGCTGGGCCCATGAGCCATGGCCACACAACAGGGAGAAGCCCGCATACCGCAAAACAAACAAACAAACAAACCAAAAAAAACAATCATTTAAGATGAGCAAACAAAATTAAAGAGGTGTGCCAGAATGGGTATGTTAATTGGGATGCATTGGGCTTGTTGCAAGAAACAGAAAATTTGACTAACACAGTGGTGTAAATCATTGGGGCATTTGGACATTTATCATTTGCTCAACAAAAGACCTAAAGGTAGATGATCCTAAGCAAATATGGCTGCTCAGCAACTTTATCAAGACCCAAGCTTGTTCCAGTTTCCAAATATGCTTTCCTTAGGCTTGTGGCTTCTTGATCAAATTGGCGCAAACCAGTTAACATGACCATTCCTGGTTTCAAAGGAGGCTGAGCAAGCAAATCTGTCTTTATAGCTGGAAAAATGAAAGGAGTCAGAAAAGACTCTTTGATAGTCAACCAACCGTGTCTGCCACAGTTGGGAAAAACGTTTGCATCACCTATAACAGTTAAAGATGTAGCATCCAAATATATGAAGAATTCTGTACGTTAAAGAGAAGAAGACTTGTAACCCAATAGAAAACTGGGTGAAGTATATAAATTGTTAGTTGTATTGAAATAAAATGTAAATGGACAAATGTTATGAAAAGATGCTCAATCACAGTAGTTTTAAGGGAAATAAAAATTAAAATAGGAGTAAGGTATTGTTTTTACGAGTCAGGTTCATAAAAATGCAAAGTTTAACAATATCAAGTGCTAATAAGGTTTAGAGAAGCAGAGACCCTCAGACTCTTAGCAGGTGAATAAATTGGCACAGTTTTTTTGGAGCACAATTTGGCAATATATCTGCCTATCCATTAAATTTCATTGAAAATTCTACTTGGTGATATGTTAGATATTAACATTTGTACTTAAATCTTAAAGTTTGTACTCCAGGCATGTATAAGGATGTTAATTGTAGTATCGTTTAGACAGCAACAAATTGTGGGCAAAACTCCTCCATTTCCAATAACGAAAGAATGGTTAAACAAACTATCCATTGTACAGATAACTATGCAACTCATTTAGAATAAGTTGGTCATGTTATGGAAAAACATATTAACTCAAAAATATATGTAGAGCTTCCCTGGTGGCGCAGTGGTTGAGAGTCCGCCTGCCGATGCAGGGGACACAGGTTCGTGCCCCGGTCCGGGAAGATCTCACATGCCGCGGAGCGGCTGGGCCCGTGAGCCATGGCCGCTGGGGCTGCGCGTCCGGAGCCTGTGCTCCGCAACGGGAGAGGCCACAACAGTGAGAGGCCCTCGTACCGCAAAAAAAAAAAAAAAAAAAAAAAAAAAAATATATGTAAAGTGTTATGTCACATATGCAATCTATATATATCAAAGAATACCACAAAAACACTAATAATAGGTAATATTTTCTATAGATACACATACATAAAACACAATTTTTTAATTGTTTTTTAAAAGTCTGGAAGGTAAGCAACCAACTAATATTGATGGGGGCAGGGGAGTGAATGTAATTGCTAAACTGGAAGAAGCCTTAACTATCACCTGATCCAGTCTTTTCCCAAGTGATGCAGGTGTTTTCCTGATGGTACACAAAATGATTTTCAGTAGTCATGGACATAGCAAGAAATCAACTGGACTCACATAGTGAGAAAGCTATTCCATTTTCAATGATCTTTTCATCCTTCTGCTCAAGTGAAAGCAATATTCTCAGACTGGTGCCCATATGACCCTTCTAATACTTACCCATGCCCCTTTTTAGCAAAGAGCAAACCAATTGCTCACAGACTTCACTAGGAACAAAATCTAGCTAAATTTACCAACATTATTTATAGCATATTTTTAGGTTTATCTTATATTCTTAGTAAGTATATAAGAATACTTATATACTTACTAAGACTTATATGCTTAAGTATATATATGTTTTTCCATCTACTATAGTACATAATATTTGCTTTCAAAATAGATTTAAGTGAAATATGAGTCAATTAAAAAATATTCAGAGTATATTTGCATACATGTATGTACACATATACAAAGCATGTGTTTACAAAGAATGCATATACACATATATACATATTTATTATGTGTGTACATATGTATGTATGTATATAAAGAAAATGCTATTAAATAACAGTACAGGCAGTGCATTAATATGACAAAAATTTTGAGGGGAAAATGCAAATACCTGAAGTTTCAGAAACACTAATGTAATTAGCTTTTTACGGTATAAATAAAGAAAATTAAATTGTTAGTGTTTTATATGCTTTTTACAATTTAATTAAATAATTTAATCTCAAAGTCTTGGTATAGGACACGCCTAATTTTAGATTAACAGTATATTTTTATTATTTGCGTCATCAATAGCTGTACTCTTACACACTCAATTAAAAGATCCTGTAGCTTTTTGTTTTTTTAATTTAAAGGGATTTTGCATAGAACGTTTGCTCAGATTGTGCGATCATCAGCAGGAAAAGGTGAATCCGGGGGGTAGATTTCCCGTTCAGGATCGTGATGCACACACACCATTTTTATACAAAATGAGAATTACATAATCCATGTTATTAAGTAAAATGAATGAAATATATTGCTTTCAGATTTGTCTTTGTGCTAATACTTAACATCTGTTTGCCAGGGTGGTCCAGGACTCCGAGGACCAAAGGGCCAACAAGGTGACCTGGGCCCAAAGGTAACGTTCTTTCTCCCTCTTCACATCGCTAGCCATAATATAATTTTGGAGTTAAGTAATATTCACCCTTCACAGTTTAAAGCTCCTTATGTTTTTATGAAAGTTGTGTTGAAGCCTTTTCCCTTATTCTTAGAAGCTTGTGTTTTCTCCTCAAAAAAAAATTTAGTAACTTAAGTGAAAAGAAAGGTTTCTGGGTCAGAAATAGAGTGTCAGTGTTCCAAGTGGTTTAGTTGCTTAGGCAGTTCTTGCTCATATATAGTCTTCTTTTCCTCTATCTGCAAAAAAGATGTATCGAGGGAGCACTGAATCACAACTAGGCAGCAGTCCTCCAGGTAATTTCTTAGGTTTTAGCCTCCTCCTTCTCCCCTCCCACCATGTACTGTATAATCAAACACACAGCTCTATTTTCCATTCTCACTGCCCAAGGCCACCAAATGTGGTGGTTCAGGTTGTACACTGTACAAAGGCACCAACTAAGAGGACCAAGTTGGTGCCAATCCATGTCAAGGCACACATTTCTCTACTTTGCACGAAGATGCCCTAAGGGATGGCAGAAGCCCAGCCACTAATTGAGTTCAGGCCCCATCATCCTGTACCTGGCTTTTGGCAAATCTAATTGTTCTTCTGGCTCCAGTGGCTTGATTTTTTGATTGGTTCTTCACATCTGCCCCCAGATTCATTTCTTTAAAGTTATACTGGATCACATCATACTCTTAAAACCTGCAGTCATGTGTGATTGCATAGTATTTATTCACGGAGAAGAGAACATGGCAATGTTGTTTTACTAGAAAATTGGAAACAAGTAGAGCAAGGTAAGAGCGAATGCGGAGGGTGGGGGCAGGCGTACAGGGGAGAAGTCAGTGAAAGAAGGCTGAAGATAATTAATCAGGTACTATGCAGCTCAAAACTCAGACCATAAGATATCTTCTTTTTTTGTTTTGTTTTATTTTTTGAGATTGTGACACATTTTCTCAGGCAGATACTTGATGTCTTGGCTCCATCTCATACACTACAAGGGAGGCAATGTCTTCAGTAAATGCAGACGAGTGCCCCAGAGATAGATAGTTCACAGTAGTGAAGGGGGAGAGACTATAGTTCGGCTGGATGGTGTGAACCTTCACAAACCAAGAGGGTAGTCTTGTATCACCTATATCTTTTGGGTTTGTTGTGGAGTGTGGGCGTCTAGTTACTCACATAATTGGCACAATGTTCCTATTTATGTAAGCAAAAATAAATAAATGAAGTTGCAGCAACTACTGTGTGTTTACTCTTTTGGTTTACTGATGACACTTTGCCTGGGAGGTGGATCATCTGAGGCTTGGTGTCTTGTTATCCTATGAGTGTTTTATGTCTTAGGAAAAATCAGTTAATGAAATAAATTATAAATGCCGTAAGTAGAAATATCTGGGTAGCAGATATTTCTGGGTACCAGAGGGTTTAACTTACCTTTGGGATGACTTCTTGCCTTCCAGGGACCAGATGGCCCTCGGGGTGAAACAGGCCCTCCGGGACCTCAGGGTCCTCCTGGACCCCAAGGACCAAGTGGTCTGTCCATTCAAGGAATGCCTGTGAGTTGTGTGTAAACATTCAGACGGGTTTTATTGTTATTACTTCTCCATGAGTTATATAGAATGAACTTTTGTCTTCTGTGCCTTGATAATGATCCTCAGCCTCTTCCAACCCCTAAAAGTAAGAACGGAGAAATGAAAGTAATAATTGAGACTTCATTCATTAGCCAATTTTTTGTTCAATGAAGGGGGTCTTTTACAAACAGATATGTGCCTAGGGAGTAGTTATATCCACTGATAATTTGTCTATAGAAAAGAAAGCAGGGCTTGACATGTATGGCCCTTTTTCTTGTTTGACTAAGTCCTTAGGGGGTATGATAAAATCTAGAAAGTGACAAATGTTATACAAATTTAAGTTATTCATTTTGCATTTGTAGTACTTGTGGAAATAGCTCCATGAAAGCCATTTAATTATGATCTTTATCTCAACAGGCCTCAAAGTGTGGCGCTCTGAGTTTCAGATTATAGACAGTATACTCTCTACAGCCACATTTCTTTGTATAAGTTGTTTGTACCAATGAAAACAAATTCAATCCCACTCACTGATTTTCAGTGATCTCACTAGACGGATCTAGATTTAAGGAATAAAAACCAACCTCTGTCATTAGTATTTGAAGCATGATGCCATTAAGCACATGTTTAGCAATCTTTCTGTGCATGTGATTGTGTCTCCCTAGCTAAGAAGTCTTTTCCAGAGTTATTTTCACATCTTAGAAAGCATTAACATGCCAGTTTGTATAATTACTACCACTATCACTACTACTAACTATTTGTTGAGGTCCTGCTACTTGTCAGGTACTGTGTTTGCTTTTCCATTCTTATAAATTTCTAGCCAAAACAAAACAAAAATATATAGAGATACAAGCTGTAAAATCTAAACTATAAATAATACTGAAATATTCAACTCCCCTCACATATTTACAGTATGAGCTTAGCCATATCAGACTTTATACACTGTGTTTAAACTATTCTGCTATATAAACGTTCTGGTCTGTAGACATGCTTACCTAGGTGGTGTAGCTTATGTGAAAAGTGAAATACGCTGTATTTGGATGTTAGTGTGAAAGCAATTTAATGTTGGAAATGTTAAAAGAGTCAGTGGAGAAAAAGAAAAGACTGAGAGTTTACGTATTTACCTATGTGAACTTAACCCCATGTCCTTTTGGTTGTTCAGGGAATGCCAGGCGAAAAAGGAGAGAAAGGAGCGACTGGACTTCCTGGCCCACAGGTATTACTTTTATTTTTTTATTCCGTTGCTCTCAGCTCTAGAGCTTTGCCAAGAAGAAAGAAGACTGTAGCTTCTGAAGTCAGTTGTGATCTTGGCAATGAGTGGTTTCTACACTAAGGACCATTAGCGTGTATTCGTTTACTTCAGCCCCCTCTTAGGTCCTACTGATGCTCTCCTGGGTGAGCCCTGGTGGGGGACACTTCTTTTCCTTCTTGTGAATAACTTCTGGGTTCTGAATGCTCAGTCAGGAAGGCCTCACCTTTATGCTATCAGGTTTGTTTGGAGGCCTTGATTTATTTCAGGGAAGCCGGGTGAGAGGGTAGTTGGTTTCGATAACTTGATAACTCTGCCATTTTCCTGTCCTTGCTGTATCTAGGGCATCCCAGGAGGTGTTGGTTCACCAGGACGTGATGGCTCACCAGGCCAAAGGGTAAGGACTTGCCCAAGGTTGCTCGTTAGCACAGTAGATTTCTCACCAAGTCACTCTTGCTGTTGGCAAGTTCTGTGCAAGGAAGGCACACCAGGTGTTTTTTTTTTTTTTCTTTATTTTTTCCTCCCATCTATCTGCATTCTACCAATCCTGCATCTGTTTCCCTTAACTGGTATTCTTCCATGTCTATAACTTTCCTCAAAATCTAGAAACTTTCATCAAACCTTCCCAAATTAACCACACCTCTTTCTGAATGTTCCCGTAACCTGAATATAGTTTACCCTGAATAGCGTGCGTTGGTCTAACAGATTTTCCAGTTGTTTCAAATTCTCAAGGAGCAAACCGAAAGGAAATCAAGAATCGTATGAATTGGAATTTAGTAATTATGACTCTCTGTAATATTCTCCATTTATTTAATATGCATCCATTATCAATTCCTGTTCAAGTGGACAGCAATAAAAGAAAGTATAAGGATGGCTGAGGGACAAGTTAACAACTAGAGTTTGTTTAGTCAACATGTCTTCACTGAGCCAGGGTTGAGGTTCTTGTCCTCAAAGAGTTTATAGCTTTTGGGGGGAAATAGAACCAAATAAGAGACATATGCTATAATGGGAGTATTGACAGAGCCCTGTGGGAGCACAAAGAATAGATAACTAAGCCAGACTTGGAGGGTGAGGGAAAGCTTCCCAGAGGGGGCACCATACAGACTGGATTTCAACTGAGAGACAGAAATTAGCCAGATACATGAGGAAAGGAAAGCTATTGCAAGTAGAGAGGACAGCATATATGGCATATAAAGGAGTGGAGTTGAAGAGTACGTGGGGCATTTCCATTTCTGAACCTAGTTCCGTATGGCTGGAGATTAGACTGCAGTGTGTGTGTGTGTGTGTGTGTATACGTGCACAAGTGTACACGTGTGTGCACACAGGTGTGGAGAGATTGTCAAGAGATGAAACTGGGGCTTCCCTGGTGGCGCAGTGGTTGAGAGTCTGCCTGCCGACGCAGGGGACACGGGTTCGTGCCCCGGTCCGGGAGGATCCCACGTGCCGCGGAGCGGCTGGGCCCGTGAGCCATGGCCGCTGAGGCTGCGCGTCTGTGCTCCGCAATGGGAGAGGCCGCAGCGGTGAGAGGCCCGCGTACCGGAAAAAAAAAAAAAAAAAGAGATGAAACTGAAGTGGTAAAAACAAACTCACAACAGCTATCTTTTTTTCAGACCAAGGATTTTGAGCTTTAACAGGAAGGCCATAGGAAGTCATTACATGTTCAGCAAGGGAGAGAGGCTGGTCTTCCTTAAAAGGACACTGATGTAGACATGTGGGCAGCTGCACAGTTTCTCTCAAGACTGAATTATATATAGTGTCCACCACTTAGAGCCAACCCAGTAAAGGACAACACATTTGGTGACATTCCCTGGTATTTCTGGGGACAGCTAACCCACTAGGTTAGCAAACGATTGGCTGGAAGACACACTTCTCTACTCAAACAAGGCTGCCTTTAGCTATACTGCTCAAGAATAAGGAAATCATTTTTTCTATAGGAGTGTAGGTGTGTGAATTTAAATTCCTTCCATGTTGGGTTGTTTTTTTTTTTTTTTTGGTTTCACATCCAACTTTCATTTGCTTAAAATCTCAGTTTAGTCTCTGTCTATCAAATGGAATTAGTTTGTAAAGCATGTCCAGGTGAAGGTATCTAAAAGAGGCATTCTCTAAAAGTTAGATTTATGTAGGTCTCTTGTACATGTGGAAGGAGTGTCTAAAAGTATTTATATGTTTTGGCAAAGGGCTTAGGCTAAAATCCTGTGTGGTTACACACCTAGATTCCTTCATGATTCCTGAAGCTCTGAAAACAGCAATTCTAAAGATTTGGTTCAGTGAATTTACTTGATTTATCCATGCGTAGAGGCTAGTCTTGGCAAGGAACTCCCAAATCAAGCATATTGGATTAGTGTCTAGATCGTTTGGGTTTGGAATTTTCTTAAAACCAATACACCAATGCAGACTTTTTATAAATATTTTGCCATTCTTCCAAACATGTTTTATTCTATAGGATAAAAAGTCTTAGAGTATAATAAAGCGTTAATATATATGTACATGGATTTTATTTCCCTCTCTCGCTCAATCTGGAGGTAAAACTTTCAAGTGTCTCTAATTCCTATTTTGAAAAATTCTTGGATGGGAATGGAATTGCTTTTTAAAACTGGTTTCCAGAGGATACTCTTTCTTTATAGGGCCATGTTAAAAAAAAGATTGTGCAAATCCTGTGACAATTGCTTTAGAAAAGATATTGAGGGCAATACTATTCCAGAGTACAATTTGAGGGGGTGCCAAAAACACAGAATAAAATATAGTGGTGCCTCCTAGAATTGTGTAGCATGAGGAAGGGACTGCCCTGCTTGAGGAAGGGACCACTTATATATTGGGTTGGCCAAAATTTTGCTCGGGAATGAACTTTTTGGCCAACCCAATATTTTTTCAATATCTTAACATCTTATTTAATAAGATATTAGTTGAGCACATATCTTAATTGAGTACGTACTATGTGCCATGTTCTATGCTCAGCCTAGAGAGAGTTGTTCATTACTACCTCCAGAAGGAAAATATCCAGAACAGGAGAGACTTTCAATAACTAAAGGAGGCAATTTGTACATCATCTACCAGGAAGAAATAGAAGGAGGAAGTGGAATCAAGACCATGACTCTTCCCTGGGGCCAGGAAAACCAATGGGTCTTCTTCGGCAATAGTCAAGCTGGGAGGAAAGATGGGTGAAAACAGAGTTATTTAGGAGGCTCTGATCTGTTTAGTCAAGTATCTGGGGTCTTAATGAAAGTAAAGGGTCTAAAACAATTAGATAGTTATTTAGCAGGATTGTACAGTTGGAGGTCCAGGACCAACTTTCATAGTGGTAGGAACAGATCTCAGACATGGAGCTCCTTCTTTCTGGTTAGGCTGTGGGAGAGGGTGTTGCTGAAAGAGAGCTAAGGACAGACACTTAAGATTATTCCTGCTCTGCCTTAGGCTATCCTAAAAGGCAAAGTTGCATTCAGAAAGGAAATAATAATAGTAGTAGTAATAATCATAATAAATTATAAGTAATAATAATGACAGTAACAACCATGGCATAGAACAGACTGAGAGCAAACACACTGGATGATGAAACTTACTGCTGAAATGCCTGAGAAACTAATTCCAGAAAACTGTCTGGGGAATCAGGAAGACAAGGTTATTTTGTCTTTTCTTTACTCGAAGCCCTGAAATTACTTCCCATTACTGTGCCTCATTTCCTCTGATCTTGAGTGAGTAAAGACCACTCAAGGCAAAGAAGGAGGAAGCTGGGATAAATATGCATGGTGTTGTCCAATCAGTGCTTCTAGCTCCTTGGAGAGTTGCAGAGAGTAGGTGAGTGAGGTGTGCTGTAGGAGTGAGGGGCTATTCCTTACTGGTCATTCTTTCTTTTTAATCATTGTCTTTTCTTATAGACTGTTGAGAATTCATAGCCCAAAGCTAGAACCATCACCTTGACTATTAGCTTAGGGAAAGGTTAGCATCCCCTACCCAGAGCCAGTGCCAATGTCACTTATTCATTTAGTCTACAAGGAAGGAGAGTTTAGCAGAGACTAAAAAAAAGATTAAGCATCTCCTCTTTAAACAGGAAACATGTTTTCTAATGTTTCTAGCTTATTCTGGCTTTTCCCAAGGGGAATCTTTGACTTGTAGAGACAATCCTGGGCCTCAGGCTATAAGCAAGTCCAGCAAAAGTTGGACTTCTTCACTGAACCAGTCTCAGCCTCTTGCTGGGAAGCCAGTGGAGCACAATGCAGCACCACACCATATAAAGCAACAGTGCAAGTGCAGAGTTAACAGCCAGATGTATTCAGGCATCAGTTTTCATTCTGAGTCATTGCAGCCAACAGCATCCTTGTCTCATCTTTCTTTTCCACTGTCAATCTTGCCATCTCCCTTTTTGCCTCCTTCCTCTTTTCTTGGTGTCTCTGACCCCAGGGTCCACCCTGTGATCTTTGGGTTCCTCTGATGTAGGGTGGATCTCTCATCCCCCACCCTAGACACCCAGGTGGTCCTTAGAGAAACCAGGAAAAACGGGCAAGACATGGATGATAAGTATAAGCAGTGAAAGAAAGAACTGAAAAGGAAGGGAAAAACCACCTCTTTTCTAGTTCTGAGGCTCACTCATATCCAAGACCACCAGCTTTCTGTCAAGCATTGCAAATAGAAACTTTTAAAATTATTTTTATTTTCCAATTCTTACTATGGTTTTATAAAAAGTCAGAGAGACAAGAAATAAAAATGACCAGGAGATATATATGGTATGGCATCTGGAAGGTAGTAATTCCTCCTTTGTACCAAGGGTGTTAGTTTTAAAATTCCAAGTAAACTGAAATTGGAATGCTTCCTTCCCCCCAAGTTACTGCTCCCTGCCTCTCCTGTCTTCATGCCATAACCACAGCCTTCCTTTTTCATCTATAAAAGGTGAAATACTGTTTAAAAAGTTCTACATATGAATTCTGCTGAACTTGTGTGGTTACGAGAAGCAGGATGGTCCAGTGGTAAATATCAGAGACTTAGATAGTTAGCCAGACCTCAGTTTGAACCCTAGCCATATGACACTGAACCAGTTACTTAAAAAGCCCAAGCCTCACTTTCCTCATCTGTGAAGTGGAAAAAATAATATTCGACTCCATAGAGCTATTGTGGGAATTAATTCATATAAAGAATTTCTATATAAAATTTCAACTTTAGCTGATACAGGTATTCACTATTTTCAGTGTAGACTTAATGAGTCAGGACAGTGCAATATTTTATAATACCTGTCCTTAACATTATTAAGGCACCTTAGAAGATTTTAATGAACTGTGAAAAAAGTCTAAAGAAAAAGCAAGTGGCTTGTTGTTTAATTTTCTTGGAGTCCACATTGAAAGGGCGTTTGGAACATGCTTCCTTTTTATGTGGGTTTGATGTAAACAAAGGCCATACTTGTGATGAATGTCCCACTTCATCAAAGCAAGTTGGACTTAAAATATACTTGAAAAATTGAACTTGAGTCAACGATCTGGATTTAATTCCTATCATAAATGTCAAGCTATGATGAGAGATTCATCTAAGGACTGTTTTATTAAATACTAAGATTCATGATAATTATCCCCTTGAGTATCTTCCTTCCTCCAGAAGAGGAAATGTAAAACTCATCACAAAGCTAGTGGAGAGAATGATACGATTTTCCTTTTCATGGATCTAAATGGGTTTTTATAAAATCCCAGGAAAACATTCTCCCAGTCAACCACAGTGATGACAGTATATGCAATTGGGATTTGGCAGATTATTTTAATAAAAAAGGCAGCGGCCACTGTCATTGATTCTTGACTAAGTGCAGTGCTTTACAAATGTTATGTTCTCCAATCCTCAGAATAATCACGAATGCTAGGCACTGTTACCGCATTATATAGACAAAGAATCTGAAGCTCAGAAAGTTGAAGTAACTCAAACAATGCCACACAGCAAGCACGCATTGCAGCCAGGATTATAATCCACTCCCAGGCCCCAACACTGCACTCTTTCCTTCCACAAAATTATGTTAAAGGGTAAAGTGGGATTTTGTTCATATGGGCAACTCTTCCAGTAAAAATATGAATAAGAAGGACTCCGTCACTGAAGATATCTCACCCAGCATTTTTTTGTGGAGAAGGAACCCAGTTTGGGTTACTTTCTTGAGGAAGTAGAAATTGATTGTTCACACATAAGAATATGTTTCTGTGATTACTTTTCACTTTTACTTGGATAGTGGCCCATCCGAGGAGAGAACTGTTACTTAGGAAATTAGTGTCATGTTATTACTGGCTTTAAAGATGCTTCTCTTGGGGCATAGGGTACAAATGCTATCTGTCTTGCACTCTGGTTCTAACGCTGTCCCTTGGGGTTAGGCGAGACATTTTTATATTTGTAAACCAGCAGTTCCACAACTTAAATGACCAAATTGTTGTTTTGTGTTTTGTTTTGTTTTTTTAAATATGCAGATTCCTGAGCTTCTGCCTCAGAGATTCAGATACAAAAGGTCTTGGGTATGACTTAGGCATGTATAGTTTTAAAAAAGCTTAATGGGGGCTTCCCTGCTTAATGAGGGCTTCCCTGGTGGCGCAGTGGTTGAGAGTCCGCCTGCCGATGCAGGGGACACGGGTTCATGCCCCGGTCCAGAAAGGTCCCACATGCCGCGGAGCAGCTAGGCTTGTGAGCCATGGCCGCTGAGCCTGCGCGTCCGGAGCCTGTACTCCGCAACGGGAGAGGCCACAGCAGTGAGAGGCCCGCATACCGCAAAAAAAAAAAAAAAAAAAAAAAGCTTAATGATTCTAATAATCAGCTAGGTTTTAGAATCACTGGATAGTATATTATGTTAAGCCCTTTGTGTATCAAAGTAGTTTCTTGGGTAGAATATTGCTGTGGTTGTAATTCACTGAAGTCACCATTGCAGGTTACTAAAACTATACACGTTTATATTTCTATATATACATTTAACTTATATATGTAATATATATATATTTGTACATTAAAAAAGTAGTGTATTGTGTACATATATAAAATATGTGTATATATAAACATATATATACACACATACGTGGTGTGTGTGTGTGTGTGTGTGTGTGTGTGTGTGTGTGTGAAACTGAAAATTCCCCAGTGTGACTCAACATAGTAGCACACTCAGGACTGATCTTGGACCTCTAACCTGGGCCAGTGTTTACAGAGTCTGTGGCTTTTTACCCCTTGGCCTCTTAATCTGGTGGTTGGTTTTAATCCTTAGTTGCAAGTAAAGCCTTATTTCCCATGGCTGACTGCCACGCTGGTCTCTTGCCGTTGCTCTCAGGGTTGAAATTGTGCAGATGGGGTTTCTTCAAGTGTGTCTTTAGTCTTCATTGCTTGAGTTTGTTCCGTTTCAACAAACTCATCAGATGCCAGCTGCTTACAGATCCCACTCTACCTGAGAGTGTGGTGTTCGTCAAAGGACCTTAACAATTGGCTGTCTTACTGCTAATTACGGTTCGTGTCCGTGGTCCACCCTTGCAGGCTTCAAAGAAGGCATGGATGGTGAATATCATAACTGAGTCACTAGCTCTGAGTGCTATTTCTGTTATCTACATAAACATAAATATTCTAGCTTCTAACTTTAGTTACAACACACTTTGTGGGCACATCTGTTTCATCCTTTAGATGCCATAGACACAGTACCTTGAAACTACAAACTTTTTAAGAGCCTACAAAAAGTGCTTGCCACCTGAAAAAAAGCATATGTGTTTGCTCTAGTGTATGGAAAAGAAAACCAAAAAAATGAAAATTAATAAATTAGTTAAATGTCTGTAAAACATTACACTTTGCTAACTTCAACCATGGTTAAATTTAGTATTTATTCAAACATCAGTGATTTTTGAAGACACATTTTGGATAGATTTCCTTTTGCTGATAAATCATAGCCCACCATAACTTAATAAGTTGCTCAGAGCCACATGTTTTCAAAAAAAATTATAAAAAGCCTTTCAAGTTTTTATAGCAAAAATTATTTTTAATGTGGGTTGTTGGTGCATATTAATATTTTGAGGTGGGAATCTCAAGAAGGAAAAATGATTGGAGCTACTCACGTCATAAAACACCCCTGTTTGTAAGTGGCTGATTTTATGCGCTTTAAAAAATAAACGTATCGGTTTAAGTGAATTCCCACATTATGCTTATTGTTTAATCTTCTATCCCCTAATATACATTCTTCATTGCCTAATTAAAGTTTTCTGTTTTTTATGAGGGTGCTTAATCCGCAAACACACATGTACTGAGATTGGCTTCCTGATATGAAATGGATAATTTATAGATCTAGAAATGTTTGGGGAAGTGCAAACCCATTTCTAGCTGTTTAGGGCTGAAAACCATTCAGCTGGCTTTGATTAAAGTGAAGCTGAATCGCAAAGCTAGAATTTGCCGATTATTTTGCCACGTAAAATGCACACATTTTACGTGGTTTTTCTTTTCATCAAGTTTATTGCTTTGATATAAAGAGCTGACTGGCATGTGAGGATGGGCTGTAATGTGGATGCTGCAGTGGTACCTGAGCAGGGAGAGTGATACAGTGTCCCAACCATCCTGGATCCCTTGACTTAAAATCCACCTCTCCTGTGAAACCCCACACCTGGATTAGGTGCCCTTCCTGCATGTTCCCATGGAATCTTCTAGTCCATCATCATAGCTCATTGTCATTTACTTTCAATTGTTGACTTTTCTCAAAACCGTCACCTCCTTGAAAAGAAACTGTCTTGTTCATCATTGTCTACCCCAAACCTAGCAAAATGCCCAGCACATAGTAGTTCTGCAAATATGTTTCAGTAATGTGACAGATGTGAGGCTTACAAGTAAAACAAATCTTTCAAAGATAAATTTAAAGCGTGATTCAAAAGTTATAAAATAAAACTATGTGATGAAACTGTGAACTTTTTTAGGGTTAGGAAGAGATTTGGGGGAAAAAGGGCTTTGATAATGTTTCTAAAATAATATGGAGCCTAACATCCTTTTAATTATAACCAGGTATAGCAAGTAAATTTTAATTTGGAATGAGAGAAACAGGAAACTCACAGTACCCTTAAGAACGCCTTTATTCTTCAACTGTTATATGTAAAAATGTGCAGTCGTTCATGACATTCCATGAACGAAAGAGCTAGAGTAAAATGCACTGGAATGGATGCTACTGGTGCCCCGGTCAGAGCCCCTTTACCTGGCAGGTGTACTCCATCCCCCAGCTGCTGTGGGTTTGACTGCTAACAACTCAGTTACCTCTTCTACAGAGAGCTACCCATGGAACTGCCACCTTGGCCCCAGTCAATGACTAACTGATGTGGGTATATAAAACCTTGTGGTAGGTCAACTCTGAGGTGTAACTCACACTCCAGAGCTCCCCATGGGGTCAGACTGAAGCCAGTCTTAGCTAAATCCAATTCTAACCTAACCTCTCTGTCTGCACTCTCCTGCCTCCTTCATACCTAAAAGCTTTCTCCCAAGAACACTCCCGCTATAAATCAAAGGAACAACAACCCAGTCTGCTTCTAGGAAAACACCTCTCAGATAGTCACTGAAATGAAATTTCAACTTCTGAGCTAGATAACTCCCGATCCCTTTCCTCCAGGCTTGTGGAGGGTTCAAGAGCAAAGACGGATAAGATTGGCATCCCCCACCCCCTCAGCCCACCCTATGCTTTTCCGGACTAATTATACCTGCGAATCATATTTATTTATTTTATAAATGATAAATGTATTTTATACATGATAACCAGAGCACTTCTTCCAGGTGCCTCAATTTTATTCAAATTTAACTTTTTATTAGTACCTATTTTGTGCCAACCATGTGCTAGGGAGGAATTAGCAAAGGAACGGTGAATAAGACATGATTTCTGCCCTCAAAAAAAGAAAAAGAGAAATCGCAGCTTCTGAGGATGTGCTTTCGGTGGAAGAACACAGAGTGATAAAACATGTAGTCTCTTCTTTTGATCTGATCACACAGAAGCAATAGCCTCTCGGCCAAATTTAGCTCCTATATAAGAACGACATTTCATCCTCTTCGCTTCCAGGTGATACACGCATGGTGTCTGTAAATCAAGTGAATTCAAAACTGTTCTCTAGAGCATCCTTCCAGAGCCACGATGAAGGAGAGCGCTGACAGATCATTGCTTTGTAAACATGATTGGGAGAGAGGAGTCAATGTATTATTTCCTGCAGGTCTTCCTTGGAATAATACAGTTTTCTTTTCAGAGTATGACATGGCTTGCCTCACTCTGAATAAAATTGCCCTTGCTTGTTTTTGAGATTTTTTTTTCCTCTCTGGACACAGCCTGGAAAAGAGTCAGGGAGGGCTTCCTGCAGCAATGCTATACTTTTGACTGCTGGGCCATGGTGTTGGCTGTGTGTCATATGTGGCCTTACACATGAGTGTGTGTTTGCTTCCCCTCCAGTGCTGGAAGAGTTTTAAGGCAGGAAGCAAATGATGTCCTTTGAAAAATGTCTTCTTAAATTATTGACTATGTGCTCAGAGTCCCTTTTTTTGGTATGTGAACTTCATCTAGAAAATAATAGTAGATTAAAAAAAAATTTTTTTAATGGTAAGGCCTCCTAAATTTTCTCACTGACCAGATGAGGGAGTTGGGCTGGAGGAGTTCTAAGGTTCTGTTTTTCTTTTACATATTCTGATTTTTTTACACCCTCTTCCTGGATATGGTGTATTTAAACTCCATGTAAAATAATTTCTTTCAACCTATGTCAGTATTAATTTTTGTTGTTTAGCTAGCAGATCCAAAGAAGGATGTATGTGTGTGTGTGTATGTATGTATGTATGTATGTGTGTGTGTAATTTAATCTGTATCAGGGCCTATCACTGAAGCTTTCTGACTTAGTAATATTTTTGAATGAATAACTAAAGTGAATGAATAGGAGTAGTAGAGAAAAAAACCACTAGCCTTTATATTAGTATAGGATAACTGTTATAACAAAGACCCTAAAATCTCAGTGGTTTCAAGCAATTAAAAAAAATAAATGAAATGAAATGAAATAAAGTCTATTGTTTGGTCACAGCCAGTGCTGTCGACAGAACAGGTAGAGGAGTGGGGCTGTGGGGTGGAGCTAGTCTCTAATCCATACAGTCACTTAGGGACTCAAGGTCTTTCCGTCTTGGGACACTTTGATCTTCAACATGTGGGCCCTGAAGTTGTTAGAGAAGGGGAAAAGAAAGTGGAGGATTACCCATAGGAAATTTTTATGAACCAGAAGTGGAATTGGCCCCTTTCCACAGGCCAGAACTCAGCCCCATGGCTCTAACAGAATTGCTGGAACAGGAGGCTGGGAGATGTTACCTCATAATGTGCCCAGGCAGAAAAGGAAAACCATCAAGATTGCTGGGTTCTAGAATCCTCTGCCTTAGCTGGTTTTAAGACTTGCTGGTATTCGAGCTTGAGAGCATGATGAAAGGGCCTTGCTGACCATTGCTTTTACTATCCTACCCCCTCTTCATGCCATCTTTCATTTCGTACCTTTTCTCCCAACTCACACCATTTCCTTTCATCCAGCCTCATCTTGACTCTCTTTTATTTGATACCTTGACATAAGGAGACATAATGTGAATGTGGATGGGGGCCCCTAAGGAGAAGGATTTTCATGAGCCAGATTAATGGAAAAGACAGCTCACTGGAAAAGTGACACACATTTCAGAAAGGGAATTGGGAGAGGCAGCAAGGAAGCCAGGAGATGTTGGTTTGAGTTGACTTGAGATGAGAATGGGTTATTCTAGTAGGGGACAAATCCCAAGATGAAAAGTCCATTTCTCCATGTAGTAGAAAGTAATGTCTTGAACAAAATTTTATAAACTTATTATAAAATTCAGATTGAAGATCCTTTCTCATGTTTTTAACTGCATTGGAAGGACCAGCACCCACAGTTAAGAACTACAACCTTTTGAGAGTAAGTCACTCCAGCTGTTCTATTTTTTTAACGTTCACATAAAAACGACATGCACATACACATTCAATAATTGAGGAAGATACTTTTATAAGGAACATTGTTTTCTTTCTGCCTTAAACTCTTCCATCATGGAATGGGAAGCAAACATGTACACACATTCAGTAAACCTGCTCGGCAGTGGAAACTGTATCATTACAGCAGGAAATCCCCCCAGTTTCCCCCAGGCAGCTCCTGAAGAGCTGTAGAGTTGCAGATATTGTAATACTCCTAATTTGTAATATAGATTCCTGTGATAGGGATTCCCTGCCCCAAACTCCCTTAGGTCCAGAAAGACACTAATTCGTCTTTTTGGCTGGTCATTAATGACCAGAATTGATCTCTCTTCTCACTTGTTATGCTTAGTTTAATAAAAAAACACTTTCTGGAAACAAGTTCCTGTTTATGTTTGTAAGTGGTATCTCTTACACCTAAAATTCTTACATCGGACAATTTCATAGAGCCAACAGACACAAAAGTCTTTGCCAAGAACAATTCCCGTGAAGGGTATAAAAGCAGTGAATCCTTGGAAGTCCAGAGTAAATGACAGGACTTGCCCCCAGATATTGAATGGGATTAAGTGCACCTTTTCTGAAAGCCATGTAAAGCAACTGCATAGTTGACACACCATGTTTTTCTTCCCCCAGGGCTTTCCTGGAAAGGATGGATCCTCTGGCCCTCCGGGACCACCAGGGCCAATTGTAAGTATTTCCAGGAACTACTGGGATGTAGTACTGCTTTAAAGCAATTCATCTCTTTTATGAGATTTTCTTCTGCCAAACCTTTCACCTTGGCGGCCATCTTTGCTATATGTAACAACTCATCCCTTGGTACAGAGCTCTTCCTAAAACATCCTTAAAAAATCATGTATCCATGTGGCTTGATTATTCTACCTCTGAGCCACTTTGCCATAAGATCACCTGCATTGATTTACTTTTATTAGACACAGATAAGCCTTGAATTATTTTTTCTTTTTAAATTTTTATTGGAGTATAGTTGATTTACAATGTTGTGTTAGTTTCGGGTGTACAGCAAAGTGAATCAGTTATACGTATACATATATCCCCTCTTCTTTAGATTATTTTCCCATATAGGCCATTACAGAGTATTGAGTAGCATTCCCTGTGCTCTACAGTAGGTCCCTGTTGATTATCTATTTTCTATATAGTGGTGTGTAAATGTCACTACTATATATAAAAAAGGCTTGAATTTGAAAGAACTACATCTAACCGACAGAGTGGAGACTTTTCCAAAACTGTCTTCCTTACTTTTGTGGTACGTTAGTTGGAAACAGGAATGAGCAGTGAATCCTGAAGACTTGGTGTTGGGCGGGGAGGTGAGGTTAACTGTGCATGCTTGCTGCTCTTTCTTGAGAGCTAGCTGTTTTCGATGAGAATGAGTGAGTCCTCACCTTTGCTCCGTATTCCTTTCTATTAGGGCATTCCCGGAGCCCCTGGAGTCCCAGGAATCACAGGAAGCATGGGACCCCAAGGCGCCCTCGGACCACCTGTGAGTATGTGACTGTAGCCAGTCAGGATGGTTGCCCAGTTATCCCTCTGGTTTATTTATCTGTTTAAATTTACAGCATCTTCTTAGGTCAAGATGTATTTTTCAGGACTGGATTCTGTGGGAATCCATGAGGAAAACAGAGAATCTCCTAGGATAAAGATTAAGATCAGACCGTGCATATATCATGGCTAAAGACAAATGGTCCCAACAGGGGATCATCTGCAGCTAAGCTTCTGCTTATATATATTTCCACTGTTTGTTATTCTGTATTTGGCTAAGTCAACTCAATGCCATCTTTACAGGGACTGGGTACAATACTATCTGTTAACTAGGCCTGTGTCCTGGGTGAGAAATACAAGGCCAGAGAAAGTCCAGGATTAGTGAAAATGGGAAGAGATTTTTCTTTCCTAAACTCTGCAAGAAAGACAGACTTTGCCATTAAAACACACACTCACACATTCACGAATAGTGGTGTAAATGAAGGTCCAGTGAATGGAACTAATTACCTCCCATTTTTGTGCTTCTAATCTCTTAGGTTGGTGCTTAAATGTGATCAGTGGAGGGGGTAGGGGTAGGATGGGGGAGAAACAGATGAGCTTATCTGGGCCTGTTTCCTCATCTGTAAAATAAGGTTGTTGAAGTACAGCCTCCAAAGGCACACTTGGCATCTTCTGCGACTTGCAAATTGTTCCTTCTGGGTGTAATTATTAGTCAGCCTTCTGATATTATCTGCGAGGTACCAAATCTGTATCCATAAACTAAAGCAATTGAGAAGTGTCAATGTATACACATTGCAGATGTGCTAAGGATTCATGGAACAGTGAAATCTGAAGGGTGAGGGTAGAAGAGGTTAATGAAGTCGGTTTCTACTCCCTGCTATAACAATTAACACAATCTTAGGGGCTTAAAACAACAAAAATTTATTATCTTACAGTTCTGTAGGTCAGAAGTCTGATATAGTCTCACTGGGTTTTAAAATCAAGGTGTCAGCTTTTCCTTTCTGGAAGTTCTAGGGGAGAATCTATTACCTTGCCTTCTCTAGCTTCTAAAGACTTCCCACCGTCCTTGGTTTGTGGCCCACTTTGAAGTCAGCAGTGTTGCATCTCTCTGAACATTTTTCCATAATCATATCTCCCCCAAACATAGCCCAGAAAGTTTCTTTGCTTTGAATGATGTATGTGATTACATTTGGGCCACCCTGATAATCCTAGATAATCTCCCTACATTACTTCAAGATCCTAACTAAATCACACTTCAAAGTCCTTTTGCCACATAAAGTAATATATTCACAAGTTCTGGGGATTACGGCATGAACACTTCAGGGGCCTTTTTCTGCCTACCACACTGAAGAAGGCATAACAGAAACACTGGTTCTCATTCAGAAAGAAACTCTCTCCCTCTAGCTACTCAGATAGTCACTCTTTATTCTTGAAACCCATTTCAATAAACTGATTTTGCCCTCAGGGTCCTATTCTAGGCTGTGATTCACATGACACATATGCAGGTACACAAACACACATAAGACATGAACATAAAAAAATGCCTCCAGATTTTAGCAAACACATCCTAATTTGCACACTCAAATAAAGCTCTCCTTAGTTGTCATTTTACAAAGCCATATACTTATGGAAGATAAATACACTGTCATGGTGCAAAACCCTTTTAGATCTCCTCTTTTCATATCAAGTTGCTAATGGGTCACAGAAGAAAATTTGATTGCTTTATCCTCACACATCTTTTTCTGTTATCTCTGCTACCAGGCTTCAGTCCACTTCCCAAAATGTGCTCCAGGAAACAAGAGTTCCAGAATATGTCAGCAGGGCTCAGAGAGCAAGGGGTTCTGGGAAAGAAGTCTCAGAGACAGTGTATACTAAATCTTTTTCTCAGAAAGTCATGACAAGTTTTAGGATAGCAAAGACTTTGAGGCACCTTAAGGTGAAACAAAAAACCGAAACACTGGTTTAACTTGGTTAGACAATAAACAAATGTATTTGTGCAGTTTCCCTTAACCCAAGCTGGGTTGACCCTAACCGCAGAGGGATGGAATGCAATAGGAAAGAACAGGCTCTAGGAGTACTTGGGAGAGAACAGTGGGGTGAGGGAGGAGTAGAGTGAGATATGAAATACATTAGGTAAGTAGGACCCCACCCTGCTTATCCATCTGGCCTTTTGTAGCTCTAGAATAGACTTTAAATATGGGGCATAGAAAAATAGCAATACATTTTTTCCTGGAAATAAAACACTCGTTAATAATATTATCTTCTATTGTTATAAATCAACAGAAAAGGGCCAGTGATGGTGGCATTTATATCAGAGACAGCACTGCGTATTCTCTCAAAAGCCAGTTGTTCTCTGAACCATCCAGCCCAGACTTTTCCCTGTGCTTTGGGCTGGGAGGAGCCATATGCCTACTGGCTGCCAGACTGGCGTGTTTAGTAAAGTAGGCTCAGTGTCACGGTGTAAAGGCCTTGATTGATTTCCCATGGATGTCTGTCTAGGAAGGCGGGAGGGAAAGAGACCAAGAAAGACACACCACCCCACTGAAAAGAGCAGTGTGTTTCCTATAGTCGGTGCCAGGAAAATGTTTACTTTCATGAACCCTGCTTTTAGCTGCTGACTTCCCAGGACAGAATGGGCATTAATGCTGTTGTGGTCATAATTCCTACCTGAGGCTTAAGCATAAGCTAAAATATGGTATCTCCCCTTGCAGGAGAACTGCAGGAGAAATGTTGTGTCATTTCCTGGCTTGAATCTCCTCAGTGGATCCCTGTCACCAGGGGATAGGGCCCAAATATTCAGCCACATATACGTAGCCCTTGACGATGGGCCCTTTCTTTACCCTCCGACTTGATCTGGCATCATCCTTTTTCTTGGAGGTATGACAACATCCCTTGGAGTTGTCACCCCAGATTATTTAAAGCTCCCCCAATATATGCCATCCTGTTTCACACTTTTTTTTTTTTTGCCTTTTGGGGATGCTCTTCCATGTGTCTGGGTTGCTTTCTCCTCCTTTCTCCACCTGGTGAGCTTCTGGCTATTATCTCTCTTAAACTGTGCACTTCCTGTGTGAGGCCACCCTCAGGTCCTCAGGCTGAGAGACTTCATTTCAACTATTGATGTCCATCTCTCCGCGAAAGGAGAGTTCCTTGAGGGCAGAAGTTTTATCATACTCATGTTCTGATTCCTAGACCCCAGCTCAGTATCATAGAGGGTACTTAATAAGTGTTTGTTAAAAGAAAGAATGAAGGTATGATTGCCTTCCAGTTAGGCTGATGTTCAGGTGAGTATGAGAAGGTTATTCTTACAGATTGGGGGTCAGATGTGGGAGACATTTAGAGCCGAATGAGGGATGTTTTGATTTTGGTTAGCAGACATCTAATATTTGGAGCTTGGACCGTAAGATCATTCTTCTTGCCTTCAGGACTAAAATTCTGTGAATCTATGAATGTAGCTACTGTATTTTCTTTTCTTTACATTTCAAGGGTTCCTGAAATTAAAGGGAAATGTGCCACTTTTTCTCGCCTACATGTACAGGGAATGTGTGTTTTCCCTCAAAGCATACTTTGGTGGAGTTATGAACCTTAACTCACTCAGGAGTTTTTAGTTTGTTTTTGTTTTACTTTGCAAAAATCAAAGAAAAAATGTCAGAGAAGTTGGAATAAAAAATAATTTCTTGCCATTCAGATATATTCACTAAATGGATCTTTCTTGGAGACTGCCTAGCTATGTCCTGCAGCTACTTAGTAACAAGCATTGTGAGACTGAGTTTGAGGAATTTCATGCCCAGTGAAATACATCCATCCCTATATACCGGAAGGTGCCCACAGCTGATGCTGTCCATTTACCTTATCACTCAGGTTTGCATGGTAGTTTCTTTTTCTTTTTTCTTCTTCTTCTTTTGTTTTCTTGGCTGTGCAGCGTGGCATGCAGGATCGTAGTTCCCCAACCAGGGGATCGAACCTGCATCCCCTGCTGTAGAAGCGTGGAGTCTTAACCACTGGACCACCAGGGAAGTCCCTGTAGTTTCTTTTTCTAAGTTTCAAGCATTTCAGACAAGATAACTTAATAAATGATAGCTAGCAATGGAAATATCAAAGAATACATTGGTTCAGAAACAAAAATATTCAAGATAAAATAGATTATAAGAAGCGACTCAAACAAAATGATAAGTCACTCGAAAAAGACAAACAAAACGAAACAAAACAAAAATCTAATTCTGAATGACTGCTGTGAGGTTTGGGAGATATATGTTTGCTTTTTAAATTATTATTTAATTAGGAAAAATACTATCTTCACTGACAAAAATGATGCTGGCTAGCAAATTTGTTGAGCAGTGTTCTCTTTCATGGCAGCAGTAGTGTGTACTCGGGAGAGTGCAGATTCTGGAGCTTAGCTGATTGGGTTCAGGTCCCAGCTTTTCCATTTTCTTATTTGTGACCTTGGGCAAGTTATTTGTCTTCTCAGTACATCACTTCCCTTATATGTAAAATGGAAGTAATATCTCATAGGGTTCTTATAAAGAATAAATATATTTATCTCATAGGAATCTTACAAGGATTAAATGAGTTCATTTTATAGGGCTGTTATAAGAGTTAAATGAGTTAATACACCGAGGACAGTGCTTGGAACATGGTAAAATCTTGAGTATTAAACTACTAGTACTTACAAACAGTTTCTTAATATATTAAAAATGTGGGGCTTCCCTGGTGGCACAGTGGTTGGGAGTCCGCCTGCTGATGCAGGGGATGCGGGTTCGTGCCCCAGTCCAGGAGGATCCCACGTGCCGCGGAGTGGCTGGGCCCGTGAGCCATGGCCGATGGGCCTGCACGTCCGGAGCCTGTGCTCCGCAACGGGAGAAGCCACAGCAGTGAGAGGGCCACATACCACACACACACAAAAAAAATGTGAAAGAGTTACTTATTTTTCTTTGCTGATTTTTGTTTTTGCTTTGTGTCAAATGCTTGCAAAGGAAGTAGGCAGCAGTCCTAGATTTATAATAAATATTTAAATTTAATATTGGACTTAGTTGAATGTTCGAGTGACTCTTTTATGCAAAAAATGGGCTAGGTGGTTTTGGAAACATAAAGTAATATAAGTTATGGTCCCCAGTATTAGAGGTCTTACCATCTACACAGAGAGAAGAGAAATCCATGCAATGACTTGTAGCTATACTACAATAAAAATTTAGTGTCAGATAGGTGATACTTGAACTAAGTATTGCATTAGAATATTCCTATTGTTGATACCTAATTTATAAGCTATATGCTTAATACCTTTCTCACATTTCAAATGTTTTTATACACTGACTAGACCAGGTCTGTGAGAATGAGAAGTTGTACTTTTGATGAGCAGGAGGTGGGGAAGATGGGGCTAAATAATGAGACATTGAATTTGAGGACTTTGACTTTGTCACATGGATGTCTAAGAATCACTGAGTGATTTTTGAATAGAGGAACAGCTGCCATCAATCAACAGTCACTGAGCTTTCTAAGTCGTATGCTGGTAGTATCTGAGGAGGATGAGACTAGTGGTTGCGTAGAGGATGAACTGGAAGGGAGGGTTTTTAGTTAGAGAAGCCAGCTAGAAGGAAGTTGCAAATGCACTGGTGTGAGATGGTTAGGGTAGCACCTTGGTGGTGGAGTGGAAGAGATAGATAAAAGAGGAATTGCAATGCAAAAAGTGTGCATGTACGTGTGTGTAATAGACATGCAAGAGGCAAGGGAAGGGACATTCACAGAAAGATAGACAAGATGAAAAGGCAGAGGGCTTTGTACCAGATGAAGGAACAAGATAAAACCCCAGAAAAACAACTAAATGAAGTGGAGATAGGCAACCTTCCAGAAAAAGAATTCAGAATAATGATAGTGAAGATGATCCAGGACTTTGGAAAAAGAATGGAGGCAAAGACAGAGAAGATGCAAGAAATGTTTAACAAACACCTAGAAGAATTAAAGAACAAACAGAGACGAACAATACAGTAATTGAAATGAAAAATACATTAGAAGAAATCTATACCAGAATAACTGAGGCAGAAGAACGGATAAGTGACCTGGAAGACAGAATGGTGGAATTCATTGCTGCAGAACAGAATAAAAAAAAAGAATGAAAAGAAATGAAGACAGCCTAAGAGACCTCTGGGACAACATTAAATGCACCAACATTTGTATTATAGGGGTCCCAGAGGAGAAGAGAGAGAGAGAAAGGACCCAAAAAAATATTTGAAGAGATTATAGACGAAAACTTCCCTAACGTGGGAAAGGAAATAGCCACCCAAGTCCAGGAAGTGCAGAGAGTCCTAGGCAGGATAAACCCAAGGAGAAACATGCCAAGACACATAGTAATCAAATACGCAAAAAATAAGACACAGAAAAAAAAAATTAAAGACAAAAATTATTGAAAGCAGAAAGGGGAAAACGACAAATAACATACAAGGGAACTCCCATAAGGTTAACAGCTGATTTCTCAGCAGAAACTCTACAAGCCAGAAGGGAGTGGCATGACATATTTAAAGTGATGAAAGGGAAGAACCTACAACCAAGATTACTGTACCCGGCAAGGATCTCATTCAGATTCGATGCAGAAATCAAAAGCTTTACAGACAAATAAAAGCTAAGGGAATTCAGCACCACCAAACCAGCTCTACAACAAATGCTAAAGGAACTTCTCTAAGTGGGAAACACAAGAGAAGAAAAGGACCTACAAAGACAAACCCAAAACAATTCAGAAAATGGTAATAGGAACATACATATCAATAATTACCTTAAACGTGAATGGATTAAATGCTCCAACCAAAAGACACAGACTCACTGAATGGATACAAAAACAAGACCCATATATATGCAGTCTACAAGAGACCCACTTCTGACCTAGGGACACATACAGACTGAAAGTGAAAGGAGGGAAACAGATATTCCATGCAAACGGAAATCAAAAGAAAGCTGCAGTAGCAATTCTTATATCAGACAAAATAGACTCTAAAATAAAGACTATTACAAGAGACAAAGAAGAACACTACATAATGATCAAGAGATCAATCCAAGAAGAAGATATAACAATTGTAAATATTCATGCACCCAACCCAGGAACCCCTCAATGCATACAGCAAATGCTAACAGCCATAAAAGGGTAAATTGACAGTAACACAATAATAGTAGGGGACTTAAACACCTCACTTTCACCAATGGACAGATCATCCAAAAAGAAAATAAATAAGGAAACAGAAGTGTTAAATGATACATAAAACAAGATAGACTTAGCTGATATTTATAGGACATTCCATCCAAAAACAGCAGAATGTACTTTTTTCTCAAGGGCTCATGGAACATTCTCCAGGATAGATCATATCTTGAGTCGCAAATCAAGCCGTGGTAAATTTAAGAAAATTGAAATCATATCAAGTATCTTTTCCAACCACAACGCTATGAGACTAGATATCAATTACAGGAAAATGTGTTTGTATCTGTAAGAGATACAAACATATGGAAGCTAAACAACACACTACCTAATAACCAAGAGATCACTGAAGAAATCAAAGAGGAAATCAAAAAATACCTAGAAACAAATCACAATGAAAACACAACGACCCCAAACCTATGGGATGCAGCAAAAGCAGTTCTAAGAGGGAAGTTTATAGCTATACAAGCCTACCTTAAGAAACAAGAAATGTCTCAAATAAATAACCTAACCTTACACCTAAAGCAATTAGAGAAAGAAGAACAAAAAAACCTCAGCGTTAGGAGACGGAAAGAAATCATAAAGATCACGTCAGAAATAAATTTAAAAAATGAAGGAAATGATAGATCAATAAAACTAAAAGCTGGTTCTTTGAGAAGATAAACAAAAGTGATAAACCATTAGCCAGACTTATCAAGAAAAAAAGGGAGAAGACTCAAATCAATAGAATTAGAAATGAAAAAGGAGAAGTAACAACTGACACTGCAGAAATACAAAGGATCATGAGAGATTACTACAAGCAACTATATGCCAGTAAAATTAACAACCTGAAAGAAATGTACAAATTCTTAGAAAAGCACAACCTTCTGAGACTGAACCAGGAAGAAATAGAAAATATGAACAGACCAATCACAAGCACCGAAATTGAAATTGTGATTAAAAGTCTTCCAACAAACAAAAGCCCAGGACCTGATGGCTTCACAGATGAAATCTATCAAACATTTAGAGAAGAGGTAACACCTATCCTTCTCAAACTCTTCGAAAATATGGCAGAGGGAGGAATACTCCCAAACTCATTCTATGAGGTCACCATCACTCTGATACCAAAACCAGACAAAGATGTCACAAAGAAAGAAAACTACAGGCCAATATCACTGATGAACATAGCTGCAAAAATCCTCAACAAAATACTAGCAAACAGAATTCAACAGCACATTAAAAGGATCATACATTATGATCAAGTGGGGTTTATCCCAGGAATGCAAGGATTCTTCAATATATGCAAATCAATCAACGTGATACACCATATTAACAAATTGAAGGAGAAAAGCCATATGATCATCTCAGTAGATGCAGAGAAAGCTTTTGACAAAATTCAACACCCATTTATGATAAAAACCCTCCAGAAAGTAGGCATAGAGGGAACATTCCTCAACATAATAAAGGCCATATATGACAAACCCTCAGGCAACATCGTCCTCAATGGTGATAAACCATTTCCAATAAGATCAGGAACAAGACAAGGTTGTCCACTCTCACCACGATTATTCAACATAGTTTTGGAAGTTTTAAACACAGCAATCAGAGAAGAAAAAGAAATAAAAGGAATCCAAATTGGAAAAGAAGAAGTAAAGCTGTCACTGTTTGCAGATGACATGATAATATACACAGAGAATCCTAAAGATGCTACCAGAAAACTACTAGAGCTAATCAATGAATCTGGTAAAGTAGCAGGATACAAAATTAATACACAGAAATCTCTTGCATCCCTGTACACTAATGGTGAAAAATCTGAAAGTGAAATTAAGAAAATCCTCCCATTTACCATTGCAACAAAAGAATAAAATATCTAGGAATAAACCTACCTGAGGAAACAAAAGAGCTGTATGCAGAAAATTATAAGACACTGATGAAAGAAATTAAAGATGATACAAACAGATGGAGAGATATACCATGTTCTTGGATTGGAAGAATTAACATTGTGAAAATGACTCTACTACCCAGAGCATTCTACAGATTCCATGTAATCCCTATCAAACCACCAATGGCATTTTTCTCAAAACTAGAACAAAAAATTTCTCAATTTGTATGGAAATACAAAAGACTCCGAATAGCCATAACAAGCTTGAGAAAGAAAAACAGAGCTGGAAGAATCAGGCTCCCTGACTCCAGACTCTGCTACAAAGCTACAGTAATCAAGACAGTATGGTACTGGAAAAAAACATAAATATAGATCAATGGAACAGGAGAGAAAGCCCAGAAATAAACCCACGCACATATGGTCACCTTATTTTTGATAAAGGAGGAAAGAATATACAGTGGAGAAAACACAGCCTCTTCAATAAGTGGTGCTGGGAAAACTGGACAGCTACATGTAAAAAATGAAATTAGAAAACTCAATATACAAAAACACCATACACAAAAATAACCTCAAAACGGATTAAAGACCTAAATGTAAGGCCAGACACCATCAAACTCTTAGAGGAAAACATAGGCAGAACACTCTATGACATAAATCACAGCAAGATCCTATTGATCCACTCCTAGAGAAATGGAAATAAAAACAAAAATAAAAAATGGGACCTAATGAAACTTAAAGGCTTTTGCACAGCAAAGGAAACAATAAATAAGACGAACAGACAACCCTCAGAATGGGAGAAAATATTTGCAAATGAAGCAACTGACAAAGGATTAATCTCCAAAACATACAAGCAACTCATGCAGCTCAATATCAAATAAACAAATAACCCAATCCAAAAATGGGCAGAAGACTAAACAGACATTTCTCCAAATAAGATATACAGACTGCCAACAGACACATGAAAGAATGTTCAACATCATTAATCACTAGAGAAATGCAAATCAAAAAAATGAGATATCATCTTACACTGGTCAGAATGGCCATCATCAAAAAATCTACAAACAATAAATGCTGCAGAGGTTAAAGTGAAAAGGGAACCCTGTTGCACTGTTGGTGGGAATGTAAGTTGATACAGCCACTATGGAGAACAGTATGGAGGTTCCTTAAAAAACTAAAAATAGAACTAGCACATGACCCAGCAATCCCAGTACTGGGCATATACCCTGAGAAAACCATAATTCATAAAGAGTCATGTACCAAATGGTTCATTGCACCTCTGTTTACAATAGCCAGGACATGGAAGCAACCCATGTGTCCATCCACAGATGAATGGATAAAAAAATGTGGCACATATATACAATTGAATATTACTCAGCCAGAAAAAGGAATGAAACTGAGTTATTTGTAGTGAGGTCGATGGACCTAGAGACTGTCATACAGAGTGAAGTAAGTCAAAAGAGAAAAACAAATACCGTATGTTAACACATATATATGGAATGTAAAAAAAAAAAAAAGAAAATGGTCAGAAGAACCTAGGGGCAAGACAGGAGTAAAGATGCAGACCTACTAGAGAATGGACTTGATATGAGGAGGGGGAAGGGTAAGCTGGGACAAAGAGAGAGAGTGGCATGGACATATACACACTACCAAACGTAACATAGATAGCTAGTGGGGAGCAGGCACGTAGCACAGGGTGATCAGCTCAGTGCTTTGTGACCACCTAGAGGGGTGGGATAGGGAGGGTGGGAGGGAGGGAGATGCAAGAGGGAATAGATATGTGGACATATGTATACGTATAACTGATTAACTTTGTTTTAAAGCAGAAACTGACACACCATTGTAAAGCAATTATACTCTAATAAAGATGATAAAAAGTATCCTATGGGATGCAGCAAAAGCAGTTCTAAGAAGGAAGTTTATAGCAATACAATACTACCTCAAGAAACCACAGACATCTCAAATAAACAACCTAACCTAACACCTAAAGGAACTAGAGAAAGAAGAAACAAAACCAAAATTAGCAGAAGGAAAGAAATCATAAAGATCAGAACAGAAATAAATGAAATAGAAACAAAGAAGACAATAGCAAAGATCAATAAAACCAAAAGCTGTTTCTTTGAGATAATAAACAAAATTCATACACTATTAGCCAGACTCATCAAGAAAAAGAGGGAGAGGACTCAAATCAATAAAATTAGAAATGAAAAAGGAGAAGTTACAACAGACACCGCAGAAATACAAAGCATCCTAAGAGACTACTACAAGCAAGTCTATGCCAATAAAATGGACAACCTGTAAGAAATGGACAAACTCTTAGAAAGGTATAACCTTCCAAGACTGAAACAGGAAGAAATAGAAAATATGAGCAGATTAATCACAAGTAATGAAATTGAAAGTGTGATTAAAAATGTTCCACAAACAAAAGTCCAGGACCAGATGGCTTCACAGGTGAATTATATCAAACATTTAGAGAAGAGCTAACACCCATCCTTCTCAAACACTTCCAAAAAATTACGGAGGAAGGAACACTCCCAAACTCATTCTGAGGCCACCATCACCCTGAGTCCAAAGCCAGACAAAGATACTACAATAAAAGAATATTACAGACCAATATCACTGATGAATAGATGCAAAAATCCTCAACAAAATACTAGCAAACAATCCAAGAACACCTTAAAAGGATCATACACCATGATCAAGTGGGATTTATCCCAGCGATGCAAGGATTCTTCAGTATACGCAAATCGATCAATGTGATACACCATATTAACAAATTGAAGAAGAAAAAATCATCTCAATACATGCAGAAAAAGCTTTTGACAAAATTCAACACCTATGTATGATAAAAACTCTCCAGAAAATGGGCATAGAGGGAACCTACCTCAACATAATAAAGGCCATATATGACAAACCCACAGCAAACATCATTCTCAATGGTGAAAAACTGAAAGCATTTCCTCTAAGATCAGGAACAAGCCTAGGATGTCCACTATCACCACCATTATTCAACATAATTTTGGAAGTCCTACCCATGGCAATTAGAGAAGAAAAAGAAATAGAATAAATCCGAATTGGAAAAGAAAAGTAAAACTGTCACTGTTTGCAGATTACATGATACTATACATAGAGAATCCTAAAGATGCCACCAGAAAACTACTAGAGCTAATCCATATATTTGGTAAAGTTGCCTGCTACAAAATTAATGCACAAAAATCTCTTGCATTCCTATACACTAATGATAAAAAATCTGAATGAGAAATTAAGGAAACACTCCAATTTACCACTGCAACAAAAAGAATAAAATACCTAGGAATAAACCTACCTAGTGAGACAAAAGACCTGTATGCAGAAAACTATAAGACACTGATGAAAGAAATCAAAGATGACACAAACAGATGGAGAGATATACCATGTTCTTGGATTGGAAGAATCAATATTGTGAAAATGACTATACTACCCAAAACAATCTATAGATTCAATGCAATCCCTATCAAATTACCAATGGCATTTTTTTTTATAGAACTAGAACAAAAAAACCTTAAAATTTGTGGGGAGACACAAAAAACCCCAAGTAGCCACAACAGTCTTGGGGGAAGAAAAACGGAGCTGGAGGAATCAGACTCCCTGACTTCAGACTATACTATTAAGCTACAGTAATCAAGACAATATGGTACTGGTACAAAAACAGAAACATAGATCAATGGCACAGGATAGAAAGCCCAGAGATAAATCCATGCACCTATGGTCAACTAATCTATGACAAAGGAGGCAAGGATATACAATGGGAAAAAGACAGTCTCTTCAATAAGTTGTGCTGGGAAAACTGGACAGCTACCTGGAAAAGAATGAAATTAGAACACTCCTTAACACAAAAATAAACTCAAAATGGATTAGAGACCTAAATGTAAGACCTGACACTATAAAACTCTTAGAGGAAAACATAGGAAGATCACTCTTTGACATAAATCACAGCAAGATCTTTTTCATCCACCTCCCAGAGTAATGGAAATAAAGGCAAAAATAAACAAATGGGGCCTAAGGAAACTTAAAAGCTTTTGCAAAGCAAAGGAAACTACAAACAAGACGAAAAGACAACCCTCAAAATGGGAGAAAATACTTGCAAACGAATCAATGGACAAAGGATTAATCTCCAAAATATATATACAGCTCATGCAGCTCAATATTAAAAAACCAAACAAACCAATCCAAAAATGGGCAGAAGACCTAAACAGACATTTCTCCAAAGAGGACATACAGGTGGCCAAGAAGCACATGAAAAGCTGCTCAACATCACTAATCATTAGAGAAATGCAAATCAAAACTACAATGAGGTATCGCCTCACACCAGTTAGAATGGGCATCATCAGAAAATCTACAAACAACAAATGCTGGAGAGGGTGTGGAGAAAAGGGAACCCTCTTGCACTCTTGGTGGGAATGAAAATTGATACAGCCACTATGGAGAAGAGCATGGAGGTTCCTTAAAAAACTAAAAATAGAACTACCATACAATCCAGGAATCCCACTACTGGGCATATACCCAGAGAAAACCATAATTCAAAAAGACACACACACCCCAATGTTCATTGCAGCACTATTTACAATAGCCAGGTCATGGAAGCAACCTAAATGCCCATTGAGAGACGAATGGATAGAGAAGGTGTGGTACATATATAGAATGGAATATTACTCAGCTATGAAAAGGAACAAAATTGGGTCATTTGTAGAGATGTGGATGGATCTGCATACTGTCATACAGAGTGAAGTAAGTCAGAAAGATAAAAACAAGTATCGTATATTAACACATATATGTGAAACCTAGAAAAATGGTACAGATGAACCAGTTTGCAGGGCAGAAATTGAGACACAGATGTACAGAACAAACGTATGGGCACCAAGGGGCGAAAGTGGCAGGGGCGGTGGTGGTGTGATGAATTGGGAGACTGGGATTGACCTATATACACTAATATGTATAAAATGGATAACTAATAAGAACCTGCTGCATAAAAAATTAAATAAAAGAAAAGAAAAAAAGGAGGCAAGGGAAGGAAGGGTAAAAGATATAACTAGTGGTGGGCTTGGACTGGCTTGTACCTGCTTGGGAGAGTAGATTTTGTGCTTCTCTTCTCTTTGAAACTCGATCTTCAGTGACAGCACATTTGTCACTTGAAATCAGCCATAGTACAAGCATTTACACCTCTGAAAACAGCAAACAGTACAAGTGAGGGCTTTTCATTTTTCCAGAAAGGCAGTTTACCTGCACACTGTGGGGTGAACCCAGAATTTTGAATTTGGATGACTAACTGAATAGAGATTTTGGAGATGATATAAGTTTGATTTGGGACCTGTTGAGATTATAGTAACAACTGGGAACAGTCTGACAATGTGGCAAATTCCATCTCTAAATGGCACTCACTATCCTTTTGATAGAGAGGATAAAATGTTGTTCAGTAAATCTATTACGCTGCCTTGGAGTTGAAACAAAAAGATGAAATTCTTCTGAAGACACAGGTTTTGCATTATACATGTAATTTCATTGCAGAAACACTAAAAACGCCATTGTTTTATCAGTAAAAGGTTTTACAGATATGGTAAAGTTTCCTGTGGATCAAAGAGTAGCTAAGCCACAAAACAAAATAATGATTCAGCTGACAATTCGTGTTAATACAAGCTCGTATCATCAGGGAGACTCAGGGAGAAAGAATTGTTTGCTGTTATTCTGGATGGAAAGCAGAGTGAGGATGTGGGATTTCACAGATTTCATCTTTTACTTGAACTCTTAAGTTGGAAGATCTTTTCCTTTCTGTGAGAGATATTCTTTCAAAAATTAAAACAGTTTATCTTTTCAGCAGAGATTTGTGAAATCAATTATGCAGCATCAGTAAAGTACAATTCAGAGGGTGGTGTTTTGTGTGAAAAGATGTGAATGACTTATTCAGTGACACTATGTTGCAAAGCAGTATTGCTACATGATCCCAATTTTGTATTAAAACCTATTGTGTCTGTGCATTCAAAGGCTGAAGGAGTAAAATGTTTAAAACAGCTCTCTCTGCTTGATGAGTTTACGGGTTGCTGTTTGTTTAACCCTGTTGCTGTGTATCTATTTTTGCTGTAGAATTATGAGAGCTAATAAAAAATGTTGATACAATAAGATAAGATACGCTGTCATGCTTGGCTGAGTGTAGTGTCAAAAGTAACTTGACAATTTAAAATTTTACAGGGTGTCCCTGGAGCAAAGGGAGAAAGAGGAGAAAGAGTAAGTATCCTCTGGAGTGTTGACCAGCCGCAGCTGACTGCACATCTTTTGTTGCATAAGCCCGATAAAGGATAACCATTTACTCTCATGACTACTCATTGCTCTAATACCACTCCTCTTCCCCCTCTCCTCAACTCGCTTGGCTGTGAGCACATTTTCAAGGGAAAACCACGCTGTGGGCTAAAAGTCAGGAGTGCTGGCTTCTAGTTGCAGATCTGCTACTATCCAGCTAGATGACCTTAGGCCATTTCTTTCAGGCTAAAATGGAGAGAATCAAACTCATCTAACTCACAAAGTGGATTTAATGAAGACATAATATAATGGATGTGAAAAGGCTTCAGAAAAGTAAAAGCTCTATTCAAACTGCCAAGCGGTAGATTGAGGCTTGTGTATTTCCAATATGGGAACCAAGGAAGACAAAGGCAGCATGGAATCAAAGAACTGGCTATGAAACTTAGATCAGTTTATTTTAGGGGCCTTCTATATCCTTTGAGAAATTGTGCCACTGCTCATATAATTGTGCTGTCGGCTCTAGTAGAAACAGCAGTGACCTTGGGCTCATCCAGTTACCTCTGTGAAAACTTGGGCAGTATGTTTAGCTCTGTTCATCTGTAAGATGGATTTAACATCTTTCCTCCGAGTTGCTATTAGTATTAAGTAAGCCACTGGTTGAGAAATTGCTGTATTTTACAAGCTCTAAAGAGCGAGAAATAAGGCATTAAATATGTATGGGTTTATTACAAAACTAGTAAATTTTTTAGAATCTGTGGCCAGAAACACTTGAACTTTTTAATTTCATAAAGGCTCTCAGGAACCTTGTACCATGAGTGCCAGATCGCTTGCACCTTCTCCGTGTGCACCATGGTGGTCAATCCTACCTGTTGCTAGGAGACAGAGAGCCTAGGTTGGGAACAATGGGTCGAGTCCCATTTCCATCCTGGAAGTCCTGCCATTGGCTGGGCTTGTGGCTGAGAGTCAGCAGTCTGCTTTTTTCTCATCCAGGGTGACCTACAGTCTCAAGCCATGGTGAGAGCAGTGGCACATCAGGTGTGCGAACAGCTCATCCAAAGTAAGTGCATTATAGTTACAGATGTTTTTTTATTACACGTCCAAATGGGAATTTGCCTTTCACACAAGCATAAAGACTAAGCTTTGTCTTGTTGCAGAAACATAAGCTTTACAGATGGCCATCACTAACCCATCTAAGTGATCATTACATATTACCCTAGAGTTCTGCATCGATGGTGCAGAGACCAGATTCCTCTCTGTTGTTTGTCCAAAAACTCTCTGTTTGCCCATATAGGTTTAACTTGACTGTCCATATCAAATCTTTTATTTCTTCTTCATCTCTCCAAATAGATAGATTTTTTTCTCAAGTCCTCAGCACTTGAAAGCTGCCAAACTAAGGCATCAGAAGCTACATTCAAACCCCTAGATTTAAATCCATATCTCTTTCTTACCCATTTCTTTTGGTTAGCCCAAGGCCCTTCCCTTTATTTTTTAAGATTCATACCAGAAAAAATGCAGACACACAAACATACATGCACACATGGGGACAGGCTTCATGTGAACATTTGACATGATACTTGGGCTCCGTGCCAAAAATTACACTGGAACACACTTTATATCACACCTGTCCCATTTCTTCATTTTAAACTTGAACTTTCCCACAGGCCGGTATTTCAGTTGCTGATTCATGCTCATTCACTTACATACCCACGCATCTGTGCATTTCTCCCCTGCCCACTGACTTTATATTTTGTCTCCGTAATCTAACCAGAGGGTTACTAGAGTGGGCCCTTCTCTCTGCCAGTCATTTGTTTAGTTCCACAAAGATCTGAGGCCACATGGAGCTGAAATATTCCTCTCAAACCCAGACAGCTCTGGCCTAACTCTGCTGCCAAGCCCCCTGGTTCTGTAGCATCCACCATCTCCAAGGCCAACATTACCTAAGCGGCTGCCTTAACAGCTTTGAGGTTATATTTTTTTAACCTGGGAAGTTTGGGAATCCTGTAAGTGTCCAAGAAGGTGCTATTGGCTGGGTCCAAAATTCCATCTGCAGTAGATAAACCCAGATCTCATCCTGCAGAAAGCATGGAGTGAAGGTCTACAGGGGCTTGGAAGAGTTTTCATTAAGACGTAATCTTAGGGCAAACTGAATACAAAGCTACTATCTTCAGGTGTAGTAGTAATGCTCCCTATATTTTAACTTTATTTCATTTTGTATTATATTGCCCAAACTAGTGGTTGTGAAAGAATTTATCAGTTAAATGAAACTACTTAAGTTTAATGCCAAAATAGGATCTCTGAAAATACAATTAATTGTAAAAGGGAAACGACATTAAGTAGAATATGTCCAAAGCTAACCTGTACCTTGGATTATTTTGTAAGTTTCTCATTTCAAGTATACACTGTAAATGGGTGGGTAATGATTTTAAGGAAACCTAAGGGTTAAATTCTAATATGACTCACTGACTATAACATAAGGAAGATTTCGCAATAGTTGCTATCTTATTCCACTGTAGAATAAAAATCTTATATAAATATGTGATTATTTGAAACATGCCCTAAAAATTGAGAGTCCAAAATCCAGTTTTTCCCATCAGCAATTCTCAGATTCTTGTGAATAACTTCTAGGAAATAGAAACAAGAGCTGAAACATGTCAGGAAAATAGGGAGGCCCTGCCTGTCAATGTCATTGTCAGAGGAAAAAAATAGAAGAGATTTTATGCCAGTCTATGAGCAAAACCCAACCCACCCAGAAGCTTTATTTCTGGTACCTCAGTCATCTGCCCACACACCACTTCACGTTTCTCTGGGCTTTTTATTTCCTTCCTTAGGCTTTACCTCAGAACTTGATTATCATTTAGCATATAATTCCTCACATGCTCAGTTACCTGGTTTTCAGTCCAGATCTGAATTATGCTAGGAAAGTTTATGTGGGAAGCTGTGTGAGACTGAGGTGATGACAGCTAGGGAAGTATCAATAATAAAGGATGGCCCTTTTATCAAAGGAGGAAGCTGAAAAAGCAGATGTGGAAATGTCTGACCCCACCCAGACATTCATGCACATGCCTACTAATGGCTCCTGGGTCATCAGGAGGCCAACCCTACTTACAGTCATGGTCCTATGCTTAAAAACGCATTGACTATATCTTAGAAATCATCCCTCTAAAAATGGTTACTATTCTTTATTTAGGGTTGAATGTTTACAAAGGAATAAATGACAGTCATCTGGAAAGTTCACTTCTTTGGGAAAATGTTATCTCCTGATGATGCTGAAAAATGGGGCATTATGGTATCAAATACTTTCTCAATCTATACTTCTAATTATTAAAATACATTCTTCCAGGCACAGCTGAGTTAAGGGATTCTGGGAGAGAGCGCCAGATTTTTTTAAAAAATAAAGCTATTCAGAGTTTCTGCAGCTGGGACCCAAGTAAAGGTTTCTGCAAAAAGCCTTGGCAATGAAGAAATGAGTTGAAACAGAGCACTTGTCTGGGGATTACTGAGCAAGAGGGTGGGACAGGCTTTGTGGGTTGGAAAAAAGACATATTACTTGGGTGGAAATCGCTGGGGAAAAGGGGCAGCTGGGTGAGGATTTAGGGGTCAGATAAATATTGGGGGTGAAGATAAAATTTATGATTTCTGGTCACTGATGTTTACTGAGATGCTGACGTGAGCTGTGGGATTCCAAACACATGAGATGCGACTTGAATACAGTCCAGCTGTTAATATCATCCAAAGTAAGATGCAAAAAGTTTTCAGTTGGAAATCAACTTATTTCAGAGGGATGTGCTTCTTCCTGTTGGTGGGTGTCTAAGAGAATTGTTTGGAACCTTGACAGATGATGCCTTCAGTTCTCCCTTTCTAAGTGCGACAGTTCATCGAATGCTTCTTTGTCCTTCGTGTCTCAGGTCATATGGCCAGGTACACAGCCATCCTCAACCAGATCCCCAGCCAGTCAACATCAATTCGGACCATCCAAGGGCCTCCTGGAGAGCCTGGGAGACCAGGCTCACCTGGAACCCCTGGTGAACAAGGACCCCCAGGTGCCCCAGGCTTCCCAGGAAACGCGGGTGTGCCAGGGACCCCAGGAGAACGAGGTAAGCTGGACCACTCCTGTCACTGAGTGCGCCGAAACAAGAGTGTAACGGTGGTGCTTATGCAATGATAGAGTTCCAAATAATGGACCTAAATTAATTCTATTCCATCTATTCTTCAGCTTCTTGTTTATTAATTCCCAATATTGAGAAAATTGAGTGATCTACAAAACATTTATTAAGAGCCACGTCTGCTTGTATGCAAAGGGAGGATCAGAAACCCCAGTTCACCTCTAAAAGGCTTTTGAGCTCATGAGAGAAAGAGGTCCCCACTAGATGGATGAATTTTAAAAAAATATGCCCATCCAGGTAGAATTACAAAATGATACCCCACTCTGGACAGAGGTAGCATCAAACATATGTGTCAACTGAAAAAAAAACACACACACACAACCTAAAAGTTGAGAATTATGTTTTATTTGGCGGACTCACTGAGGACTTAAGCCTGGGATGCAGCCTCTCTGATGGGTCTGAGGAACTGCTCCAAAGAGATGAAGGAGGACCTGGATTTGTAGGAGTTTTGCAACAAAAACCAGGTAGTGGGAACATCAAAAGAGAACTGTTAATTAAGGAAAAACAGGCATCTCAAATTAATGAATTTAGCACTTTCCTATGAATGGGAAGATGCAAGAGTCTGGGCTCATTGAAATCATTGCTTTGATACGAACCTTAACTACCTAGAGCCAGTATTCTGTTCTTTTCCATCCTGAATCTCCTCAGGGTGCACTGTTGGGGGCAGCCGTAGTGGCTGCCGGCTTGATGGACACAACATCTTTTGTTTGCTCGTATGGCAAGCAGCATTGTTTGTCCACATGTGTCATGGCAAGTAGAGAGCTCACTTCCTAGGTCTGGTACATTTTTTTGTGCAGTGCCCATACCAGGCAACGGTCAGCCTTGAGGTAAGGCATGAGTCATATCAACATATGATTTACATGTGCTTATGTAGACCATGCCAGTTCTAAACTTCAAATTAAATACTGTTTGTGGCTCATCTTCCTATAACATGAGGCAGTATTTTATTTAACAGTTCCATGGGCCAATGTTTAATCTTTCCTACTAAAGTTTCTTTCAAATAGAGATCCTACTTAGCCTTTTCTTCTACCCTTTCCAGGTCTTAGCAGTGTTGTGTAATACAATAATGGACTCTTTCGATTGAATTTCACCCTATTCTGTAATTGGCCAAGATCTCCCACTCCAGAAGCAGATCAGATCAAAGAGAGGTGGGAAAAGAGGTTACATATCAGCCACAAAGAAAGTGATAGGAAAGGAGATAACCAATAACAAGTATTTTCTAGGACACAATTTTATGGAATGTAGACTGGGAGAAAAGCTAACTAGTACCTATCTGCTCTTGTGAGTCATATTGCTGTAATGAGATGGGTAGGATATACTTCTTTGATCAAATTTGAGATGTAAAATGCAGATTACCAAGATAATATCTCATGTTTATTCTTGATCCATGCCAACAGGCCATGTGCATTTCTGCCTTTGCACTTTTGGACACTTTGTTCTTCCCCCTTTGGAAATGTCCTTTCCTTTCCCTGCCTTCTGTGAATCTCACTCTTAGTTCAAGGCTCAGCTTAACCCCTGTCTCATGCGTGAAGTTTTTGTTGATTGTTCTGGACCAACAGATGTCTCCACCCCCTGAATACCTGATGCTGTGACCATCTCTCCCACCCATTTTAGCAGTCATCACATGTTAATGAACAGCATGATGGCAGAGAGCAGGGCTCAGGTCTGAATTGCTTTGCAATAATAGGTCCTCATCAGATCATTGTTGCTTTGATTGCAACCCAGTTCTGATTTTCCTTTCTAAAGGGTTTTCCTGTGCCAGGGTACTAAATCAGCAGATGTAGAGAAGGACATAATTTCCTCGCAGTGTACCAACGATCTGGCAGCCAGGAAGGTGGCCACCTCTGTCAACAGGACACCCTCTAATGGGGTTGGTGATGGGTCAGCTGTGACTCAGGGAGCACAGAGCCAGTGCCTGAGTCACTCTCGGCAAGTCACAAGTTGTCTTTGTTCTTTTTGGAAGTCCTGTCCTCGTTCCTGCCAGACTGAGTCTTTCCTGCTCTGCAAGAACACTTGAATGCTTAGATCAGAGAAAAGTCAGCCAAGGATCCTCAAACAGTGGTCCAGACAGCCCTCGAAATACGATTTTCCATGATATAATTTTCTGACATACATGTATGTATATATTCCGAAAGAGTATAGTAGATAAGCAAAATCCTGTATTTCACAAACACAGGATGACAGTAAGAGAAAGTGAGAAATGCCCTCTGAGCATGAGGGAGGGTGATTTTGGTTGATCACCAACTGGGAGGGTGTGCTTTGGGGTTTAAGGTAGGGGTTTATAGGCCAGCAAAGTATTCCAATCCTGTTGCAATTGGGATTCATGGTTGCAAGGAAAACAATAATTTTTTTAAAAAAAATATTTATTGAAGTATAGTTGATTTACCATGCTGTGTTAGTTTCAGGTATACAGCAAAGTGATTCATGCTTTGATATTAGCCTTGTGGTCCAAAAACCCAGAAAGGATTGATACAGAAAAATGTCTGCCTTTCCACGAAACCAAAACAATAGAATTTTAAAACTGAAGAAACTTCAGCCATCTTTTCTCCTGACCCTCTCATTTTATATAAAAAAGAAGCTTATAAAGATATCGAGGCCCAAAGAGGCTAGAAGTCAGCCAGTGTCAGGACTGGAAATAAAAACCAGAGCTCAGTTTGATTTTTTTTTCTGTATAAAATATGATTATCACTATACTGTAGAATACAATTTTAAAAGGACACTTTATTATAATGAGTAAAAATAAGTACTATTACTAGGCGGTGTACTTACACAAATAATAAGCTACCAAAGAAAGACTGAAAGAAGTATGGATGTTAAGATTCTGGCATAGCATTGAGGGGAACCCCACTTTCTGCTGAGTTTCATAAAAAAAAATTCATGACTCTATTGATATGGCTAATTTTTCACCAGAAGTACTCCATCTGATTTCTCTATTCTAGTTTTTCAAACTTCTTAAAACATAATGAACAAGAAGAAATACACTTTACATCGTGATGCTGTATGCAGGTGCATGTGTGTGCATTCAAACTTACATAACTGAGGCAAATAGAAATAATACTTTCCTTACTATTGTTTCCTGTTTTCTTTTGTTAAAAGGCTGAGGGGCAGCATGGGGAATTCTGTTCAGTACTCTGTAATAACCTATATGGGAAAAGAATCTGAAAAAGAAGAGATATATGTATAACTAAGTCACTTTGCTTTGCACCTGAAACTAATACAACATTGTATATCAACTATATTCCAATATAAACATTAAAAAAAAATGGCTAAGGGGCACCTTTGGATTTTATGACCTCAGTTTGAAATACACTGTTCTAGTTCAAGATCTTTGATTAACGCCATTCTGGTTTTTTTTTGTTTTTTTTTTTTGCGGTACGCGGGCCTCTCACTGTTGTGGCCTCTCCCGTTGCGGAGCACAGGCTCCGGACGCGCAGGCTCAGCGGCCATGGCTCACGGGCCCAGCCGCTCCGCGGCATGTGGGATCCTCCCGGACCGGGGCACGAACCCGTATCCCTTGCATCGGCAGGCGGACTCTCAACCACTGCGCCACCAGGGAAGCCCCTGATAAACGCCATTCTTATCATTGAAATATCCAAAGAATATGCATTTTTAGAGAATAGAAATTGCAAACATTCCTTCCACATCAGCTCGGTGAAGTAGACGACCATTCACGACTTTCCTTATTTCCTAACAGAAGACTGTATTTTCACTCCATCTGATTGTCTTTCTCGCTCTCATTAACCCTTTGTCTCCTTTAACTTAAAGTATTTTTCATAAGATTGTGTGGAACAGTCTCTTAGCTGTCTTCTCCCATAGGTTGTAATAGAAAGAGAGTCCTCAGACTTTAATGATTCAAAGAGATCCTGCAGCTCACGTTGTTCCTCCAAAGCTTAGACTTCAGCTGAGACTTGGCTGATTATTGGCACCCAGAATTGAAGGGGTTCCACTTGCATCACAGAAGCAAAATGTGACGCGCCTGCTTTCTCTCCTCACTGTTAACTTATGTCAAAGAAAAGCGATTCCTCCATGGACTAGGCTACGTTTTTGCTGCCTTTCCCTATTAAACTCTGCACCATCTTCAGGTAAATGGCCTTGTAGCCTGGCTTCCAAAATTTAGAAAAATGGGTGGGATCAGCTCTGAGGTTCCTCTGTTGTTCCCTGAACTGTGACAATTGAGTCCTAACTATTCTGACCTTAACTCGCTCTCCAATTAGCCTTGTGTGATTCTGACGAGATCCTCTTGACAAATCAATTTCTAATTGTGATCTCTGCATGTCATTCCCAGATGACCAATCTGTTTATTTCCTTTTTCCATTTATTTAAATGTTCATTATCCACACCGATATCTTGAACCATCTGTGAACCCAGACAACAGTAGCTTAGTTGGTCTAGAGTCCACAAAATTCAGTTTACTTATTTATCTGAAAAGAACTGGGAAATTTCCCTGATTTCAGTCTTCATGCAACTCCTTCAGTTTCCATGATTCTCCAAAATATACTGGATCAGAGGAACCATCCAACTAAAGATTTTCATGTTTAGATTGTATATCCATAACAGCTGGAATTCATAGCTGGTTTATTTTCTATAATAAATCAACAAATATTTATGAAATTCAAGGTTTATGTAAAGCTCTTGGCTGGGCAGTGCGTGAGATAATACTATGATTTATGGCTTTTGCTTGTTATGTTAGGCGCCAGATGCATCTGGCAATATTGTGCTGGGTCCCGTATATACAATCTCATTTGGATAAAATAGAAGACACGGTTTGGATGAGGGAAGAATATGATATATTCCTAAATGTACAAGTAGGGAGATGGCAACTGCTAAGCAAGTTATATGGAAAGTACATGCTGTCAGAAGTTAGAGGAAGACCGCACTGTGGCCTTTGATAAGAAATGGTGCTATCATTTATTAAGCAATTACTGAATAAATCAGCAGTTGCTTAGTACATTATTAATGTTCATAAAACTTTTATGAGATCCGTATTAGCCCCATTTTTAGGTGAGGAAACTGAGGCTCAGCCGGATGGTCAATTGTCACGAAGGCCACACAGCTGAACAGCAGGGGACCAGAATGCAAACCCAGATGTGTATGATTCCAGAATATCTGTGCCTGCTCACCTCTGCCCCGTTGTCACCTTTAAATTCATTGCTTGGCAGGGGTTTCACAGAGGAGGCCAGCACTGTGCAGGGTTTGGTGAACCCTGTTTCATTATGGCTCCTAATATCCACAGTTCATAGCATGTGAACTGCTAGACTAACCAGTGTCTTAGTGGGTTGTAGTTGTACTATTTGCAAGCTTCTTAATGCATTCTGTTCTGCTGTGTTTGGATAGCCTTGGGGCATCCGTGACCCGGCAGATGACCAGCTTTGAGAAGTCAGGTGACCTGTTTTGGGTACCTATGAACATGATAAAGACACTTTTTAAAAAATTTATTATTTTTGGCTGCGTTGGGTCTTCGTTGCTGCACGTGGGCTTTCTCTAGTTGCGGCGAGTAGGGGCTACTCTTCGTTGCGGTGCGCGGGCTTCTCATTGCAGTGGCTTCTCTTGTTGCGGAGCACGGGCTCTAGGCGCGCAGACTTCAGTAGTTGTGGCACGTGGGCTCAGTAGTTGTGGCTCATGGGCTTAGTGGCTCCACGGCATGTGGGATCTTCCCGGACCAGAGCTCAAACCTGTGTCCCCTGCATTGGCAGGTGGATTCTTAACCACTGGGACATGAGGGAAGTCCCTGATAAAAGCATTTTTTACGGTTATATATTTTGGCACTTGACAATTCTTCTAGATTTTAGCATAGGCCCAGTAGGGCAGTAACCTATAGGGAAATTGGTCATGGATCTGGCAATAGAAGTTATACTTCTATTATAGTATCTCAGCCTGGGGGCAAACAGGGAGAAACCTGGAACAAAGTAATTTAATCTTGTTTCACTTCTGATATTTTAGAAGAGAAACTGTTTTCACCTTACTATGTGTGATGCTGCTTTAGCTGGAAGCAGCATGATGGGAGGGAAAGAATGCAGTTTGGGGCATCAGTCACATATGGGTTAGGATCCTAACTTTGCCACATACTAGCTGTGTAATCTTGGCTGCTTAATCTTTCTGAATCTTCATTCATTCATTTAACCAGCACTTACTGAGCATCTACTACATGTCAGGCCTGGTGCTGGGTGTTAACAGCATAGTGGTAAAGAGGGGAGACAGCTCTTGCCTTTTATGTACTCAGCATAGAGACAGATATTAAACAAAAAAAATACATGAATAGCTTAATTTCAGTTTTTATGTGTTATGAAAAAATGTAGGTTGCTCTATGAACATGGAAGAGGGGACTCTGACTTACTCTGTTGAGTCAGTGCTGTTTTAACCGAGACCTGAAAGTTTCAGGAGTTTGCCATATCAGTAAGAAAGAAAGTCAGAAGAGGACATTCTAGGCAAAGACAGCAATAGCATGTGCAAAGGTCCTGAGGTGGGAAGGGACTTGAAACCTATAAAGCCATGATTCTCAGCCCGAGCAAACATATTGTCTCCTATTTATAACAAATAATTTGCAGCATTTCTGTTACTGTTCTAAACTGAAACTTATAGATAATAAACATTACCTGCCTTCACACATAATTTAAAAAAAATAGAGTGTCGTACTATGTAATATAAAGAAGTAAAAGGAGAGTAATTTATGGTCAAATACTTTATTCCAATATACAGATTTCCAGCATAACTACAATGGAAACATAAAGAATAAATCAAAATGTACTTGTATTTAAGAATTATTAAAATGCAACAGTTCCAAATTCAAGATGATATAGTTGAGCTTTATCAATTACTTATGTCTCTGCATTTGTCTCTATTGTGTTCACAGTGAAGATCTATTAAGATAGCAAGTACATCATTGGCATCATGCAAATAAATGTAAATTACCTTCTCCTACTTTTTCAGGCGCGTGTGTTTTGGTTAACACATCTCTTGATTTTTCATTATGTCTTTTTTCCTACTAGACGGGGTCATGTCTTTCCCTATGCCAGCACCTGAAAAAAAGTTTACTGGAAATGACTGGAAGTTTTCATTGCAAAGACTTTCCCTTTGCTGGACTTCATTGGTTTCTATAAATTTCATGAGCACTTTACGTCTACTCTGTGGGATCAAATCTTTCGGATGTAAGAGCTCTAGTCACTCCAATATTATTATTGAGGATTAAAAAATATTAATATTGGAATGTCATTTTAATCAACAGAAAATATCACGTTTGTCTAAAAGCTTGATGCTAGGGCAGTTTCTAACCTCTGTTGGCTCTCAGGATTAATTTGTTATTGTTCTTTGAGGATAAAATCCCTGAGTGACTCTTGAAGTTGGAAAATGTCTCTCCTTGAGCTTTCCCTGCCACCGAAGACCAAATTTCTAATGACTGGATGTAAAGAAAGACAATCTTTAAAGATCAATTTTTATCAGTCAGGTTCTGTGGTTAACTTGAAAAAGATTGTCTTTGTTTCAGAAAATGAGAAAAGGGGGATGGGAGAAGGATAAGATGAAACACAACTGAACTCCCCTAAGCAAACACAGATAGAAAAGGAATCGGCCATCTTCTGGTTGCCGTTAAAGTCAGTGACATCACCTTTCAGAGACAGAGAAGTGGCTGTCAGGGCAGCAGATGACACACTAAAGCTAACACTGAGTCCCTTATGCTCGTGCCACAGTTTACTGTGAATCCACAGGGCTGAGAAAAAGCTAGGTCCCCAGTGGATTCAAAGCTGGGTGACAGAAGTAGGGTTCTTATGTTCAATTCCTGTGGCTGAAAAGAGCTGTTGGCATAGGCGATACATTTGGCAGAAAACTTTGGTCACAAATTCAGAAGTGAAGCATAGTAGTTGTGAGCCAGGAATGCCTCAATGGTAAGCATCTGTGAAACTTCTTAATGTCCCTCGTATCCTGGTTTATTCCTGGAAAAATTCTCTTTATGGGGCAGATCAACTTGATGAAAGATAGAGGGCCAGTAGAGCTCTCATAATAAGTTACTGGTTGATGCTTAAATATTTACAAGTCTTCCCTGTGATGTTGTATTATGGTTGATAGTCAGCTGCATGAGACATCGTCTTTCCATTGCTGATAAAAATCTGCTGAAATACATGTTCGTCTTCTTCCTCTCTTGCTTTCCTATCCCCTCCCTCTCATATCCTGAGAGATGAATTCCAGAGAAATAGTTTTCTCTTTTCACACCCATTAATTATCCGGTAAAGTCCAATTTGAATATCCTTTGGAACAAGACCTTTCTCTGGAGCTTTGACGGATTGTGTTTTCCTAATGTATAGTGACCTTAAGGCATTGACAATGAATGCTCTTTCTCTTTATCTCTTTGTACCATCTTTTATTTTGTAGGTTGTTTTTTTTTCCTGTTACAGAGTGACCCTTTGCATTTACCATGGCTGCAGAAAGAAGCCCTATGTATTGATCTATTACTACGAACAAATTACTCTAAAACTGAGAAGCTTAAAACAACAAAACGTATATAATCATGGATTTTATGGGTCTGGGATTCAGGAATAGTTTAGCTGGGTGCTTCTGGCGCAGGGTCTCTCATGAGGTTGCAGTTAAGATGTCAGTCAGGGCTACAGTTAGCTGGAGGCTCAAATGGGGCTGGCAGATCTACTTCCAGGATGGCTGGCTCACTCACTATCAGGAATGATTAGCAGGGTCTCAGGCCCTCCCTGACTACTCTGCTTATATTTGCATGAGAAGGATAAGTCTCTCCATAGGGATGCTTGGATGTTCTCACAGCACGGCGGCTGCTTTCCTCAGAGCCCGTAATCCCTGCAAGAGAGCAGGGATGAGTCCACAGTACCTTTTGTAACTAGTCCTAGAAGTCACAGCTTTGCTTTCATCATATTCTCTTTATTAGGAGGGAGTCACTAAGCCCTGCCCATGCTCAAGTAGAGGGGGGCTAAGCTGTACATTTGAAGGGAGGAGCATAGAATTTGTGAATATGTATTTAACCACATTGTTCTAAATTCAACCAAGGTTTTCTGCCCTTGCCATGTAACCACGGTGATGCTTTCATCTGTAAGAATGATTTCCACGCAGTCTGGTGTCTAGCACGCTTGTGAAGGGTTGGCTCGTGCTGTGTCTGCCTGTTTTTGCCATTTAAATGGGTGTCTTTCTCCCCCACCTCCTTTAAAGTATTCAAATGCCAGATGTAGCTTTTTAGAGGGAAATATAAGATGTAGATTTAAGCACCTTGAAAGAGTGGCACCTATTGGAAAAGGCTTTTTTTAGACTAACACTTTTTATGTCCCTCTTTCTGGAATTCATTGTAATCAGGATGAAATCATTTGCCAGTCAAACACAAAGAATTATTTTAAAAAGTCATTGACAAATTAAAATTATCATTAAATTGTGTCCCCACTCTTCGTACTACTGTAATATGACTATTACAATAACAAAAAACTGTAACTGTTGTTTTGTTTTCTTTTTGCCATGAAAACTGATATAGTTGTTTCTGTAGCTTAAATTTTTTTGGAAATCCTTAATTGGAATGTCTGTGTAGTAGGTTGTAGCAGATTCTTTGCATTGGATTTCAGTCCTTGTCTTAGGTAACGGGTAATATGCTGGAAATACTGCCCAATGTTAATGCCATCTCAGGAAGATATCTTTGTGTAGTCCCAGGTTATGTTTCCCAGTCAGCTTCACTTCAAGTCTGTACCCTTCGCTCTAGCCAAACTGAATTACTCAGGGCTCTCAGTATGAGTCAGCTTTTGCTGCATAACAAACCACAAAAATCTCAGTAACATACAGCAATAGATATTATTTCTCACCACATGTCTGTGGGAGGCAAGGGCAGCTCTGCTCTGCTGGGGCCCTGGCTGGGGGGGTGGGCAGTAGCTCCCTAGACTGTGTTCTCCTTATGGCATTGGCAGAAATAAACAGGGCAACCCACCCACCAGTCATATTTCAAACCTCTGTTCACATCGTTGCCCGCTGATATCCCATCGGTTGAAGCAAGTCACACGGCCAAGTCAAAATCCAAGGGATAGGGAGATGCATGCGACTGTTGCAAGGGAACAGATGCATAATTCTATCGCAGAATAGTGAAGAATTCAGACCACTATTTCGGTTTACCACATCTTCATACATGCCTTTTCCTTTCCATGCTCAGGGCTGATTCCTGTTGTGCCCTGTTCTTATAGCCTTTCATGGATTTTCACATGTTATTCTGACTCCCCAGAGCTCTCTTTCTTCCTCTGGCTCAATCAGACTCAAATTTTGAAACTCATCTCACGAGTCAGCTCTGCCAGACCACTCATCCCTCACTGTGGTTTATTTGTTTGGCCAGTGTGTTTGTTGTTGCTACACTACATTATTCCAACTGGATGAACAGGTGGAAGATCTGAGTAACATCTCTCTCATTTGTACTCCCTGGTCCCCAAACACACGCCTCCATCATAGCAGTTTCCCATTATATTGTAATTGTTGGTGTACTTGTCTGTCTTCCCACTGGACTGTGAGTTCCTTGAATGGGACTGTGCCTTTCATCTCTGCATCCTCCACAAAGGAGCCTGAACACATATTGGACAAATGAATGGATGGCCGATCCCTACCTCATTACTGTGCAAAACATGTTGTTTAGCGCCAAGGTGGAATATACTTTCTTGAATTGTCCTTTATTGGTTTCACCTCTGTTAATCCTGTTTCACCAATGAGACTACATGCTCCCCACAAACCAAATTTAATGTCTGTTTTCCTTTTATTCCTCATAATACCTGTTATCTGATAGCTATTTCATGACTCATAAGTGATTTAGGGTGTTAACTACCACTTGGCTAGCTTTTTGGCTGCCATTTCTCATTCAACCCTAGAGCCATGATAAAAGCAGAAGCCCATGTGGTTTAGTTCATCAATCTAAAGACATCCTGTTAATAGCCAATGACTGCCAAGTTGACAACGTCAGCATTTTCTTCAAATCATCATCATATAATTTTAGCCGGGAGAGCAGGGTGAAATTTTTAAATAGAAGTTTTGGTTATACTGGATATATTTTATATGCATTTCCTAAATGCATAGAAAAAGCATTGGATTTTTCAGTGCCCAAATTTAAGTGTGTCAGACTTAGATGTCTGTGGTAAAAAGGTCAAAGGATCTTTTGCCTATATTGCCTCTGTGTGTGTGTGTGTGTGTGTGTGTGCAATCTGGAAATAGAGAAAGAGCGAGACTCCCTTTACTTTATTTTTTATCATTTTTTCTTCCAGTTTTATTGAGATATAAGTAACATACTCTGTATAAGCTTAAGGCATATAGCATAATGATTTGGCTTATGTATGCCATGAAATGGTTACCACAGTAAGTTTAGTGAATATCCATTATCTCATATATGTACAAAATTAAAGAAATTGGAAAAAATGATTTTTTTCTTGTGAAAATATTTTTCTCTTAGGATTTACTCTCTTGACAATTTACATATATAAGCAAGCAGTATTAATTATTTTTATCATGTCATACTTTCCATCCCTAGTACTTATTTATCTTATAAGTGGAAGTTTGTACATTTTGACGTCCTTCATCCAATTCTCTTTTCCCCACTCTATCTTTTAAATGTAGAAATGCATTTTGTCATTTTCTAAATTTCTGGCCTTGAGCATAAACAAGTGAAATGGAAGTATACCATGTACTAGTTTATAGGATAAAACTAAAGCTGTTTGTATTAGCTATGAAAAACCATTTTCAGTGAATTTTTTGACATGGCTTTTAAAGCAATAAATACATTATAGTAAATAAGTATACCAAATGCATTTGTGTAGATGGGTGAAAACATACATAGAGAAGATATATTCATTAACCCTTTCCATTTTCATTGGTTCTAGATTTAACTCTGACATTAAATTATAATATGAATATAGCAAAGTAATTTGACTTTTCTGGACTTTTTACTAGTTCAGAAAAACATGATGAGGATCCAAGATATAGGATGTATTTACCTTAATAGTGATTCTTCATGCTTATTATGAAGGGCTGTTGGCTGTTTTGTTTTAAACTCCATAGACCCTGGCCTTGTCCCAATGCCCTGACAAAACTCCCTTCTTTTCCGAGAGTATCACATCACTTTTCCGAGAGCATCACATCACTTTTCAGTTCTGTAAAGAATAAAGACCAGACCAAGCTCTAATTTAAATATCTATTTAAATACCATCAAATGGCTGAATTCATACTGAACCTACAGTACTCATTTTTTAAGCTATAGCAATTGGCTCATTTTCCTGCTAACTTTGTATCATTTATAACTTTCCCAACAGTCAGCGCTGGAAATGATATGGCATTTGAGGAAGAGCAATCAAAACTTTGGAGCTGAAAGTGATAGATTGGCGTTTGGTCTGACATTCTTATTATGTACCTATGAGGTCATACTATCAGTGGCAAAACTAGATGGACAAAACACCAGGATTCCTGGTGCCCTGTTTAATCCCTGTTCTCTTTTGCTCCACCCCTGCAGCTGTGAACTGTCAACCTGCAAACAAGGAGATAGGGTTAGTGTGTGATGATGAGCTGGGTACCTCATCATCTTCTCTCCTCTGTCCTCCCTTCTCCCTCCTTCACTGCCTCCTCCCTCTGTGCTTCCCCCTGCCCTCCACCGCCCAAATGTAAGTGTGTCTAATTTAGATGTCTGTGGTCAAAAGACCTGAGGACCTCCTGCCTATATTATCATGTCTCTGAGCGATAGAAAACATTGAAGTGCAAACTATCCTGTTGTCTTGCTCTTGATCTGGTGAGCGGGTCCCTTTGGCTACTGGGTAGCACTACTTAATGATTCAGTGCGTTTTCCTCAGCTTTTCAGTGGGACTACCACAGTGGGTTTTTTTGTTTGTTTGTTTTGTTTTTTGTGTGTGTGCGGTACGCGGGCCTCTCACTGTTGTGGCCTCTCCCGTTGCGGAGCACAGGCTCCGGACGCGCAGGCTCAGCGGCCATGGCTCACGGGCCCAGCCACTCCGCGGCATGTGGGATCTTCCTGGACCGGGGCACGAACCAGTGTCCCCCGCATCGGCAGGAGGACTCTCAACCACTGCGCCACCAGGGAAGCCCGCACAGTGTTTGTTGGTGGGGTTGAGCTCTGGGATTCTGGTCCACCTCAGCTAGTTGTATTGCTTTGTAGCATCCAGCAGAGGCAGACCCAGGTTTTGTGGGTCCCGAAGCTTAAACAGTTTGAGTTCCTCTTTAAGAAAAATAGTATGACTTACTACAAACAAAAAAAAAGGGGGGGTAAAAGGGGTAGGTAGAAAGTATTGAAGGAGTTCTATGCACATAAGGGCCCATATTCAAATTCAGTCTGATACACAAAATTTGTCCTGACGTGACCTAGACCACTCCCCAGCCAGCAGCTGCCAAAGCTCTTCCAAACCATTTCTAGCTCCCTGTTCTCTCTCATCAGCAAGCCTTTGCGTGTGCATTTCCATCCATCCCTTCTTTCCTTGCCTAATGCCTGCTGTTCAAGACTTAACTCCGACGGTCAGCTCTATTGGAAAGCGTTCTGAGATCCCCCACAGATGCCTCAGTTTGACGCCCTCATATTTTGTTGTTGCAATTCTCATACCGCATTATAGCTACTCGTTTGTCTGTTTTCTCTACTGCATGGTGACCTGTGACAGGCAGGAAGGATGCTTTTGACTCTGAATTCTCAGTACCTGATATTAGGACTGGACTGGGAGTTTGCTTTCGGTTTGCTCCTCTCCCTCCTTTAGCTGTGCATCACTGTGTTTCCAGGCTTCTTTGCCCTCTGCTCCTGAGCAGGTTCAGCCAATAGGAGGCACTGCGGAGGATTAGAGGGTAAGAGGAGGAGAAAAGTCAGACTATTTCTCCTCTTAGCCCCACCCCTGCCTCCTCTGCCACTCCAGCTGTGGCTACAGCCCCTGTGTGGCTCCTGCTTCCACTGGAGCATCTCTCACTCTCATTCTAGATCCTACCAGAAAGCTCCAGGCACACCATTTCCTCTCTTTGTCCCTGCACACCTAGGGGTGATAGTTGCTTCCTGCTGTTGCTAATGTTATGGGTTGCCTCATCATTTCTATTTGGTTTCTCAGTCCTTCTGTCACCCATGTAACCAAATCCCTGTATTAAATTCCCTCTGCCTGAAAGATCTAGAGTGGTTTACCATTCCCTGGCTGAGCCCTGAATTATAGAGGCATACTAGATGACTAGTTGTTTTATGAAAAAGGCAATAGGGAGAGGGACCCTTAGCAGTGGTTTGCAAAGATTCTTTTACATTTAAAACCAATATGTAGGGGCTTCCCTGGTGGCGCAGTGGTTGAGAGTCCGCCTGCCCATGCAGGGGACGTGGGTTCGTGCCCTGGTCCTGGAAGATCCCACATGCTGCGGAGCGGCTGGGCCCGTGAGCCATGGCCGCTGAGCCTGCACGTCCGGAGCCTGTGCCCCGCGACGGAAGAGGCCACAACAGTGAGAGGCCTGTGTACCGCAAAAAAAAAAAAAAAAACCAATATGTATTTTCCAGTCTTGGCCACCATAGCACAAAATGTGGAGCTCCACATGCTGGTACTAATCCTATGGGCCAAGCATGTAAAAATAGCAGAGCCTGGAAAAGGACATAAAATACTTGTTGGATTGAGTCCAATTAATCTGCCACCTTGTAGCTAGGTACTTGATCCAGTACCTTGTACCTAGCAGGCATTCAAGCATACATTGAATGAAAAACAGACTATACTTGGAATTTATCACCAGGCATTTCCCAGGCAACAGACAATATAATAACATAGCTGAAACCTTGTCTCACATTTTCTGTGGCTTCTTGGTAGAATTACAATGAAAACATTACCCAGGCCTTGCATATCTGCCGGGGCATAAATTCTGAGAGTTGCTCAGAATGTCTGGAATAAAGAGGGAATGTCTCTGCTCCTTGGAGTAGCATGAGACTCCAGCCTGAGTGCTTGGTGTGGTCATGGGACCGTAGGAATGGGTAAAATCTTCCCACTCAGAGGCCAACAGGCCAAGGAAAATAGGGAACTGATAACCAAAGGCCAGATCCTGGGCAAGTCATCAGTGTGAGCAGGATAAATCCTATTAAAATCAACCCCAAGTATTGCTCCGAGCAGAGGGCAAGTGTGTAAACCACGGGAAGTAAGTTGAAGAAATATGATAACCACAGGGCTGATTTCTGAGTGTGGGACCAGAGAAAATGTGCAGATTGATTGGACAGGCAGTAAAGGAAGCCATGACTAGAGCAAACAAGACAAACTCAGCCTCTAGGTCCAGCTTGGGATGGAGAGGCCGGGAGTGTTGTGGTTAAGTGTACCGGCCTCAGAATCAACCTGCCTATGTTGAAATCTTGGCTCTGTTACTTACTAGCTAAGGACAAATGACTTAACCTCTCTGAATCACAGGCCTCTCTTAGGGTTAACAGTAGTGCCTGCCATCCTGCTTCTTGTGAAGACTAAGTGAGTTTGTACATGTAAAGCATCTAGCATTCAAAACCTGGTGAGGCCATTTATAGGAATAGCTGACACACCAACAGGTCACACCCTTGGTTTGTCAAAATCTGTAATCAGACCTTGTATTTCATTGATTCATCGTATTTCTTGAGTGACTAATATGTGGCAGGTACTAGGAATATAACGATGAACTAGAACAAACATGCCTCTGCCTTAGTAGATCTGTAAAAGAAAATAGTGGAGGGTCAGTGTTAGATTAGTAGTAAGGGGGAATCAGGTAGCCCTGATGTGGTTTCTCATGAGACTTTTAAAAAAGAAAGGATATGACAAATATACCACCCTACTGAGGGATGTTGATAATGGCGGAGGCCATGCAAGTGTAGGGGGTGGGGATATTCGGGAACTCTCTACTTTCTATTCAGTATTGCTGTGAACCTAAAAAAGTAAAGTCTATTTTAAAAGTTTCAAAAAAGGAAGAAAGAAGAGAGTAAGATCTTAAAATTTTAATGAGAGTAAGATCTAAGAGAGTAGATCATAAAATTCTCATTAAAAAAAGAAAAAAAGGGGGCTTCCCTGGTGGCACAGTGGTTGGGAGTCTGCCTGCCGATGCAGGGGACACGGGTTCGTGCCCCGGTCCGAGAAGATCCCACATGCCGCGGAGCGGCTGGGCCTGTGAGCCATGGCCGCTGAGCCTGCGCGTCCGGAGCCTGTGCTCCGCGACGGGAGAGGCCACAACAGTGAGAGGCCCGCGTACTGCAAAAAAAAAAAAAAAAAAAAAAAAGAGAAAAAGAATGAACGAATAAATAATAGAAAAGATTTTATTCTATTCTAAATATTTTTGGTAACTCCACAGAAAACTAAGGATATTTTAATCTTAGCTAAATCATATTTTTTGTAAGTTAGATCTTCATTTATATCAGCTATGCTCAATTTTTTCAAAAATTTTATTTATTCATTTTTGGCTGCGTTGGGTCTTCGTTGCTGCACGCGGGCTTTCTCTAGTTGCAGCGAGCAGGGGCTACTCTTCGTTGTGGTACGTGGGCTTCTCGTTGCAGTGGCTTCTCTTGTTGTGAACACGGGTTCTGGGCACACGGGCTTTGGTAATTGTAGTGCGTGGGCTCAGTAGTTGTGGCTCGCAGGCTCTAGAGCGCAAGCTCAGTAGTTGTGGAGCACGGGCTTAGTTGCTCCACAGCATGTGGGTTCTTCCCGGACCAGGGCTCAAACCTGTGTCCCCTGTATTGGCAGGTGTACTCTCAACCACTGCGCCGCCTGGGAAGTCCCTATGCTCATTTTTTTAAAAATGACAGAAACTTAAATTTAATTGGAGTCCATGATACTCATCTCTAAATAACGCTAGTAGTTAACATTGCCACATAAGGAGCTTGTCAGAAAAAAACAGTTTTCACAAAAGCCAGACATGTGAAAGTAAAAGCAGAGTTCCAGCCTAAGGAATTTTTTTTTTGATCCTTGCTTTTTAACAGTCAGCTGCATTTTGGTGTAGACATTCAGTCATTCAGTTAGCCTTCCAGTAGGTACTATGTGTGAGATTGTGCTTGGATCTGACACTAGAGCAATAAATAAGGCATGGTCCTTGCAGTCATCAGGCTCATGGTGCCGGGCGAGGTGAACATGAGAACAAGCAGTGCAATGGGATAAGTGCCAAAGGAGGCACAGGTAATACGGAAGCAAATTATTCATTCATTCATTCATTTGTTCATTCAGTAAATATTTGTGGGTTAGGTACTATGTGGAAGGCACCATAGAAATGTAGGGGATATAGCCATGATTGAGATAGATAATCCTTGAATTTGTTGTACTTCTGCCTGTTGTGGTTGTAAAGAAGCTTTGAGTTGAGTCTTTAAGAATGAGGAGTATTTATGGAGACACCCAAGGTGGAAAGGGTATTTCAGGAGGGAATATCCTGTGAACTCAGGAGTTCCCATGTCTTTGCTCTGGTGACCCCATCTCAGCACCAAATGGCCCCACCTTGGACCCTCACAAAAGAGATGTATGAGGGAGCCCTTATTATGGGCGATGACTGCATTTTGTCTGTAAAGAATGACTATGCCCAGACTTTATTGTCATTTCACGGACAGTCACAGGCTGACATTTTAGAACATTTGATTTCCTTCCTCTTAATTACAGCCTACAAGGCTTATCAAAAGTATATCCAGTTCTATTCTTAGAGATCTGAGGCCTCTAAGCTTAGCTTTTAATTTCAGTCCTCATCTTAGGTACTTAAATAGTGGTTGTTTGGTTTTTTTTTTAACTCTGTATGTATGTATGTATATATGTATTTATTGTTGGCTGCGTTGGGTCTTCGTTGCTGTGCGGGCTTTCTCTAGTTGGGGCAAGCGGGGGTTACTCCTTGTTGTGGTGCATAGGCTTCTCATTGTGGTGGCTGCTCTTGTTGTAGAGCACGGGCTCTAGGCTCACAGGCTTCAGTAGTTGTGGCACACGGGCTCAGTAGTTGTGGCTCACAGGTTCTGGAGCACAGGCTCAGTAGTTGTGGCGCACGGGCTTAGTTGCTCTGGGGCATGTGGGATCTTCCCAGACCAGGGCTCGAACCCATGTCCCCTGCATTGGCAGGCGGATTCTCAACAACTGGGCCACCAGGGAAGTCCCTTAAATGGTGTTTTTTAACATGTTTTTTTCATTCCAAAAGAAAGATTTATCGGTTGTCATGGACCTGAGTATTCCTTCAGTCTGAGAAACACAAGTGAAGACACAGACAAATATTGATATATTAGCCTACGTGTAGTTGGAACATTTCATCACTTCAAGGATAAGGAAATCTAAAATTCTCTGTTAATATATAACTATATCCTTAAAAGCTTTCTTTTTTTTCTTTTTTTCTTTTAAGGCATCTTGAGGGGCTGGAATATTCTTTTGAGGACATTCCTCTCTTACTTTGACTTGTATTGCAGATAATAACAAATGCCACTTGCTTTTCTCTACATAATTAGAAAATTAAAACAACCAGACGTTCTACTCCCCAGTCTTCCCCACCTTTTGCATTCTTTGTGAATAAGCAAAGGATAGGTCAGGAAACTCTTATCCGGGGCTTATTCCCAATGATACTGTCCTGGATGTCGTCTTCAGCCTACGTCTTCCACTTGTGGGGAATCCCTGAGAAACCATGTCCTTACCATTGATCCTTAGGTACTGTAAGGTCACGGGAGGCCTCTGAGTCACTGTGCATTTAATCATGCAGCCTGCTGTTAGTCATCGGTGTATTTTCTTGTGTTCTAATTCTTTAAAAATCAGTGGTTCCCTGTGGGGAAAGCAACTCCAACTCTCACAGAAGAAGAGGCTATTTCTGCTAAATTTCCAGATGCACGTTAGGGCACAGTTGTTCGCAAGTGAGGGAGCATCTACCTCCTATTAAAAATAGTACTCACAGGACTTCCCTGGTGGCACAGTGGTTAAGAATCTGCCTGCCAATGCAGGGGACACAGGTTTGAGCCCTGGTTCGGGAAGATCCCACATGCTGCGGAGCAACTAAGCCCGTGTGCCACAACTACTGAAGCCCGCACGCCTAGAGCCTGTGCTCCGCAACAAGAGAAGCCACTGCAATGAGAATCCCATGCACCCCAACGAAGCGTAGCCTCCACTCGCCGCAACTAGAGAAAGCCCGCACGCAGCAACGAAGACCCAACACAGCCAAAAATAAAACAAAAAAATAAAAAGCAAAAAAACAAAAGTACTCCAGTTATTACCCAGTTAGCTAAACTAGTAGCTATTTGGGTAACGCCCAGTAGACGTACTCATGGTGATTTTCTGTCTGAACAACTTGATTTAGCAATTGAGCATTAGATGTTGGCTTGTCTATGTGATTTTTAAACTCAGATATGATTGTAGTTTTACTTTTGAGAAATAACTCTCTTCCTGTCAGTTCCTAGGAGAAGAGTGAGTCTCAGAACAGGAGGTCAGAGGCTTGGTGGTCAGTGCCCTGCCCTCTTCCTGCAGTACTGGTCTTTCGTGAGCTCAGAAAACACCACCGAGGCCACATGCAATAGGCATGGATGTTAGGGAAGCATTGAGGGGGATCGAGCAGCCCTGAGGACCGCTAACAAGGAAGAAGGGCTTTTTTAAAGGTGACAGGTATACCACCTTGACCCCAAGAGGTGGTCAACAAGGAACACAGCAGACATCAAAACATCAAACGAAAGGACTATCAATATATGTGCAGTGTAGGAAAAAACTGCTATTCCTAGAGCAAATACTACGTCGATATCTTTCTTTCTGGAAGTTACAAACCAAGATGTTAAAAGTGATTCTTTTCTAGGACTGGAGTCCTTGCTTTTTGTATCTTCTAATTTGCCTACAGTGAACATGCCCTGCACTTAGAAGGGAAAAAAGTAGTTATTTGTAACTATAAACACTTTAGATCACTTGCATGCCTGCTGCATATCAAATTATTTTCCTTTATTTATGTTCCCTCCTAGGCTTTGCCAGTTCACACATAATTTCTTTGTAATTATGAAGAGATGTATTTCTGCATTCTATTATTTCGAAGTATTATTGTACATGAAAAACAGATACTAGAGACTTTCTGTGATGCGAGCCAGGGTAACCCAGACCCCAGTCTGATTCTTCTCTCTGTCTGCCGAATCGGGCCTCAATATAGCATGCTGTCACCTGTTCAGCAGTCTTGGGATAGGCCCCATTTGGACGATGAGGTGTCAGAGCCTGTATTTCTCTGTTTTTCTGCCCGTAAAAATCTATAGTTTGTTAACAACAGCGTAAATTATTTGGAATAAGAAGTTTGTTCAGTGGAAAAGAAACATGAATAGGTTTAGATTTTTATGGGGCTGAATCAGCCAAATCAAACACAGGCCGTCCTGAATCTTCCAAGTTTTTAATGGAAACTCACGCTCTTTAGAACTTTGCTGCCTAATTATAATTCATGCCTTTTGCAGATATATTACAGGGTGGACCAAAAGGAAAATGTTAGATATGTCCACTTGTGATTTCTATTGTGTTACTCGTGGAGTGCCAACTGCATACGTCCAATGGCCTGGTGCGTGCAAAGACACAGGCCAGATCCCTGCAGGCTGAGCCACTTCAGTGGGAGGGAGGACGATAAACTTGCAGTATTACAAATACAGAAGACAACTCAGATACAGAGCCAGCCTTCTGTATGTGGTTGTGCAGAAGTCACCAGTGTCAGGATTCAATTTAAAAGTCCCATGACAACCGTAACCCTAAATCAACCCTCATCATTGCCTTCATCAGCGATGTCCTTTCGAAACCCAGAAAAACAGAACCACCCAGATTTCATTTTAAGGAGAACTTTCTTTTCTTTCTTTCTTTCTTTTCTCTTCTTTTTTTGAATAGGTTTAACTGGTGTGAAGGGAGATAAAGGAAATCCAGGCATTGGAACTCAAGGTCCAAGAGGCCCCCCTGGGCCAGCAGGTAACTCTTCCTACCTAACAGGAAACTGTAAGGTGGAAATCCTAAATCTCTATATCCACTTGACATTGCAGGTGAGGCAAATGGCCGTATTACATCCTTGTGTCCAACTGGAATGGCTATATTTCTCGTTCCTTTCATTGGAAGGCCAGTTTGTTAGTAACGAACCTCCCAATACACAAGCCCCCAAAGATACAGCATATTCTGGGATCTTACTGGTTGCGTGAGTTAGGCTGGGCTAGGCTATGCTGTAGTAACAAATCAATCCCCAGTGCTTAGTGGATTGATACTTACCCAAAGTTTGATGTGGGTAGGGTAACTTTCCCCCCATTTTGGAACAAAAGGCCTTGAGGAGAAAGATAAAGGAGGCACATCAACTTCCTGAATGCAGGATGATAGATGTCATTTCCAGTCATATTTCACTGGCTGAAACTAACCATATGGCCCCAGCCGACCTGTAAGGGAGTCTCAAAATCTAGGGGAACGCATGCGTAGTTGATGAACACTCGTAGTTTCTGCCACCATGGTCACCTTACTGAATGAGTTTTGTGTATTTTACTATGTGCTTTTAGAATGGCTTCCAGATGATCATACTCTGTTATTAAAGTTATAAATTTACAATCCAACTGTATATTTACAATCCCCGTCTTAGCCATGTTGAATCAAATGACTTACCGATTTTTCTTTCCAACCTAATGATGATTTTGGAAAATACCTTTTGTAGGAGAGATTCCTAATGCAATGGATTCACTTTGAGTATAAATACTCCTGTTATTAGAGATTGTATGAGGAACTGATCTAGCTCGTGCCTTACACAGAGTGAGTGGTTGGTGAATGTTAACTGAATGAAACGGAATGCATCTGAGAGTCACAACGCTTTTCAAATAGAAGGTGATACGTGTTCCTAATTTTCATTGTGGTTCTAGTTGAAGAGTTCCATTTCTAGTTGAAAAAGGCCTTGTAAGCACTGTTGGAATCCAGGCCTAAAGCAAAACAAAGCAAACGCATAAACCAGAAAAATTCCAGACTGACATACTTCTTAAATTCACAAAAATTTTAATCCCCCTCTCACTTTCACTCAATGTAAGTTCTCAATTGATTCAAGCTAGCCTAAAGAAATTTTGGATTCGTATACTGGGTCCAATTTCAGAATTCTCATTTTTCTCCTCCAGTATAATTTCTTTCAAATTTAGACTAATTTATTCCAATTATCTGGGGCCAAAAACCAGGATAAGTTATAAGGTTGAGATCAAGTGTGTACATGTGTGTGTGTGTGTGTGTGTGTGTGCATGGCCATACATTGAATTCATAAGGAGCCTGCATTGGGAAACAGAAGCTCCATAAAGAAAACAAGGCTGACAGTGGTATGCTCCTTTCCCTTTCATATCCAGGAGGTGATAAAAAAAAAAGACTACATTTTGCTTTCTGGTTTCCTGAGCTGATTGAAAGCATTGACCTCCAGGAGAACATGTGATTGCAGTATGATCCTCTGTCCAGGAAATCCAGTTCAGGAATAGAACTCAATGAGTAGAGAGAGGCAGATCACCCTAGTTGTTAAGATGTGTAATATCTTAACTTCTTGTAAGAGTTAGTTTACTTCTTGGTAGTCTGAAAACTCACCCTGTGATGATAAAAGACCAACTGTTTTCATTGGTGGGTACTTTGTAGGACCTTCCGGGGAAAGTCGGCCAGGAAGCCCTGGACCCCCTGGCTCTCCTGGACCAAGGGGTCCACCAGGTCACTTGGGGGTGCCTGGACCACAAGGTCCTTCTGGCCAGCCTGGATACTGTGACCCCTCTTCATGTTCTGCCTACAGCGTAGGAGGTAAGTGTCAGCCCTTGTGGGCTTTGAGCAATGCCTTGCTATGCTTAGTATCATAATGGTGAAGGTGCTATAAAAGCAGACCTATTATGCACAGGAAGCAGAGCTTGAATTGCTCACAACCTTTTAAATTATCTAGAGGCATCTTCTGTAAAGTACAAATTAATACAGAGGTTACCCCTGAAGAGGAAATTTAAAATAATACCACATCTAAGTCTTCCTTGCTTCCAAATGGCGATCCACACAGATTTGGCCTCTGACCTCATATCTGATCATTGAGGGACATGTTTGAACATTCTTTGGGGCCTCTCATTCTGTGTTATTTCTGTAGTGTGGCCATGAAGTCCTCTAAAGTTTTACTCTTGTTTTGGGGAAATCTCAAACTTAGAACTTTCCCCGTAATTAGGAGGGCCCTGGAGATACTGTTGGGTGACATCCTGCCGACCGCATGCATTTTAGGTCACCAAGGATTATTTTAAGAAACAAAAGTGGCCATGCTGTCCTTGCCTCTTACTAACTACTAGACTGAGATTCTGAAAAGATTATGCTTCCTGAAAACATCTGTGGTCTGCATGCTGGAGGGTTGTCTAATGGGACATTTTCTAACATGGTCACACTTGGAAGCATCAAGAGAGAGGTTCAAAGACTGCTTTGGGGCAATGAGCTTATTAGCCAATGAATTTAAATTTTCTGCTTTAGAAGAAATTTAACCTTATTTGCCAGAGGGACTGGTCAAAGTTTTGCTGATGTGTTTTTCTCTGTTCATCTCTTCCCTCCCCGTTCTCTCAAATATCCCTGTCCCTTATTAAGATCTGATCCCTTACAATGATTACCAGCACTGATGTGGAACTCCTCCACTGATTACATTGGCCTGGGCAATTGGCTACAGATACAGAACTGTCCTGTTGACCACCACCACCCATCCCCTGCCCCTAACAATGGGCACTCTGTTTCCCTGCCTCACCTGCTTCCCTACCTGCCCACTGTCACATTTCTTGCCCTCCCTGCTCCAAGCACATACAATGATAAGACTGGAACTTAACCAAATCACACGTGTCAGTTGTTATAGAAACTGACTGCTCCATATCAGCCTGAGCGTAGGTATAAGACTGTCTACCAAGAATTATCCCAAGCTTCCCTAGGTGAAGGCCCAGGAATAGTTACTTAAATGTGTCTTCTCCTCTTTCCTGTAGCCACACAAATTGCTGGGCACCTTTCTCCCTGACCACCCTACTATCCATTCTTCCTCTGATCACCTCCCCTCCCTACTGCCCCCTGGTGTTGGACTTCTAACATGAGATGGGTTTTTAAAATTTATTTTTCTTTCATCATTCTGCTGATATTTCAGGGTTTCTTTTGTAAATAAAACATGTAATATTTAAGCAGTTGGCTGTGATTCTAGTTTCCTAACAATTTCTGCAGTATACCTGTACCTTCCTTCTTTCGCTAACCATCTGAATCCTCCTGGCAAAGGTGCAAGCACTGTGGTGGGTAAAGGTAGCTACTACTTTCTACCCGAGCAGGATATCTCTGTACTTTAGAGACTATGTCTCTATGGACCCATATAAGGGGAGGATCTCAATTTATGGTTCCTGGGTTCTATCACGTCCCCACCCCCACTCTTCCTCTCTAGTTCCCCATCCTGATGAGCCAGAATTCACCCCTGTCCAAGATGAGCTGGAAGCCATGGAGCTGTGGGGCTCTGGGATCTGATAGTCTCCGGAGAACTTGGAGGACCAACCGCAAAAGCTCCTAAGGCAACTTATTCAAGAAGAATGTCATTATGTGGTTTGTATGCTACCTTTGGGAGGGGGCTCATTTCAGCAGCCTACATCTCCTCCTTGGATATTGTTAATGATATTGTTATATTAACAAAAAGTATGTTTAAAACAATTCCCCTTAATCCATGACACCATAGGATTGATTTCTCTTTGTTGTTTTAATGGCATGCTCAAAGAAAAATTGGCCAAGAAGTTTGAACTCTGGAATCTTTTCTGTGGTAGATGATCTCAAGTCCTAGAATGCAACAAGACAGATATGACTGTCTTTGAGGAAAATGGGGTCCCAGCAGAACAGGAATTCAAAGGGACTCGAAGATTATGCTGTTTATCCTTATCCCCTCTAGGAATGACCTTGCTGAAAAGAAAGGAGGGACATGATTGGAGAAACTACCTCTTGCTAAATTGCTCTGTCCAACTCTGAGATCACTTGGGAACTAGCTCCACTGGTATCCAAGAATATGTGTTAGAATATAACCTTTCCGAATTTGGTGATTGTAAAAATAGATTTAGTTTTCTCAGTGGCTTTTGACATGTAAAATAATGACTTCCCGCTGATTCTGATGGAAGAAGATCCAATTTTGATGAATAATTTATCCAGCAGTCTGTTCCAGAGCTTGCGCTCCTTCACCACATGGATTACTTCGTACATGCAGATGTATTTTTGCAAACCTATTTCCATTCTTTTTTTTAAGCAAATAAAAATTTTAAACAATGTATGTGGATTGTTTTTATTTTATTCCGTTTCTATATGTCACCTTAAACTTTTGTAGTCTTGGCTTAGGTTTAACCAGAAAAATGACAGCTGCCTACCTTTAGACACTCATTCAAACATTCATTCATTCATTCATTCATTCTGAGTGTGGTAGGATACTTAACAGAAGAAGGCAGCTGACTTGAGCCTAACAGACTGACAGAATTCTATTATTCATATGTAACCTACCAGACAGACTTGACTGTGAAAATGTAAGACTGATGCTAAGTAAACATTTGCCTAAAGAACTTATCTTTTGGTTTTAAGAAAAACTCTAGAAGACAAAGAAGAAATGAGGTTGAATCTAATAGATTCTAATTTCTAAACTATAATTTGTCTTTTGCTCATAAAGGAAAACACTAGGTGTTTGAAAAAGATTTGGGTTCTGTTAATTGTTTGTTGAAAATAGAAATGAAAGAGAACCATTAACTGAACGTATATTCCTTTTCCTCTGTAGCATCTCCCTAATAACAGGTAATTGTCAGAAGTAGGGATGGGGTCATTTATCACCAGAAGCTGGAGTCTTCCTGGATCAGGAAGGTCTCTTGAGATTCTTTGGGTCCCCTCACCACACAGATTGGTTTAAGACCTTCCCATCCAAAGTATTCAAACAAAAGGATCTATGTGTGCCTTTGGGGATCCAGGTAAACATAAATATATTTTTTGCTGCCTTTGCAAGAAATGAAAGAAGACAGTGAGCAGATAACCAACAGTGGTTCCCTTGTAGTTATAGCACATGCTTCCACATGTAGAAAGCAGGACTAATGAGGAGGGAAGCTTGCACAAGATTGAATGACGTGGCCCAGAATCACCTGAGAGAACTCTTTAAATGACTGGGGTGTGTCACTAGTCATAGCATTCCCTTGTATCTCAGATTTCTTGGTCTTCAACAAGTGAGTAGAGAGGATATCCTGTATACGTTAGTGTTTGGCCCTTGGAAATGCAAAGACTACTTATGTCACTCAGAAGACCTTCAAAGTTTGATATAAATGGCGAAGTATAAACACTAGAGGTTCTAGTCCATTCATATCATTCTTTTTTTAAAATAAATTTATTTATTTATTTTTGGCTGCGTTGGGTCTTCATTGCTGCGCACTGACTTTCTTTAGTTGCGGCGAGCGGGGAGCTATCTTTGTTGCGTTGCGCGGGCTTCTCATTGTGGTGGCTTCTCTTGTTGTGGAGCACGGGCTCTACGGGCATGGGATTCAGTTGCTGTGGCACACGGGCTCAGTAGTTGTGGCTCACGGGCTCTAGAGTGCAGGCTCAGTAGTTGTGGCTCATGGGCTTAATTGCTCTGTGGCATGTGGGATCTTCCCGGACCAGGGATGGAACCCGTGTCCCCTGCATTGGCAGGCAGATTCTTAACCAGTGCAACACCAGTGAAGTCCCCATATCATTCTTGAGTTGTGCAAATACACTTGGCTTTGATTTTACTTGGTGATCTAAATTTGTTTATTTAAGCTATGGGAACACTTCATTAGTTTGGAATTTGTCATCACTTGGACCCAGTTCATGAGATTTTTATTGAGTGAAATGTTCATAATAAAAGGTGTAATTCAAATTCAAGATTTTTATGTTTACAGTACATTGCCTGGAATAAAAGCTTATTTTGAAGTACATTTTTATTGACTCACCTATTTTGGCAGGAATATACTTACATTTTAATTTATACTTTATATCATTTCTGAAAGTAATAAAGTGTAATTTCATAAAAGGACATTGCTCCTCAGAATTTTCATCACTTTGGTTAGAAACTCTTGATTTCTAGAATTACAGACTCGGGACAGAGTGGTTGAAAAGTTTAGTTGAGGAGAAAACTGAGCATAAGTCGGAGTTTGGGAGAGTAACCAGGGCTAGAGATATGAATTTAGGAGTCAGGTGCATGTAGGTACTATTTAAAGGCTATGGAAATGGATGAGATCACCTGGAACATTTCCCTACCTTCTACTATCCCTTTTTCATTTTTGTTTCCACAAGCTCTCCAACCTGGTTTTTCTTATTTTATTTTGAAATGTATCTCTCAGCTAAATATTCTCCAGACTACAGCCGCAGTGAACTAGTTGCAAAAACCCTTGTTGCGTGCTCTCTCTTATTTATCTTTGGCATGCTTTTTCTTCCACTTGGGAAACCTTCATCTTTGTCCCACCCCAGTTTAAAGGACCTATTTATTTTTGTTTGTTTGTTTTCACTTTTATTATGAAAAATGTTAAACATATTGAAAAGTAGAGAGACTAGCAAATAAACATATACCATCTCCTTTAAAAAATAATTTTTACCATTTGGGCATATTTGTTTCATAAATTTAAAGTATTTTGATACAAGTTATGGACATCACGACACGTCACCCTTAAACGCTTCAACATGCATCTAGGATATTTTCCTCAAATCCACAATTTCATTATCACACCTTATGAAAGTAACAGTTATTCCATAATAACATTTCATTTCCAACTTCCCTTAGTTGTCCCAAAGAAGTAAAGGACCTACTTTTATTCATATTCACCATTTGAAACTAAGCCAGGCTCCTCCTCCTGTGTGAAGCCTTCTCTGAACCCCACCGTCACCACCCGGACAACCTCCATAACCATGACACCATAGTCCCCTTTTCTAGTGAGTTCTTTAACCTCTGAGCTCCCGTTTTACTCGTGTGCATACTTTAAGCGGTCTCAGACTGTCCACAGTGTGCTTAGCACTTACCAGCTGCTCAGTAAATGTTTGTAGAATCATCTCACCCTAGCACAGTTCGATTTATAATCCGAGTCAAATCATATACTCAGTCAACAGAGGGAAGAGTTTCCTGTAGCTATAAACCAGAACATTTGGGAGACAGCAGTAATGCCTAGGAATGAATGATCAGCTTCTTAGAAAGAGCTATTAAGTATTTCAGAATGTGAGGAAGAGGTATTTAAATCTTGTCTTCCTATACATGTATTCATTCATGTGTTCATGTATTCATCCATCTCTTTGTGCCTGCATCCATCCATCTATCGAACTTTTAATTAGTATCTGCCACGGGTTCAGCCACGTATTAGGGTGCAGGGAAAGAAAAGGTGGATATGATGGTGTAGGAGCTTCCTTACTTCTTGCTCTAAGTTGAAGCAGGGAAGGTAATTTGGACAAGGTTGTGGAAGATCTATCCCATGATAAAATGTTCAGATTTCTGCCTGAAAGCAATAGGAAGTCAGTAGGGGTCTTTAAGTAGGTAAGTGACCTGATTGGGCGTATTATTTGCAGACACAATTTATATATAGTGTAAATTTAAGATTGACTGTTGTGGGGAAAGATCAAGAAAAGAAAAAGACATTTAGTGAAGACCCCCCACGTATTAGCCTCTATTCTGGGTTCCTTATATTAAGTTGATTTCCGCAAGTTAGGTAAGTATTCCCTTTTTACAAATGATCAAACATGTAAGGTAAGTAACAAGACACACATCCAGAGAAGAGGAAAAGAAGGGATTCTAACTCTAATTGGTTTGCTCTCGTAGCTCATGACCCCTTCCCTGTATGTACCACGCTGCCTGGTGCAGTAGTTCAGATGACGAGGGCCTGGACCACAGTGGTGCAGTGAGGAATAAGAAGAGGAGAGAGATTTGAGAGCTGATGAAGAAGTATGTACTATGGGCAGAACTTGACTGATGGGATAAGGTTGGGAAATGACAGGCAGAAGGTAAGAATGACTTCAAGATTGCAAGTTTGGGAGGTTGAGTGAGTGGGAATTTCACTGAGTTAGAAACTTGAGGAGGAAGAGAGAATGATTTTAGAATGGCATGCTGGTTTTGAGGCTTTTCTGCTTTTTTCAGAGTAAGTACAATATTAACGGCAGATAACAACTCAAGAAGGTTGAGACAGTGAAGAATGATTTTGGATGACTAATTTAGTCTATGACAACCACCAGAACTTAATCCCTTTGGGCCTGTCCCCCCCCAAAGAAGGGCTGTTCAAATGCAGAATGGAAGTTTCCAAGGTATGAACCAAAATATTTGGTTTAAAAAAATCATAACTTTTGGTTCTGGTTTGCTGCGGCATTGGAAACACTGATGTGAATGGTCCATTTGTGCTAGACAAGCTCAGAGTTCAGAGAATTCCTTTGCCACGAAGTCCTGGTTATTCTATACTCTCTAGAATAACTCTATCCTTAACAAAAATTAACTACGCGAATATACTTGCAACAGTTTTACGTTATTTATCAGACTGAATAATTTGATTAGAAATTTGGCTGACACGAGATGCTTAAATCTATTGATAAATGAAAAAAGCAAGCTGCAGAACAATAGGTACAATATTTATCTATTATTCTGTTCATCTATCTGTACTGAAAAATTGGGATGAATAAACTCCAGACATTTAACCAGGCTTACTTTCCTGGTTATGGGATTGTGCAAAGTGTTCATTTCACTTAACTGTTCGTGTTTAACATTTCTGTATTGTTTGAAAAATAGTTTGCAACAAGCGTGTGCTCTCAGAAAATTTACAGGAAAATCACAGGAGATTTCAGAGCAAAATTCTACTTTACAAAAATAATCTATTACCTTTTTAATAGTCTCATCCTAATGAATGAGGTGAATGCATGAAGAAATATGAGTCACTGATGTTTAGGAAAGTGGAGGCAGGGCTACTTTTAAAAGCAGAATAAAAGAGGCAGTAGGAGGGCTGGGATAATGTGCTTGTTTTGGTAGCATATCTAAATGCACAAATGTTAGTAATGATTTACTTTTTTCTCTGTATCTTGCTAAGTAATAAAAAACATACACTGGCATAAATAACCATATTTCATTGTTTGTTTCTAGAATGTTTAATTGCATTTTATCTCATTGATTAAAAACATTACCATGACCAACATAGTGAAAATCAACTTTTCTAACCTAACTTAAAAGAAGTTTTATAATGGAATCCAAAGAAGTAAAAATATCTTTTCTTCAGGTCTAAAATGAATTTTGTATGGTAACAAAACAAAACTGAGTCAGGTAGAAAAGATACGTATAATTACCGAAGACATTCATCTCCATTTTTCCCTGTCCTGTCGTCTGGCCCACATTCAGTGACTCCTGATAAAACCGTATCCCGGTTATGCCCTAAAACTCAGGTCACAAAATCGTTAACCCGCTGGGCTTTCCCTCTGAGAAATCACTGTTATTTGAATGTGCTCAGTTATTGAATAGATGTATTGAAGAGGATTTGGTTATTAGAAAATTCATGTGCTTGCACTTTACCTGTCCTTTCTCATGTATATGGTTATATTATGCTTCTGAGCTGACAAGTTTGCAGGCTGAAAGGATCGACCTTCACAAATAGAGTTCTTTTTACAGACATTGCAGTTATCAGATTTGGACACCACAAGTAGAAGCCTTGCTAACTAAATCTCCACTGTCACTGGCCACCTGCTCTTGTTCTTGGAGTGTTGCCAACAAGTTCTATCTCTGATTCCACTCAAGTGTGAGCATGTTTTATCAAATCGGGAGCGAGCCACAACTTGAAGGACCACAGGCCACAGAAAAGCTAGAAAAATGGATACAATTCAAAAGCTGATTGTACAGGGAGCAATAACAGTCTGTCTAGAGCATTGGGAAAGTTTACTTTTCTTCTCCTGAAATATCTACATCCACATGTGGAGTGCTTTCTGAAGGAACTGGGTCTATACCTGCATGGCTAAAGATAGCTTTGAAGAATGGAGAGTAATTAAAAAGACCACAAACCCGGTCACGCATCTACCCAGCAGCTTGGCAGTGTGCGAATGGCCTGATGGTTTCTGCTGTCACATTTCTAGACAGCTGAACAATGACATTGGTGGTCACCAGAAAGATTATGGCTTGGACACCATTTCTGAACCCTAACATTTACTTGTTTTTTTGTTTTTTTTTTGAATTTTTGTGCCTATCAAAGCAGGCACTGACTGCAGCAATATCAGGTGTGTTTGCAATCAATCACTTGCTTTGTCTCTCATTAGGGACCTATGTTAGCTTGGAGTTGTTGACCATACTGATTAAAGACTGGCCTTCTCATCTCCCTAAATCTGGTATCACTAAAGAGACACTCTGTACGGTCAGGCGACTCAAGGTGACTGTTCTCTTGCTCTCTGTACGTCCCCTGATCGACCGGTGCCTGCTTCACCCACACCCCACTCACATGACTGACCTTCCTATATGCTTGCACCAGGCCCCAGCTAGTGATTGTTCTTATCCAAGGGGTGGTGAGGGGCGTGCCCCTCTGCAAATTTCCCTGGTAACCGATGAGCCAACCTGAGGTCAATTCCCCCTGTAACTGGCAATCTCCGCGTTCCCCCTGGGAGCGAAGACTGCGCCCTGTCCTGCCCGTGGTCTGCTGCATGTGGTGGGGTGTTGCTCCAGGACCTTGCTTCAGAGAGGTAGGCTCCCCCATCCATTAAACCACTGATGTCTCTGTCGCTGACTCTGGGCTCTTCTGTCTTGAAGCTGGGTGAGTAGAGGCCTTGCAGGCCTGCAGGGTGCAGCCCTACAGCAGTGCCAGATAATTCATACTGGCTGCTGTGTTAGAGACAGGCTAGCTTCAGCTAAAATTATATTCTCTTCTTCTTGAGCACAAATTATTTTCTCATTTCCAGACTCCCTCAGTATGGCCACGGGACATGTTCTCAACCTATGGAATATGTTTGTGGCTTCCGAGTCAAGGGAGTTAAGAAGTATGTGTGTGCTGTCTACCTGTTTCTTTCCCATTTGCCACCTGAATGCAGGGGACTCCAAGGTCTTCTAGGAGGCTGGAGTTATAAGACGGAGGGTGTTTGGGTTCCAGAACTGACTTTGTGGGAGGCCATGCTGACTCCTTGCTGTTCCTGGAATATGCCAGGTAATGTCCTATCACATCTTGCCATTCCCACTGCCTGGAATGCTCTTCCTCCAGATGTAACCTCATGGATCACTCCCTCTCCATGGAAGCTGTCCAGGTGTCCCACAGGTTTAACTCAATTCTGATACTAGCATCAGAATTGGGCTAGCGTCAGATGCCACAGGTTAAGGGCTCAGTCCCACAAGAAGGCCCTCATTTCAGATGACAGTCACAGGGCCAAGTTATCACCTGTGCTTCTGACTGACTGCTATAAATCAGAGGTTTTCACGATCCCCTCCTGGGGTTCGATTACTTTGCAAGAGCGGCTCACAGAACTCAGTAAACTTCAGTTTACTTACTTGATTATTGGTTTATTACAAAGAATATGAAAGGATACAAATCAACAGCCAGATGAAGAGATACAGAGGGCGAGGCCTGAGCAAAGGAGCCTCTGTCCCCGTGGAGTTTGGGGCTCAGCACGTTGACATGTGGATGTGTTTTGTTTCCCCAGCCTGGAAGCTCTCAGAAACCTGACCTTTGGGTTTTTATGGAGGCTTCATTACATAGGCATGACTGACTAAATCATTGGCTGTCGTTGATTATTTCAAACTCCATCTCCTCTCCCCTCCCTGTCATCCTTAGATGTGGTCCAAAAGCACCTCTTTAACATAACAAACGACACCTTTATGGCTCTCATCACTTAGGAAATGCCGAGGTTTTTAAGAGCTCTGTGCCAGAAACAGGGACGAAGACCAAATATCTATCTATCTATATATAGATAGATATCAGATATATATATATATATATATATACACATCAAGTATATATATACATCAAGTATATATATATCAAGTATATATATCAAATATATGTATATATATCAAGTATATGTATATATACATCAAGTATATGTATATATATCAAATATACATATCAAGTATATATATTAAGTATATGTATATATCAAATATATAGAAAGTATGTATATATCATATATATTTTTTATTATAAATCACAATGGGACACCATGATAGCAGGAAACTTTCATTCACGTATGCATCTCAAACACCTAGAACAGTTTCAGGAGCATAAATATTGGTTGAGTGAGTGTGCAACAGATTCCTTGTTAATATAGACTAGAGAGCTGGCTAATTAATCACTGCTTCCACGGTTTAGACTTCCAGATTAGATTTTTCTGAAGGACACACATATGCATATTTCTCCATGATTTATTGGCTCTGCATATCCACAGTGCCGGTAACAGTACATAATAACAAAGTAACTGATAATATTTTTCTAACAACTTATAAAAATATTTTATTTGGACTTTGTGAATTTGCCAAAAAGTCAAAGAAGGATAGGCTTTATGCTCAGAATTTCCTCTAAATATTAAAAACCCTAACATGGATAAAATAGATAATAAGAACCTGTTGTATAAAAAATAAATAAAATTCAAAAAAAGTAAAATAAAAACCCTTTTTAGTTTCACGATTGGTAAAGAAGATGCCAGATGGCGTCATCATTTTAAAGTGTTGATTCTCAATGGTTTAATACAGGTTGACAAGTTGGAGCTCCATAACCCCCACAGATAAAGCACAGGTGTGCCACGAGCAACAGATGCTCTTCTGGGAGCCACTGTTTGCAAGACTTTAATAGGTATTAACTTTGGAATTGAAAAGTGAAGGCAGTGAAAGCAAAGTCAAGACTTAAAATAAAGACTTTGTTGAAAATCGAAGAGCTTCTCATGGACCAAATGGCACTGGCAAAAATGTGTGTCTCCTTCAGTGGTCCTGTTTATGCCATCTTCATGTGGAAAATGTATCCTAAACCTTCCTGGCAGCCACAGCCTAATAAAAGTTGGCCTCAGGTGGAGTGACTGGCTGTTTCACTGGTAGCTGATCTCAGGTTAACATTCATCTAAGGTGAAGCCCTGAGCAGTAGTGATGCTGCAAAACTACCCAACTCTCTTAAGTTTTTGGGGAGAGAGAGAGAAGGGGGGGAGGGAGAGAGGCTATTTCTCTGCAAGAACCTATATTTAAGTTGATACGGAGTCTTAATGTCTGTCTTGGAAAGATTATACCTTCTTAAATAGGCTTCTATCCGATTCGAACTTAGCATTGTAGAGATAGGCAGCAAAAATCCCTCCTGGGGCTTAATTTAGGCTTTGCAGACTCAGAACTTGCTACCGGTCTATGGGAGAATTTTCAGCCAGGAGACACCTGGACAGTTAATGTTGTTCTTGGCCGACTGTGGTACTAAACCCCTTTTCCAGGAGAAGGTAGGAAAACAAATCATGCAGCATAGAAAAAAGATGGAGCACAGGCATAGTGACGGTGCCTGGATCTAGCAAGGAGGGAATTAGCAAGAAAGGAGAGGAAGGGACTCTAATAAGAATCTGATAACTGCAATTTACATGCATTTTTTAAAAAAAACTTCCTTCGTTTGGGTTAAACCTGACAAGTAAAACAAAATTCTGCTCTTCAGCCACTTTTAAAGATGGCAGCATTACTTCATCACTACGGCCCTAGCCTCTGGGGCAGCTTGTGGCCCAGTTTATCTAAACAAAGAGACATTATTTATCAACCTCAGTGCCCATAGTTCTTAGTATTCGCTTTGTAAATTTAGAGTAGGAAGTAGGATGAGAAAAGAAAGGATTGCATTCTGGGTAAAGGATGGCTTTAAAGACCTGCTTTAGAAGTTAGCTCTAACTTGGCCCACCTGCTAGGTCCTAATGGAACCCTGGGGATACCCCAGGCCTGGAGATGAGGGCAGGCCGTGGCAATGACGTCACTAGTAGGTGGGTCCTACTCCAACCCAGACATGATAAAGGGATGGCACCAGACTTTTGTACAGTATATCCTAGGTGGTGACTTCTGCTGGGGTTGACCCAGTGTGACCTCGTAGGACCCTGGATGAAGAGTCCGCCTGATGGAAGAATGAGCTAAACCAGGATTTACAGTGAGTACACCTGTCTGTCCTATAATGCGGCATATGCATTCCTAAAAAATAATCCCTGCGTGATGGATTATGGGTTTATGGGAAAAATGGAGTTGAGGCAGAAAAGCTCAAACCTTATACCGTCTTGTAAGTGATACAAGAAAACTATCACAGTTTTAAATATCACAAGTTCCTAATAAGGAAACATTATATTAAATAGAGTATGCTATTTTGATAAGACATGAAGTTTGTTCGGCAGAGGTGTTGATGGTGAAGAGTTGTGGTTTTTGAACCATGGAGAATAGCTGGGAGGAAGATTATATTTTTTTAAATGAAACAGGAAACCAGAGGTAGATGGCTGTGGCTTATTGTTGCTTTTTGTTCAGCTGAATGGGCTTAAGACAGAAAGGTGACCTGGAAAATGGCAATTCAGAAACCTGAGAGGGGACTAAAGCGTCATAGAAGGGCCCACCCTCCTCTACCCCAAACTCTGGGTATGGTGAGTTGGATCCAGGAAGCCCCAGGTGGACCCTCCCCAACTGAGCCTGTTTGGTTCCTCCTATTCCTCATTGGCCTGAATATGTTTTTTATCTCTCCTTCAGGAGAGAAAATATTGGGTTGCTGTTTTAAAGAAACAATAGTTCTTTTATTGTTTTGTTAATTGACCCCTCTCAAAAGGAAGCTATTTGTGGGAACCCAAATGAGATCAGATGACACAAAGTGCTCTCCTGCTGCAGGAGGTTTGCGGTTATTCTTACCCTCTGCAAATGAGTGCTTTTCAGTTTTCAGTGCCCCAGAAAGCAGGTGATTATTGGGAGGTTAAGATTAAGCTCTTTTCTTTTTTTTTTTTTTTAGTGTTGTTTCTGTAGTCATTAATGTGATTACTTTATGCGCCGCCGCCCCCCACCCCCACCCCCGGCTACTGCAAAATCACATTTTCTATGTTTCAAAACTCCGCAATATTTAAGGCTTTTCCTTTGCTATTAGAATCAGGACACTTATGTTTTACTGAGGAGACACAGCAGGCAATGCATGTAGGTAAAATGGAGAGACAAGGTGTTGTGTATTATTCTTTCACAGGTCATTATGCTCAACTGGATGGTGTTTTTCTCATTTACCTGGTGTTAATAGCATAACACATAGCACCTGGTGAAAAACTGCATATGGACAAATATAATTTTGGTTTTAGTGACTTGATTCCTTATCGGCGCTAATTTGCACGTTACAGGCACACATCGCAACAGAATATATATATATCAGCTTTCTTTTCCTTCCCATGTGATGTTGGAATAACTAGGGTTTCCTTCTTTTTCTGTAAGTATTCGTATATTCGTATTTTTTAAAGTTCTCTTCTGTTTCTTCTGTTCATTCTACTTTAATTGGAGCTACAATTCTAGCGGTTCAGCTTGTCTTCCCCGCCTCAAGTTCCTGGGTCCTATACAGTGAGTTTTTTGTTTGTTTGTTTTTTGCGGTACGCGGGCCTCTCACTGTTGTGGCCCCTCCCGTTGTGGAGCACAGGCTCCGGACGTGCAGGCTCAGCGGTCATGGCTCACGAGATCTTCCGGGACCGGGGCACGAACCCGTGCCCCCTGCCTCGGCAGGCGGACTCTCAACCACTGCGCCACCAGGGAAGCCCGCGAGTTTTGATTTTTATTTGGCTACTGTGTTTGTGTTCTCCTAGGAAGCGCACAGATCTGGCTGTTAAACTCTCAAGCAATGGCAAATGGGCAGGATTGGGAAGTCTGATAGCTTCTGCTTCTCAAGGCCACTTGGTGCAAAAGCCTCTTTGCTCTGGTTCTCTCCGAATGCAAAATGGAGCTAACTCCCAACAGCAGGAGGGGCAGTTCAGTCCAACAGTATAGCCCGTTTAGGTCTACTTGGGTCTATAGCTCAGGCAACCCCTCCCCCTACAAAAGGACTCTCGCACAGCAAGTGAGAATAAGGGTTATGGTGATCAGTCTCAATATTCTTCCTGAATATTCAATACAGTCGTCCCTCAGTATGTACGGGGAAATGGTTCCCAGGACTCCCTGCAGATACCAAAATCCAAGGATGCTCAAGTCCCATCCATACAATGGTGTGATACAACAGGCCCCCTGAATCCGTGGGTTCTGCATCCATGCATGTGGAGGGCTGACGGTATGATGACTGGGCTCATTATTATAAAGCCTGTTGCTATGATCTCACCTTTTCAAATCCTGCAGCTGTGTTAGAAACAAGGGCTTCCTTCGGTGAGCCCTTCTCAATCAGGAAATATGTGCCAGGCATTGTTCTAGGTGCTTGGGATACACCAGACAAGAATTCCTCCCTACTAAAGCTGCTGCACCAGGAGCTGGGGGCTTAGTTCACACTGGCTCACCCCCAAGGTCACCACATCAAAAGGGATGGAGCTTCTTTTTGGTCCAATAGTTTAAACTGCCACTTCCTTGAATGGTAGCTGTTGACCTGTACCGGGTCATGCTTGCTTTATTACAGAATTTGTGATACATAAATACTTTTTCTCGCCTAGTGGCGACTAAGTCCATGGATTTCTGAGGCAGACTGCCTGGATCCAAACCTGATTTTGCCCCTGAGCAGTTCTGTGACCTTGGCCAAGTTACTTATTGCTGCCTCAGCGTGCCCAGTTTTAAATGGGGAGGTAACATTATGTACATTATAGGGTGATATAGGGATTAAATGAATTTTAATTTATATAAAGCAGTTGTGTTTGGCATATTAGCAGGTGCTTACTATCAGTACTTCATATTTAATGTTTATACTGTTTTCCCCTAAATGTACTTATATCACAGCTCATACATAGTTTTAGCAGCACCTCTGACACCCAGGTGCACTTATTTACAAATCTATCTACAGCTCCTTTCCGCCTTGCAATAGACACTCTGCTCTTTGGTGGGGCATGGAGGTGTTGGGGGAAGACGTGTGATTTCTGTTTCCCCAACACCTGGCATATAGCAGGCACTTAGTACCTGTTTGCTGCATGAACGGGAGAAGGGGTCAGAGACACTCCTTGATTGGCTAGGGCAAGAGAAGACAACTACCGTAAAAATGCCCAAACGCAGTGTCTCAGCACTTGAATTCCCAGGGAGGAGATTTTGCCGCACACATTGATCCCGGCGGTCCAACCTCAGTGCCCAGCACAGAGGTGAATAGGAGCCAACGGGAGAGAGATGGACACACAGTGCAGGGGTCTGCAAACAGCATCACAGGTGGGGCAGTGAGATTTCTAGGGAGCAGATAGGCATTACTTTGTTATTTTGGTGTCATGGAAACCAAGAGGCTCTATGGGACACAGAAAAGAGTGAAGCAGTTTGAAAATACCTCAGGACAAACCTTACCCTACTGAGCTGGAGGGATGAACTCAGATGATGCGAGGTTAGATAAAAGAGTCACTGAAAAGAAAAGTGAAGGTGGGCCTTGTTTTCCCGGGTGTCAAAAACAGGGAGCTGGAACGTGAGGAGATCTGCATGAATGGGCACTTGGCAATTTTAACTGCAGTGCTACCTAGGGTTTGGTTTTTTTAATTAAGTGAGAAATTGAATAGTTAACCAAGTAAGCAGTTTTATTCTTATCATCATTATAACATTCAAATCAGATTACATAATAAAACAATTCTATAAAATAATGTATTTTATTGCAACTTCCTATTGAAGGAATATCCCTTCCTGACCTTTCCCCACAAACGTTCAGCGCCCAAAACAGGTTTCTTGTCAAAAGGCAGCAACTGTTTCACCCTGCCCTGTAGGAAGGAGAAACTCATCAGGAAGAAGTTTCAATCACCGCACTGTTATTTTCTGAAATTTTCCGTCTCTTACAGCCGATAATCTTCAGGTCTGAAAGACAAAAATCAACATTTATTCTTTCACAAATCAATTTCATTTTCTCCCGCATGATGAAAGAAGATTATTTCCCAATTTAAAATGAAAGTAACTGTTCATCAAGAAATATCTACAAATATTATATCTAAATTTTTGGTGAAAATCATTAAGGCCAAATTATCGCAAAGTATAACAGTTAAGTGACAATTCCCAAGTTCTTTGCAGAGTATAAATATAGGCCCCCGTGTGCCTATGCATGAAAGTATGTAGTGACTTAAAAGCTTGAATTCAATTTCCCAGAAGCCCTTTTAATAGAAAGGATTATATATAAAGATATGGATTTGCCTAATAATGGCAAATTCTGAATGAGCAGTTTCCCTATTTGTATTATTTTATCATATGCTAAATTTAATTTTCATTACAGTAGCATACAAAATACATGTATAAACACCAGCCCTTTGATATTTTAATTACACACACATTTATTATATACATATATGGTCTTTTAATTTACTATATACATATATAGTCTTTTCTTTGTTTATATATTTATAGGATTAATCACACCTGAAAGTTCCTTCCAGTAGTAAATTAAAACAAAGAACATTTTCAGAGAAATGTTAAATTTTAACAACGGAGAAAATGAGGAATAGGAAATTATGAAATGCGAAAACTGTTAGTGTCCTGTTATCTTTTACAGAGTAGTGTAATTGTAGGTATTGAGCTCCTACAGAATTTTCAGAAGGAATTTAGTGATTAGTAAACTAAATAGATATTTTTGAAACAGCTGTAAAAATATTCAACAGTTTGAATTCCTTTAAAAAAGGAAACAGGTGAACTCTGTTTGCCCTGAAACAACTTATCTCATCCCTTTCTACATTTAAATCATGTTTTTCTAAAAAAAAAAAAAAAAAAAAAAAAAAAGAAAGAAAAAAGAAGACAAAGAGACCAGATAGGAAGACCAACAGTCTGGTAACTAAGTAAATGAACTATATTACAATTTAAAATTATTATTTAACTATGAGGAACACAGGCACTGATCTGGGAAACTAACCAAATATGCTTCACCATATCGTCACTCTGTAACAACAAGAAGAGAAACTGCAGCATTTTGTCACTGTTTCTGAAATCTCTTTTCAAATGTAAAAACTGAATCCAAAGTCTGGGAAATGACAGTTTGATACAATAGCTGGAAGGGGCTCCAAAGTGCACCCTTTGAATCTTGGGTATGTGACTCAATACAATCAAAATTCCTAGTCAAGAGACACCAGTGCATTTTAAGAAACAATTTATTCTTCCAGCTGGTTCATATAATTACAAAAGGGTGGCGGTGATGCCACTGGAAAGAAATCCTCTAAGATTTCTAACAAGTAGCCCTAACAAGAAGTCTCTGCAATTCCACTCAATGAAATTAAATGTGCTTAGTCATAGTCTGGTTGTTTCCACACCAAAAGTTAATTTATTAACAATGAGATGACGAAAGTACCCTTTAGTGGACTTTACAAGTAAAATAGGAAACATGTACGAAGGGTGTAATCTGTCACACAAAAAATGTTGACACTGACCTGAAGGCGATCGGGGGCTAATGAAGCCCAATTTTGTTTCAAGACATTTTGGAGGAAGTGAGGAGGGTTAAGATGATGGCTCTGTTAGGGCTGGGGCAGTGACGAGTAAGAAGAAAGGATGGCTTCAGGATTCAAGAAGCAGAAAATTAACTTGTCCAGGGCAGGGAGGGGAAGAGGGAAGAGACCAGGCACATGACGGAGGAAGGAGCTACTGGAAAATGACAATTCAAGGATGACTGTTAATTTTCAGCTTGAAGAACTCAGGAAATGGCAATGCTATCTATTTGTTCAGGAGAGGGTATACAGGCAGGAGAACAGATTCTGAAGGGAGGATTTTGTTTTGAATATGATGAAATCTGGCCATGGCAGGCAGCTAGTAAGTAGGATTTGGGGTTTAGGAGAAATGGGGCAAAGGGAAAGACATCTGAGAGTCTCTAACATAGATTCTTTCTTATCCCACTTCCATATAGTGGAAGAACTTTCACTAGCTCTCCACTGCTTTGTCAAATTCAAACACAGAATTCAACACATAGCCCTCCAGGAACACGGTCCCAGTTAACCTTTCTGAGTCATTCTTTCCACAACCTGTCCGTTCTGGTCCCATTATACTACTTGCTATTGCCCAGATAGAAACTTTCAGACCTCTGGACTTGGGTACTTGAGATTTTCTGCACTTGAAGTATAGCCTATCTCTTCTCTGCCTGGTGGACTTGACTAATCCTTCAAAATCCACCCCCCAAATCACATGTTCTGGGAAACCCTACACAACTCTTCCTTTCCTAACTTAGGCACGGCTCTTTTCCCTGAGATTGCCAGAGAACTTCATGCATACTTCTATTACGGTGTTTCTCAAATTACACTTGCCCTAAGTAAGTGAATAAGTGTGGTTATGTATGTAAATAACAGTGCTGTGTGCTTATTAGATGCCATGAATATACTAACTACCTCACATGCACAATCATTTTACCCTCCTAACTATATAGTGAGAAAGACACTGTTATCAACCCCATTTTACAGTTGACAAAACTGATGCTCAGAGGGGCTGAGTAACTTGTCTAAGGATACACAGCTAGGAAGTGGATGGTAGTGATCTAGTGCAGACCTTCTGACTCCAGTGTCTGCAAACACCATTTTATTCTACACAACTCCTATCCTTTGGAGGCACAGTCCCAATATAATTGATCTTATACTACCAGCAATTAGCACAGTATCTTGCACGTAGTGGAGGCTTGTAAGGTACTTGTAATTATAGTGACCGCCTTGAAAATGCCACTTTGTTTGCAGACTCATCCTTTCCGCTTTTGGAATCTTTTGCAGATGGTTAATTTGCTTCTAACGGGCGGAGGGGGAACAGTATCATAGCCAAGAGACTAGGTACATTGGATGTTCGCAGAGCTAGAAATATCAACTCATATGCGAGACAATGAAACATATTACATGGCTACGGGAGGTACCCCTGTGGGGAAAAGTGAGGTTTTTACACTAAATACGGTTATATTTCTCTCTCCACCTACACAAATGAAAGCAGGTACACATACAACACATTTGTATTGCTTACTCCCACTAAAAGAAGGCAATCCAAGATAATATAAGAAAGGGGAGGGGAGGGGAGGGCTATTTAGCTGAGTGGGTCTCAAACTTCAGTGGGCATACAAATTGCTTGGGCTCTTGTAAAAATGCAGATTTTGATTCAGTTAGTCTGTAGACGGTCTCATGATTCTGCATTTCTAACAAACTCCCATGCGATGCAATGCTGGTCCGTGGACCGCACACTGACAAGCAAGGGTTCACCTCAGACCTCCGACAGAGCTGATCATAAGACGGAGGGGGCGACTATTTGAAGATGCTGAAGAAGCAAAAGAAACGCTTTCAGTAGGAAGTTTCTAAAGCTGTGCTGTGCCTAACAGAAGGTAACACACTTCCTCATTAGCTAGACATGATTCCGATAGATATATAGTACCCTTCTGGCTCTTGACTCACCGGAGGACTTTATTAACAGGCAGTTTTATGCTCTTCTGATACAACAATAACTAATTGTAAATTATGATAACATCAGCAGAGGCTGGGTACTAAAATTCCTTTAGCATCTATCATGAAAGAAAGATTAACTTGGATTTCCCTGGTGGTGCAGTGGATAAGACTCCGCGCTCCTAATGCAGGAGGCCCAGCTTCGATCCCTGGTCAGAGAACTAGATCCCACATGCGTACCTCAACTAAGAGTTTGCATGCCACAACTAAGGAGCCTGCCTGCTGCAACTAAGACCCGGAGCAACCAAATAAATAAATAAATATTAAAAAAAAAAAAAAAGATTAACTGTATCTTTAGTAACTGAGCAAATGTCATTGTATTTAGGTTCTTAAAAAGTTCCCAGTCTATGTACAGCAACATTACATTAATCAGAATTGAATTCTCAGGGACTTCCCTGGAGGTCCAGTGGTTAAGACTCCGCGCTTCCAAGGCAGGGGGCACGGGTTCAGTCCCTGGTTGGGGAACTAAGATCCCACACGTGGCGTAGCCAAAAAATTTTTAAAAATTAAAAAATAGAAATAAAAAGTCCTGGGGATGTAATGTACAGCATGACGACTATAGTTAACAACACTATATTGTATATCAAAAAAAAAAAGAAAGAAATACAAAAGGTCAGTCTGATTGAGTTTTAAGTCACTTCCACGGTAAGAATGGAACTATTTAGAATAAACCATTCCAGGAAATCTGGTCACATCACATACTCCTTGAACTAAAGATGTTAGCTGTACAGGTAATAGAGCAATGGTGCTGCTACACTCATTTCCCCAGACACTGTACCACTAGCCTGATCAGAAAAAGTTCAACAGTGATTTTTTAAAAACTAAACTCACTTCTAGGTACAATGGAATATTACTCAGCCATAAAAAAGAATGAAATAATGCCATTTGCAGCAACATGGATGGATCTGGAGATTATCATACTAAGTGAAGTAAAGCAGACAGAGAAAGACAAATGCCATATGATATCACTTATATGTGGAATCTAAAAAAATGATACAAATGAACTTATTTACAAAACAGAAATAGACTCACAGACATAGAAAACAAACTAATGGTTACCAAGGGTAAAGGTGGCGGGGGGGAGGGATAAATGAGGAGGTCAGGATTAACATATACACATTACTATATATAAAATAGATAATCAACAAGGACCTACTGTATATAGCATAGGGAACTCTATTCGTACTCTGTAATAACCAATATGGGAAAAGACTCTGATAAAGAATAGATACATGTATAACTGAATCACTTTGCTGTACACCTGAAACTAACACAACATTGTAAATCAACTATACTCCAATATAAAATAAAAATTAAAAAATAAACTCATAAGATTGTTAAAATTTTTTAAAAATCAAAAAATTTTTCCAATTAAAATTAATAGGAATTATTGTTACATTCAATTACCACTTTTAAGTCATAAGCTCTATTGGCTAGGAGATGTAAATGATTTTATTTTGGTTGTATATATAAAGATTGCTTTTTATTTTAACAATGTGTTAAATATCCAAAAGAACAGTATAGTTTAGAAGGCTTAATATGAGCAAAATTCAGGACTGGAAATACTGAGGTCTATGGTTTAAGCCAACACTGTGTTGGTTGAAATGATGGAAAAGCTGGAACGTAAGCTTTCTCCCCAAGTCCAGCTAATAACTTCTGACTGTGAAGAGTAGCAAATTAAGTTAAATCTTCTACGAAAATGCCACATGACTAGACTAGACATCTTGAAGATGTCCAGGTCCCAGATCTTTATGGGTTTTGAAAAGGTAAAAATCCTTCTCCACCGTCTTTAACTAAGTCTCTGATCTGAAGCACATTTTATAAAGCCATAGGTAAAATTATTTTTCTCTGGGCGTTCATTTAACTAAAACCAAAAATCTGTACATTTTGGGGATGAGTAGCTTTTATATCGAAGGGCAAGCCGAAAGCTGAAATCCTTGCTGACTTCCAGAGCTATAGACTGAACAGGATGCTCACCGAGTCCCTTCTGCAGTGCTATCGTTCCTGGCACCCGTTTTCTTTTACAGAGCTGCATGGATTACCTATTAAACTCCCTAAATCTAATTCTACTTTCAGCAAAGACAATTCCAAGGCCAATCACGGTTGTCCTCAAGCCTTCTCACTTTCATCCTCATATTCTCTCTCTTTTGCAGGCACACTTCTAACAGCACACTCTGTAAAGAGAGTTAGACCAGGAACATAGGTTTTCATCATAAACGTCTGTTTTCAAGCGTTTACTGATGCTGAAACTTTCCACACTTAGTTTCTCTACAAAGGTGAGGGTTATGCTTAAAATAAAGCATTACTGATTTAACAAGTGAGGAGTAAAAAACATTTCTTTTTTGATTTTGTTTCATCAATCTGTGGATAATGTGAAGCAATTCTAAGTTGGAATTTTCTACATACCTAGTTTTTCCTAAGAAGAGCTCTCCTACAGAGTTTTGTATAAATGAAAATTAAAAGTTTCAAATGAACTGTTTTATTTTTACCCTACATAATGAAAAATTTCCATTACAGTGACAGCATTATAATTTCCATGATTATTGCGGTTTTGTAATGTGTTGGCAAAACTGCAATGACCATGGAAATAATTATTGACAGAATTAAAATAAGTTGACCATTTGAAAGCTACAATCTCAGGCAACTGAACTGTGAAAAAGAGATAAGTGCTATTGTTTTATCTTTGAGAAACAAATTCTAAGTGTGTACCCTACAGTCACCACTTGCCCATGGCAAATGCACATTTACTCTGTACCATCAAGAAACACAAGATAAAACCTTATAACATATTCTGACACAATTTACATATCCATGAGATGTAAAAACTACTAATACACCAAGTATACACACTAGTTTAAGAAGTGAGGTATATAGGCAATACTTCTCATATGAGAAAGTGGCTTTTAGTTATAAAACAATATTTATAGTTTCCTCATAAGTATTAGTTTCTTCTGGTCTACCTTTGTTTTAAAAATAAATAAACAACTAGCCTAACAAAATCTAGAGTATGCTGAAGTTAGCCCTGAGGGAATACAACTTTTTAAGTGATTGAAAATAACTTAAATGAAATCCCAACAACGGTAGCTGTTAACTGAGATTAAAATAATTTTGTTAATCAGCTACTGGGTTCAAAGCTTAGTTTGTCAATTGTTACTGTTGCTCAGAAGCTTTTTGTCTCTAACAGAAATGGTAAAGAACTTACACTGAACCAAAAGCTAGTAACAGTTGCAATTTAAAAATGTACATTTTTATACTATAAACATGTGTTAGGTTTTATTGCTAGGGAAACAAAAACCAAAGCAAGTTATTTTTGTTTGTATTTATTTATGGTGCAATCCAGGTACATGTGTTTCAGTCAAGTCTCTGCAGGTTCACCATCAGATCTATCTTGAATAATTTCCAATTACTACATTCCAAAGGAAGGTTATATTCTTGGCTTAGCTATTTTGAGTGGAACAAAAAGTATATTTTAAGTAGGTTCCTTCTCCAAAAGGAGAAAAAAATTTTTTTCTCATAAAAGCAAATCTATCAGTAATGAGGAATCTCACTTTCAAGGGATTGCACTGCATGGTGTATCAAATATTTTAATTGTAGTTCTAATGTATATACTATTTTACACTTGAACTTTATTAACACATAATATTAACAGATATAAGTTAACATAAGTTAACAGATATTGTGTGGCCACTAGTGAGGAAGGATCACAACTTTAATAAAGCATAAAGGAAAGCCTGTGTCTAATGTATATTCCTGCCAGAGGGAAATTTGGAATGAAAAGAAGGGGCAGGAAAATCCATTTCAAAACAGTAACTCAATAATGCATCAAGTGGCTCTAAATTTCACTAAAAGTCTCCTTAAAAATAATTATAGAAAAACCCTTTCTAATTCCATTAATATAATGAAGGCATTCAGTCACCTTCTAATTTGTTTTAAACGAACCAGTAATACCTTAGTAAAATGAACAGTTTGATCAGTACTCTTTGACTATAATAACATTAAATATAATTTGTTGTGAATGGTTATTTCATTATTATACTGCCTGGATTAACTGATTTAGACTACACTTTAGAATATTCATGATATATAACTCTACATGAATAATATGTGTTTGGTCACATAACTAACTAAATAGCACCTTTGGTATTTCCAGTTTAAAAAAAAAAAGTACCATATCCATCTTGGTTACGAATATAAGTTCAATTATGACAGAGTTTCTATGAGAAAATCAGATATGACATACTTGGATTTACAGAATAAAACTGATGTCATATCCTGCAGCCATTGAAGATCATGCTTGTGGGGAAAAAATCTTGTAAATTGGGAAAATGCAGTTGAGACCATATTTAAAGAAAAATCCTAATTTCCCAAATTTGTAAAACACAAACATACACACACATAAAAACTAACACAAAGAAACAAAAAAAACTAACACAAAGAAACAGGAAGTTAGCACACCAAAATGTTAAGTATGGTGAAATTATTTACTTATGTATATATCTTATTCTTATTTTCTACAATGAACATTTGGTAGTTTTTGTTGTTGCTGTTTTTTGCGGTACGTGGGCCTCTCACTGTTGTGGCCTCTCCTGTTTCGGAGCACAGGCTCTGGACGCACAGGCTCAGTGGCCATGGCTCACGGGCCTAGTCGCACCGCGGGATGCGGGATCTTCCCCGACCGGGGCACGAACCCGTGTCCGCTGCATCGGCAGGCGGACTCTCAACCACTGCGCCACCAGGGAAGCCCAAACATTTAGTAGTTTTAAAAAACCACCAAATTAAAATATTTTTCAACTGAATGCCTGAGTTTACTTTCCAAAGAGTATTATGTTTCAAGTAAATGTTATCTATTTTATGTGCAGTCTATATTATTGTGAATTTTTAGTAAAGAAAAGGTTCCAGGGTGGTAAATTTAAGCTAATAAATGATTTTTATAAGTTAGGGATTAATTTCAATTTGTGGCAAATTCCACATCTCTTTTAAGGAACTTGTAAAAATGTTAACATCTTCCTAGAAAAATGTTGTATGTTTATATGGACTGAGTTTTAAGGATAAATGTAAGTTCTATGTAGTTTAAGTAGGAAAAGGTACATTGGATATGTCTTGACTAAATGACCATGTAAATCTCTAAGAACAAGTTAAATTAAAATTATTTTTCCTAAAGTTTAAACATCATCAAAGTAGTTCAGAAGCTTCATTTCTCAGATGCCAAAGGAGGGAATAATTGTAACTATCATAGCATGTGGAACAAACTTTAAAACCTTTTATTTACTGATTTATCTAAATAAACCACTATATGATCTGGAGGAAAAAAATGAATTTAAATAAAAAGAATTAAAAACAGAATCTTAGGTTTTGACAAGAAGGCAAACTATTAAACAGGTATCTAAAAAGCAGCCAAGGAAAAGAGAAAAGCACTCCACACTTAATTCAGTCGTTAGAATCAAATCAGGTCACATGATGTATAGTTTCTCGTCCACAAGTATGTCAATGTCAAGCAATCAAAACCAGAACATAAGGGAATAATAGAAAACGCACTGCCTTATTTTAGAGAGAAATACTTAACATGAGAATGTATCCTAATAACTAGCTGATAAAAATATCAGACATCATAAAGCCAATTTTTTCAATTTTTCACATAGAGTTTGTTAATCACTTGTTTGATATCAACTGAAAAGCAGCCGGGTAATTCAGATGATACAGTGAACAGGAACAAAAACAATAAGGGTTTTTTAAGTTGGTCAATTTCACTGATTCTGACATGAAGAATTAGTATTAAATTGGAGCATTTTACTACCTTCATATGTTCTAAAAATTATTTCTAACCTCATTTATAAAAGCTGATAAAAGGATACTCTATTTCTTCATTTATTCACTCAATAAATATTTGCTGAGTGCCCACTTAATGAGCCAGTCACTGTGCTCAGACAACATACACGTCCCTCGTGGAGTCTCGTAAGGGAATGACGTTAAACGGGTAATCATGCATATATTTAATTACGTTAGAATAAATACAGTAAAAGAAAAGGAACATGTACAATGAGACCCTATAAAGGGGGCCTAACCCAGCTCAAGGATTATAGGAAGGACTTTTGGAGGAAGTTTCATTTAAATGCTTCATCATCTGCATTTCCTTGGCATCTGTCAAAAGCTATAGCACGTAGTATAAACTCAATAAGTTTGTAAAATGGAATTGAAGAATTGCTTTAATGGTAATTTTTCAAATGTGTGTCCTAGTGCTTATTATAGTGTCTTGCACATAAGAGTGTCTTGCACATAATACATATTTGTTGAATAAATAAATAAATTAATGAAGCAGTTTACTTTTGTGGAAAGAACACAGGTTTTGGAATCAGCTACAATTAGTTTCAAATTCAGGCTGTACTACAGACCAGCCAACCTTTGGCTTAGTCTTAAAAACAGGAATAATGTATTTTATCTTATTGGTAAGAGAATTAGGTACAATGTATGCAAACCACCTAGCACAGTGCGGGCCAACTGGAAAGTGTAAATGATCACTAATATTATTTTGCTCATTATATGCAGATTTAATTAAAGGTGAACCTTACACAAGTCAGCAAAGTCAAAAAGATTTAAACAGAATACCCTAAAGACCTCTGTGTGCAAAGAGTGAAGTTATATACACATACAATGAGAGTCAAGGATTAGATTCCTGGACATACTGGTAATCCTGGGAAGACTTAGGTTTTCACAAACCTATCTGGCCAAACAGCCCATCAAGAGATATGGATTTTCAGAGTACAATGGTTAAGTATCCTGTGGGAAGATTACCTGTCTTTTGTAGATCAAGTAACGAGGATGTGTGGCCCTCTCTAAACCTACTGTGTAAATTCTGTAAACATTTCTGAGGCCCTATCAGGTGAGGTACGGTTCTACGCACTGGTGATGTAACAATGAACAAAATGCAGCCCTTGCTTTTGAGGAGGTAAATGTGGTAAAGACAGAGCTACATGGCAGGTGCTACAGCAGAAGATGGTTGAGCACTTAGTCTGCTCTTGATGTTTAGGTGAGGCTTCTTAAAGGAGACTGACATCTGAACTAAGGCCTAAAGAATGAGTAAGAGTTATTCCAGAGGAGGAGGAGGAGGAGGTGAGGGACGTGTTGTTTTAGGCAGAGGTAACAGCAGGACAAAGTCATGGAAAAGTTAAATTGCATAAAAAGGGTGCCAAGCTTACACAGTCTGCTATGCTAGACCAGCACGGTGGAGTGAGAATTTAAGCTGATGAGGTTACAAAGAGCCTGGTAGGCCAGGCAAAACAGCCTGGAAACAATTAGATAGGACAGTATGTCAAAGCAAAGCAGCTTTCTGGCTCATAGGTAGAGGAAATTGTAATAGAGGAGAGCAAAAGTGTTTTTTTATTTTGTTTTTCTATTTGGATTGACTATAAGTATCCAGAACTAATGACTTTCATTAGATCATATTCTTGGCTTAGTGAAGCAATCTGAAAAAACAGAGAATCACTTTGTTTTAGGTAAGAACAATTCATTTATTATCCCAAGAGACTATAATCAATCCAAGTTGTGTCATCCCAAACAAAATATCTGATAATTTATAGGCATCTATGAACATCCTTGCACTTACCTAGCAAGGTCTTAAGACCCCGAGACTTTTGGTTCTACCATCTACGTCTAGAGTTTATTTGTAGGTAGAAGCTGCAAAGAGTATCCGAGAGAGTGAAAAGAAGTTCATTCTTCCTACCCTCAAGGATCTTATCATTTGGATATGAAAACAGGAGATACTAAACTCAGGTTAAAAAACAAAAATAGGAAGGAAAAGAAAGACTTACGGAGACCAAACTCTTGGGAAAGCCTCTATTTCTTCTTGTGTGTACTCATCTAGACGTCTGGGCACTTTTCGTGGTTGAGGAAGCTCTTCCACTAAATTCTTAAGAATATCTTCTGGTATATCCTAGAGTAAATAAAAATTTAGGCTTAATTTTCTTAAAATATATTCCCTAGTAATAAATTAGTAATTCTTAGTATTAAAAAATAATAAAAGAATGTTTATAAGATGAGAACAACACAATCTTCAAATTAAAACTTTGTAAAAATCCCTGAAAAATACATTAAATCAGTGACATAAGTAATCTCATTACAGTAATACATTCTATATTTTAATCTTGACAAACCTATTCCTAATGATACATTAGATGTCTTCAATTTTGACAAGTATCTGGTCAATAAATTCTACTTTTTCTGAATATTGTTACATTTTTCCCCTCCTTTCAACTGCAAAAGGCACTGCTTTGGCTCATTTTCACAATGTTTCATCTGATGAGTGTATGCACAAGGTCTGTTGCTTCCAGTGCCACAACCTTTTTCAATTAATGCTCCATGTTGTTGCCAAAAAAAACTTTCAAAAATGAAAATCTGCTGGATCTTTGAGTCATTTAGCCAACAAGCATTTACTGAACTCCTTCTATGAACTAGAAATTGTGCTAGGTGCTGAGTATATAAAGGAAAATAAAAAGATCATGGCTTCTAAAGGCTTGCAGTTTTAAAGAAGTCACCCCTTAGCTAAAAATCTCTCAGGATGAAGTTCTAACTCCTTAGCTAAACCAGGAAGCACACCTCTCCAACTTCACCCCTCCACAAATGCCCATGGCTTCTGAGTAAACAACCTCCTCACCTTTCAGGCGTTGGCCTACACTCAAATCCCGGTGCCTTTATTAATGGCACTTGCCCAGAACTATCTTCCCCTGGAAATATATCCAAATGTTCAGAAAAATAAAAGGAAAGGTAAAATATGAGAAAGCCTGAACTTGGGTAACGAAAAGCAAGCTGAGGAGTAAAGCATACATTTGAGAGGTATCTTAGAAGAACAGGAAGTGGACTAAATAAAGGGAATGATAAGATGAAGAGCATGAATAACCAAAAGAATTAACATTTATACTGTGCTCATGGAACAAAAATAAGGGAAAGAGAATTATATTGTGGATCTGAATGATCAGTTAATTTTGGAGAGTCTATCAAAAAAAATAGTAAGATATCGATATGGAAGTGTCCTATGGGCATTTCCCCAGGGATCGTAGATAGAATTCCCTCTTTTCATTTTAGTGTGTTCCTAAACGTTTTCAGAAAAGAAGGATGATTATACAGTAAATTACAGTTGTCTGCAGAGAGTAATAGTATAATTGGGAATCAAATATCTGGGCAGGGTCATGGCATCAAATAAGCTATTCAAGATGTCAAGAATCAAAATACGATTTAAAAATAATTTTAGAGAATCACAGAGCTCTACTGCACTATAAACTCATTCTAAAACCTAATATGGCAAAAATTTAAAAATATTTTTTAAAATTTAAAATGACTTTAAAATTATGGTTTGGATAGGCTGGGTCACTATCAACATATACAAAACACAATAAATACTATTGAGAAGTGTTTCTTCACTGAAAAGTATTTGAAAAATATTTAAATTCCCTTCCCAGCATATTCAAATATGCAAATGTAAGCACACAGAATCAGAACAAGCAGAGAAAGTCTGGACACATGAAATACCGTTAAGGGTCCTTATTGTTTACTTACTAAAGAAGTCTATCTGCCAGTTTGGTATTCACGAAAATTTATGACTATTTCACACTTCTTTGGGAAGCCATTAAAAAAAATCCTTAGCTTGTATTTGCAAAGACAATTTTAAAAGTTGCCAACTGCTCACTCAGCATAGAGAGTTTGGGACATAGTGGGTTCCTGGTAAATGTTTGCTGAATTGAATAGAATTTTGACTGAAATGAGCTTACCAAATTTCACCACTATTAAAGGAATCCCCTGAAAGAATGGACAAAATCAATGCAAAGTTAGGAATTAAAGATGCTGACTAGGCATTACACATGAAACCGGAAAAACTTTCTTTTTATGCGTGTATGTCCTCTGCACAGAGCAGGCGGTGAACCTGAGGGAAATAAGGAAAAGAATAAAAGTAGAAAAAAGAAGCACAGGGGCGAGGTGATCATTTACTTTTTTGAAATTTTTCCTCTTTATACTTTTTTTTTTTTTGACCGTGCCACGCAGCTTGCAGGATCTTAGTTCCCTGACCAGGGATCAAACCCGGGCCCTAGGCAGTGGAAGCGTGGAGGCCTGACCAGGGATCAAACCCGGGCCCTAGGCAGTGGAAGCGTGGAGGCCTAACCACTGGACCACCAGGGAACTCCCACTTTTTTGCAAGTTTTAAAGGAATTTCAAATCTACCGAAAAGTTGCCAAAATGAGTGAACACTCATCTAACCTTCACCTAAATTCACTGACTGTTCAAATAGGACATGATTGCTCTCTCTCTTTTTATCTATTCATAAACACATACACCAAAAACATTCTTTTTGACTGCACCATTTGAGAGTAGTCTGCAAATATTTCATCCCTAAATATTTCAGCATATATATTTCCTAAATATAAGAATTGTCTCCGATGTAACCACATTACAAATTCATGTTCAGGAAAACTAACATTGATGAAACACCTTTTACTCTAATATACAGTGTATATTCAAATTTCCCAAATTGAATTTTTCCAATCCAAGGTCAAGGATCACATGCTACAGCTATTATGTTATTATGTTGGTTAACATACATAATATATTTGGTCTAGTTTCCTTTAATCTGAAGAGTTTCCTTGTTTTATCTCTTTTATGAAATTAACATTTTTGAAGAGGCCAGGCTGATTATGTTGCAGAATGTCCTTTTTTGGGATTTGTAGGACTCTCTCCTCATCGTTAGATTTAGGTTAAACATGTCTGACAGGACACTATGTAGTTTATGCCGGGTCTTCAGTGCTTCATTCATAGCAGGAGGCACGTGATGTCAGTTTGTCCCATATTGATGATATATTTAATATCTTGGTTATGAGTGGTGGTTCACCGGATGGCTTTAACGTAAAAGTATCTTTTCTCTTTTTAAATAGTAAGTACTCGGTGACATGATGTTTTGAAACTGTGTGAATATCCTGTTCTCTAATGCTTTACTCAATAGATCCAGAATATGCTGATAATGGTGGCTTTTCTAATTCAGTATTATTTCTACATTTTTTAGATGACATTCTTCTCTAAAGAAGAGCTTTTCCTTCTCCAGAAAGAAGGGAAATTATAATCAGTTAAAAATAATTTTGGGACTGTCATTGTGGGCTCATAGATTTTTGTTTTCTATTCAAGGTAATCCACCATTATGATCATTCAAGGCTCACACAGTCCATATTTGGTCAGTGGGCACCACTTCAAGCTGCCTCCTGTGTTCTCTTGATATTTCTCCATCGGGTTTTGATCACTGTCTTACTTTCTGTTACTTATTATTTTACTATTATAAACAATGCAGAAATAATAATCTTGTGCATGTGTGCACTCCAAAATAACCTTCTTCTTTGTTCCAGACCTAGAAACAACATTTCTAAGAAGAACCACATTCCTTTTAATAGGGAATAGCACTTAGAAAACACAATCTGTGCACTAGTTCTGCTTACTTCTATTGGTATTGTCCTTTTATTTTTTGAATATATAAAACCTCAACATGATAAAAAAGTTAAAGTAAAAAAAAAAAAATCTAAAAGGTATTCTCCAAAAATCTCGTTCTCTTCCCTACTCCTTTCATCTTTTTGTGCCCATCATCTAGTAAGTAACCAACTTCATTTTCTCATTTATTCTTCTGTGTTTCTTTACGCAAAAAGAAGAGAGATAAATATATATGTGTGTATGTAAACATACATATGTATAAATGCATATAAAGGGTAGTATGCTATCTATATTCTTTTCCACTTTGCTTTTTTAAACTTAGCAATACATCCTGGAAAGGATTACTTATCATCACAATGATATCTGTCATTCCTTTTTTATAATTGCATAGTACTCAATTGAATAGATATAGCATAATTTAGCCAATTTCCTATGAATAAGCATTTATTTATTTCTATTACTTTACTATTGTAGATAATGTGGAAACAATAATCTTGTATATGTGTATCTTCAGGGTAAATTGCTATAAATAAGATAGCCGGATCAAGCATGGATCTCCTTATGTATGTATTTTTGTTAAATGTTACCTAATTCCCCGATTCCTTGTGGGTTGCACCATTTTGTACTGCTACCAGCAATGTCTGAGTGCCTGTTTCCCCATGGTCATGACAGTAAAAAATCTAGCAATCCATTTTTGGAGAAATGGGCTCATTTATTTAATAGCCTGAAATTATTTAAGTAATTTATGCTGAAATGTATCTACCTTATAACTGGTAAAAATAACATGACTATTTTTTTGTTCCTTGTAGAAATTATGGTTCCTAAAAGCATATGAAAGTATAATCAGAAACAGGAGTTTTAAAATTCTTGTGATTTCATGCCCAAGGTCATTTATCCTTATATAATGATACTGCTCCCATACTTGTTACCTCGGAGGTAAAGTGAATAGTGGGAAATTGTTCTACTCATTCGTGCAAAGTAAAGGTAATAAATTAGCCACTTTGATAAAAGCCTGAATAATTTACTCATGCATTATTTAAACTAACAACAGAACATACAAGTGTCTTGAACAGTTGTATAACTTTATAGTCTGGAATGAATTCTACCTTATTCCTCTAGTAGGAACTAGAAAAACAACAATTATAACCCATAATATTGAGAGCAACTAGAACTTACTGTTCCAGGGCCTGGTCTAAGTACTCTACAAATGTTATCTCATCTAACCCTTACAGCAATCTTATGAAGTAGGTACTATTATTATGCCCATTTCACAGATGAGAAAACAGAGATAATAATGGCCATGAAGTCAGTAGATGGTGGGGGCATGTATTCAAACTCAGGCAGTCTGATTCCATGGCCTGGACTCAACTATTTTATTATAGAACCTCTAGTGTTTCATTATATTATACCAGAGAGAAAAACCAAGTACTTATACCAGTACAATAGTTATGGATAAAAATGTCTATTTTTATTTTCAAGTACTTTTTAGTTGAACAAATTCTGAGTAGGAATAAGTATTCTCAGGTTAAATCATGGGAAATAATTAGCAAACAAAGCCGAGCTATTAATCTATGATTCATAGAAGCTACAGGTCACAAAAAAAGTAAACTAAATTCATACTTTTTTGTAGTTCATGAAATTATCTATGAGTACCCTCAATTTAACAGGGGCTCTAATTATAGTTTCTTATTCCAAACAAAGTAGACTATAGTTCCTTTTTCCAAAGAAAGCAGTTATTAAAATGAAAATATAGAACTTACAGACTTTTGGTTTTTAGTCCAATGATGGCTCACTTTATGATTTAAGATAGAAGCAATTGTTATTATCGTGCATTCACTATAAAATGCAAAAAATATTTCAGAAGCTGACATAAAATTACTGAAAATACAACAATTTTTAAAATGAGAAAACATTTAATTAAAAATTTAAGAAAGCAGCTCAGTATCAAAAAAACAAACAACCCAATCCAAAAATGGGCAGAAGATCGAAACAGACATTTCTCCAAAGACGACATACAGACTGCCAACAAACACATGAAAGAATGCTCAACATCGTTAATCATTAGAGAAATGCAAATCAAAACTGCAATGAGATATCATCTCACACCGGTCAGAATGGCCATCATCAAAGAATCTACAAACAATAAATGCTGGAGAGGGTGTGGAGAAAAGGGAACCCTCTTGCACTGTTGGTGGGAATGTAAATTGATACAGCCACTATGGAGAACAGTATGCAGGTTCCTTAGAAAACTAAAAATAGAACTACCATACGATGCAGCAATCGACTACTGGGCATATACCCTGAGAAAACCATAATTCAAAATGAGTCATGTACCACAATGTTCATTGCAGCTCTATTTACAATAGCCAGGACATGGAAGCAACCTAAGTGTCCGTCGACAGATGAATGGATAAAGAAGATGTGGCACATATATACAATGGAATATTACTCAGCCATAAAGAGAAATGAAATTGAGTTATTTGTAGTGAGGTAGATGGAACTAGAGTCTGTCATACAGAGTGAAGTAAGTCAAAGAGAAAAACAAATACCACATGCTAACACATATATACAGAATCTAAAAAAAAAAAAATGGTCATGAAGAACCTAGGGGCAAGATGGGAATAAGGACGCAGACCTACTAGAGAATGGACTTGAGGACAGAGGGAGGGGGAAGGGTAAGCTGGGACGAAGTGAGAGAGTGGCATGGACATATATACAGTACCAAATGTAAAACAGATAGCTAGTGGGAAGCAGCCGCATAGCACAGGGAGATCAGCTCGGTGATTTGTGACCACCTAGAGGGGTGGGATAGGGAGGGTGGGAGGGAGGGAGGGAGACGCAAGAGGGAAGAGATATGGGATATATGTATATGTATAACGGATTCACTTTTTTATAAAGCAGAAACTAACACACTATTGTAAAGCAATTATACTCCAATAAAGATGTTAAAAAAAATTTAAGAAAGTATCATCAGTGACTTACTTCATCTGGGAAAAGATGCAACCTCTGCATCAGAGTTCTTCGGTGAAGGTTTTTTGGCAGCATGCCATAAATAGCTAGTTTAACAATCTGAAAAACAGATACACGGGGGACTCAATAAGAAAAATGTGCTGGAGATATAAACACAATAAGAGATAGTGATGAAAACGAGTGGGCTACAATTCAATATGAATATGAAAGAAATGAAACTGAGACCTAAGCAGATACGTGGCAGTAACAGAAAAGTAACTTTTATTATTTTGTACATTACTATTTTCTTTCGAATCTGTTTATTTTTATTTAGAAAAGGGACAAAAGGAAGAGGTAACAGATAACTTGTGTGTCAATTTTAGATAGAATTAGAAAAAATTATTTAAGCTTATACAAGAACCTGTGGCTCAAATAATCTATTACAGGGCTTCCCTGGTGGTGCAGTGGTTAAGAATCTGCCTGCCAGTGCAGGGGACACCGGTTCCATCCGTGGTCCAGGAAGGTCCCACATGTTGTGGAGCAACTAAGCTCATGTGCCACAACTACCGAGCCTGCTCTCTAGAACCTGCGAGCCACAACTATTGAAGCCCACGTGCTGCAACTACTGAAGCCTGCGTGCCTAGAGCCCGTGCTCCACAACAAGAGAAGCCACCACAGTGAGAAGCCTGCGTACCGCAACGAAGCCCCAATGCAGCCAAAAATAAATAATTTTAAAAATTTTATTTAAAAAATAATAACCTATTACATACAGGTTACAGCAGATCCTAGGGAGGCTTAATCTCGTTTCCTCCAGGTGGGAGATCAGGTTTCCAATTCATAAACTGTGCCTGACCATACAGTCATGTGACTGACTCTGTAAGTCACCAATCTGTAACAATGGTAATGGCTAGCACTCACTGAAAACTTACTGTGTGTACAGCAGTCGCTGCATTACATTTGTTATCTTGCTTACGATACTAAGTCCCACTTCACAGATGAGGAAACAAATTTAGTGAGGTTACAGAACCGCCCCCCGCCCCCCCGCCTATTTCATGTATCTATTAAGCGGTGGTGCTGGATTCAATCCAGGTAGGTTTACTCCCAGAACAGACATACAGGACATGCAAACACACCTATAATGTGTTTCTCTCTGTAACTTTTCAAGAAGACAAAGTCCCTTCTCCCTGTCATACCCACTCGCAAGATGGCAAACTAACCTTTTCATGATTTACTTTTCCCCTTGTTAAGGTTATCCTCACTGTTGGTCTGAATGTGATTTTATGTATGTTTTGTCAAGAGAAAGGCACTCAGTGTCACCTTGTGCTCCATAATTTCCTGGGGGCCTCCTGGTATACAGTGTATACAAATATACTGCAAAAGCTTCATAAAACTAAGACATTTGGAGAGTCAAACTGATTTTTTCCATCTGTACTCATATTTCAAGGCTATCATTTGGCATGTATGAAACTAAACCCATTAAAACAATACACATTGGAATAGGATTGCACTACAAGAGGATTTCCTGATCCTTTTATTTTCTCATCACATCAGACTACCTCACTATGTACTAAAGCTAATGGCATCCCATATATATTTTCCATCTATTTTCTGTGTTAGTGCTGTTGAGACTTTATGTTCTGGAGACTATTTAAATACAGACTTACATTGTTAAAATTAAAAGCAATTAGAAATTCAGTTCCTGAATCACATAAGCCACACTTCAAGTGGTCAGACAAAGAACATTTCCATCATAGCAGAAATTTCTCCTGGGCAGCACTGATATTAGTCTTTAAAATTTTTAATGTTTTAAAAGTCTTTAGTAGAAAGTGACAATGTTAACTACTCAGCATCTTGTCTAGATAAGCAAGTCACATCTTCTGTCATTATATCATCCTAACAGCAATTCTGTTGCATTAGTAGGGTTACCTGGCATTTGGTTTTCATGTTCTTAAAAACATTTAGTTGTGTTTACTTGAATTAACAAGTTGGTATTTTTAAAATATGCCCTATTAAAAAATGCAAACGTAACACTCAAATTAGAGAAAGCTGGAAAGTATGAAAGGGTTACAAGCTGCCAGGTGAGAGATAAAGGGGATGATAGACATACAAATATACATACCCCAAAAATAAATGTGATACAACTTGCATATGCAATGAAGTAATTCTAGCTGTACAGACTTAAGCATAAACTCTAAGGAATTCAGAAAGTGAGAAAGATAGAACAAGGTAAGGTTAATAGGTATTAAATACTTTCCGCATCTAATCTGTAACCCAGGCACGTGACATTTGTTTCACATAAAGTGTCTTTATAAACTATAGGAGAGGGAATAAACATAAGAAAGGAACCATATTAGAAGAAAAATACAAGAACACAGAGACTCTTAAGGAAACTAAAATGTATGAGAGAGGGAGAAAGGATATAAGGAAAGGGCTGAATCAATATATTTATTTGAGTTTAGAATTAGTGATCTTCTATGTAATTATAAAAATATATTGAAATATTTAAAAGCCTACTATTTAAATATGTTAATCAATGTACTTTACAAGTAATATTCCAAGATCGTACTAATAATCAGAAGGATGCTTCATGAAACAAATTCTCCTAAAAGCCACATATACCAAGTACTGATAAGCAAATTATGTCTGCTGGAAGAAGACCTACTGTTCCAGAAAAACACTGAGTGTTTCAATTGGAAGTAAAATAACTGACCTCTTCTTAACGTCATTCTCTTTAGAAACACAATCAAAATTAAGACTTAAAAAAAATTAAGATCTTTTAATGAGGTAAAAATTCAAATGGATTTAACTCTAAATATTTCCCAAGCCGTCAACAAACATTTTACAATGCATTTCAATCTTTGTTCATAAAAAATAATTTGAAACAAATTCTTAACATCAAAAGTTGGACTATACTGCCACCTAGTGTATAGTTAGCATACCTGAATAAACTAGAAACTAATTTTAAAAACATTGAAACATATTTATAAGTATTAAAACTATAATTTGTTGTAAAAGTTGCGGTATATATTACCAGTAGCCCTAACAACTTTTTACTACTATTAATAGTCAAAATAGGATATTTTATTTTGACCCGTGATAATCTAAAGACACATGAATTATAAAGCAGAACATTAAATATTTCTTAGGAGGCAATTTCTGAGCATATTTTTATAATTATGAAAAGTAAAAATAAACAGTAAAGCATGGAACGTCTAAATGTCATGTCAGACCTTATAATAATAAACATGCCCTTCCCCACCACCACCTTTTGCCAAGAAAATTATAGGCAGTACAACACCAAACAAATGGTTGCATCCTGACAATAGACATTTATTTTTATTCACCATTTTAGGAAAGTAAAAAGGAGTGTCTTCACAGTCTAACACTTTGCTCATTTAAGTAATAAGCTAAAAAAGGTCCCAATGGGGAAAATGCTACCAAATCTAGGAGTACAGTTTAAAGACTAGCTTATCAAGAGTTAAGGAAGAAAAAATAAAACTGTGAAATGGCAAAAGGAGGATCTGCTTTTAGCAATACTGAGGACAAGCATTTGGATTAGAAATTTCTCCCAGTATATAACTCTAATGATAACAATAATAAACATTAGTGAAGTTAACAGGATTGCTTTTTAAATCTTTTTAAAAGCATGGAACTGACTAGAGGCCAAAAGTAAAAGAAAGGACAAAAGAGTCCTAGGGCTGGCATTGGCCTTGAGGGCATCAGTTTAGTGCAGGGCTTGGGTTTTACAGGACTATGACTTCGGGGTTAGGAGGTAGGATCAAGATGATCTCATAAACCCAGCTTCTCAACAGAAAGGCAATACTCAGGGTGCTGAGTGAGGAAATGAAAAAACAAAAGTCTTTCCTGAGAGATAACTGCTGAACTATGAACCTGACCTTACAAGGCCCCAAATTCACCCTTTTTATGTGGACCAAAATCCAGGGGTCGAAAGTATAGCTTAAAGAGGTCTTAGGATGCCATATATATACATATATATATGTATATATATAGGTATATACATATATATGGCCCCATGTACCTGCCAGAAGCTAAGTAAATCTTTTTTGAAGAAATTCATTTTTAACGTAGGTCTCAAAAATTCCCAGAGATGAAGTTCCAAGGTACATATACTTTCCAAGTATCCTGAACAGAAACAATAAATTGCAAACCCACAAAGACCACAAATATCAGAATCAGACATAAATGCTAAGAATTACGTTTAATATCTTTAAAGAAATATAAGAGGGAACCAAAGTATGACAAAGGGAACAGACGACTGTCAAAACCGACCAGCAAATTTGAAAAAGAAACAAACAGTAAAAGCTTCAAGAAAAGGAAAAAAATACAATAATTGAAGTTATTTGTGTATGTATGTATAATCTGATTTCCAAAGGGAAAGGACAGAGAATAAAGGGAGCCGATATTAGAAGATACACAGAAGAGCTGACGAATTTTCGGAAGACACCAATCCACAAGCAAAACAAATGACAAAGCTCAAAAGGAAACATATAAAAACCAAAGCCGACGAAAAGATCTTAAAAGTATTCAGAAAGAAAAGACAGGATACACACAAAGAAACAATTAAAGTGACATCTGATATCAACAGTAATAATGGACACTAAAATCTATGTGAATCATAGTTTCAAAAGGCTGAGAGAAAAAAATCGGTTATCCTAGAATTGCATATAAAAGCAAAACTATCTTTCAAGAATGAAGGCAAAAATATAGCTTCAGACAGAAAAGGAGAGTTCACTATTCAGAATGTTATGATAGGAATGTCAACAAGAAGTACTTCGAGGAGAAGGACATTGATCCCAGTTACAAGAAGCAATCGTAAGCAAAGAAGACCATAAAGAATCAGTAACAGTATAAGACAATAACAAGAATGCTGAATTTTAAGAGTTTTTAAAAATCTTGAACAGAGAAAACATACAGGTTGAAAGGTATTAATAAGTATTAATAATCTTCTAGGGGCCTTGATTTGATTTTGAGGAAAGTAAAGATATTGATTAATCCTAGACTTCTAATAAGCAAACTCAGTCAAACCAAAAGAAGGCAAGAAAGAAGGGGATAAAAAAAGAAAATAAAATCTAGCTCAGTAAAGTTTAAAATTAAACTGTAAAATGATATATGAGGCAAACAAAATTAAAAAACTGGTTGATATAGCTATATTAATATATAAAAAGAACAGACCTCAAGTTGAAAAGCATTATTGGAGATAAAGAGAGTCAGTATATGCCTTGATCAATTCCTTAAGAAGATTATAATCCCAAACTTAAGTTAATTCATCTAGCACTAAATCTTCAAAACATACAGAACAAAAAACTGACAGAACTACAAGGAAAAATTAATAAATCCACAAGTGAGATTTTAACATAACTCAGGTAATCAGTAAATCAAATGAACAACAACAACGAAAAAGTCAGTGAGAATATAAGATTGGAACAACATACTTAGCATATTTGATATAATGGTAATATAAACATATATACACACATACAAACATACATCTGTCTCCCCCAAACATTTTCAGCAATCATATCATATTCTAGGTGATCAGGTAGATGTTAAGAAATTAAAAAGAAAAGCATCAAAATTCTTTGACTAAATGCAAAACATACTAATTAGAAAACATAGAATTGAATGATAACGAAATAATACCTATCAAAACTTGTGTGATATAATAAAAAATACTATAAACTTACTGCCACTGGATCCTTCTGGTGAAGCTGAGCGGCTGTTACTTGTCTAAATCCACCTGGGTAGCTATTAAAAGAAACAAAGTCATTAAAATTGGGAGTAGGCTATGGTACAGTATTCTTGAAATGAACATTCTTTTATAATATGAAAACTATTTTTATTATGAAATTATACTTGTTTCTCGAAACTATGCTGTTCATCAATGTCTTAAAAATTAAGCAGTAACCTATGCTATTTGAAATGCTATTCTCTTAAGTGGTCAAATTAGCAATCATTATTTCATAAAAAGTTCCACATCTTAGAAAATTTCTTGGCTAACTATTTATATTTCTACTGGAAGTTAAAGTTATCCATCATTCATTCATTCACTCATTCAGTCAAACATTTTTATCACTGCTTGAATTAAAAAAAAAAAAAAAGCAAAGTGCCAGAATGTTTCACATTCCCTGACAAATCAGACAAAGTGAATAAGCTAGGGGTCAGGTTTGGAGAAAATAGTGGTAGACTACTTGGTTCTGAAGGCAAGTTAATACTCTAAACAAGTCGTGCTCCTGTTTCCTATTAACAGGAAGTCATATGTTGGTTCTAAGTAATAAAATATTTCATTGTGTTCAGATCAAAATTATATATAAAATGTAGATTAAAAAAAAATATTTGGGATAGTACTGGAGGCATCTTGGTAACTTGAATACCCCAGATCCAGGTCTGGAATCTAGGTTTTGCCAGTGGCTACCAGTATAATATTAGGCAACTCATTTCATCTCTTTATATATGACTTTGCTCATATAAGAAAAATGATAATATCTGCCCCATCTACCTCTCAAGATTTTTATCAGAGTCAAGTGACAGTGCTTAAGAAATTTAAAACAAAAACAACATACAGATGCAAGGTTTTATTACACTGAATGGTAATGAGTTTTGAGGAAGGGAAAAATAAAATGTAAAGGCAATAGACTCTGAAAGAAAAATGTAAGGTTACCTAAATATGATTCCTTTTATAAGTTTCTTTCAACAAGACTTGAAAACATTTTAAAGATGATTTAGAGAACCACGTTTTAGGAATAAAATTTAAGAAAGCAAATTTAGAAATTTGCTGAGAAAGATGGATAATTTTCAAACTGATGCTCTTTCATTTGCTTCATGGAATTTCAGCCTCAGAAAAAGAAATACCTGTCTAGACTTCTATTCCTGTATTCTTTCTCTCCAGGAAAAAAATACTTTATGTTTTATCACATTGTTATCTTGTATTTTCATATTTCTTTCCCAATTACCTGTAAATTTTATAAAACTTGGCTTGTATATAGAGATTTACCAACAGTAAAAATTACTAAAGATGGATGTGAATTCATTTTCGTTACATTAAATAAAGAGTTCACGAAAGTGTTTAAGTGTAGGAATGGGCAAAGGCTGGCTAATGGAAGCAAAAAAGTTATTCCAAGCATTTAAGACCTACTTGGGCAAGAGAGGAAAAGAAACAGATGGGAATATCAAAGTCTGCCTGTCTAAGATGAAGGTGCACTTGGAAATAAAAAAAAAAATAATTTTGATCAAGAATGAAAAGCCAACATTTTTAATCATATCTTGCATGATACTGAAGAAGGTATGCTTAATTAAATTTGTACATGACCTGAAACTGAGGGGTTAACTGACACATTACATGACATAATCAACATCTCAAAAGATCTTAGAAGGCCAGAGATACAATTTACATGGAGTAAACTTAAGGTACACAGTTGATTAGAATGCAACTAAAATACACAGGAAGGAGGATACATGGTTGAACAGCAGCATGTTTGAAAAAGACCTATAAGTTTTAGCTGATGGTGAACTCAATGTAGCACATAGTGATATGGCATTGAAGAAAAGTTCTACTACAATAGAAGATTGCATAACTGAAAGATGGTGGAGTCACATTATACCAGAAAACCACTAAAACACAGCCAGGTGAGTGTATTTAGTTAAGAAAGATACTGATAAGCAGTGACTGCACCCAGAGAACAGTGACCAAGGTATAATGGAGATAAGACATCTGAATGGAAGCCATAAAAAGAACTTCGAAGGAACTACAGGTGTTTAGTCTAGAGAAAAGACAGATCAGTGGGTACTTGCTGATCATTGTCTCAAAACTATCTGAAGGATGTCATGTGGAAGATATAATTTTACACTGTCCAAAAAAGGACAAAGACCATTCTGAAAGCTAGAGGAAAACAGATGATGACTCAAGAGCATTGAGATCTTTCTAAAATTTAGACCACATCAAAGGCAGAATGAATGGGCTGCCTCATAGCTAGGAGATAGCTACTATTCAGACAGGCAGACCTATAACTTGAAAGGCATGTTGTGGAGATTTTAGGCATCTTCCAAACTTGGGATTTCACTCACCATTCTTTCAACATCTCATGTGCTTTTAGAAGTTCAAGATGGTTCTGGAAACAGCAGTAAGATGAATTATAGGAAACAGAAAGAAGTGAGAAGACTAACTTAAAAATGAGAAGAATCTAGATCAGAGAGGTTATATGAAAAGCTTCCAGGAAAAACAAATATTCTCAGGTAATCATGAGTATTTGGTACAGTATTGTGGTGTTTTTGATTGAGTAAATCATACATGTGGCATGAACAAATTGGTATTTTCTTAAATTTCGAAAAAACCTTTTTCTTTTAAATAAGACCAATAATATTCTTAAAGTAATATATTCAACTGCCTATCTTCCCTAACAAAAGCATTATCTTACCCAGTATGTGAGGAGTATACTTTTTGTTCCCATTTGTTTCCAGAAAATGCAATGTGCCTTGTGTTCATTATGACAACATGATCTCCACAGTCACCTAGATTTAAAAAGAACAAAGAAAAAGAAAGATTTTATATGAAAATTCTTGACTTTAAGAAAAAGTGAGCTTGGTTTTTTATAAAGCTTATCAAAGTCAAAAAAACACATCAAAAAATATAAAGCAAGTCACAGTGCAACATCAATTGAATAGATTTATGTTTCTCTTTCACATAACATCTAAGCATGGAAAGAGTTGGCTAGACAGTTGGAAAATCAACACTGGAAGGTAAAAGAGAATTCAATAAAGATCCCAGTAACAATGACATCTTTTAAAGGCAAACTACTGTTACTCCTATTTTCTCTGCTGATTAATAACTACACTTCATTAAAATGTACTATTAATAATTACACTTCACCACTTTTAAATATCTCATACAAATTTTCCCTTAAAAATAAAAGAGAAAATGAAAACAATATGCATATAGATGAAAAATGGTTTGTTTTACCAACAGGTAAATTGGAAACAAATGTAAAACATCACAATTGATTACTCTTTTCAAATTCAGAGAAAAGAATACTAGGATCTTATGCTTAACTACTAACCCAAGGTTTTTTTCCAAACACATTTAACTAGTTAAATTTAAACCGCCACTAGCAACTATGAGTACACATATACTTGATGCAACAGATGATCTGAAAGTCAAAATATATGTTTTGGATTAATTTTCCAGTGAAAAGTACCCCTAGGCCTGTCTGTTCATCTAAAAAAAAAAAAACCTTAAAAGTCAACATGTGAGTTTTCACAAGTCACTGTACATGACAAAATCAAGTAGTCAGAAACATTTATCAAGTGCCTATTCTACTAAAAGAAAAACAAACTTCAAAAGATTCTTAAAGGTTATTTATTTGAAAAAAATCACCACTGAGGGCTTCCCTGGTGGCACAGTGGTTGAGAATCCTCCTGCCGACGCAGGGTACGCAGGTTCGTGCCCCGGTCCGGGAAGATCCCACATGCTGCGCAGCGGCTGGGCCCGTGAGCCATGGCCGCTGAGCCTGTGCCTCTGGAGCCTGTGCTCCGCAACAGGAGAGGCCACAACAGTGAGAGGCCCGCGTACCGCAAAAAAAAAAAACAAAAAACAAAGTCACCACTGAAAAAAATAAGTATAAATAAGTATAGTATCTCAAAACTGAAGATTACATTATAAGAGTCTATGCAGAGCTTGAATTTGAGTGACAGAATTTTCAGTGAGAAGTTCATAGTTTATATAAGGCAAGGGTAAAGGAAAGAGGATAAAGCAGGTGAGTTTTCTTCATTAGCGTGTAAGGGAATCCAGGGGTGGGAAGGAAAGATCTGGGAATGGGAAGCTTGCTGTTAGCTGGTTGAAAAGGAAAGTTTGACTATTTGGCAAATTAAGTGACTGAAGTTCCCAAAAGTGACCCATGGTGGGCTACTAAGGCAGTTGGGCAAATGAACCTGAAGAACAAATGAAGAGGGTGAGAAGATACCTACACAGTCCCAAATAATGCTGAAATTACGTTAGCTTTCAACCGGACGCTTACAGTTGAAGAAGCTAAGGCTTGTTAAGATTAAGTGATTTGTCAAAGCTCACACCAAGGTATTTAACTCCCTGTTCAGGCTCTTTCTGTGACACCTATTTGCAGGAAAAATGGAATCTTTAACTTTCTAATAAACCTGAATTTATTTTTTAAATGTTGTTTAAACTTTAAATATGCAAAAAGCATTTTGTGCCATTCAAAACACATTTTTACTTCAAAAAGGATCTTTCAAGGGACATTAGAAAGAATACCACAAATCAGGTGAAAATCATGTTCTTTCAGCTCTAAGGTATGAACATCTAATCTGGGAAAAATTATTCTCCCTTAATAACTTATGCCAAATCTCTACTGTATTTAATAATTCTTAGAAGCACTTCTTCACTGTCTCTAATTAAAACCAACCAGCAATTAAATCTTTTTTAACTGCACTACGTATTAAACCAAAAGCTAATATTATGATTAAAGCCTAAAATCCTGGATACAGTGCAATCATTTCTATCTAAATTTCTGTTAATCCAAATAAATAGATATATGTCATTTTAAAATTTTAATTGAAACATTTTACATTTTACAATATGCACCAAATACATATAAATTGGAACTCTACTGCCTGATCAAGAGATGGTGGAAGTTAATTAATATCTTTCAAACTTAAAAACTTTTTTTTAAAGTTAAAGTTTAGTAATAAGCAATTTTTAGAAAAAGGAATTGAGTTTATTTACAAAAATTTATCAACTTAGATTTCTGACCTTATTTGATTTCTTTTTGTAATATTAGGTGCTATATTAAATGGCCAAATAAAACTCCAACTACTTTAATCAAAGGGAAAACTCAAAGGTTTATGTCAGGGAATCTAAGGTCTCCTTCATCCAGTGCAACACTGCTTTTACATATTGGGTCTCCTTACAAGATTTTGTTTGAGAAACGTTTGAAAAATAGCTGTTCCAATTTAGTGATAAGCAACAAAGGTTGGCTTTGGCCTTTATGTTTGTTTCCAGCCTTGAAGGACAAATGTCCAAATGCCTACTTCAACAGTTGTTTTTAGCATCCCGGAAATTCTGCAGGGCTAATGTGACAGGTGATCATGTAAGTTACCACAAAATCTACCGAGTGTAAAGACATTGTGAGAGGAACAAGGTGTGTTGTTCAAATTTATGATAATATGTAAATATTCCTTCTAAAAGAGGCATGCATTCTAGATATAACCTGGAGCAAAAAGCTTCAGTGCTTTGTACAATGATATTCTAGGAGCGAGATGAAGAATAAATGTGCGATTAAGACTAAAATTTAAATGACACAGCGTTAATATTTGAAATAGACTGACACAACTGAATAGTAAGAGAAAAATACATTAGCTGCGTAACTTTAAGAAGAGCATTCTAAACTTTTTTTCTAACAAATCCTTAAAAGATTTAAATAAATAATGCAAGGCAGAATACTAGAGATTAGACTAGTGAATTGTTAGAATTGTTTGGTGTGCTATCATTCATAACATTAACCTTTAAGAACTGTGTGAAACTTTCGTTTGATTTCATTCCACGTGCACCAGAAGTATTTTAAGATGATCTAATAACTTTAGATAATGCTTAAGAAAGGTTTCCCTTTGCTTCTTTTAAATGCTCATAGGGTTCTCCTCAACTGGTTAATTTGTAGGCAGTGAAAAGAATGGAGTCCTCAAGAAGAATAAGGCACAATCCAAAAATCACCAAGTGGCCTTCCTTTTCCTGTATCAGTGAAAAGCAAACATGTTCAAAGAGCTCCCAAGTCTCCCATTCAGGAGGGCAGCTCTAATCAGAAGGAGAAGGGAGTGCCTATAAAATGGTTCAAATATTGTATACATTATGTATCTGAACATACATACAGGTCCATGGACTTTGTGAGATGCTGTGGCAAACCAACGTTCCACTTATAAGGTTATTTTTTTATGGAAACTGTGGTCTGGGTCAAGATCGAGATGATCTGGAGTTAGGAGAAGAATGCCCTCCTTTCACAAAATTTGGGAGAAGGTGGAATCAGTAGTAGCCACCTAATTCTTCTTAAAGTGTAGCACTTATCTGTCCACTGAATTAAAGTTCTGCTTCCTTACAAGCACGTCATTACTGCAAAAGTATTCCTTAAGTACTGATGAATAAGCGTGCTGCTAGAACACCAGAGGAGCTTTTGGGGCTGCCTGTCGGGCCATCCTTCCCTGGTAATGGAGAATAGCTTTTCTATGAAATTAGAAATTTACTTCTTAAAGAATGAATTGCATTTTTGTTTCACTATATTTAATATTTGGCTTTTATCAGCAAAACTTTGGACTTTTCATGTCCATAAGATGTCACTAAAATCAAAACAAACTGCACGCAATTTTCCATTTACAAATATGTTGTTTTAAGTTTTTTCTAACATATACTGGGTATGTTTCATGTGTTCATAATCACTGTAAACATGTTTATTTGAAAACTGACATACAATTTCCCAGAAAAACAATATGACAAACGATGGCCATATATACAGGAAGGGCTATAAAAGTTAATATTTAGGTGTGATAATGGCATTTGGGTTACATAGGAGAATATCTTTGTTCTTGGGCGACATATGCTTAAATATTTAGGGAGAGGTATAATGATATCTGTAATTTATTTTCAAATCATTGAGTAAAAATATGATAAAATATTAATAATTGTGTAATCTAGGTGCCTGGTATAGAGAAATTCACTGTACTACTGTTTGAACTTTTCTGAAAATGTGAAAAATTTTATAATAAAAGTTAGAAAGAAGTAAAGGACAAACAACTCAGTGGAAAAATGGGAAAAAGAAATGCATAGACCTTTTACAAAATGGGAAATGACAAAAGGCCAATAAACAAATGAAAAGATTCTCAGCTCCATGTGCAGTCAGGAAAATGCAAATTAAAATGACAAAGAAAGAGCATCTCCCATTTACCAGAGTAGTCAGTACTAAAAAGAACGACAATATCAATGTTACTGAGATGAGGAATAATGAAAACACCTGTATATAAAGACTAATTAGGTTCCCATTTTCAACCCAGTAATTCCTGTCCTACAGACAGACCTCAGAGAAACTCTTCCACATGTGCCCTGGGAAAAAGGTACAAGAATACTGATAGCAATGTTGTTTGTAACAGCAAAAAAGAGGAAAACAACCCAAATGCTGAGTGTATGGGTATTCATTTCACCACCATTATTATTAATTTTCTTTAAAATATTATCTATATTTATATACAGGCAGAGGAATACATCTCTATCTAAATATATCTTTGTATATTTCAAGTTTCAAAATAAAGTTTAAACTATGATCAACTACAAAAAATGCTGTTGACAGGTCAGGCAAGATGAAGAGTAAGAACTGATACTTGGATCTTACAGGGAAGTCCCGCCCCCAACAGGTTTTTAGCAAGAATGGGATAAGGGATTCTCAGTAAAAAAGAGATCCTTAAAACAGCCCAGGGCTTCCCTGGTGGCACAGTGGTTTAGAATCTGCCTGCCAATGCAGGGGACACGGGTTCGAGCCCTGGTCCCGGAAGATCCCACATGCCGTGGAGCAACTAAGCCCGTGCGCCACAACTATTGAGCCTGTGCTCTAGAGCCCGTGAGCCACAACTACTGAGCCCACGTGCCACAACTACTGAAGCCCACGTGCCTAGGGCCTGTGCTCCGCAGCAACAGAAGCCACCGCAATGAGAAGCTCATGCACCACAAGGAAGAGTAGCCCCCGTTCACCACAGCTAGAGAAAGCCTGCGTGCAGCAACAAAGACCCCCAACACAACCAAAAATAAATAAAAAATAAAAAAGCAGCCCAGTCAAACATCTTCAAAATTCTATCCTGACATGAAAACTGTGATTACCAATAACAGGTCTAAAATGATACTCACTCAGTTGATGGTACACAGGTTTATGCAATCCTTGAAGTTTAACTGATGCCAGGGCAGCAAGTTTGCCAGGGGGCTGCATTTTCCCATCTAAGAGATACCAAACTCGAGCAAAAGTGGCCCATTGCTTGAAAAGACAGAAGAGGAAACAAAGAAAATTCTAATTAAATGGAAACAGCTGAGTTTGCTATTATATACCATCACACGTAATCTACAGTTAACATCAATAATTATTATGAAAAAATCACTAAATAATTTTTTTGTTTTGTTCTCATTTCTATTTCTGGAAAAGGGGGATCTGTTCTCATTATTCTGCAAAGATTAACACAGTAATCTTTCCTGCTTGCTTTTCTATTAGCAATATGGATTATGCTCTTTTAAAAACATTCCAAAGATATTATTTCCCTTTACATTATAACTTATATTTTTTGTACCGCATAGAATAGAATCTGGAGGGGTGACGAAAAGCTATAAGAGCTTTCGTAAGAAAGCTATAAGAGCTTTCATAAGAAAGTAGAAGTTGTTTATGAAGGTCTTCAAAAATATTTTGAGATGGGAAGGTACATTAACATTGAAAGATGAGTGGCCAATTATGAACTAAGACTATTCAGGAGTTTAATTCCAAGGGAGAGTTTAATAGCAGAATGTAGCTGGAAAAGCATTGATGGATGATGTTGAATAAACTTAAATTTTAAAACACTGCCTTAGATAGACATCTTAGGCTGGCTCAGGACTAAACCGCTGTCTTTGCAGTGTCCATCACTGCCTTCAAACTCTAAGAAAAGCACAGGCCAGAAAGATCTTGATCATATGCTTTCTCTATGGATATACACAAGCAGCCAAACAGTGCTGGAAAAAGTACAACTAGGCTCTCTGGTTTTATCTTAAATTTAATTATCACAAATCTCAAATCAGCTTATAAAACTGCTTACCAATCTGCTGTTTTCCTGTTCTCATTTTTCTAGTCTCTACCCCATTCCCCTTTTACATCTTTTGTCAAGTTTATTTCATATATTTTGATGCCATTGTAAATGGTATTGTATTTTTAATTTAAATTTCTGATTGTTGCTAGTATATAGAAATGCACTACATTTTTGTATTTTGGTCTTGTATCCTGCAACCTTGCTAAACTCATTTATCAGTTCTAGTAACTTTTTGTAAATTCCAGTTTTTACATAGATGATCATGTCCTTTGCAAATAATGAGCTTCTAGCCCATATACTTTCCATACCTCTCTCAGCTTATGAACTAAAAAAAAAAAAAAAAAAAAAAATTCAATTCAATTGTCTACAGGACATATCTTGTTTCTTCAATAAACTGTAAGAAAAAAAGACAGGAAAAGGAACCTATTATTAAGAGAGACATAAAAAAATAGCAACTTATTGCTACTTTGGATCCTAATCCAAAGGAAGAAACCGTAAAAATATTACATATTTATATAATATACATGATATGTGTGAGAAAATTGGAAACTTGAACACATACTGGATATTTGATGATACTAAGGAATTGCTGTTAAATTTCCATTTAGCTTTGATAAATGGTAATTGGATTTTTTAAAAAATCCTTATCTTGTAAAGAACATATTGAAATATTTACTGATGAAATAATATGAGTCTGAGATTTACCTCAAATTCATAAGTAAGAGAAATAAATGAATGGGGGTACAGATTAAATGATACTGGCTGTGAGATTTTTGAAATTGGGTGATATCTACTTTTATGTATGATTAAAATTATCCATAAAAAAAAACAAACTCCTGACCTCCCTTCCCTACCAGCGACTGCCTCATTTCTTTCCTCTTCTTTGTAGCAAACTCTTGCAAAGAGTTGTCTTTAATTTGTCTCTCCTCATTCTCTCTTCAACCTACTCCACCCTGGCTTTTATCTTCCCACACCATCACCAGCACACTACTGCCTGCCAAGTTTACCATGACCTTCACATTACTAAATCCACTGGTCAATTCTAAGTCTTTGACACAGTTGATCATTCCCCTCTCCCGGGTATTCTTTCTTCACTTGATTTCCAGGACACCACCCTCTATTGCTTTGTTTTGTTTTGTTTTCCTATCATGCTAGTTCTCTCTTTCTCTTGCCTCTGAAATGTTGAAATGTTCCAGAACTGTTCTTGGTCCTCCTCTCTTTTCTTTACACATTTCCACACAGGCTTCATCCAGACCCATAACTTTAAATGCCATTTGTATGTTTATGATTCCCTAATTTACATCTCCAGCCTGGACCTCTTTCCTGAACTCTACACTTGCATTCAATTGCCCACCTGGCATATACACTACAGTGCTTCTTAAACCATATGCAGCAGAAGACTAGTTTTTCCCCAATCCACTGCAGACCAATACCTGATAGAAAAAACAAAACAAAAAACAAAACCTTTGATAAAACAATTAAAATACTGCCACAATGTCAAATTGCTACAGTTTTGTTGCGGAGCACTGGCTCCAGACGCGCAGGCTCAGCGGCCATGGCTCACGGGCCCAGCCGCTCCGCGGCATGTGGGATCTTCCCGGACCGGGGCACGAACCCGTGTCCCCTGCATCGGCAGGCGGACTCTCAACCACTGCGCCACCAGGGAAGCCCGGAATGCTCCTTTTAACACTTAAGCGAGATCATGTTACTCCCCTTATTTTGCTCAGTAAATCAAACTCTTACAATAGTCTACAATGCCCTATATGATCCAGCTTATTACCTCTCTGACCTTCCCTCCTTCTTCCCGAAGGGGGTGGGGGAAAGAAACACGACAGGGGTTGACTGAAAAGGGGAGGGTAGGAGTACCAAGAAAACGACAGCAAGTGGTGGTCAGAATCACCACCCTTTGTGCTTCACCGAAGCATCTCCTGGCCCAAGGACCCGGCTTCCCATCCTACTCAGCTTCACTAAATCCGACCTCCTTCTGTCAGCGTAATGAATGCCATCGAGCTACAAGAGTCCGATCTCACCTGGGGCGCCCTAGAAAAACTCGACATGTTTCCCCAGTAGCAGGACAGTCCTTTTTCCAGGATCCAAGACCTGTCCCGCAGCATCAAGGGCCCGGCGGGAAACGCATGCAGCCGAACATGTCAGATCCTAGACAAGCCAGCACTCGTCTGCTTCTCTGCTTTTCCTGCATCTCCTCCAATCTTGCCACCGTAGCAGTTTCGTCATGAAGCGAGGAAATGATCTAGTTATTGAGAAAATAACCCCCGAAAGTAACTCGCTTGCTGGAAAAGCTGCGGAAAACCAATAGAGGGCGCACAGTTTCCAGCCGACCTAAGTAGAAGGAACCGGAAGTGCGTCAGTAGCGCGGGCTTGTTTGGATGTGGAAGCAGAGACCTGAAACGGGGCCTCAGCCCTGAGAGATGGATCGGTACCTACTCCTAGTGATCTGGGAGGAAGAAAAAGTCCCGTCGGCGGCGGGTGCGGTGGCGGAGCATGGGCCAGGGGCTTCGTCCTCTGAGGGTACCGAGAAACAGCCAGGTAAGCGCTGGTCTGAGAAAGAGCGGGAACGGCTTGCAGGGAGGAGAAAAAAATTGTGATCAAGTTCTGCTGGAGTGACCTGTGTGGAGTTGTCCCAGGAAGCTGTGAATTTATCTGGAGTCGACCTGGTAAGGGCTGATAAAAATATTTCCTCCGTAGAAAAAATAGGGACAAAATTGTGGATGTAAGATTCCAGCGCTCATAAGTTTTCGACACAGTAAATATTTAACTGTATAAATTCCCTACGCCTTGGAAATGGAATTTCTGTTCTTTGGACATATATGCATTCAATAGGTAGTTCTGCCTCCTGTGTTCCAAATGCAGGTAATACAGAAAGGAACAAGATGGAAAAGGATCTTACTCTCCTAGAGTTTACATCCTAACGGGAGGAGACGTTCCACACATAAACTAAGTTAAAAAACAAATTATAGGGCTTCCCTGGTGGCGCAGTGGTTGGGGGTCCGCCTGCCGATGCAGGGGACGCGGGTTCGTGCCCCGGTGCAGGAGGGTCCCGCATGCCGCGGAGCGGCTGGGCCCGTAGGCCATGGCCGCTGGGCCTGCGAGTCCGGAGCCTGTGCTCCGCGGCGGGAGTAGGCCGCAGCGGTAAGAGGCCCGCGTACCGCAAAAAAACAAACAAAACAAATTATAAATTTAAGACAATTACGACCGTTTGAGAATTCACAGCTTTTTGGTGCTCCTGTCTAGAATCTGTATTGCATTTTATTTAGCTTGTTTTGATAAAGCGGCGCTTTGAGGAGGAAGTGTATGGGGTTGTGTACAGAGTATTGTAACAGGATTTTCCTTCTCCGTTTAAAATTATTCTTTTGGGGGAATTTTGGATTTGTGTTAACTGGCAGGCATGTGCAAACCGGGAGCTTTACCTATTTTCTCTGCTTGCTTTAGATTTATTATATCAAAACTTGAACAGAGTGTAGTTCTTTTTTTGTACAATATAGTGTATTTGAGAATGTCTGATGGTGAAACTGGAATAGGTCTACATTGTGTAACTCTTGAACCCAGTTGACTTAGTTTGTTTTTTTCTTTTTCAGACTTAAGAGCAGCAAATGTTTATCACCTCCTGAAAAGAAGCATTAATGCTTCAATTAATCCAGAAGATAGTACCTTCCCTGGTAAGTAAAACATAAACCCCTCTTTTCACTGGCACAGCATTTGCATTGGAAATAAATTTAATTAATCTCGTCACATGGGAGTCCAATTAACACTTGTTGACTGTGTACAAGTCACTGGGATAGGGAAGCAATGAAAGAAATACAAAATGGAAAAGACGCTATCCCTCTCTTCCTGATGCTTGGATGTCATAAAGTTGTTATGAAAATTACTTTAGGGTCTCAGTTTGAGTTTTGTTCCCTTTATGAGATTTTCTTGCCCATCTTCAGCTCCATATAAGATAGAGTAATGTGGCATTATAAGGAGGATTTGTGGTTTTGTCGTGAGTACAAATACATCATTAATCTTATACCCATTTCCTTACCTTTTATTTTTCCATCTTTACCTCTTACTGATTCTTTTAAAAGCACTTCATAATTGTTAAACTCAGTAATCTTTTCTCCATTCTTATCTGCTTTAACTTTTTCGAAAGTAAAATACTCTTTACTTTGTAAAAATCTTTTCTCCTTTGGTTTCTATTGGCATTATACAGATCCATGTATTTACATCTTTGTTAGTTATCCTCTTTTTTTCTTCGTTTTCTTGGCCTCTATCTGAGAGTGTCTTTCAGAGGCTCAGAAAAAAGGAGATATCAAAACAGGTCTGAAAGCTGAAGGAAGTTTCTGGAGTTGTCAGGGAGAGTGTGCTTGTTTTGATACCTTTATAGTTCTCATGACTGTACAATCTGTTCCTTTCTCTTTCATCAGAGAACCTGTCTCTTGGGTTTCAACTGTCACCTTTGGGGAATTATTTCTAATATCTATATGCTACCTTAGCCAGTTTGCCAAGTGCTGGTAATACTCATTAATTTTTCAAGTTGGTATAATTTAAGTCAGTACTAGTATTGCAAGAAAGATTTTGATGGACTATGACATGTTCAATTAAGAACATGTGATTAGTTGCCTGTAAGATTGCAAAGTGAAAATATTTTGTAAAAGTTGGATACATGTGTCTGGAACTCCAAAGGAGAGTGAAGCTGGAGAAACAGATTATAGAATCATCAACATATAGATGTCAGTTCAAGCCATGAGAAAGGATGGGATTGTTTTGGATAGTGAGAATAGCAGAAAATCTTGAAATGAATCCCAGTATTTAAAGGAGCTGAACACCAGTTTTTAAAGGAATGAGAAGGAGCAGTGAGAAAGATAGGTTCCACAGAAAGCAAGTGTTTTCAGGAGAAAGTAGTCAAATGTGTCATTTTCGATTCCTTTCTTAGTCTTACGTTGAGAGGTCAAGTACCAACAGGACTAAAAACTGTTAAATTCAGAAACACATTAGTCATTGGTGACTTTGGTAAGTGTAGTTTCAGTGGCATGTTGGAGACAGAAGAACAGATTAAATTGGATTAGAAGGGGAATAGAAAAGGTAAACAGGAAATAGAGACAGTCAAGTGTAGATAGTGCTTTTAGAAAGTTTATCTTCCTGAAGAGTAAAGAAAGAGATATAGTAGTAACTGGAAAAGGGTGGTGAATTTAAAAGTGATTAAAAAAAATAATTTGAAAAATACTTGTGCATATTTAAATGCCAATGGGAAGGAAATGACAGAGAAGGAAAGATTGAAGATGCAGGGAAGTCAGTGGCCTGGGGTCCCAGCAGAAGTCTGAGGGATAACCTTGATCAGAAGGGTAGTGCCTCTTACATGTAACAGGGAAGAATGAGGAAAGACCTAATGGGAATGCAGGAAGGGCAATATGTTTGCTGACAGGATGTTATGGGAGTTATAATGGCTTCTGTTTTCTTTATTTTTTTATTTTTTAAATAAATTTATTTATTTTTGGCTATGTTGGGTCTTCGTTGCTGTGCATGCGCTTTCTCTAGTTGCGGTGAGCAGGGGCTACTCTGTTGTCGTGCGCGGGCTTCTCATTGCAGTGGCTTCTCTTGTTGCAGAGCGCGGGCTCTAGGCCCGTAGGCTTCAGTAGTTGCAGCACGTGGGCTCAGTGGTTGCAGCACAGGGGCCCTAGAGTTCGCGGGCTTCAGTGCTTATGGCACGTGGGCTCAGTAGCTGTGGCTCGTGGGCTCTAGAGTGCAGGCTCAGTAGTTGTGGTGCATGGACTTAGTTGCTCTGCGGCATGTGGGAACTTCCCAGACCAGGGCTCGAACCTGTGTCCCCTGCATTGACAGGCGTATTCTTAACCACTGCACCAGCAGGAAAGCCCGGCTTCTATTTTCTTAAGGAAGTAGGAGGTAAAGTCTTCTGAGATTTTGGCAGTAACTGGTAATAGGCACTTAGCATCATTCTTGGCTTCCACGAGTTCGACTCAGTTATCACATTTCTCCTTGTCCCTCCTTTGAATACAATTTCTGTAGCTCTAAATTCTTCATTGCTCTTTTGATTCACACCCCGGGGTGACCCTGAATTTTGTATCTTCATGTAATATTCCAGCCTCCAAGAAGAGCATCTTCTTTATCTCTAGGCTGAAGTTACTCTTTAACTCCTCTCTCTTTGGCAAGGCTGAACCAAACCTTCATGGTCTTTGAGGAGGGAACCATTTCCTTAAAATGACTTGCACGGTATTGTATTACTCAAGAGTAATCGAGAGGGTGTAGTTTTCAACATCTTTAGAGTAGATTTTAGTGTTTGACATGATGATTAATATAATGATGTAGATTTTGAATTGTGATGAACTAAAGCAGAGTATCCATAGCGAGTGAATAATTTTGCTCTTTAGGCAGCTTGTCCTGTTTGAATTTTTAGCAGAGATTTTTAAAGATCCATATTTTTTATATATATATATATATATATATATATATTAAAATTACATAACTCTCTAAGTATATATGCTATAACATCTGCTTATTTGTGGTATGCCTTTCTTCTAATAAGTATGATTTTGTTTTCAAGGCTGTTTGGTAGGCGGTATACCAGGTTCCAGGAAGTGGTTCTTTGCAGTGCAGGCAATATGTGGATTTTATCAGGTAATATAAATAAGAAAATAGTCACTAGTGAATGTCTTTGTTAATATAAATAATTCCATGAACCCATTATTTAATGCAATCTTTTGCTATATTAGTTTTGTAGTTCTGACTGGGAAGAGATACATTTTGGTGTGGAAAAAGATGAAATTGAAGATGTTCTTCAAAGAAATATCGAAGAATGTTTGAGTGCTGTTGAGTGTTTTGAGGAAGAAGATAGTAATAGCAGGGAATCATTATCCTTGGCTGAGTATGCTTATGTACTTTCTATCGTGTCTTTAAAATATTTGACATTAGATAGTATTTTAGCCGTGAGAGTGAAGATTTGATATGTTAGCAGCTATAGTGAGGGAATTTTACATAATTCAAATTTTTAAGTCTTTGTTTTGGAAGACAGGCAATTTGGGCCTTTTATTTGAATAAAATTCTTTAAAATGCACAAGCTGGTATCTGAATATGTTTAGCTTCTTAAGCTTGCATAATTGCAGGAATCATAAAAATTGATATTTTTATTAATATGTCACTTTCTTGAAGCAAACTTCTGCCTGATGTTATATTTCAAGAGCTTGAATAGAAACTTTATTTAAGGTTAATAACTGGCATTCAAACCACAGTATCATTTTCATTTTGCTGTTTGAGACTGAAATATATGATTTCTTCAATTTATATGTATCTTCAGCATTTCAGGCACCTTTAAAATCCATAGTTTCTGAGGTGTATGTAGATGATTGAATTCACTTTTAGGTTTTTTGAATTGTGGTACAGTATATAAGATGATCCAGGTGATGTGAGTTTTGATAATTTTTTTTCTTCATGAAATATACCATCTCTGAACCATAATTCATTCTTGTCATTTCAGTCTTCTGTAATACTTCATTACAAAAAACTCCTTTGTTTATTTTAATATTCAAATATTATACTTCTATAAATTGCTGCAGATTTTCAAATTGTGTTTTCCTGTTTTCAAATCATATTTGTTTATACTGATTAATGAAGGGAGACATTGTAGAACCATAGAAAGGGCATTGTAACAGAGGCTAATAGAAGTGGTCTCTAATTATATAATCTTGGGCCAGTCACTTAACTTCTCTGATGCTTTATTTTCTCATCTGTAAAGTGTTGAGATCCTTTTAGATGATTTCTAAGATGCCTTCCAGCCTTAGGGCTCTTACCATTCCATATGTTTTCTCACCACTATTAGAAGATGACAAGTATAAAAGTGATTATTTCTAGTAAGTGACCTAATAATTATTTCCACAAGAGGGAGCTTGAAAACTATACTTTACCGTAAGACGCCTTAAGTTTTTTAGACAATGGTGAGTTTGTAATAAAGGATTTAAATACCTTTATGTTATATAATAAACCATCTTGAGAAAAAAAATTCATCATATTGGTAAAATGAATAGATTTTAAAGAATTGGAGGAGAGTATCGTATTTTCCTGTCAGGGCTGTTATGTGCCATTTAGAGAAAAGCAGTAGCCTTCTTTATTAAATACTTAGTAATACCTTACTTTTAAGGTTCAGAAAAATGGTCTATTAGTTATGATTTATATTTAATATACTAGATATAATTTAGGGAGGGCTTTTTCCCCCTTTTTTGTTAATGCTGTTTGTTTGTTTTGGGGGTGTGGCTAAGAACTTGGACTCAGGGTAATCCTAGCTTCCACAGCTACAGCTTATGTGGACTTTAGGTGAATTATTTAAAGTGAGGATAAAAATAGTATTATAGTAGTGCCTCATGGGATTGTCATGAGGATCAAATGAGATAATGCTGAATGCTAAGTATTTAATAGTGTATGGCACATAGATCCATTTAATTAATATTACCTATTATGATTATATGTAATGTGTGTATATATATTTTTTCCTAACCTACTGTTTTATTTTAGCCTATATGAAGAATCTGCAGAAAATTTGCATCAGTTATCAGACAAACTTCCTGCTCCTGGTAATATTTTATGACTACTTTCAATAATTTGTACCTTATCTTACACTTTCTGTGAATGAGTGATAACTTCATTCTTTATGCTCGTGTTCTCACTTCTAACTTTGAAATGAAAAATGAAAAATAATTTTCTATATGAAGTTGTTAAAAAACATACTCTACTACTTTAATAAAGTACCTTGTTGAGACATCACAATTTTCTTAATTGTTTTCATTTACTTAGACAAAAATTAGAACTTAAGAAATTACTCATCTGTTTCCTTCTTCAGTTATTACTGAAGAAGCAGCTTTGCACTGTATATACCATTGTTTTCCACAATGTTCTGTAGAACTCTACTCCCATGAGCAAATCCTGGAAAAAGAAGTTCTTTAACCTAGATCATTTGGATAACATACTTTTATGGTGTGAAGTCACTATACATATTATCAAATAGAAAGTCATGCAGTAAAAGAAGCCCTTGACTCAGCATTTTTTTACACAATCCATTTTTTTCCTATAATAGAAAGCATATTTTATGAAATACTGCATCATACTATTCTTAAAACTGTATTTTGTCTTAAATTAATCTTCCTTTGTGTGAATCAAGTAGCTGATTCATCTAAAGCTTGGTACGCTTTGGCATCCACAAATACTTTTGAATACTTTTCTGAATATTTTCATTATTGGAGGTCATTTATTAGGCAGATAGTTGTTGCGTCTGTTATATGTCAGGCGTTGTACTAGGAGCTGAGTATACAATGATGAGTAAAGCATATGTGATTATCATAAAGGACTTTATAGCTCACAGTCTAATCCTTATCTTCAAGATTATATTTTCGTATAAAAGATCCTATATGGAAGATAACTGAATACATTGATAAACAAACATGTCAGATTTTTATATGAATTTCAAAATATGGAATGTACAGTTGCTATTTTGGCAAATTGGAATACTTTCATTATCAAACTTTTATTTGCTTTCTGTTTCATTTTGATTTTTCTGGTCCTTCAGTAAAATTTATCATTTTATAAAATTTAAAGTTTCATGAAGTTAACCTTCTTTCTCAGGAACCAATGATGTTGTCAGTATAATTGAGTTTTCTGAGTGCTTTATTGTTCTATAAAAAGAGAAATAATTTATTTGAACATTACAGTTTTATACTAATTCATTCCCTTTTGTATAACAAAAGTATAGAAGAACATAATGAATTGCACAGGTTTTTTTCCCTCTGTTCAGTACAACAATAGCATTGATGATCTCAAGAGCAATGTATAATTAACCACTGGCACATAATTGGCAAGTAATTATGATATAGTTCATTGTTTTTCTGGCATATGCTAGCTATTTCAAGGTAACATGGCTTTAAATCAAATGTGAACATTTAAAACTTTTGAACTCCTGAAGATGTATATTGTTTTGAAGAATTTCAGAAATTAAAGTTAAAATCCTTCTTCATCTTCTAAATAAACATAAAATTCAGTTAGTTGTTCAAGGTACTGTTTTGAGACATTTCAGATCTAACATCTTTAAAAAATTATAGTTAATCAACTGTGCTCCTATATAAAATAAAAATGTTCTTAAAAAATTACAAAAATGCCTTTATCTCTTTCTAGGTAGAGCAATGATAGATATAATACTGTTGCCTTCTGACAAAGATCCGCCTAAATTGAGAGACTGTTTGCCTACTGTAGGAGCATTAAAACATTTGAAGGAATGGTATTCAGCAAAAATTACCATAGCAGGAAATCATTGTGAAACGTAAGCTTCTTTGTTCACATTTGACTACTATCTGTGTTGTCCGCTTTTACAATTAACTTGCTACCCTGTTTTTAATAGACCCAGCCTTTGAAGATTTTTTAAAATGTGACAAGATAGTTTTATGTCATACTGTGATTAGAGATTTATCTGTTGAGATGAACCTACATTTTTCTTATTTCATACTTTATATTTCTGAGAAGTTTTAAGTTTTTAGTAACTGTTATTGATGCTTTCTTACAGCTATTATTGAGCATTAGTTCTCTAAACACATTGTGTGTTTTTAAATAGGTTTGTCTTGTCCAGTGAACACCGTGATAAATACCACGGATACATGGATACACCAGATTTATAATGTCATATTTGTTTTTTGTTTTATGTGCAATGTAGAAATAAATATATACTGTTGTGTTTTATGACATTTTAGTAAGGATCAACTGTGTATTACAGTTTTGATCCTTAAATGAGTGTTGGATTTGTTAACTTCATGATTTTCTTCACTCAGCAGTTGTTTATTGAGCACTATCTTTATGCCAAGCACGGCAATATTTACTGATAATAAGAAAGTGAGATTTGATCTTTTTCATTGAAATACAGGGAGGAACAGGAATGCAAATAGTCATGATAGTCTGTGATAAGTGCTGTTATGAAATTCCATACAGAACTGTGTGGGAACAATTGAGGAGAGCAGTTCTCCTTTTGAAGATAAGAATTCATTCAATCTGTGTATATGTGTGTACATATGTGTATATTTGACGTTAAAACTAATAAATAATAATAGGAAAATCTGTTCATCTGTAGTATTAAGGGTAATTACTCATAATTCAAGGGGATGTTGAGATTAAATGAACACATGATAGCAACTTCTTCAGAGACTGACTTAATGAATGTTCTATAATATTAGTAGATAAAAGCAGCAATATAAACTTTGCATTTTTGCCTGTTTGGCTTGTAGCTAACTACAACCATTAAATCTAAGTCAAATTTAAAACCCTATATTTAATTATCATAAACTTTTATTTATAGAAGTTGTCAGAAAATTGCCGAATACCTTTCTGCTAATATTGTATCTTTACAAGATCTCATAAATGCTATTGATTCAAAAGAGTTATGGAGGGGAAAGATTCAGATATGGGAAAGGAAGGTAAGTGGATTTCTGTTATCACAGTTTGCAAAGCAGGCCTTTCGACCTTATTTACAACACAGATAGTTTAAATGAATCCTAATGAAAAGGTACCATATGAAGATGTTCTAGAAAAGCACTATCTAAATAGAACTTTCTTCATTAATGGAAATGTTCCAAATTTATCCTTATACAGTAGTCCACTGACTTCATGTTGCTACTAGCACTTTATACTTGACTACTTCCAACACAGAACTGAATCTTTTACTATATTTTACTTTAATTAATTTAAATTTAAATAGTGACTGTGATTGTTTTGGGCACTGCAGTTCTAGAATGTAACATTCTTTTAAAGCAGAATTTAACATTAGTTGAGTTCATGTTTATCCAAGCTGCTTTAGTTCATTGCATATGTAAACTGGAAAACTGCTTAGAACATGTTTTCTTACCTATGATACCACCTTAAGTGATCAGTGCTTTCTGCTAACCAGCTGATTTTGAACAATTTTTTTTTTAACCTTACTAGACCCCAGATTTCTCAACTATAAGATGAGAATATTAGATTAGTGGAACCCCGCTAATGTTAAATTTCTATGAGGCTCCAATTCTATTTTGCGATCCCTTACTGTGAATGAATATGTTTGGTGGTTTTTATAAGCTGTGTCCATGTTGAAATCAGTGTTCCTGGTATTTTATGTGTTTCTGTCTATAGGCAAAACTAAAAGAAAATTTCTTAATGTTTGTTTAGTATGGGAGCACGAGTAGATCGTTGTGTTCCTATAAAGATTTATTGTACTAATTACTAGACTATTTTTTCCTTTTCAATTCACTCTTAATTATAGTTGAATAAAACTTCTAATAAGACAACAGGAATTAACGTGGCTGGGCCCTTCTTGTTGATTTGCACGCCAGCTCTTCTTTATCTCGGGGAGGTTAAATCTGCAGATAAATCTTCTTTGGAAGTGGTTTTAGTGTAAACAAGTCATATAGCCTACAAGAAGAATGCAGGATACAATTAGCTAGGAGAATTACTTTTGTATACATTTTTTGAAATTGCATGTTTACATACAGACAGATAATGGCAGGGTTCTGTGATTCTTTTATTCTTTTATGGATAAGAAATTAAGTGTCTATATCTCCCCAGGCTGCATTTAAAACTTGAAATCACTTTTTTTGGTGGAGAATAGCTTTTAGCCTAGGGGCATTATAGTGATTAAGGACATAGATTCTAGAGTTAGATTGCCTGCTTTCAAATCCTAATTCTGTTTCTTGCTAGTTTTGTGTGAAATGTTAGATAATATTTAGGCTCTTGGTGCCACAGTTATCTTTATCTGTAAGATAGGTGTAATAGTAGTTCCTAACTCAGATTTTTATGAGGTTTAAATTATTTAAAGCACAAAGTAACCATTCAGTAAGTGTTACCTATCATTGTCATTACCGTTACTGTTAGTACCCCTATTATTACTACTTCTGCAGGAATTGATCTTTTTATCAACAACTTATATTGAAAGCAAACTATGTGTGAGGCACTAAGGATCTAGTGGTGAATGAGACAAGCAAGTTCTATTTTTGCAGAACTTAAGACAGTAGGAAGCAGGTACTGAACAACTATATGGAAAGGGGTTTGCTTTGTTCTCTGGTTGCGGAGAATGTGCTTAGTATCCTCTTGTGGGCTAGTGAAAGGCCAAGGAGAGCTTTTCATGAAAAATTTATGTGAAAGTTGAAATACGAATGATATGTACATAAATGGAAGAACTGCATTTTGAACTGAGGATCAAAAATAAATTTACATATGGTTTTCCTCTCAACTTTTATATTGCGATAAGATGTATTAATCTTTGTAACTTAATTCATGACGCCTGTAACTGTGTTCTCTTCGTTTCTTTTCAGTTTGGATGCGAAATTAGTTTTCCTGAATTTTGTTTAAAGGGAGTCACACCTAAGAATTTTAGTACGTCTAATTTAAAAACTTGCTTTCTTGACAAAAAGATAATACCATCAAAAGATAAGAGTATTTTGCCAAAGGTAATCTATGTTTAATTGTTTTTGCCATCATCTATTCATGAATATTTGATAAGATATGTTTGAATCTTCAATTAACATTACTAATATACGTGCTTAAGTGTGCTCGCTTGCATAACTTTTACTATAATTATAATTAAGTGCTTAGATTATACTGTATTATCAGTGTTGAATGTTGGCAAAACTATCATTGTTTTAAATTGTTTTCAAAATGGAACGATCCTAACTTTAGATCAGTATAGGCCTGAAACCACTTTTTTTTTTTGCGGTATGCGGGCCTCTCACTGTCGTGGCCTCTCCCGTTGCGGAGCACAGGCTCCGGACGCGCAGGCTCAGCGGCCATGGCTCACGGGCCCAGCCGCTCCGCGGCATGTGGGATCTTCCCGGACCGGGGCACGAACCCGTGTCCCCTGCATCGGCAGGCGGACTCTCAACCACTACGCCACCAGGGAAGGACCTGAAACCACTTTTGATTTGAACTTTACCATGTGACCTTTCTAAGACTCAGTTTGAAGGGAGTATGATACAGTGGAAAGAGAACAGGCTTTGATGTTAGGTAGACCTGGGTTTGAAACCTGACTTTGTCACCTATGAGGTATTGTCACCTTGGGTAGATTGATTAATTCATTTATGAAATGGAGATAGTAATAAACACTTATCTTACAAAATTATGAGGGTTAAATGAAGTAAGAGATTAGCATCTGATATAGTACCTGACATTTGCTTCATTTACAGTTTAAGAGGTATTGATTCTTGTCCCATGTCTCCATAGATTTATTCTTAAAATGCAAGTAATTATAAAGTATAATAATTAAAAGGGGTTTGTTTCGCTTTTTTTTTTTCACATTGGACAAATAATATAAGAAGAAGTATTTATATAGAAGCACTTTAGAAATTCACTTTGAAGGATGCATTTCAAGAATGCGCAAAACATAGTGGTCATAAAGTTGCAAGGATGTCAGATTGATGGGTAATATTTTCTGATCAAAGGGTGGTACAAAGACATATTTCTGATGTTGACACATTTCCCAATAGTTCAGAGTTACTTACTTTAAGTAACTTACCATGACCATCTTTCACAGGAATATTAAATTCTTTTCTAAAGATTATAATCATAAGATTGATGACCTCAACTTTTCTTCTTTGGTAGTACACCATTCGAGTATGAATAATGTGTCTGATTTTTGCTGCTATTGAGAGAAATTTAGGGTTCAACGTCTTAAATAAATGTAAGCCTCTCTCTCTATGCATAAACAAATACATGCATACATATATATAAATACACACTAGGTGTGTTGTGTATTTATGTGTACATACACATACATACACATAATCATATATGATGAAATTACTCAGCTTTCTGCAAGTTTAAAACTTTGTGTGTTTGAAGATGTGTTTGCTTTTCTTTGCCCTTCTTGTGAAGCACTCTAGCCCCAACTCTTGAATTACCTTCTTCACTAGCTCACTCTTAGTTTAGTTTTAGACTCTATCCAAAGAAATACTGAATTTTATTTCTCTGAGTGGAGCTTTCTTTGTTAATGTGTATTCTTGTTTTACTAGTTCTCTCTTTAATTACTTTAGTATTTCCTCCAAGGACTTTGTTTTGTTTTTTGTTTTTTTTTTTATCTCAGCATACCAAAGTTCATCCTGGAGTGTCTTTTCTTTCTCTTTCTCAGTTTCGCAGACCCTCTTCAACATCCTAGCCTCCTGGCTTATCTGTCTGTCTTCTTAGAGATAAACAGGAAAAGTTGAGAACTCTTGTCCTTTGTTGCTTGCCTCTTTCTATACTCATTTTCCTCCTGTTAAAACTCTTTCCAGTTAGTAAGAAATCTCCGTATCTCTCCACTCGGAAAGGTAGAATTGATATGGAAGAAATTCTTATCTTTGATAGAGAATTAAGTGTTTGCCTTGCATAATATGTAAATACGTGCTTTTTAAGACCCATTTTAAAGATTTAAACCCTGAACACTAATTTGTTCACTTTCATTTTACTTATAGTATTTAAAGTCTTATATAATTTTAATTTCTTTTTTAGGTTTTTCATTATTATGGCCCTGCTTTAGAATTTGTGCAGATGATAAAATTATCAGACCTACCTTCCTGCTATATGTCAGACATTGAATTTGAGTTGTATCCTTTTCATTTACATGTTCATTATAGATCACAATTTTTCTGTGTCAAGTAAGACTGTTTCCTGGTACCACCACATTTAAATATTTGCCCATACTTTTGTTGTTGTTTTTCTTTTTTATAATATCAGTATACTTTTCATTGCCGTTGCTTTAAGAGAAATTCTACAACTTGCAAAAAAAGAATACTGCTTCAGGCACGATATTTATGCCTCTAGAATAGGCAGAAGACTTCCTGAAATTATTACTCATTGCTTATGGGGTAGGTAAGAGGGAGAAATGTTAGGGATCTGTGAAAAAAAAACAAAATAATTTATGTACTATTGGAATGTTCAGATGTTTCTCTTGCCATTGGCAGGATAGATACAAGTGCCAGTCCACTGTATCTTTTTAAATACTTAAGTAAATAAGAATGCTATCACATATGTCTGTAAATATCCAACATATTTTAAACTCTTTTTTAAGAAAATATATCTAAGAAGTTTTAGGAACAGATCTAAGAACAATATTTTATATAAAAAGAATTTGTTGTTGGCCAGAAATGAAACCCTAGTACAGTGTTCTTGAATTTTTATTCAGAAGCTCCAGTTTGTACAAATCTCTGGTTCTAATAGTTTAGAGTAATGCTATTTATAGTATCACTATTTCTTGATGTATTTTCAGAATCAGGAAAATTATTGTCCTTGGAAAGGAGTAATTGTGAGTTCCCACAGATAAAAATTTTGATCAGTGAATTTAAGCACCTTGTGAATTGGAGAATCAAACTTATTTTAGGGAGTTGAATTATTTGACAATTACCATTTCATCATTTCTTTAACTCCTTAGTGCAGAGGACTGACAAAAAACAATACCAAACAGAATTCCAAGTTGCTGTTGGAGCAGATTTCTTCCCTGTGTGGCAAGGTATAGAGGATGTTTTTTTGTTTTTGTTGTGTTTTTAACTTAACATTTACAGATGTGTGAGAAAAGGGAATGTATTTTTTTAAATCTGTTTCTGTGTGATGATTTAGTTTCTTTAACTTAACATAAGGTTTTGGTCCTAATTCATGTTAAGATACTTTGGACTTTTCATAATAACCCCAAAGTCTTCTGCAGACATGAAGTGATTTTTTTTTTTTACAAGAGCTTTTCAAAAATAAGCTTCATGACTGATAATTCTTTTAGAACACATTAGATTATTGTTAACCTACCCCTTTCACATCTGATTTCAGTTCTGTGGCAAGATATGTATATGCTTGCATTATCTTTTTCATGGTAGGATGGGTAGGTGGAGGTGAGAAAAATGTCTAAAACCTCACTAAATTATCATTTGTAAGTTTTCAGTTCTTTTTTAATTTTGGTGATGTTTAGAAGATTTTCAGCTATTTCATTAGTTTATATATATATATATATAAAACATATATAATGATATTGTAGAATTGGTATATTTAAAAATTGTTTTAACTACAACATAAAGAATTTTAAGTGGACTCATAAAGTCAAGTACAGTTTTCAATAGGAAAAACTAAAATTTTCTTTCTGGTTATTTGCTCAACTACCTTGTTTCTATGAAAACAATTTTTAATGCACAAAATGTTCATTGGCAATATTTACATAACATTTTCTTATTATTTTAACAAGTACTCTATTATCAAATAGTTCTGCAGGGAGAAAAATGATTGTTATAATTATGGTTTCCCCATGGCACTATTAATCAAATCTGGGTTATAGTTCCCTTAGAAAATTGATGTAGTAAAGGAAATATGATTTTGGCCTTAAGATGCTTGGCTATATAATAACTTAAAATTTTGACTTGCAGCCTCAAAATTTTGACTTGCAGCAGTGTATCAGAGTATTTATTTGATGAAATGGCCTTTAAAGGAACAGTCTGAAGATAATGTTAGCCTGTTTTTTCACCTCTGAAGTACCCAATGTGCTACATTTTGAAATTTAAAATTTCTTTTTTTGTTTATTCAACATTAGTTCTACTTTATGCATTGTATTAGATATTAGGGCTCCAATGATGGATTGTACAGATGAAGACTCTGCCCTCATGGAACTTACATTTTGGTAGGAAAAATAGAAAATAAGAGCTATGAAGAAAATAAGCAGGCTGAGATAGGGTAGTAGGGTGGAGGGTGTACTTTAAACAGGCTAATAAGATCGTACATCTCTACAGAAATTTGCACACAGAAGTCTTGTGAAGTGGTATAGTTAAAAAAAAAAAACAGAAAAAGAAAAAGCACTAAGAATAAAAACAAACAAACAACTCTGTTCATATTTTAACCCAAGTAGCTAAATAGTTCACTATGTAACCCTATCCAGGAAATGAGAATGTCATGTATCATTAATCATCTCACCTATATTATCAAATAAGGGAGGGAGGGAATATGATATAGTAGAAAGTCTCAAGTAAAAGAACATGTACTTTAGAAAACTTTGATTTAAGTCCTAGCTCTGCCACTCACTGGTTTATAGCTTTTTAAATTGTGAACTGGAAATAATAATTCCTGTTTTGCCTATTTCAAAAAGTTGTAATGAAAACCAAATTGGAATATATTTTATAAACTGTACAGTATGGTACAAATGATGGTTGCTATCTAATTCTTCTCTTTGAAGTTTATGTGGCCCAAATGATAGACACACTTAAGTGAAACATTTTCCTGAAATTTATAAAGCACTAGATATCCTCTAGATATTTTGAAGTTATGATGAAATTTTTAGGAATTAGTTTTATAGGTAATGTTTCAAGTCAAATTCAGACATATACCTATAATTTAACTTGGGTATAAAATAATTCTTAACCCATCTAGATATTGAAGATAGGCAACTCTAATCCTAGAAGAAAGCTAAACTATTGATATCTATTAATATAGTATTTTCAATTGTTTTATTTTAAATTTGTTGTATTAGATTGTCATTTTTATTGCTTCTTGGACAATGACTGAAATATTGGACTACACTTTATCAGTCGGGGACAAATAAATAGAACTTTAAATATATGTTCCAACTTTAATTCAGCAAAGGGATAACTTTTAGAAACATACATTATGTAATTTGGCTAAATCTCTAAATGTGAAGCAGTTCACCGTCCTTTTACACTGTGTCATAGTTAGTCTTTTACATTTTTGAAAAAAAAAATTGAATTCCACAGTCATTCCTTGAAATAATCTCAGTGCTTTATAACATGGTTTTCATTTATTTATTCAACTTTTCTTTTTTCTTTTTGGACTGCCTGCCAGTTGCTTGTTGCAACTGGAGAGAATACTGGAGAGAATAAAGTGGACAAGTTCCCTCCTTGGGAAGCTATCAAAGTGCTTAAATTCTAGTGCTTTATGTGATCCTAAGTCAACTTTTGAGCTTAAAAAAGATGTTTGATTAGCCTCAGAATAAAAATAAAAGGCTTTTAGAGGAAAACTTATTTTATTAGATTAGAAAAGGCAAGATAGAGTTGTTAGGGAATCATGATGTCTATTAATCACATGGACAGGGAATATTTTTATTAAAGAGGAGAATTTATAAGGCTAAAAACATGATTGCCATAGTGCCTGCTTGTTTGGGGGTTTGCCTACTGAAAAGATTGAATCAAAGTTTTGAAACTTGGGTTTGAAATGTTATTTGGCTGTTAAATTTTGGAATAGAATGTTAACATAAAAGGATCATCCTTAAGTCTCTCAAAGTATATCTAATGATTAGTGTATGAGTGAGAACAAGTTATCAGAATCCAAGTTTGTTGTGAATGTAGTGTAAACTATTGACATAAATTTATTTTGTAGGGAATTATAGCTTATGGGATTTAGAAAAGTTTATTTTCATATTTGTAGCAAATGTTTAATCAAAAATAGGCTGTCTCAGAAATGTGGTCACTTCCTTTGCTGATGGGTCAGGACACATTTATGTCAGGCTATAAATTATGCAATGAACTGCATTTAGTATCTTTACATTGTTAAGCTGTAACTATAATTGTAACAGTTTTATAATTGTTAAGCTATAATTGGGCCCTGATCTGGCATACTCACATTACAGCTTTGTCACCCTTTGGGCCAGACAGTTTTGTTATGCATTTTGGTCTAAGAAGTCTTAAGCAAGAAGGAAGGACTAGGACTTAGTGTTTAGGAAATTAAATATATATCTTTTATAGTTAATGATTATTTTCCATTCCTAAATATTTTTATTTTTAATGTCTAATGCTTGACTATGTAAAATACATTTGACTTAAAATTAAAAGGTTATGGCTATAATAATCAACAAAAATAAGCATATTTAATTTTACCTTCCTTGTTTTACTCCCGATAAACTTATTTTCATATTCGTTAGTTAAGAATACGTAAGTAAAAATAATAAATAGCAACTAAAAGTATTAATTAACTTTGTGTCACATATCTCATGTAACCCTTCTATCTACATAGGACAGTTAAAAGTGATTTTGCATTAGATTTGAGAGTGATAGCAAATGCCTTGCCTAAATTTCCGCAAAAGTAAAAAAAAAAAATGTATGTATTGGGATGTGCTGATTTTGTAGCTTACATTTATATATTATGGTGGGTTTGGGGGGACAAATATTTAACAAACATCTGTGTGCCCAGCACTGGGAATACAAAGATGAATAAGTTGAGTTTGCTCATCAATCAGTTAGAAGCTGCTGTATGTTTTCTGTCATATGATTCATGGTTTCTCTAAATTTTGTACCTACTGGCATTAAATCTCTGATATCTAGCAACAAAAGTTTTGAAATTGCCTTTAGATTCTAATTTTGAAGCCAGACCAATAATCCATCCAGTCAAAAGTTTATAAAATTATAACTCGGTATGACAAAATCTTTTGAGGATAGAATTCGTGACCTCTCATTGATTTGCAGATATACGAAGAAATTATACCCACAACCTAAATTTAAACATTGTGAATACGGTTTTCAGAGATACATGACTCAGTGGAAGTAAAACGGATACCTGTAACTTTGAATCCTTTCTCTGTTTTCTGGCTTTTTTTTTTTTTTTGGTGGAGGTAGGGCAGTGTTCTTGTGTTTTTCTTTTTTTAGTTTTTATAGTGGAATTCTTGGGAAAGAATGTGACTAAATACGTGTTATGTAGGTGAAATATGAGTGGAAAATTGTCAGATGACGCTATTTTAGAGTTGATTTCATTGTGCAGTCACTAAAAATATGTTCTGTTTTATCCAGGTTGGTGCTCTTTTTGTATTGCCATGTACCATTAGTAGCATACTTACTCCTCCTCCCAGCCAGCTCAGTTCAAGAAAATGGAAGGAATATATAGCTAGAAAGCCTAAGACAATCAGTGGTAAGTAGTAAATTTTTAAGTTTTAATGGTGCCACATAAATAATGTATTTATCAACTTTGAAATGGAGATAACATTTCTTTATGAGAAAATATATTATTACTACTGATTAAGAGGACCCGTATCATTTTAAGATGTTTTTCTTATCTAACAACCTACTGCAACAGAAAGTATATGCAACGTTATTCATTCATAAAATATCAGTGTTCTAAAGGCAGAAATTTTGGTTAATTAGATAGTTAATTATATTAAACATGGGCTTCTTAGAGACATTTCAGGAATAAAATTTATGGAAATAGATTAATTTATTATATGGTATATTAAAAAAACAAACTTGTGATTACAATTTTCTGTAGAATTTATTTAACAGCCTTTTATATGCTATGCAGTATTCTAAGTACTTTAGAAATCTTGATTCATTTAATTTTTATAATAAAGTTATAAACTTAAAATAACCTTATAAACATTTAACAGATGAGGAAATTGGGACTTGGAGAAGTTACAGAGCTATTAACTGGCAGAAACAGGATGTGAACCAAGATTCTGCCAATTAATAGCTCTAACATCTCCAAGGATTTGAACCCAGGCACTCTGCTCTTAACCCCTGCACTGTGTTGCCTCTCTAATAATCTATTACATTCAAGATGTCATTAATTTCTATTATAAAATCAGATTATTTAAATCCAATCTCTAATACTTCATTAAGTAATTGCAGGTCAAAATGTTAGTTACTTGTCCAAAGTCACATAGCTAAAGTGTGTTCCTTCGTACTTTGTTTCAGTGTTTTCTGTTTTAATTGAATGATGATTTGTTTAGTTTAATTCTGAGCTTATACTTAGTTTTTGTGACCCATGATATTATGGGACTAAGAACTGGAATTGAAACGTATCTACCCAGATTGTAATCTCTAGAAGTACTCTAGAACCTTAGAATTCTGAGGAATACAATTTTAAAATCAGCGGTTTACACAGTACTTTATAGGAAATAGGTGAGATACTAAAATTCATTTTAGCAAGTGTTGAATTTGAAATGTAGATAATATCTATGTGGAAATCTAAAGTTAGTGTTTGAAGTTTAGATGTATATCTCTAGAGAGTGGTCAGGGCAGGAGATTTAGATTTTTAGTTTACCGGCTCTTTTGTTTATCTGTTTTACAGCAAATCACCCTAAAACTAAGTGGCTTAAAAGAACAAACATTTTATTTACTCATACTTCTGTGTTTGAGCTAGGTTCAGCTGGTCAGTTCTTCTGCCAGTCTTACCAGTGGTCACTGATATGTGGCTGTGCTGAACTTGTGGATTGTTTGGAGGATGGGCTCAGATGGGATGCAGGGACAGCTGTCTTTCTCTCTCCATGTAGTCTCAATGCCTTTTCCTTGCCGCTTGCTTTTTTCTTGTAATCTCTGGAGCAGGTTAGCTGGAATTTTTTACATGGCTACTCAAGATTCCAAAATGAAGACAAATTGAGGTGACAAGGACTTTTTAAGGCTTATTCCCAAAACTGGCCAAGTGTCACTTCTGCTGTATTCTTATTTAAAGCTACTCACAAGAATGGGCCAGATTCAAGAGGGAGGTGACTATACAAGGGTCTGAATACTGGGAAGCCCCCATTGTAAAAGTCCACCGCGGGTGTATAAAGGTGATAGTGGAAACAGGAGTGGTTGGGAAAAAACACATAGACAATATGGCTAAAGAAGAGAGCCAAGGATAGGACCTTTAGAAATACCTGAATTTAAGGTAAAGTGGAGGAAAAGTTAGAAAATGGGTTTAGTAAATGGTAGTTGGAAGACCCTAAAGAGTTATAATCATTAACATCAATATCAAAATACCATTTATTGCATAATATAGAGTATTGTGCAAAGTGTGGGAAATAAAGGGAAGTCAAACTGGGTTCTTACACTTGAGGAATTAGAGGCATGGTCCTTTTCTTTGTAAAGTTTATAGTCAAGTGAAGAAGGCACTTTGAAAAATCATTATAAATCTCTTTATCCATCAGGGTGAAAGTGAAGTGGAGGATACTTTCAGAGTGTATGACTTAACGTAGCCTTAAGAATTCAGGAAGGCTTCCTGGAGGAAGAGACATAGTTAATGTAGTTTATTGCACCGTACTAATTCGTGCAGAAATGTGGCTTTAACCCTTCTCAGCTCACAGGGAATAAGTGTATACCTGGTGATTTTGGCAGATGCTAAAACAAAATCAGAAGTAGACTTACTGGGTGGCAGTAGAGTCAGTTTCACTATACTACGTGAAATCACAGGATAATATCCATTTCTCAATATTACATAGGTTTACAACTTATTAACATGAATAGTAACATCTCTTAACTAAACTTGAGTGTATTCTGGACAACCCTTTATTTATTTTTCTTTTTGTAACTTTTTCTAAGATAATTTATTGATTTAGAATTTACTCTTAGTTTTTTTTTTTTCATGACTTTCATTGCAACTTTAAGAAAATACCTTATCATGAGGCTTGATTTGATTTTTTTTAAATTATCACCTCTTAAAATTTGGGGATTAGTATTAGTAACTTCTGAATAATAATTAGACATATATCACATGACCATCTTTGAAGCCAAGTTGTTGATTAGGCTATATCATTAAGGGCTGATTAAGCTGACACTTTACAATCTTTTTTTTTTTTTATCTCAGAAGTAGAAACAATCAAATTGAACAGTTGATTATTAAGTTCTATTTTACCCATAACCCTTTCTGTAGGGGAAATTATTTATCCCATTGACAGAACTTCTTTTGTAAAGAGTAGTCAAGTTTTAGCTAGTGTAAGTTTTGATGCCTCTTACATAGGAAAACGTCTTATCCCATTCATAGTGCCACTACTAATAGCCTCTCTCACTACAAAATAAGGTATTAACTATCAACCTCCTAAAGCAAAACTCTGTTTCCCCATAACCTACTGAATCATGCCCAACTGTTCTTTGCTGTTGCCTTCCTTGTCCCCTATCCTCCAGACTAAACTTTGTACTGTTTCCTAAAACTATTCCCTGGTTTTACACCTTTATGATGTTATTCATGCATTCAGTCGGTCACGTTTCTATTCATGCTTTGTAGATACTATGAATCAGGTATGGTACTGCAATCTGGGGGTTGCTGGTGAGCAAGACAGACTTGGCTCATCCTCTTCTAGAATTTATCCTGTAACATAGAAAAGAGGCACTGAGGAGGGGCTGAAACAATCCCTAAGAGATATTACATAAATAAAACAAGGTGTGCATACGTTGTTATGCTACCTTTTGTGGTACAGATAACAGCTCAGATGTGTGAAGTAAGCATTTATATGTTTGTATATGCATGAAATACTCAGTTTTTCAACAGATATTTTTATTGAGCACCTACAGTATACTAGGCACTGTTTTACATGCTGGACCAGCAGTAAATTGAACAAAGAACTTGCTCTTGGGGAGCTTACGTGTTAGTGGAGGTAACAGGTTTAGTTCTTGCCCCAGATAGGCATACGGCTGGGTCTCTCAGTTTCGGAAAGCCTTTACTCCAAAGTCATTTTCTCATTCAGGACCTAATTTTTGCCATCCCATCTAAAATTGCAAATGGACTCTCTTCCTGACATCATCTCCATCTTCCCAGCTCTATTTTTTCTCCTTAGTGCTGATTACCATCTCATATACTAAATGTGTGTCCGTTTCTCTCACTAGAAGTGAGAAGAGACAAAGTGAAGTTTTTTTACTTTTATTCATTGCTTTATTGTCAGTGCCTGGAACAGTGCCTGACACTTAATAGGTACTCAAAAATATTTGTAAAATAATAAGTGAAATATGTAGTGTATTTCTAGTTAGTAATAACCGCTGTCTGGAAAAGTAAAGAAAGACTGAATGGACTGCAATGTGAACCAAAATTTGTGCTCCAGTTTTTATCAGTTGCTTAAGTTTAATGTATCATCCCTTGATGAAATAAAGGGATGTATCAATATATTATACATAGGACATGTGTATTAGTTTGAACCTCTCTTTGTATATCAAAAATTGTTAAAATATCAGCAATTCATATGGTTTGACCTAAAATAGAAGAACAATGCCCAATTTTAAAGAATGATTTTTAAAAGTGTTTTGCAGTGAAATACCCAGAAAGTATTATGGTACTGGGAAAAGCGTAAAAGAACTATATGAACAAATGCAATTAACTAAACCTTATTACATTTCTGAAGAAAGGCTTCTATATTTAAAACTATATTGAAAAGCCAGTTGTATAATGAAAAGAGCCTGGCTCACCATATGTTCACAGAGATGTTTTATGAAATTGTCAAAAAATTGGATATTGATCATTGCCTAATTTTATATAACAAATGAAAAAGCTAAGGTACAGAGAAATCAACAAATTTGTCTAAGGTCACAGGGTGAGATCAGAATTTCCACTCAAGTCTTTCTACCGGTCATCCATGATCATTTCATAATCCTGAGTTCTACTGTTGCCTCATTTTTTTAAAAATTGGAATTCTTTTGAAAGGAAACATTTTAAAGGTACTCGGCAAAAAAAATTATTAGCAAGGACTAATGAAGCATTCTGAATTGAGGAAGCAAGTGCCTTCTTCATACTCAAGTCAGTGTGATCGAAGTGTTTCAAAATAGTGAGCTGAAACTAAGGTTAAAATGACTCAGTGTAACTGATTTATAAATAATTTTGATCTTGAGAAAAGGTAAAGGACTTAGATAAAGATTTTGAAAGAGATTTCAGTGGCAGAGTCAAAGTATTCTTTCAGTCAGCAAATATTTATATTTACCGTGTGCCCGTCGTGTTCAGGGCATTATTCTAGGTGCTAGGAATTCAGTAGTGAAAACAATCAGCCAACTTTACTGTATTAACTTTTATTAAACACACCACTCAACAACATACTGGTTCTCTTCAAGCACATATGGAACATTCTTCAGGATAGACCATATATGTGTCAGGCTATTAAACGAGGCTCAGTAAATTTAAAAGAATAGATATAATACACAGTATGTTCTCCAGTTAAAGTGGAATTAAATTAGAAATAAACAACAGAAAGAAATCTGAGAACTACTTTAATTACTTGGAAACTAAATTTTAAACACAGTTCTAAATAGCACATAGGTGAAATTAAAAACATAGTTTTAACTGAATGAAAATAGAAACATATCAAATTTATGGAAAGCAGCTAATACAGTACTAAGAGTATTCTAAATGCTTATCTTAGAATGGAAGAAAGATCTAAAATCAGTAATTTAAACATCAACCTCAAGAAGCTAGAAGACTAAATCCAAGTGAAGTAGAAGGAAGGAAATTAGACCAGACACCAATGAATAAAATACTGAGGACTATATCTAACAAGAAGTGCAAAACCTGTACACTGAAAACTACAAAACATTGCTGAGAGTAGTTGAAGAAGATATAAGTAAATGGAGAAATATACTGTGTTCATAGATTAGAAAACTCAGTATTATTAAGGTGGTCCTTCTCTCCAAACTGACCTATAGATTCAATCTAATCTCTAACAAAATTCAGGAGGACTTTTCATAGAAATTGACAAACGGATACTAGATTTACATGAAATTGCAAAGGATCTAGAATGGCCAAAACAATTTTGAAAAGGAAGAACAACTTTTGAGAACTTACACTGCCTGATTCACAACTTGCTATGAAGCCATAGTAATTAAGACAGTGTGGTGTTGGAGAATACACATATATCAGTGGAACAGAATAGAGACAAAGATGCCAATGGAAAAAGGATAGTCCTTTTAACACAGTATTGGAATAATTGGATGTCTGTATGTAAAAACTCAAAAATTACATATATATGTATATAAAATATGTAATTTTTAGACTTTTTATCTTACATAAAAATTAACTCAAAATGAGTCATATACCCAAATGTAAGCACTAAAACTACAAAACCTCTATTAAAAAACATATATACCAAAAGGATGATCTGTAAAAAGAAAAAAAAAATCTATAAATTCACCAAAATTTAAAAATATCTCCATTTTGAAATCTAAAGAAAAAAATGGTTTTGATGAACCTAGGGGCAGGACAGGAATAAAGACACAGATGTAGAGAATGGACTTGAGGACATGGGGAGGGAGAAGTGTAAGATGGGATGAAGTGAGAGAGTTGCATTGACATATATGCACTACCAAATGTAAAATAGGTAGCTAGTGGGAAGCAGCTGCATAGCACAGGGAGATCAGCTCAGGGAGATCAGCTCAGTGCTTTGTGACCACCTAGAGGGGTGGGATAGGGAGGGTGGGAGGGAGGCTCAAGAGGGAGGGGATATGGTGATATATGTATACGTATAGCTGATTCACTTTGTTATACAGCAGAAACTAACACACCATTGTAAAGCAATTATACTCCAATAAAGATGTTAAAAAAAAATCTCCTTTTTGAAGAACTATTAAGAAAAAACTTTTAAAGGCTACTAAGAGAAAATAGTTTCAATCATATGTCTTACAATGGACAGGTATATAAAAAAAAATTCTTACAACTCAGTAGTAAGGAGAAATTGCAATTAATAAGTGGGTAAGAGACTTGATACATGAAGAGCTAAAAAAGCACATGAAAGATACCCAACATCATTAATCTTTTGGGAAATGAAAATGAAAACCACAATGTGATTCTATAATAACTGTCTAGAATGGATATTATTATTATTATTACTATTTTTTGCTGTACACGGACCTCTCACTGCTGTGGCCTCTCCCGTTGCGGAGCACAGGCTCCGGACACGCAGGCTCAGTGGCCATGGCTCACGGGCCCAGCCGCTCTGCGGCATGTGGGATCTTCCCGGACTGGTACACAAACCCTGCATTGGCAGGCAGACTCTCAACCACTGTGCCACCAGGGAAGCCCTAGAATGGATATTATTAAAAGCAGTGACTATCATATTTTGATGAGGATGCAGAGAAACTGCAAGTCTCACACGTTGGTGGGGATGTAAAACGGTACAGCTACTATGGAAAACAGTCGGGCCGTTAAACTTACACTTAACTCTGCAGCTCAGTTCTTCCATTCCTAGGTATTTATCCAGGAGAAATGAGAGCATATGTTCACACATGCTTGCAAGCAGCTGTTTATAAAAGCAATATTCATAATAACTAAGAATTGGAAACTATGCAGATATCCGTCAACTGGTGAACAGATGAACATGGTTTGTTTCGTCCATATAATGGAATCCTTCTCAGCAGTAAAAAGACATGAAAAGTTTTGCGTATACCTAAATATTACTAAGTTGATAAAATCAGGCTTAGAAGACTAGGACATGATTTTACTTATATGAAATTTCTAAAAAAGGCAGAAGAACCAGAAAGCAGATCAATAGATGCCTGAGGCCATGAGCAGGAAAGGAGATTGACTACAAAGAGATAGTGGAAGCTTTCGAGACTAAATTATAATCATGGATAAACAATTGTATAACTTCCTTAAACTAATCAAACTTAGACTCTGACATGTGTATGTAAATTATACCTCATTAAAACTTTTTTTTTTCTTTTTGGCAAAAATCACCTGAAGGCTCTTACACCTAAATGCAGAGTTTTGTTTCTATCCTAGTTCAGTAATTCTTAATACCAGCTCACATTAGAATAACCTTGGCAGTTATCAAAAAAGAAAAAGTCAAGCTGGGCCCTACCTGAAAACAATTAAATGCAAATCTCTGGGGCGGATCAGGGCATCAGTAGTTTGTAAAAGCACCCAAGTGTTTCAAATGTGCATCCAGTATTGAGACCCTCTGCACTAGGCGTGCTGTGCTCTCTTCAACTCTAGGCTGGAGAGCCACTGTTTCTGGAAGTCCTTCAGATGCTTTGAGGCAGAAAAAGGTTTAAGGATAACTACTTTAGACCTTTAATTCCTTGCCTAGAAAATGAGGATAATGTACTTGTTTAGTATATCTTGCAAACTTGTTAGACACTATTGGTAATGAAGGTAAACACTTTGTAAACTCTGCAATAGTTTTTTGTTATTCTGTCCTATCTTAAATCCTTTCTATGTCTGTGGAACAATAAAGGATCGTTGTTGTTCATGATGGTGAGTAAGATCTTGAAATATCTTCTGAATAACTTCTTTATTCACTGTAGCTTTCATATTGTGTATTTTACTGTGTTTCAACTAAGAGGAAGTGTCTACAGTTTATGATCCTAATGTTATTTAATTGGTTGAAATAGTCATAGTGGAATCTATAAATCCTTCTACATTTTTGGAATCTTCTCAGTAGGAGGCTTCCAACACCTATTCCACAATACTATTATTTCTTAAACCGTGTTAGATTCTTTCTAAAATTGATCCCCAGGGCATTTTCTTGGAGAGTCTCAGTGGCAGTTTGCGATTTATTTTTAAATTTACGATAAATTGTTCAAATCTTAGTCTGATGAATAAGGTGGGGGATCAAGCTAGGCAATACGTTTTTTGGAATTGCTTTATCAATGTAAAGTAATTAACATTTTTTCCTTGTGATTCCCTAGCTGACCTAAGGACCATTTCAAAAGTTTAGTCTAGAATTTACAGTGATGTAACTGTTGGAAAGTGTATAGCTTCCTAAAATGCCTACACTGAAGGCTAGATTTTATTTTATTGTTTAATTTTTGGCATAATTATCAAAATAATTGGGTATATTATATAGTTGCTTCTTAAGAAATATATATAATACTCATCAATAATTTAGACTATTCACTTACCCAGAATATCCTGTTCCCCTAATCATCCTGGGATATTTTTCATTTTATAATATGGAATATTATTTCCTCTGTACATTAATATGATTTTGTTTTTATATTGTTGACCTGTTTATTTTTTTGACATCTTTATTGGTGTATAATTGCTTTACAATGTTGTGTTAGTTTCTCCTGTATAACAAAGTGAATCAGCTATACATATACATATATCCCCATATCCCCTCCCTCTTGTGCCTCTCTCCCACCCTCCCTATCTCACCCCTCTAGGTGGTCACAAAGCACCGAGCTGATATCCCTGTGCTATGCAGCTGCTTCCCACTAGCTATCTATTTTACATTTGGTAGTGTATATACGTCAATGCTACTCTCTCACTTTGTCCCAGCTTACCCCTCTCCCTCCCCATGTCCTCACATCCGTTCTCTGCATCTGTGTCTTTATTCCTGTCCTGCCCCTAGGTTCATCAGAACCATTTTTTTTAAATTCCATATATTTGCATTAGCATATGGTATTTGTTTTTCTCTTTCTGACTTACTTCACTCTGTATGACAGACTCTATGTCCATCCACCTCACTACAAATAACTCAATTTCGTTTCTTTTTATGGCTGAGTAATATTCCGTTGTATATATGTGGCACATCTTCTTTATCCATTCATCTGTTGGTGGACACTTAGGTTGCTTCCATGTCCTGGCTATTGTAAATAGTGCTGCAATGAACATTGTGGTACATGTCTCTTTTTGAATTATGGTTTTCTCAGGGTATATGCCCAGTGGTGGTATTTTCTGGGTCGTATGGTAGTTCTATTTGTAGTTTTTTAAGGAACCTCCATACTGTTCTCCATAATGGCTGTATTAATTTACATTCCCACTAACAGTGCAAGAAAAGAAAGGGTGTTACTGGCTTTTAAGAACCACTGAGAAACTTATTGATATAAAATATGACTTGATTTTTATTATACTAGAATTTTGTTTGCTAATGAAACTAATAGTGGTACTTCTCTTCATTATAGTTCATACGTTATTCGTAAAATTTGATACAACTAAAGGACACTTGGAATTTCTGCTTCTCCCATTTTACCTATATAGTAGATCCAAAGTGGATGTTTTTTTAGTGGGAGAGGGGGCATGCGAGCCAATCAATCTCTTATAAGTTGATAGTGTAAAAATAACAGATGAAAATAGAAATGTTTTGTTGTGATCATTTTCCCTTATTTCTTTAGGAAGAGCTATGGGAATTGAATAACTATGCTAATTGTAAATCTGTTAGTCTCTGTGGTATTTACATAAAAGTTATCTGATAAGTCTTCAATTAACACCTGCCAAATCTGGAGCAAAGTTTTTTAAATGACTGCATGGTCATTATGGTTAGGGGAGTTCTTTAAAATAAACATTTTTCTCTTGAGGAAAATAAGATTGTTGTAACTACAGGCTTCAGTGATTAAAGTGCTTTATAGTACCTTCATTGGGTGACAGGATTTAAAATAAATGTGGAAAGAATGTCATGGATTGAAGAGGCATATAACTTGAATTGGCAAGGTGCTAAATTGGTAAATGAATTAAGGTCACTATAACTCTTGGCAAATCTTAGTTTCAAATACAACTGGTAACAATGTTGTTCCTTTCTGATAACCTTTATTTAAATTCCTTTTCTAGGACTGATGTTTAAGAACAGGATTACTGTTTGTATTGCTAACTAATTGCAAAAAATTTTTTTGTACTTCATGGTTTTTTGTGTGTTCATATCTGTGTTCATATCTGTGAAATAAACTGTTGTAATAAAGTTACAGTAGATTTTTTTCCTAGCATATATATATGTACACACACATACTATATATATCCTGTATATAAACACACACTTATATATTATGTATATATCTCAAAATGCTAAGAACTTTTTTTGTGAGCAGAACCTTACATTCCTAAAACCTCAGCTTTATTGAGTTATAATTCACACACCATACAATTGAACCATTTAAAATACAATTGCATGGTTTTTAGTCTATTACAGGATGGGTTAGGAGTGTTCAACCATCACCACAATCAATTTGAGGACATTTTCTTCTCCCCAGAAAGCAGCCCCACGCCCATTAGCAGTTACTCCTGATTCCCATCACCTGCTTCTCTTCCCAGCCAATAGGCAGCACTAATCTATTTCTGTCTGTGTAGATTGCCTGGACACTTGATCTAAGCGTAGTCATAGGGTATGTCGTCTTTCACGACTACCTTCTTTCAAGGATAGCATAATGTTTTCAAGGTTCATCCATGCTGTAGTATAGTACTTCATGCCTTTCTATTGCTGAATAATATCTCAGTCATTTGGATATATCACATTTTATTTATTCACACATCAGTTGAAGTGTTTGACAGTTTGGGGCTATTATAAATAATGCTGCTATAAATACTTGTGTATATATTTTTGTGTGAACATATGCTTAAAATTATTTTGGATATAAACCTAGGAATGGGATTTTTGGATTGTATATTAACTATGTGTTAAACTTTTTGAAGAATTGCCTAAATGTTTTCTAAAGTGGCAGTACCATTTTATATTCCCAGCAGCAATTTACGAGGGTTCCAGTTTCTGTACATCCTCATCAACACCTGTTATTGTCTGTATTTTTGATTATAGTCATCCAAGGGATGTGAAGTGGTATCTCTTTGTGGTCTGGATTTACGTGACCGTATTGGCCAATGATGTTAAGAATCTTTCCACTCTTTCCACATGCTTATTGGCCATTTGTATATTCTATGGAGGAATGCCTATTCAGATTCTTTACCCACTTTTTGAGTTATTTGTCTCTTTGTTATGAGTTGTAGGAGTTATTTATATATTCTAGATACAAATCCCTTATAAAATACGTGATTTACAAAAATTTTCCCTTATTTCCTGGGTTGACTTTTTTTTAATTGGTACTATTGAGCAATTAGAATACTTTAGGCAGTGATCTAAGCACTTTCATGCAGCGTCTCACATTTAATCCTAACAGCAGCCTTGTCATATGGATACTTTTTTTTAAATTAATAAACTTTATTTTTTTAGAGCAGTTTTAGGTGCACAGCACTGAGTGGAAAGCACAGAGAATTTCCATATAGCCCATGTCCCCACCCACATATAACCTCCCCCCTTATCAACATCACACATCAGAGTGGTACATTTGTTACAATTGATGAGCCTACATTGACACATTTATCACCCAAAGTCCATAGTGGATTGTCTTTTCATTCTCTTGATGATGTGCTTTGAAGGACAAAGATGCTTAATTTTCATGAAATCCAATTTTCTATTTCTTTTTGCTGTTGTTGTTGCTTGTACTTTGGGTCTCATATTTAATAGATGATTGCCTAATCTAGGGTCATGAAGACTTATGCCTTTGTCTGTTTTCTTCCAAGAATTTTAAAGTTTTACCTCTTACATTTACATCTATGATCCATTTTGAATTATTTTTTTTTACATATTGGGAGGTAGGGGGTAAGGGTCCAACTTCATTCTTTTGCATATGGATGTCCAGTTATTCCAAAACCATTTTTGAAAAGACTGTTCTTTCTCCATCAGATTGTCTTGGCACCTTTATTGAAAACCATTTGACTGTAAATGTGAGGGCATATTTCTGGACTCTCAGTTCTATTCTATTAATCTGTATCTCTGTCCTTATACCAGTGCCTCCCTGTCTTGATTACTGTAGCTTTATTGTAAGTTCCCACACTGAGAAGTATGAATCCTTTTTCACTTTGCCCTTACTACACACTGACATTCTTCTCATTTCCTTTACATTCTTCCTCATTTCACGTTTTCTTCTCAGTCCTCCCAGAATGATCATATAGTAATTTTAGATTAATGTTCATTGTTTTAATTATTATGATGATCTAATCACTATTCATAGTTGAGCCATGTACTATATTTTATTTTTCTTTCCTGTACAATAGTTTGTTTTACCTAGAGTTAATGATTTTTTTTTTTTTTTTTTTTTTTTTTTTTTGTGGTACGCGGGCCTCTCACTGTTGTGGCCTCTCCCATTGCGGAGCACAGGCTCTGGACGCGCAGGCTCCACAGCATGTGGGATCTTCCCCAACCGGGGCACGAACCCGTGTCCCCTGCATCGGCAGGCGGACTCTCAACCACTGCGCCACCAGGGAAGCCCTGATTTTTTTAAAAAATTCAATCACAAAGCCTTCCCCTAGTTGTGAAATTCCTTTCAGTACATTATAGCATATTAACCATCCTATCAATCATGTATATGTAAGAAATCTCTTCTGGATCTTTATGACCTGCCTAATCTAGACTGGTTGGTTTTACTTTCCAGATTTGTTCCATAGCTTTTGGATCTAAGACTTTTCATCATAGAAATTTTGTTTGCTTTCTTTGTTGGTTCCTGGGATCCTTTAATCTTCCTGTTTTTTTCATTTTCCCATTTTGGTGGAGCACATTCTCTAAAATCATCCTGAGAAAAGGTGCATAGGAGGGAAGGTGCATAGGAGGGAAATTTTTGAGACCCTCTGTGCCTAGAAAAGTTTTTATTCTACCGTCTCATTTTAATATAGCATTCTAGGTTGGAGAATATTTTTCCAGTGGAATTTTGAAGGCATTGTTCCCATTGTTCCCAGTTGTCCCATTGTTTTCCAGCTTTTAGTGAGGCTACTTAGAAGTCTTGTGCCATTCTCATTTTTCATTTTTTAAATAAGAAACCTAAGTTTTCTCTTGTATGTTGTAGAATATACTTGTTCTTCTTAGTCTTCTGAATTTTCATGATGATGTACGTTGGTGGGTCTATTTTTATTTTTGGTGTGTCTATTTTATTCTAGCGTGCCTGGAAGCTTTTTTTTTTTTGGGAAAAGAATTATTATTATTATTATTATTGGCTGTGCTGCACAGCTTGCAGAATCTTAGTTCCCTGACCAGGGATTGAACCCTGGCCCCCAGCAGTGAAAGTGCCGAGTCCTAACCACTGGACTGCCAGGGTATTCCCAGGAAAAATGTTCTTATCATTATTTTATTGATAATTTCCTTCCCTCCATTTTTTTATGTTCTCTCTTCTAATATTCCTGTTTGAATGTTGTTCCTCATGGTTTGTGTGTGTCTCTCTTCCTATTTTCCATTTCTTTGACTTTTTACTCTACTTTCTGATAGATTCACTGAACTTTATATGCTAACCTTTTAGTTGAAATATATATTTCTGCTTTCTTAATTTCCATGAGCTCTTTCTTATTTAATGTTCTTTTCTTACAATTTCCTGTTCTTATTTAATGGATGCAATATAGTCTCTTCTCTGAGGATTTTAGTGCCTGATTTGTCTGTTGTTTGCTTTTGTTTTATGATTTCTTTTTACTGTATATTCTTTGCCTCCCTACAAGTCACTTTGTTTCTGTTTGCTTGCTTTGTCATATGGTTTTCATACTAGAGACTTTCCCTGATGTCCCATAATGTTTGGCTGCCTGTTCATATTTAAGAGGAGGTATGAGAAAGCTGATTGGAAAATCTGAGTGCATGTTTGGGCTTGTTGACTTTGATCTTCATTTTAGGGTGATCTCACTGAGATATTAGGCAATCCCAAGGTTGGAATTCTTTGGTCCTTCCCCTAGTACTGACCGTATTTCTAAAAGAAATAGGTGAAGAAAGGTAAAGGGCCTCAATATTCACTATACAAGCATTCATTTAATGCAGTGATATTCAACTCCAACCCTAAGCTCTGTCTTATATCTCCCAGGCCAGAGGCATTTTGTTTTACCTTCTTCAGAGAATAACCACTAGTCTTCTGGGCTGGGGAGAGCACAATCTTTTGCCTGAATAGAATAAGAAGAGGTCAGGAGCCAAACTGCTTCTCAGGTAGACTTTCAACCTCCTTCCCTATTTCACCTTCATTTTGTTTGCAGTGCCATCCCAGAGTCTCTTGTCAGGGGCTATAGTATAAATTTTGCTGCTTCCAAGCTTTCCCTGTTGTTTTTCTCGGCTTCCTTAACAATTGAGAGTCTGAGGTCTGTTACCAATTGTTCATCTGCTTTCCTGCTTTCAAGGTTTAGTTGCTATTGTCTCTTCTCTTAGATATTGGTTCTTGTAGTTTTATGCTATTTTTAAATTTATTCTCATTTCATGGAATTTCAGGAGATAATGAAAATAAATGCTTATGTCCAATTCACCATCTTCAACAAAAGGGATTCTACTTCTATTTTTAGTCTCAAAGGCTTCACAGTTTTTCCTCAACCTTCACTGTAACCCTCACTTGATTTGTTTTTAAAATGCACTGGACTGTCTTAACTGACCTTCACATTACTGGCAAGCCAGATTAATGAATGCTCTCCAATCCTCCTGTAAAATACATTATGGATGCACACTGCAGGGACCAAAAAGCTACCCTTAAGTATATCTGTACACTTCTGCTCCCACCAGTTGAGCTGTGTGTGCTTGCAGGCGTCAGTTTATTCCACTTTAAAGAAAGAGAAGCTGGAAATAGTAGTTGATACGTTACGGGTGTGGATATATAGGAAAGACATAATGGAATGCTAATGAGCCACATCAAAAGTTAATGAATGCGTACACATAGTTTTAATTTAAAGTAAAACATATATGTAAATTTTACTTTACATTCATGTATCATGAGTATCATTTTTGTTATGATTCTCTGCTTTAACAGCTTCCTCAGTTAAATGAACAACTACTGCCCCCAATGTATTGGGTAACACCTTGTTTTGAAATAACATAGACATGTCATTATATCCTATGGATCAAATGTATGATTCTGCCATGTTGCCTGCTGAATTTTCGCATACTTAACAAAATAATTGTTTTTGTTTAGTTCCAGATGTTGAAGTGAAAGGAGAGAGTTCTAGCTATTATCTCTTGTTACAAGGTAATGGCAACAGAAAGTGTAAAGCCACATTGATTCACTCAGCCAACCAAATCAATGGCTCATTTGCACTCAGTTTAATTCATGGAAAGATGAAAGCAAGGACAGAAGAGACCAAACTGAGTAAGTGTTAACTTTAGGTGGAAAACAAAACATTTTTACGTTTCTTTGTGTACATACTTAACTTTTAATGAACTTATTGTCTCCAAACTCCATTTCACTTTCAGTAAATTTACTTTTATTTTAAATATTTTATAACATATTTGGACAGTTTAGAGTGCAGAGAATTAATCCCTTATACATTATACTTAGTAAAATTTAGTAGGCCAGCCTTCAATTCCAAATAGGAAAATTTTTAGTGTTTTCCACTTTAAACAAGTATTATTTTTCTAGAATTTATTTCTTATTTTCACTTACTTTCTCTCAAGCGTCTCATTCTATTTTATTGCCCATCTTTTTATTTTTCTCTCCAAGCTCCATGCTTTGGTTACCTATCACTGTATGATGAACTGCCCCAAATGCAGCTTAATAATGACGATTTACTATAATGTCTCATAGTCCTGTAGGTTGACTGGGCTCAGCTGGATGTTTCTGTTTTGAAAATCCACATATGACTGCAGTCACACACAGCTGGGGCTTCAGTCATTTTGAAGCTTAACAGGGCTTGGTGTGTAAGATGGCTCTTTACCCGCATGTGTGGTGCCTGGGTTAGGATGGCTGGAACAGATGCGAGCCTACTTCCTCTTCACGTGTCCTGTCCTCCTGGCCAACATGGGCTTCCTCACAACATCATGGTCTCTGGGGAGTCTGATTCCTTCTATGGTTGTTAACTGCTCTTAGAGCAGTTATTCTAAGAAGCTATAAGGCTTCCTGTGACCTAGCCATTCATTGTCACTTTTACTACACCTTATTAGTTACGTGAGGCCAACCTAGATTCACTGTGGAAGGACTGCGCGGCGAATGAGTGGCAGCAAGTGTGATTCACTGGGAGGCCATCTTTGGAGACCAGCTCCCATACTCTGTCTGTGTTTTGTGTAAGAGTTTCAATAGCCAAGCAGGTAGAAGAAAAGGTGGTGGAAGGAATTCTATTCTGCTACCTAAATTCTCTCAATTTAAGAAGCAGGTCAAAGTTTAAAATGCAAAATAATTTAGTACACTTATTTTCTGCTGCTCAATTATTTTTTTTTTTTCTGCTCAATTATTATTTACTTTGAAATATGCAAGGTCAAGAAAGATGAGTAATTGACTTTTAATTATGTTATAACGCATTTCTTGAGGATTGAGTATTAATTTTTGTTACAAATCGTCTTTAATACTGACTTTTTTCTGTTTTTCAGGCTTTCCTCTGGACCTCTTGTCACTTCCAAATTTCTCTGGGGAGCAACTTATACAGAGAGAGAAACAGTTAGCTAATGTTCAGGCTTTGGCTTTGAAAGAATGTCTGAGTAAGTAATGGTTGGTGCATTTGATTCTGGTGTAGGAATATTGACTTGTTCAGACCTAAGGCATTGTTATTTTGTCACTTTTTCTTATACACTTTGTCTTTTAGATATGATATTCATTTGTAGAACTATTTATTTATTTGTTACACTGAGTCTTAGTTGCGGCTTGGCGGCTCCTTAGTTGTGGCACATGGGTTGCTTAGTTGCAGCACACAGGCTCCTTAGTTGCAGCATGCAGTCTCCTTAGTTGTGGCATGTGGACTCTTAGTTGCAGCATGCATGCGGGAATCTAGTTGCCTGGCCAGGGATCGAACCTGGGCCGCCCCCTGCATTGGGAGTGTGGAGTCTTAACCACTGCACCACCAGGGAAGTCCCTGTAGAGCTGTTCTTGATAGAGGTGAGGTAGGGTAGAAAAGGTCTGTAACTTTTTTCCCACCAGATTCAGTATATTGTTATTGTACATTGCTTTTAACATTTATAATAATATTTGTCCAGGAAAATTTTGTTTCTCATTATTTTTAACTGTATGCTAGAAAAGACAACTAAGTTTTATTATTCTGGTTAATGTAGTAATTTTTACAAAATTTCTCTGTATATCTTTTTGGCTATACTGGAGGATAGAGACTGCAAATAGAAGAAAATACAAATCTAGAGAAATTAATATGTTAACGTGAGCATCGATTCTTAGACTTTAATCATAACTAAGCACATTTCACATACTGAGTGAAGTTGGCATTATGGATTTTTCTTTATTCAAGAAATTGACACTTTTTTAAGGGTCATTATTTAAGGTTTTTCCTCTATTTCTTAAATGTTAACTTGGTTATCCATCTTAACATTGTTTTTTATAAATAATCATTCATTAGTACCTAATCTGGACTTAGTTTAAGCTAATTGATATAGAATTTCTAAGAAACTAATTCAGATTGTGAGACCTCACAATTAGTTGCATATAGAAAAAATGATTAAGTAGATACATTATAAGATGAAAAATATCACTCTTTTTTTTTTTGGTGGTACGTGGGCCTCTCACTGTTGTGGCCTCTCCCGTTGCGGAGCACAGGGCTCCGAACATGCAGGCCCAGTGGCCATGGCTCATGGGCCCAGCCACCCTGCAGCATGTGGGATTTTCCCAGACCAGGGCATGAACCCACGTCCCCTGCATCGGCAGACGGACTCTCAACCACTGCGCCACCAGGGAAGCCCCACTCTTTTCTTTAAAAGCATTTAAAAAATACCTTGGATTCAGTATTTTGTTTTATTCAATGGAAAATAATTTTAGAATACTTGGTCTTGATTATTCATATAAGAATTATCTACTTTTTCAATTGTACAAAGGTAATTGTGTAGTCTTAAACTCCTTGAACCACTTTTTTTTAACTATGAAAATGATATTAGCTCAAGGAAAATATAATTAGGAAAGGCAAATTAGTTTCAATAAAAGGTACTACATATTAACCCAAGGAAAAAAAGTAAAAATAAAGTTACCATATGATCCAGCAATCTGACTCTTGAGCATGTATCTGGAAAAGGTGGAAACTGAAGGAGGAGAGGGAGGTCCAAGAGGGAGGGGATATAGGTATACATATAGCTGATTCACTTCATTGTACAGCAGAAACTAACACAACACTGTAAAGCTATTTTACTAGAATAAGAAAAAAAAAAAGATACATGTACCCCAATGTTCATAGCAGCACTATTTACAATAGCTAAGACATGGAAGCAACCTAAATGTCCATCAGCAGATGAATGGATAAAGAGGATGTGGAATATTACTCAACAATAAAAAAGAATTAAGTAACGCCATTTGCAGCAACATGGATGGACCTAGAGATTATCACACTAAGTGAAGTAAGTCAGACAGGGAAAGATAAATACCATGTGATATCACTTACATGTGGAATCTAAAAGAATGATACAAGTGAACTTATTTCCAAAACAGAAAGACTCACTGACATAGAAAACAAATGTACAGTTACCAAAGAAGACCGTGGGGTGGGAGGTGGGGGCAGTTGGGGGTGGATAAGTTAGGAGTGTGGGTTAGCAAATATAGACTATGCTATATAAAACAGGTAAGCAACAAGGCCTTGCTGTAGAGCACAGGGAGCTATATTCAGTACCTTGTAATAACCTGTAATGGAAAAGAATCTGAAAAAGAAAAAAATATATATATATATGTATATATATGAATCACTTTGCTGTATACCTGAAACTAACACAACAGTGTTAATCAACTGTACTTCAATTAAAAAGAAAAAAAAAGGAAAAAAATGCTGAAATACTAGTATTTTTGTGGATGAAACTCCTTTATTTCTAACATCTGCTAGCTTAGTGTTATTCACTTCTTGACTTTGTTCTAGCCCTGCTAAACCCCCTTTAGGCTTTGATTCTTTGCCATAAGCCTCTGGCAGCTCTTTAAACTAAGTTCCTTCAACATCTCCCCTCTCTTTCATCTTCACCTCTCTTCCTTACCCTTCCAACCAGAAAAACTGTGAGAGTGGAAGAATGGGCAGCTCTCTGAAGCTGGTGTATCTCTCCTTTGGGTAAGAGGAGTTAAGCCCAGTAAGGCCATCCCTCCTGCTTGGTTGGGAAGGGAAATATAATTATAATTAGGTTGTTGCCTAGTAGTTGCCTACAGGTGTGATTGGAAGTTCTGCTGGTGGGGGGCGGGTGGGGGAAGAAAGTGCTAAATAAATGCTGAAAATGTAGAAGTTACCAGCATCTGAGCTGTAACACAGGCAGCAGCTGTAAGGATGCCACAGCACTGGGCAAGGGCAAGTAGGGGGCCTGAAGTTGAAGGAAGCCTCAGAGCTAGTAGCTGCTGGAGACGTCAGCTCTGGGGGTATCCATGTCCTGGCCAGTTTGTAATCTAGAGCATTAAATCTTGATTAAGATTAATGATCCAGTTAATCTATTTACGATGGAATTATTTGCTTAACCAATCTCTCCTCTACCCAGAGAGTTAATAATGAATTGAAAATCTGGGGACAAAGATGCATCTGTTCAGATTTCAAGTATCTAAAGACAGAGGAGAATGACAACAAAATGAAGTTTCCAATGTAAGACTATCTTAGTGTCTATTTCAGTGATTTTCAAAGACGTGAATAGAAATACAAAAGTATTTAAATTGATACAGTTAATTTATACATGATGAAAACTGATATAATAGGAACAGTTTTCTTTGGGAAAAAAATGAACATTTCAGTATCAATACAGATTGTAGTCTTTGCTGGAAAATAAAAAATTGTTCAAATTTTTTTTCAAAATTATCAATAAGACATGGAGTAAACTTATTCTTATCTCCCCCACTATTTATCTGAGTATACTGCATCAGAACAAGCAACTGGAAAAATCTGCATGAAAATTTACTCACATTACTGAGGTACTCAGTTTTTTAAAATAACACAAAAATCAAATAAAATTTCTGTTAGGGTTTAATTTTTTCTTTTTTTTTAGGGTTTAATTTTTTAGAATAATTTATTTTTATTAATTCTATTCTTAAAATTTATATCTAATTTTTATTTATTTGTTTATATTTTTTATTGTATAGTTGCTTTAAAATGTTGTGTTAGTTTATACTGTACAGTAAAGTGAATCAACTATATGTATACATATATACCCTCTTTTTTGGATTTCTTTCTCATTTAGGTCACGACAGAACACTGAGTAGAGTTCCCTGTGCTGTACAGTAGGTTCTCATTAGTTATCTGTTTTATACATAGTATCAATAGTGTATATATGTCAATCCCAATCTCCCAATTCATCCTCCCACACTTCCCCCTTGGTATCCATATGTTTGTTCTCTTCTTCTGTGTCACTGTTTTTGCTTTGTAAATAAGATCTTCTATACCAAATTTTTCAGATTCCACATGTATGCATTAATATACGATATTTGTTTTTCTCTTTCTGACTTACTTCACTCTGTATGACAGTCTCTAGGTCCATCCATGTCTCTACAGATAACCCAGTTTCATTCCTTATCATGGCTGAGTTAATATTCCATTGTATATGTACCACATCTTCTTTATCCATTCCTCTGTTGATGGACATTCAGGTTGCTTCCATGTCCTGGCTATTGTAATAGTGCTGTAATGAACATTGGGGTCCATGTGTCTTTTCAAATTGTTTTTCTCTGGATATATGCCGAGGAGTGGTATTGCTAGATCGTATGATAACTCTGTTTTTAGTTTTCTAAGGAACCTCTATACTATATCTAGATATAGATATAGATGTATAGATATTTAGATATAAACATTTAGAATGATATATAAATTTTATAATTTATGTTTTACCTGATCTTTATAATTTATAAATTTTGTATTTAGAAATATTAAGTATCTTGTTTCACTGATTTTTAAAGAAAAGGTTTAAGAATGCTGAACAATTTTTAAATAAAAAACTGTTCAGTGTGATACAAAACAAATACCAAAATAGCAGTATTGTCATTTTGCTCCAGGACTGTGGTCACTACTCTGAGTTCCCCACATCTTTTTTAAATTTATAGAACCCAGTGCAGCCCTGATTGGTGGTCCATCTGCTGATACTTTTAGATATTTTACACTCCATTTTTCTTAGTTACGTCCTGAGTTATTACTAGCTTTCTTAGGAAAAGCATTCTTTTGCTAATTCATTTTTAGACTTTAGTCCAGTATTTTTCTCCCAAATCTTTATCTTGTGTTGGAAACTCACTCGTGTAGAGATTATTTTTCACCTAGGTAAATTATCCTGCTCATAACCCTATTAAACCTTATCTGCTCTCTCTCTCTATTGCCCAGTCATCAAGGTCAATAGGAAGTCATATCCTGCTCTTCACATTGCCCGTTATTGTAATATAATTGACAGTTTTAATAAGCATAGGTCAGGTTCATTATTTAAGTATATTTTTAGCATTAATAAAAATGTGGGGCTAATTTCCATAGCACATTACTTATTGTGCATCTTTCAGATGAAAGCAAATCATTGACAACTTTTCATTTTAGACGGCTCCCAGAAGATGGTAAGAAAACAAACAGCTTCAATTGAAGCTTCATCTTCACTAAGGAAATGTAATAAAAGCAGCATTTATTACAACTCTTAACTTTACCATTACTAATGTTCTTGACTGCAGAAATCATGTGTTACTTATTTTGGATCAGAACTGGATTGAGCCTGGCAACATCCAGGTTGGTGAGGTGGGATTTTACAGAGGCGTCCAGCTATTCCCTTGTATTATTTATGTGCCAGCCTCACACAGTGTGATGGAATATGCTTTAATCCTCTGTATCTAAGGGCACAGCACAGTGCTTTGCAGACAGTACATACTCAATAAATATTTGTTGAATTGAATTCTCTACGAATTTATAGTTCACTGTTTTATTATAGAAGAAAATGTTATTAGTTCAGAAGTGTTTTAAAAATGAAATATTTTTATAAAAGTAGTACATGGGTATAGTTAAAAATTTCAAATGCTATTGAAAAACCTAAAATGGAAAACAGCAGTGCCCTACCTTCTCCCCATCTTTCTGTCTCTGTCCACAGGCAGCTGCCCTCAGCTCTTCCGGCTGGTTTTCCTTGACCTTTCCTCCAGCTTTATGAATAATATATGTATGCTGTTATTTCTTGATTTACCAGTTTTAGACATTATCTTAATGCCTAACTATGGAACTGAATACTTAGCTTTCCCACATCAACTTCCCTTTCCCTTTCCGTCCTTTACAGTGAAATCATGAATTGGGGTTAAACTAATGGTTAGTTTTAACATTTCTTCCTCCCTCTGTCCCTCCCTCTTCCTTCCTTCCCTCCTTCCTCCCTCGCTCCCTTCCTCCCTCACTCCCTTCCTCCTTCCCTCCCTTCCTCCCTCCCTCCCTCCCTCCCTCTCTCTCTCTCTCTCTGTGTCTCTCTCTTTCTTTCTTTCTTTCTTTCCTTCTCTCCCCCTCCCTCCCTCCCTCCCTCCCTCCCTCCCTCTCTCTCTCTCTCTCTTTCTTCTTTCTTTCCCTCTCTCCCCCTCCCTCCCTCCCTCCCTTCCTTCGTCTCTTCCTGTCTAGCTAGCCATCTACCTACCTACCTATGTACCTATGTATAAGTTTACTGCTGAGTCATGTAGTATATGATGATGGTCAACTCTCCTTTCTTGTATAATCTTTTTTTTTTATGGTTGATAATCACCTTATTTTTAATTTGCCCATTCTTCTGTACAGGCAAAATACTGTTATGTTTTCCCAGAGCCTCCAACTTTTCTGCCACACATCTCTCAGTAAATTTATTGCATGTTCAAACTCAGTAGTTCCTTTTTATTTCTCATAGTTTTTTTTTTCTGGAGTGTTTCATATTTTACTGTATTTTAGACAAAATGCTTCCTTAGACCTACTGACATCTTAAGAGACTCCTCTTTCCTCTTCTCTTCTTTTGGAATCTCCTGTTTTCTAGACCCCTTGTCCTCCCTTTTTCTTTGAATTCCCCTCTTGTTTGGTTGGAGCATATCTTGCAGTAGCTTCCTGAGTAAAAGTTCATTCATGGGGTATACATTTTTCAAGCTCTTGCATGTCTGAAAATATCTTCACTAGATTGATAATCCATATAGACTTCCAGGTTAAAAATTGTTTACCCTTAGAATTTTGAAGACATTGTCCCATTGTCTTTTTTTTTTTTTCTTTGGCCACGTGGCACGGCATGCGGGAGCCCTGACCAAGGATCACACCTGTGTCCCCTGCAGTGGAAAAGCAGAGTCTTAACCACTGGACCACCAGGGAAGTCCCTATCCCATTGTGTTTTATGTTGCTGTGTTCCTGTAGACAAATCTCATACTAGTCTTATCCTTTGAAGTGGCCTATTTTTGGTTTGTTTTTACCCCTTCTAGAACTTTTACCTCCAGAAGCTTTGTCTCTGAAAGCTTTACTCTGAATCATAATGTGCGTGTTCCCCTTTCCCCCCTCTCCAATGTATTGAGCTGTGTATTTTTTTTTTTTTCTTTTTTTTTGGCGGTACGCGGGCCTCTCACTGCTGTGGCCTCTCCCGTTGTGGAGTACAGGCTCCGGACGCGCAGGCCCAGCGGCCACGGCTCACGGGCCCAGCTGCTCCACGGCATGTGGGATCCTCCCGGACCGGGGCACGAACCCGTGTCCCCTGCATCGGCAGGCGGACTCTCAACCACTGCGCCACCAGGGAAGCCCTGAGCTGTGTACTTGATGAGCCATATCAACAGAAGATTCACGTTCTTAAGTCTGAAATTTTTTACCTCTGTAATAATTTTTTCTCCCATTTTCTTTTCTTTTTTCTAGAACTCTTAATTAGTTATATGTCAGCTTTTTTGGGACAGAATGCTTGCTTTTCCTTCCCAAAGAGATATTATTATCTCTTTGTTCTAGTTTCTGGGAGATGTCTTGCAGCTTTTAAAAATTTGAGCTCTCATGTGATTAATTTTAAAAAATATTTTCTTGTTCATTGACTTCCTTTATCAGAGCATCCTGTATCTGTTTCATGAGTATAGTATCTTCTCTTATTTCGACAAGAGTATTAATTATGGCAAGTTTTCTTTTGTTCCCTGGAATGTTTTTATTTCTGCTGGGCTCCTGTTTTCTTTTTGCTTGCTTTAGCCTCTCCTTTTCATCCTGGACTTTTTTTTTAGCTTGGAGGGGCCTAGTAAATAATACCTGTTTTCTCTCCCAAATTTGGAACCAATTGAGAAATAAACTTAAGAAACACACTGATGGAGATAAATTACAGATAAATTACTGAGTTGAAGGATATGACTTTTTAGATCTATGGTGGGTTTTCTTCTACATATACCCAGAATTGAATTTAGCCCCTGAATGACAGCCAGAGCAGGACACCTGCAGATCAACCCTGACCGGGCAGGGCCCTCACTGCATTGCAGAGAGAGTGTATCCTAAGAACTTGCTAGCTCAGATGAAAGTTGGAGAGGAAAGGTTTAATCAGAATGTGCCTAGTTTCTTCTCCATACTAGCTCAGTGAGTGATGGGAGGGAAAGGGGAGCTGGGAGCATTACTGAATCAAAGTCCTTACACACCTAAACATAAGACCATGGAAATGCAGAGTCCCTTCTCCCCTCAGTACCTTTCTTTAGATGTCTAGTGATTTTTTTTCTGTCTGTCCTAAGTGGGAAATTTTATGTCTCACTGTAATGTAATATCTGGCAAGCTTCAAGAGTGGTGGAGTAGCTATTCAGCATTTTGGTTGTGAGCTCCTATCCTTAATTCCACTGTAATGTCAGTATCAAGATCTTTTCTCTGGGGGCGTTCAGTTTTTGAAAAGGAGAATCCTTTAATCTTCTCAGTGGGGCATTTGTAGCTGCTAGCTTTCTGGCCCCAGGGTTGGAGTCTGACCTTTCAGGATGTAGACTCTTATTTAATCTCTTAGTTGTAACTCCAGCATCAGTACCACCTTTTTATGTTCCTGACATTCTGCAGTCTGAGACTCCTTTTCTGTTTCTACCCCAAAAATGAGAGCAGAGTCATCTGGCTTGAGGGCTGGAAGCTAGATACGTCCCTGTGTGTCTAGTCTTGTTTTAGCTCAGGACCTTCCTGATACCTCTGCAGGCACCCAAGTTAACCCTTCCTCTGCTCTGCAAACTCTCAGTTACCACTCCAGCATTATCTTATCTTCCAAAATTTGTTGAAAACTGTCACTATTTATTGTTTCTTCTTTTGTTGTCCTCTTTCATTCCTCTGTTGTGATTTTAAGTTTGGGGTGGGAGAAGAAATAGATGGAAGTGGCCAAACCACCACATTTAACTGAAAGTCTTACAGGTTTTATTTTCACATAAACACCAACATAAGGCTGTTCTTCATGCTCTGCAGTGTATTCCTGAAAACTTCCGTAAACCTGCCTTTACTGTTGGTCACCTTATAGTGTTAACAAGTTACTGTATTTCTGTTTATCTCACAAAACTGGAAATTCTACCGTTACCTTCAAATGGGACTAAATTGAAAACAGGCCTACTCAGGAATGTTGATTTGCTGGAGAGATTAATTTGTTTTACTTTTGAAAATATTTCCCATAAAAGACGAGTAGATGAGCTTGCAAGGCTTTAAAATGACAGTTATATTGTTAATCATATTGATTTGTTGTCTTACAGAAAGGAGAAAGTTAGCAAGGCAGCCAGAAGTACTTTCTGTGGATGAACTCAAAAGTCTATTAATACTCACAAGGGAATGCTTTTTCGATCATTTTGATGCTATTATCTCTAAAACAAGTCTAATAAAGACAGACAGCACCTCCAGTAGGTTAAATGGTAAGTTTTCTGTTACTTTAAACGTTAGTTCTTTTTTGTGTGTGGCATTTATGATGGTTATTTATTATTAAAACTAATAAAATATATCAAATAAAAATCTATCATAAATTTTAATAGTGATATATACTTGTATATACAAGTATGTATGTATATATAATAAGCTGTATTTTTCATCATTTAAACAGTAGAAATTCTCTGATAATTTCTTTCTTGAAGCATGTTCAGTATAATTGTTTCTGAGCAGAGGGAGAAACACTTTAAGGTGATTCCCCTTACAACTGTTACTAAGCTACTAGAATGGATGGATTTCTATTAAGCTATGTTTTCATAAGATAAAAAAATTAGAACCTACTCAGTAAATTTAATATAGTTAAAAGTACATATAATAAGATGCTCCACATTTGCCATTTATTATAGCAGGAACAATACCAAGGTTCTACTGAGGGAGCAGGAAATAATTTCTATATTAACTTGCATTTCTTTCTGCTTTCCTGGCTTCCATTCTTGTGATGAATTTGAATAGAGTGAAGCTTTTCAAGATCTAACAAAGAAGCATTTGAAGATTGCCTGGCATTTTAAAAGTACAGGATAATTTTTTTGTTTTTATTCTGTGAGAATCATTTTTATTCATACATTAATAAGAAAATGACCAAAGAATCAAGTTAATAATAATGTTTGTTGAGTGCCTTTTCTCTGTTTGATGCCATGAAGGCACACAAAGAAGTAAAAATTTGGGTCCTTGGCTTTCTACAGGCTTATGATCTGTTTGGAAAACAAAATATAAACACAGCATCTAGTGACACGTTTAAGGGCCCAGGCTTCTGGAGATAGACTGCCAGGGTTTAAATCTCAGCTTTGTCACTTGTTAGCCATATGTCTTTGGGCAGGTTATTTAACCTCTGCATATCTGTTTCCTCATGTTTCAAATGGGGATGATAATATTACCCAGTTACTAGGGTTATTATGAGGATTAACTGAGTTGATACATGTAAAACACTTAGAACACAATCAGTGCAAAAAATTACCTGTTGTTTGTATTTTCATTATCACTATTGTTAATATCAGTACCAAAGTTAAATAGTGCGTAGTAATCTGAAAGATGTTGGAGACAGTATAAGGTTACTTGTAAGTGCAAGATATGTTCAGTAAGTGAGAGAATATGGCTTCTTGGTTACAGCATGGGCTCTGGAGCAATACTAACAAGGCTGAATCCCAGCTCTGTACCTTACTCCTGTCTTTTAAATCATCCCTGGATTACTTATAATACCTAATACAATGTAAATAGTTATAAATACAATGTAAATGCCATGTAAATAGTTGCCAGCACACACCAAATTCAAGTTTTGCTTTTTGGAACTTTCTGGAATTTTTTTTCGCCCAAATATTTTTTATCCATGGTTGCTTGAATCTGTGGATGTGGAACTCGTGGATACAGAGGGTCAACTGTACACCTACCTGCAAATTACAGCAAAAGAAGCAGCAAGGTCAATTATATTTCATATTCTGACCCATTATTTGAAACCATGCACATTAGGAGTTATTAGCAGTTGTTAGGGTTATTGATCTGTTTCTTTTTTTCTTTTTTTTTCTTTTTTTTTGTGAAAACTCTAGCATGTGTAACAAATGAGAGTCAGCATACCATTTGATTTACTCATTGCCATAACTTGCTAAAGACTTTCATAATGCCAAATGTGATATGTGAACTCAAAAAACAGTGTCCTTTACCTGGGACTGTTGGGGCACATAAACACTGCATAAATGACTTTTCTGGATAACGCTATAAGATCACAGTTTTCTGATTTCAGATACTTTAATAAGAATCTTCTAGTGTATGTTTATAATTCTTGCCCTATTAATAAACACAATCTACCAATTATAACCTTTTTTGGGTGATTCATTCATATTTTGAAATGTAAGCCTATCATGGCCTGTATTCATTAGCCACATATTGTTATCTGAAATATTACTTTCCTTTTCGTTTGCTGTGATTTTTGATTTTGTAGGGCGGGGTTTTTTTTGTTTTTTGGGTTTTTTTTTTACGGTACGTGGGCCTCTCACTGCTGTGGCCTCTCCCGTTGCGGAGCACAGGCTCCGGACGCGCAGGCCCAGCGGCCATGGCTCCCGGGCCCAGCCGCTCCGCGGCATGTGGGATCCTCCCGGACCTGGGCATGAACCTGTGTCCCCTTCATTGGCAGGCAGGTTCTCAACCACTGCGCCACCAAGGAAGCCCCGAAAACACTTTTAAAATGAAGCGGTAGGGCTTCCGCAGTGGTCCAGTGGCTAAGACTCTGTGCTCCCAATGCAGGGGGCCTGGGTTCGACCCCAGGTCAGGGAACTAGATCCCACATGCCACAACTAAGAGTTTGCATGCTGCAAATAAAGATCCCGCATGCTGCAACTAAGACCCAGTGCAGCCAAATAAGTAGATATTTTAAAAAAATAAATAAAAATAAATAAATAAAATGAAGCAGTGTATTTGGTTTCTCAGAGGCTCCTTTTTGATTTGTCAGCATGGCTCCGTGTCCTGCTTGCCACATAAATAAAATATTGTATTTCATTTTATTGTAAGAATTATATTAAGTTATTCCCCAAAAGACATGATACATATGAATGTTTGCCTATCCATTCCTTAATATTTAGCCTGTGTCACTTATATTTATGTAGATTGTATAGTCAAAGTTAATAATTAATTATATTGTAATATTTAGGAATAATTAATGTTAACTTTTATTTAAAATGGCTCGTATTCTTTTGTGAACACAGCCTGTAACTGTTCAGAACTGATAATGATTTTTTTCTTTATACTTTTTTTGAAAAACCATGCCAACATTATAAAGTAGATTATTTCATCATAAAGCTCATTATTCTATAAAATAGTATTTCACCACCCTTATTAAGAAATGGGAAGTGCTATATTTGGATGGTGTTTGGTTGGGGCAGTCCAGTATAGGCATTAAAAATATTTTAAGCTATTTGACTAAATAGTTTAATAAGTAAAGGAAAAATAGTATGCAGTTGGCTTCTGTTTTCATTTATGATTAATTTTTTTCTTTTTTGTTCAAAAATTTCTTACCAAATCATTATCACTTTGTAAGACCCCGAAGTATAAAATGGGTATTTTTGTCAGGGTTGATGGTTAGTCAAATAGCTAATGTCCAGTAATTTTCAGTCAATTTATTAGTGTGTAATAGTTCAAACAACTTAAAGCACCAGATAGTTTTTGAATCCAAAATGTAGTACAAGTAGTTATTTTGCCAGTGTTAAAACAGTTAGGATGTACTCATAATTTATAATGAGAATGGAAGGTGTCCCTGTATGTTTTTGATGATAATTGCAGTGTTATCAACAATATCAGTGTTAGTTCATTGCAGCATACTGGCTGGAAAGATAAGCACACCTTTACATATAATATTTTATTAGTGGTAAAATAACATTTAACGTTAGCGATTTACTTGAAAATGTGTATGTTAAGGCATCTTACACTAATACATAGTGAGAATTATTTCTAAAGTAACCTTTACCTGCAAACATCATAAGTTATTTATGGTATTACTGTACTTTTGAGAATGAGGTAATCTCTCTTTTTTTTTAAAGATTCTCACTTTTTTTTAATATAAATTTATTTAATTATTTAGCTTTTGGCTGCTTTTGATTTTCGTTGCTGTGCGCAGGCTTTCTCTAGTTGCAGCGAGCGGGGGCTACTCTTCGTTGCGGTGCGTGGGCTTCTCATTGCAGTGGCTTCTCTTGTTGCGGAGCACAGTCTCTAGGCACGCGGGCTTCAGTAGTTGTGGCACACGGGCTCAGTAGTTGTGGCTCACGGGCTGAAGAGCACAGGCTCAGTAGTTGTGGTGCACGGGCTCTAGAGCGCAGCCTCAGTAGTTGTGGCGCACGGGCTTAGTTGCTCTGCAGCATGTGGGACCTTCCTGGACCAGGGCTCGAACCTGTGTTCACTGCATTGGCAGGTGGATTCTTAACCACTGTGCCACCAGGGAAGTCTGGTAATCTCTTTTAAAGATATGAATTTCTCAGGATACTGGTGATAATTCCTCTTTGTAGTATGGAAATCACATAATATATCCAGAATATTCTCCACAGAGTTGTCTCCTTTCCATTTAGAACTAATTTCACAAAAATAACAAAGTTATGCTTTCATTCCATGAGTTTTTACAGTGCTAATTCATCTTCTGAATTCTAGCTCGTAACTTTTATTATGAGGAGATAGTAAAATAAAGCTTAATACTAATTTTTTTTTTTTCATTTCCAAAAAACTTTTCTATGGTATTTTGCACAGTTCAGGCCATCAGAGATCTCCTTAGTAAACGCCCGAGGTAAGTACTGCACAGTTAATCCAAGTTGCCTTTATACACATGCACATGTGCACGCACACACGATGTATGTATGTATCTACATACATTTTTATATAGCGAAATTCAGTATGTTAATACCTTTCAGTACTTACATATTTCTCTTCAGATTCCAATCCAGTGGAACGTATTTCTTCAAGTCTAGTGGAAACCAATCCTCTGGAGTGGCCAGAAAGGCATGTTCTTCAAAACTTGGAAACTTTTGAAAAAGCTAAACAAAAAATGAGGTAATATTGAAATAGCTCAGTATTTTTTAATGACTTTTTAAATCTTAATCCTTGTATTTATGAGATATTAGTAGTTTATGGTTTTATTATAAAAGAAATATATGCTTACTATAAATCCATAGATAGATAGATAGAGCACTACAGAGTAGTGTGTCCACGAAATGCTCTTTTTCTTCTACCTCCTACTTGTACTTTCTAGGTGTACATAATCACAGTTAACATTTTAGTGGATGTCTTTCCAGACCATCTTCTATAGATATACACAGGTATATGAATATGTAAGAAAAATTTAAACAATACAGGAACATGTAAAGTGAAGTAAGAGTACTCTTCTTCTTTGAGCTATTTTAAATTCTTCCTGTTTTACATTTTTATGTTTGTATAGTATCTATTAACTATCTCTAAGAGGCAGAGTTTATTTTTGTTTTGTTTTTGGTTCAATACATAGTCAGCACTCAGTACATAATTGTTGAGTGGTAGAATAATAGAATAAAGAGAAGGGATTTGGCTCTCTTGCATTGCCCTCCTCCAACTCACTTCCCCCAAATCACATTTTTATCTTTAGATCCTCTGCTGATAACATTTATGGCTTGCTATAACATTTGTGACTTGCTATAGTAACATTTTGTTCATAGATGTCAACAAATTTATTGAGTACCAACTGCGTGTCAGGCTCTCCTCTTAGAGGAGTAACCAGACAAGTAAATATAATACTTATAAATTACTCTATGTGTAATGACTGAAACAAAGGGACTGAAGGATAGTAATTTTACTTGCTGTGGGCGTGGAGAGATGAGGTGGATGGACAGGGATGGCTCCCTGAGGAGGTTACATTGGAGCTGAGACCTAATGGATAAATGGGTGAAGCACATTCAGTCACACAGGACCTTATAGGTTTTCATACAGACTCTGGATTATATTGTAAGTGCATTGGTAAGCTTTTGATGGATTTTATACCAAAGAGTGATGTGATCTGATTTTGCAAAATAACTTTTACTCTTTCGTGGCGAATAGATTATAGGAGGAGGATACTAGGAACAGACAGATCAGTTGGGTGGCTTTTTCTGTAGGCTGAGAGATAACTTTGATTTCTAACTAGAGTAGTAGTGGAGAACAAGTTTGGGATATATTTTGGTGCTTAGCTGGGGAAAAAACCTTCCTGTGATGGACTGGATGTGGAGGACAGGGAAAGAGAGGCATCCAAGACAGTTTAGATTTCTGGCTTGAACAGCATGTGAGTGGTGTTCTCACTTATGGTTTGGGGAAGATTGGAGAGAAGTTGGAGTAAGGACAGATTTGGGGAGAAAAATCGAGAGTTCTGCTTTAAGGATGCTAAGTTTGCTCTATGGCTTATGCAAGTGGACATGTTAGGTGGATCGGAGGAGAAACCTGGAAGTCAGTTTGGAGTTGTCATTAAAAGGGTTTTTCTGAATACATGCTAGTGGATGAGATCACTTGGTGAGGCCATGTAGAAAAAGGAAAGAGGGCTTAAGACCATTCCTTGAAGGTCTCTAACGTTTATAGGTCAGGAGGAAAATGACAATCTAGAAAGAAGATTGAGAAAAGGACAGGTTACCCGTAAAAGAACTTGCATTTCTTGCCCATGATTATTCATTTTTTTCTAAATGTCTATTTATTTGTTTTTATTTTTGTTTGTATTGGGTCTTTGTTGCTGTGTGCGGGCTTTCTCTAGTTGTGGTGAGCAGGGGCTACTCTTCACTGTGGTGCACGGGCTTCTCATTGTCGTGGCTTCTCTTGATGCAGAGCACACGCTCTGGGCGCAAGGGCTTCAGTAGTCGCGGCACGTAGGTTCTAGAGCACAGGCTCAGTAGTTGTAGCGCACAGGCTCAGTAGTTGTGGCTCGTGGGCTCCAGAGCGCAGGCTCAGTAGTTGTGGCGCACGGGCTTAGTTGCTCCGTGACATGTGGGCTCTTCCAGGACCAGGGCTCGAACCCGTGTCCCCTGCATTGGCAGGCAGATTCTTAACCACTGCACCGCCAGGAAAGCCCACCCGTGAATTTTAGATTGTATATTTTAACTTCCCATTGTGAAAGGGGAGGAAATTAACATCTCTACTTCTCTTCACCATTTATCCTTCTTCTTCCTCTGGCACCTTATGTTATTTGCAATAGACAGTTTTTTTTTTCTTGAAGTTATTTTTCTTGCACCTCTCTGACTTGCTACTCTGATTTGGACTGACCCTTTCTACCTGCACAACTGTTATCCTGGTATTTCTTTTGAATACATTTCTAGATTAGAACTGCATTTTCTTGGATTTCGTATCTAATGAGAAGTCTGATGCAACATGGAGTTTTGTTCCTTAATAGGTATTTTACCCTGTCTGGAACTTTTAGAATTTTCTATTTTCCATAATGTTCTGAAATTACATGCGGCCATCATGGTGTGAACTATTCTGGTCTCAAGCCTTTTGTCTTTTTTTCAGCTCTGGGAGAAGCGAGAATTCTACCATTGAACCACCAATGCCTTATGGCTCTGGGAAATATTCTTCTATTATTTCTTTAATAGTATTCTTCCTTCTGTTTTCTTTTTTCCACTCTCTTCTCTGTAATGTCTGTTTTAACTAATTTTAGATGTCCTGGATTGATTTTTCATTCAAATTTGATTTTTCTCTCAATAATCCATCTCTTCATCTTTTCTGCTCTACATTCTAGGATATTTCCTTGACCTTTACTTTCATCGTTTCTATTAAATTTTTGGCAGCCATTTTTTAAATTCCTAATAATTCTTTTTTATCTACCCTATTTTTTTCATAGCTACCTGTTCTTTTAATAATGAGAATTGAGAAGATACTATAAGGATATTAATTGGAATTTTCTTTTAACTTGTTTTATCTGTTCCTTAAATGATCCTTTCGATCTGTTTTATTTGCTCCTCTGGTGTTTTTCTCTTAGGTGTAGTTCTTTAGTGTCTGGTGGCCCTTGATTCTTCATAGCTAAGAATTTAGTACTAGGCTATGTTATATTGGTAGTTGCATACATTTTCTCTCTATATGTGTAGTTCTGTTCCCTATCTGCTCACACCTGAATTAATGCTGGGGGAGGGGGGATATAGGGCCCCCAGGGGTATCAAAAGGCAGGTAGCCTTGGTCCTTTACCCATAACTAAAATAATGGGGCTTTATTCTGGGGGCTCCACCACCAACAGTAGGACAGGCACATAGTTCTGGATTTCATAGTTTCAGTTTTTGACTTGGAGGTAAAAGCATGGGGATAAGATGTGGTGTGGGAGGGTCGTACTAGAACAAGAATTCTAGTAGAGTTCTGAAAATATGCCACCTGATTTCTGCCTGTTGCCACTCCGAGCTCAAGTTTAGAGTCCCTCTGTGGCTTTGTGGGATGGAAAAAAGAAGACATGTTCTACCTTTTTTGTAGGTTTCTCTCTTATTCTTGTTGAGGCTCTTGTTCTAGTTTATTCCTGAAATTCATTGAACCCTTTTTTTTTTCCACTGTTTTTCCTTCTTCCTGTTTTCAACCCTATTATAGATTTAGTGCCCAGTACTTCAACACTGTGTTTTTTATTTTTTTGAGTGGAAAGGTTAATGCGTATTTTTAATCCACCATCTTGAACTAGAAGAAGCTTGCTTGTCATTTAAGTCTAGCTCAAATAGCACCTGTCTCTTAAGACTTTTATAAATGATGCAGTTAAAAAACTGTGTTATTACTTCTTTCATGAAACTTATTTTATTGTACCTTTTCTACCTCATTCTACATTGGTGTATTTATCTCTTTTCACTCTCCTCACCTTCTTTCTCCTACTTCAAGTCATACCTCTACACAGTTGAGAGCAGTGATTATGAGTCTGTAAATTATCATCAGTGAACTCTTTTTTCAGTACCTTACAATGATAATTGCAGAGTAAATGCTCAATCAGTATTTGTGGACACTTCAAAATATGGGAAGATACCATCAAATTCTTGGCTGGGGACAAAAGTTATGTTATATATTTTCATAATTTGTTTTGTGTTAAAGCAGGTTCAGCTGGAATACAGGACCATTACATACTGAAATTTAAAAGTCATAAGAATTTGGTTTTAGACAAACTCAGTCACCTGTTGTGTGACTTTGTTGCCTCATCTTTAAGATGGGGATAACAATCCCAGTTCTACTCCAAAGTTGTGAAAATTTAATGAGATAATATATGAAAAAATACTTTGTAAGCTTGAAAACACTAAACAAAGTGTTGTCAGTATTTTTAGTTTTGTTTTTAACCTAAGACATATCTTGATAGTATAATCCATAACAAACTGGGCTTTTAAATTGCTGATATTCTTGTGTCCTGGGTTCTATGTAAATGCAAAGTATACATTTCCCCATTGCAACTGGCTTATAAAATGATTGAGGGTAATATTCATTAAGATTTTGTGAGTCACTATTAAAGAATGGCCACACAGAAATTAAACTCATAATGTAGTTCCTGCCCTCCTGGAGTATAAAGTTCAGAGAAAATATTTAAGTGTTTTTCTGTTTGACTATTTTTATTAGATTTATATTTTCAATTTAAAAATAAAGGGAGGGCTTCCCTGGTTGCAGAGTGGTTGGGAGTCCACTTGCCAATGCAAGGGACATGGGTTCCAGCCCTGGTCTGGGAAGATCCCACATGCCATAGAGCAGCTAAACCTGTGCGCCACAACTACTGAGCCTGCGCTCTAAAGCCTGCAAGCCACAACTACTGAGCCCGTGTGCCACAACAACTGAAGCCCACGCGCCTAGAGCCCGTGCTCCGCAACAAGAGAAGCCACTGCAATGGGAAGCCCGTGCACTGCAACGAAGAGTAGCCCCCACTCGCTGCAACTGGAGAAAACCCACGCACAGCAACAAAGACCCAGTGCAGCCAAGAATGAATACTAAATAAATAATAAATAAATAAATAAATAAAAATAAAGGGAATAGGAAGAGGAAAGAGGCACTGTCATGTTTAGAAATGTCTAAAGCCATAATGTCAACATTTCAATCATAAAATTATCAGTAAAAATGCTTGATTTGAGTGATTAATCAGGAAATAGTTGAATTAATATAAAGTCAGGAAATTAATGTTCTGTGTAGGTATTGAAAGATTTTATTTTTGCTTTGGTGACAGAGTAATGTCATGATCTGTGACTCAGTGCTTGATAAAACCTTTAGCATTCTCTGAAACTATTTTCCTCTTTACCGTTTTTAAAACTTTCTGGAATTTTTTGGGTTCATAGAGTTATAGAATAGAACTAGTATCTAATTCAGAATCAGTCTAGTTCTGACTCTGTCTATTGATTGATTGATTGATTGACTGTACACGGGCCTCTCACTGTTGTGGCCTCTCCCGTTGCGGAGCACAGGCTCCGGACGCGCAGGCTCAGCGGCCATGGCTCACGGGCCCAGCCGCTCCATGGCATGTGGGATCTTCCCGGACTGAGGCATGAACCCGTGTCCCCTGCATCGGCAGGCAGACTCTCAACCACTGCGCCACCAGGGAAGCCCTGACTCTGTCATTTTAAATAGCTTGTCACCCTGGGTCTGTAAGGCGTTATTGTGTGTTAGTGTCTTTATATGAAAAGTAGGAACAATGATTCTTTTTTAGGCTTAGTATGATAAGAATTTTACAGAGTTCTTATTTTCAGGTGTTAATTTCATTTTGAGATAAGACCTATCTTTTTTTCAAGGAAATTTGTATTAAGAATATGTTATATGTAAAGTAGTTTGAAAAGTATAAAGTCCTGCATGTATTTCAGGTATAATGATTCAGTACTTATTCATAATGCCATAATCATGGCTAGAAGAGACCTTGGAGAAATTTCGGATTACCATCTCATTTCATGGTGTGCTTCAAGTAATCTTTCAAGTTCATAGATGCCATATGAACTTGAGAGGCCCGCATACCACCAAAAAAAAAAAAAAGAAAGAAAATATAATTTTGTTTATTTTAGTTAAGTAGTAGCATTGTTGACATGGTAACTGCAAGTTTTACTGTGACCTACAGATTTTTAAAAATATACTTTGATACTAAGTGATTTGCAATAACTTTATTTTCTTTCTTAAATGTGTAGATCTTCAATTTTTTTGTGTGTATTTTTCTGATTTCTGCTCATAGCAGCTTTTCCTGACCATGGTGAATTATAATCCACTTTTTTTTTTTTTGCTGTGCGCGGACCTCTCACTTTTGTGGTCTCTCCCGTTAGCGGAGCACAGGCTCCGGACGCACAGGCTCAATGGCCACAGCTCACAGGCCCAGCCGCTCCACGGCATGTGGGATCTTCCCGGACCGGGGCACGACCCCATGTCCCCTGCATCGGCAGGCGGACTCTCAACCACTGCACCACCAGGGAAGCCCTAATCCACTTTTAATAAATCTACATAACATTTTTTTCTCAGAACTGGTTCATTACCTCGTTCATCTGAACAGTTACTGGGCCACAAAGAGGGTCCACGGGATTCAGTCACATTATTGGATGCTAAAGAATTGCTGAAATTCTTTACCTCAGATGGATTACCAATTGGAGATCTTCAACCTTTACAGATTCAGAAAGGGTAAGTTATAAACTGACAATTTCAACTAATTTTTAAGCAATCATTTAAAAAACACATTGCCTCTCATTTCTTCAGTTAATTAATGCTCTGTGACACTTTGACAAATTCTACAAGTTTGAGCCCAGCATTTATCAATTGGCCTTAATCCTCACATTTTACCTTAGCCAAATGTCGTACTGTTTTGTAGTATTGACTATAAGGGAAACAGGAATAATAAAAGCAACCTCAGCATATTTCTCTTAGAAATCAGCTTCTACTTTGTATACAGATGGCAATACTTTTTAAGAAAAAATTGTAATTTGACTTGCAAATATTTTTTTAAATTCTCTTTTCTGTATCACTTTCTAGTTTTGATTTTGCCACTACTTACTGTGACACTGTCAGTTATGTCTAATAGCAAAAAGGACAGCCTTTCAACTGAAGAGAATGGGGAAGTGTAATAAAAATGCTTTCAAAGCTATACCATTACCAAGGAAGAACTCAGTGTCTACATGAATAATTTACAACTAACTTGACTTCCAAGAAAACTTCCACTAAGTTACTAATTAATTCTGGATGTTACTGAAGTTTACTTAATTACAGATAAAATTATGGCATCATACACTTGTGAGATTTTACTAATTTGTTCACTACCCCAATTTCTTTTTTCTAATCCATTATTCTGAGAACCTTCCAAAGGACCTTAAGAATTATAGAACATTTTGATTACTTTTTCAAAGCTTGTTTTGGCAAATATTGAATTTAAGGGTTAGGAAAGGATTTATTTGAAAATAGTTAGCTTTCAAAACTAATGTTAGAGCATATTGCCTTCATGTTGTGTTCACTAAAGAGAGAGAGATGGGGAGCAACTTTGAAAACATGAGGATCTTAATAATTTGGAGTCTTAATGACTTAATGATCTTAATGACATAAAAATAGTGTGATTTTAGAGTAATTTTCTTTTTCTCATAGCTTTGAGAGATTGATAATCTTTTTTGTGGGCGTCAAGAAAGGGAAGAACTATGTACACATTTTCATCTGTTTAGTTATCAGATTACTGTCCTTCCAAATCATTAAGCGTGAACTGGCAGAGTCAGATGGGTTTGCCAAAACTGATTATGTAGGTTGTACTCTTTTTGACCAGAATGTCTTTTCTAGCTGCAATGTCTAGGGGAGATGCTATTAATTCTTTCTGTAGTTTACCAGTGATTTATTTAGGGAAGTTTGCTATAATTCCTTGATGTTAGTAAAGAACTGTGTCATTATCAAATATATCTTCTATTAAAATTAAAGTTGAAGGATGAGCTTTCATGGTAATGAATCAAGGACCTGCAGACATTTATTAAATGTCTACCCATGCAAGGAACCACCGAAATGCAATACTAAGTTAAACAAAGTACAGGAGTGACTCCTATATATACACCAGAGGAATATTAAACATTGACAAAATACATATGTATTACAGTGTTACCTTTAGAAAGAACAAGGTGTGAGTAAAATTAAACAAAATTAGATAGAGCTGCTTAGAGAGATTAAACTAAGAAATGGAAGACAACATGGCAAAGGAAAGAAGTGAAATGCTAAGTACCTAAATAGTTCTATATTACAAAATTATTCACTTTGATAATTAGTCATCAAAATACTGGGATCATTGCAATTTATTCATGTTATTTATTCAGAACTGTTTAAATGGATGCATTGAATATAAATTCTGGTTTTTGGGATTCATTAACTTGCATATGTCTTACATTTTAATGTAATAATTTCAAGCACTTATCTTAGTACTCAGAGATAATTTTTAATTTTCGGTGGCATATGGGCAGTTTTCATTACTAAAGCCAAGGGGCGAAAATGTGATAGCCAATTTATTCATGGTACTCTACTATCTACTTGTTTTTATGTATACCATTTCTAAGTCTTCTGAATTCAAGTCCCTGGTATTTCATTCTGCCTCTTAACTGTGTAAAGACCACTTGTATAATTCTCCCATTCCCATCTCACCTGTTCTGAGCTCTAGGAACACGATTCAGTTCATTAGAACAGTACCTCCCAACTCAGGCAGAGAAGGAGAGCACTTATTAGAACAACTAGGAGAGTTTAACCTAATTGCAGCAGTCTTCTTCCTGAGATTTTGATGTACCCCTGCAGGTCTAGGTGTGGAGGGGTAGAACATGAATATTTTATGTAAGCTCACCACATGATTAGTTCCAACATACCTGCTGATTGGAAACTTACTTCAGAAGAAGAACTGAAATCAGCAGTTAGTCTTTTTATCCTCTGATATTTAAAAGGTCACTGATTCTTAAAGTAGGTGTCAAAATGACTTCATTCCCAGGCAAAGAAAACTCTGCATTCCGCATGTGGTTATAGGAGGAAGTAAATAGTTCTTTTGTCACTAAAGATTGGAGTTTGACTTTATTCCCCTGGAAAAAAGAATTTAGCTAAATTCATAAACATTTTCCTACACCAAAAAAAAATATTCTTCAGGAATAATGCTGTTTCTTGAACTTGCACTAGAAATCATTTTCTATTCTTGATTTAACCATTTCTCAGAATAGTTTTGTGAAGTAAGTAGTATGGTAACTTCCGAAACTTGGGACACAGAAAATGTAAGTGACAAAACCCATAGGCTTAACCTCACTTCATTTCCTTCTTTGTCCCATATGAGATCCAGTTATAGAGAAGGAAGTCAGATTTCCTTCTTTAGACAGTTTCTTGAACTTTCTCTTCATCACTAAATAAACTTTAAATACAAATGAAAAACTTTTTGTTTCAGGGAAAAGACTTTTGTCCTGACACCAGAACTTAGTCCTCGGAAACTTCAGGGTTTACCTTTTGAAAAAGCCTCAGTATGTCATTATCATGGAATTGAGTGAGTTTTTTATTTTCACTTTACTCTTCTGTGTGTTGTTGATGTAGCTTATCTTAGGTGAGTGTAAAGAGTGACTGTAATAAAATGATATAAATTGGGACAGAGAAGCAAAGAGAAAGTATGTCCAAAAAAACTCAAAAAACTAAGCAGTACATACACAAATAATTTGTCTTCTGTTGGAAAAAAGTCATTTGATGATTAATCAGTTTTACATTTAAACATCCTATTATTAGTTACTAGATATTTTAGTCAAAATTATTTTAGTCCCTACATTGTAAATGTGTATTTATACTACTGGTCACATTAATATTCCCTGGTCATTGTAATTGCTCAGAAACTGTTAGATAAAATGCATTCTCATTTGCAACATGTTAATTATGTGTACATTTTTATGGAATTCTAATTGACCAGATGAATGAAATTTCCAAGGATTCTCTTGCTTAGAGGTATTAGGAGTTCCGGAGGTCATGTGCACATCTACCATTTTCACCAGGACAAGAAATGGAATGATGGAGATAATGTATTTTAGGTTAAATTTTCAAGACCTTAGTGACAACAGGTCATTCTAGGAATGTTTAGGTTTCTTGTTATGCTTAAATAAGATTTATTTTATTTAAAGAATATGTAAAGTTATATCAAATTTGATACTAGAAGCAAAAATTTTTGGTTACTTTATTTTTGAGCATCAAAATTAAACTCTCCGTTAAAGTCAGGGGCAAGAAAAAGATACCTGCTCTGACCAATTTTTTCTTTTTAATCATTTTTCTATATGTTCTAGCCAATCAGTTAAAATAAGGAAAACTAAAGAGTTTAAAAGAGTTACATGTAGTAAAACGGATACCAAAAGGTTTTTTTGTATTTGCCTTTTATTTTGCAGAGAAGAGACCTGAAAGACTTAGAAGTAGTAGAATTTGGTAAGGTAGCCAGTTATAAAATACATATAAAAGACACAAGTTTTCCTTTAAACTAGCCATGTCCAGTTTTTAACAGGATGAAAATGATCCCATTCAAAATAGCAGATAAAATCATAAATATCAGAAGTATTCTTGTAAAAAATGTAGAATGGGAAAATTTACAAATAATATGTATTAGGGGACATAAAAGCAATGTTGATTACTTAGGGGAAACATGCCTTGTTTCTCTGTGGGAAGATCCTGTGTTATAAAGGTGTTAATTCTCCTGACATCAATGCAAACATTTAATACAGTTCTTGTCAATTTTGAACTTTTGATGAAATAATTCTGTAATTTATCTGGTAAGAAGTCTCCTCTTTCTTGTTTAAAGAATGAGATAAATTGTATCATATTACTAGAAAATTTTATTATAAAGCTATTGTAATTACAATGTGGGGCTGGACCTAAGTAGAAATTACAAGGAAAAAGCAAGAATACATGATAATTTGATCTGATAGAAAAAGAATTTCAAATCAGAGGGCAAAAGAAAAATGTTCCGTAGATAGTAGTGAGAATGTTGATTAAGAATTCAAATAAAAATAAATCTGTTTGAAATGATTCTTTGTTCACGCCGAATATCAAAATAAATCGCAGATGTATTAAGAATTAAAAGTGGGAAAACTGTGAAAGTAAAGAACTAGCATAAAATGTAGGGGAAAATCTGTTCTAGCAGAGGAAGAAATCAAAAAAGAGTGATAGATTTGTCCTAATTTTTAAAACAGTAATGTCAGTTATCAACAGAAACAAGATTAAAAGTGTGGATTAAACTGAGGAAAATATTTTTTGAACATAAATGAGAAGGTAAATTTTCTTTGTAATGCTTACAAATCATAAGAAAATGAGATAAAGGCCCCTATGGAAGAGTTTGCAACATCTTAAACCATTTGTTTTTGAAACAGGAAATAAATATGGCCAATACAGGTGAAGAGTTGTTTTCTTCACCAGTCAGCTTTTTAAATTTACATTAAGAATGTAAATTGAAACAACAGTGAGAATCCTTTTCACCCATAAAATCATGGTGGAGGTAAAGGGACATGAATAAGCCAGCTTGGAATATAAATTGTTACAACCTGTCTGGGGGGCTGCTCGGTAATCTACCAAAAGCCATGCAGTTGTTTATAATATCAGATTGATTAACTTCACTTAATGATAAAATTAGCGTTTACATTGAAAGTTATTAGGCAAGGGTATTTTTCACAGTGTTATTTAAAATAAGAAACATTGGAAATAATGTCTAACTGTAGGAGGTTGGTTAAATAAATTATAGTGCATCCATAAAATAAAATACTGTGCAGCCACCAGAATGGTTAAAATAAAAGACCGATGAGTGTTGACAAGCGTATGGAACAATCAGAACCCTGGAACATTTTTGGTGGAAGTATAACGTGATTTATCTACTTCAGAAAAGGATCTGGCAGCTTCTTATAAAACTGAACATACTCAGACTCCCTGGCTCAGCATTTCTAATAGTCATTTTCCTAAGAGGAATGAAAACCTAACACCACAAAAAGACTGGTAAAAGAACCCACAGAGCAGTTTTATTCATAATACCCACAACCTGGAAATAGCCTTAGGTGTACATCAATGGGAGAATAGATAAATTAACTGGTATTAAAGCAGTACTACTCAATAATAACAAGGAACAACGTATGTATACATGCAACAACATTGAACTTCTGTCTGTCTGAGTATGAAAAACACAGTTGAAATAAGAATTTGAGGACTTTAAAAAGTGAAATTGCCTGCCCTTATAAGCAAATAAACAAATTTAGTTGTGACTCCATTTTCCTTGCTGTAAATTTAATCTGGGGCCATTGAGATCAAACTAAGAAAGTTGCAGGAGGTGAGCACAGTGAATCCAGAAACATGCTTTATTTTCAGGATTTGGGTTTATAGTGTGAGGTCCTATTCACATTAAATGTAGATTATGTTTCTACCTGAAGCAAAGTTCAAATGAAATTTCAAAGTAAATATGACACTGCAAAGAAAGTTCTCTCTTCTTACATTGCCGTGAGCCTTTGGAATCCTTGAGCTTTTCCTCTACTCAAACATAAGGAATATTTGGAAGAAATATATAAACTGCTCAAGTACAGATCAATGTTTACTTAAGCCAAAATGAAATCTATCCACAGTTGACTTGTTTTTCACTTCTCTCTCCTATCCTGGAGTGTAAGATACCATTGATTGTAAGATGCACCATCTTCTTTAACAACAAATTGAATTCCACTGTCAAACTGTGAGAGTCAGTTGGCCACACCAGCCTCCTGTTGCTCTGAACTTTCTTTCATGTATTCCAAGAGATTTGGCAGTTTTTCCGGCTTTCATCGGCATTGCTTGGTGTGTGCTAGGCAGTATCTTGCCTATTTTGTAGTTATAGGACAATGATAGCTTCATCTTCTGATAGGTATTTTTCTTTCTTTGGACACATTTGGTTATTTGTTTGCATTTGGTTATTGTTTTGCAAGAAAATGTGGAAGTTTACTCATTCATCCAACAGTGAATATTTTTCTTCACTATTATCACATACGCACCCTGCTACTCTGTTTCTGTTCCCTTCTTATTTACAAAGTCACTTTTTGTTTTGATGCCAAATCATAGTAAAATCACTTTGAAGACATTTTAAATGACAATTGAAGTCAATATGCACAGTGCACATAATTCAGTTGGAGGCATGACATTATGAACAGCTGTGATTAAGAGATGTTAAAACTGGAAGGAAAAAATCTGCATCTTAGAATCAAAATCTTAGAGTAGAAAAAAGTATGCATGTGGAGTCAAACTATGCATTATTTTTCTCTGAAAAATTTCCTGTAAGCCAATCAGGAATTACATTTCCTCTCTCCTAGAACTTTTCCTTAACATTCATGGTTCTTAGTGGTTTTCTAGATTCTGTCAATCGCCCAGGATAGAAATAGGACTCATCAGTAATCCTTAGGGTTGGGGCTGATTTTTAATGAAATGTGTTTTATTAAACAACAGACTAGAGAAAGAATGTTAGAGAATTGAGAGACCTAGGTTCTAGTCACTCTTCTGCCACCAGTTAACAGTATAACTTAGGAGCTCATTTTTCCCTCCTGTTAAATTAAACTGTTGGTTTATATCAGAGATTTTTCAGTCCTAGCTGCACTTTAGAATCACCTAGGTCGCTTTCTAAAAAAATGTCCAAGACTGATTCCAACCCCAGACCAATTAAATCAGAAACTCTGGGCATCAGTATTTCATAAAAACTCTTCAGATGATTCTAATGTTCAGCCGTGGGTCGACCCCTAAGTAAGATGACCCTTACACTTTACATGAGAGATAGCATACTAAATTGGTTAAAGTCAGACTCTGAAATCACCAACCTGGGTCTGAATCCTGGCTGAGCTACATATCATCAACATAGCATAAGATTTGCTGTGGTAGAAAATGAAACCACTGATGATGATGATGGTGACGATAAGAGCAGCAGCATACATTTATTGACAGCTTTGCTTGCATGTTCCAGGCACTGTTTCTGAGTGCGTACGTGTACCCATTCATGATCCTCACCATAGCTCTTTGAGATAACTGCTACGAATCTCATCTTGCAGAAGAGGCAGCAGTAGCATAGATAAAATTAAGTAGTTTGGCCATGTTCACACAGTAGTAGAGCTGGATTTAAATCCAGGGAGTCTGGCTCTCTAGTCTGTACTCTTAGAAATCCAATATGTGTCACAAGAGAAAGAGAAAACCTCCGTCAGGCAATCAGGTCGGGGTAATGATACACTCCTTGAGTGTTGAACTAAAAGCTTATAGACCCAAAGTTCTGACTCTAAGGAACTTCTTAGAATTTTACAAGTAAAGAGGACAGATAACAGAAAAAGGTTTTAATGTTTAAAGTCCTGTCATCGTATATGTGAAACTGTTTCCTTGATGTAGAAGGGGAGAATGTGAAGGGTATTCCAAGGTCACACATCTCATTGGTGATTTTCTTGATACGCTTATTTGTTGTACTTAACAACATGGGATTTCTTTTTTTTTTTAAGCCTTATCAAAGCATTTATTTATTTATTATTTTTATTTATTTTTTGGCTGCGTTAGGTCTTAGTTGTGGCACGCGGGATCTCCATTGAGGCATGCGGGATCTTCCCTTGCAGCGCAGGCTCTTTGTTGCGGCGCACGGGCTTCTCCCTAGTTGCTGCGTGCAGGCTCTAGGGTGCGTGGGCTCTGTAGTTTGCGACACGCGGGCTCTCTAGTTGAGGTGCGAGCTCAATAGTTGTGGCTCGCGGGCTTAGTTGCCCTGCCCTGCAGCATGTGGGATCTCAGTTCCCTTACCAGGGATAGAACCTGCATCCCCTGCATTGTAAGGCAGATTCTTTACTACTGGACCACCAGGGAAGTCCCTGAGATGGGATTTCTTTAAGTCCAGAAGCATTCACTGAGCAAACATCTCATTGATGTTAAATCACTGAGCAAACATCTCATTGATGTTAAATCAGATTTAGCTAGAAACCAAATGCACACACAGCTGAAGTGTTTGAAGGAAAATTTGTCAATCAGTCAGTAAGGTGGAAATGAGTTTCAAAGGGAAATTTCAAAATGTTCTGAGCTGTGTTTGGTGAGCCAGTTTAGAATGCCTTTATACCCTGTTAATCTTTGTGTTGAAAATAAACTTGTTCTTTCTAACAGAAGTTAGCATTTCACGTCATTACATATCAGCCATGCTGAAGTATCAGACATATCAGCCATGCTGAAGTATCAGAGGTTGGTAGAGATTTAAAAAGTATCAAAACAGCCACTGTATTATTTTGAAAATAAGCCAGAGGATTAACTTGATCTGTTGCCCAGAAACAGTCAAAGAGGAATCAGATTGTACTTCAAATTTTTTTAATTTTTTGCCATGTTGTGTAGCAGGCTGGAAAAAACTGAACTTGTGAGGGAAGTTGGCCGTTCACTCAACCTTCCAACAATTATTAGGAAGTTTAGTAAGAACTTTTTAAGTACATGTTTTGCTTTTCCCTAATTGGCAGGGAAAAGCCCATGGCTGCCATGGAGTCTTTGATTTTAAAGATCTTTCTCTTGTTTAGATATTGCTTGGATGACCGAAAAGCATTAGAAAGAGATGGGGGATTTTCAGAACTTCAGTCTCGTCTTATTCGTTATGAAACTCAAACTACATGCACCAGAGAAAGTTTTCCAGTACCTACCGTACTGAGCCCTCTTCCGTCTCCAGCAGTTTTGTCAGAGCCCGGAAGTGTCCCTGATGGAGAAGCTTTACAAAGTGAACTCCGGACTGACGTCTCCCGAGTAAAAAGGAGATCAAAAGATCTGAACTGCCTTTATCCCCCCAAAAGGTGCTATATTAAGTACATAAAGATAGTATCTTGACAGAAAGTATTTTAGTCCGCGGGTAATTGAATTAATCTTTCAGATTTTTAAGCTGCTTTCTGTACAGCTTAAATGTAATTCATTCATACCAGGAATTGTGTTTGTATTGTGAGCAGTTGATGATCATGCTTATAAGTTATACAAAGAAATGACTTGGAAAAAACACATTGTTTCTTGCTTTATATGCTAATATACAGCCCATCAGCACGATGGCTTGTAAAGCTTTTAAGCCATGGAACGCTGGCGATCTTATCCAGTAGATTAAGCAGCTGAGCTGCTCTGTTGAAGGGGGTGTTTAGGGATGCAGTTTTTCTGTTAGCTCTCTTCTCACTGTTTCCTACCTACACTGGCCCCTTAAACAAGGGGTTTCATGAGGTACCATTTTTGATTGAACCTGGGCTATGGCAGTGAAAGCGAGGAGTCCTAACCACTGGACCACCAGGAAATTCCCATGAGGTACCGTTTTGAAACAACTTGTTTCATATAAAATATAGCTTTAAAGCCTACATAATAATATATGAAAAATGAGATCTTTCTAGCTAATTTATTTGCTAGCTAAATAAAATATCCAAATACCTGAACAGAAATTAGAAGCTTATGAGATAAACACTCTAATTTCTATTGAATTTATATATCTTTAGAACCTTTGTCAAATTTAGGTCTTTGACACCTAAAACAAACCTTAAATTCTTATTATATGTAAATCTTTCAAAAAGTATCAAATATCTTAAAGTGAAACTTTCAAATCTTCTTTTAAACAGTGAAAATTGTTAGAATACTTTTTCCCTGATGGGGAATAACTAAATTATTTTCATGAGGACTTTACAAGTTCATGGTACTATTTACATGCGATAAAGCTAAAAAGCAAATCCATTAATATTTAGGATACTGTATTTTGTAATAATATTTTTTATTTCTGACTGTGACTGATAGATATGTGTTCCAGACAAGAAAGTACACTGTGGCCTCTAGGTTAACAGAATTGAAAAATATGAGACCCTATCTTGTAACAGGAAATTTAAACATTCTAGAAAGATTGAAACAAGAGCTACTTTTATAGTTTTATTTCTGTTTGTTTTAACACTGTTATTTATTTTGCTCAGGTAGTTGCATAGCTACAACAAGCATGATTATTATGGTTTCTTCATCAAAATTATCTTAATAGAAAAGTATAAGTACTTGGCAGATGAGTACTGGATCTATAAATAGCATTGCCTGGAGTGCCATCCCTGATTTATGTGAGAAATTGTAAATTAACGGGGAGGGTGACAGTAATGTTGCTAGTTGCTTTTCCTATTAGCTTTTAATATTAGCTGAAATCCTAGAATGTTATTCATTGCCTTCCGTGTTCTAGTCACTCATTTGAAGAACTAAGGGAGCAACTGTATAATATGATGTCGACTGCTTATCTAAGGCAGTAGTAGCAAGAAATTGTGTTTGCTTTTCTTGGGTTTATATGTCAGTGGTTATGGTTGTAACATTTAAGACAGAAAATGGACTTCATTGTTGATTCACTTAATCTGCATTTTTATATTTCCCCCCCATTAGACTTGTGAAATCTGAAAGTTCAGATTCTCTTCTTTCTCAGAGAAGTGGCATTACTAATCATCATCATCATGCAGTGACATCCAGAAAGCCACGGGCAGAGAGATCGTTATCTGTGACTCGTCCATCTCTTCCAGTTCTTAGCAGTGAAACTCCCAAAGTCACTACAAATGCCAGTTCAGGTCAAAAAAGTGTGCCTGAACCAAAAACATCGAGGCCCAGTAAGGAATCAAGATCACAGAAACACACACGGGTAAAGATTTATTTCCTGACTCTCTTAGTTCTGCACGGGAAGAAATTTCTTCATTTGATTCGTTTTAAACGTTTGTCTAAAAATTTTATGAATGAAATGAAATGGTATCTTTAATTTACTTTAAAATAATTCAGGGGAGTTCCCTGGTGGCCTAGTGGTTAGGATTCTGGGCTTTCACTGCCTTGCCCGGATTCAATCCCTGGTCCAGGAACTGAGATCCTGCAAGCTGTGTGGTATGGCCCAAAAAAATGGAGTAAAAAAAAAATTCAGTGCAAGAAGGATAATGGAAAAGTGAGTGGGGGCATATAAGTGAAACAGAAAGAGCCACAAATTGATCCTTCTTGAAACTGGTAGTAGATATATCGAGATGAGGGTTTGTTACAAATATTCTCTTTACAGTGTTTGACATTTTCCATAATAAAAAATAAGTACACACCTATATATCCCTGCTGTGTGTACCTTTTACACTCAGATTTTGATTCAGAACTCAGGATATGAATTCCTCTCTTCAGATACTCTAGTCCTCTCTTCCTGACAGATAGCCTGCGACACGTGTGATCGTGTCACTGTTTCAGATCTCCTTTCTTCTAGATGCTTTTGTCTTAATGAGCTTATCTATCTTTAGCATAGCTACATGGTTCTGTGATTCACAGAACTTAACTCTAAAGCTGAAATAATATGTTTGTACCTTTTCCAAGACATATTAGTTGTATACTATGTTCTGTTCAAGATATTGAAAGAAGTAGTTACTGAAACCCTGAAGAAACACAGGATTACTGAGGCTCATGAATGTTTCACGGCTTGCAGCCAGCGTCTCTTTGAGATCTCGAAGTTCTATCTAAAGGTACAGTGTCTTCTCTACTGATGGCAAAATCGAGGTCAAGTTCTAATGTTCCTATTTGACACAAGATAATATTGACTGAGTATCTTTTACACTGATAGCTTATTGCCAATTTTTTTTAATGGAGGTAGAAAAATTGGAGTCAAAAAGTTTATATTTGATTTATTTGATTTTAGTTCTCAGATGTAGAAAACTGCACTTTAACTGGTATCCTCAGTGTTTCCCTAACAAGCCTTTGACTTAAGTTGATAATAAGCTTCCACTTACTTTATTCAACTTATTCAAGTAATTTTAGTATATAGTGAAACTACTGGAGGGAGTATCGAAGCACCCAGCTTCTAATTTTGGATCCATTATCTGCTTGTTGTAAGACATTGGACAGATCGCCCATTCAGATGACAATTTTGTAAAACTTAGATGGTGTTAGATTAGTTCCAGTTTTCAGAGTTTCTGACTTGAATCACAATTTTATATGGGTTCCTGATTAAAACTGCAGATGGACCGCATGTATTCGATTCCCTTCCCTTCTAAAATCTCTCAAGAAAGACAGTATTGAAAGTACAAAAACTAAGAAAAGAGGAAAGGAGAAATGTAGAAATGTTTTCATACATTGTTGAACCAAAAAAAACACATGGAAGCATGGTATAACAGAGTAGAAGAAGTGACAGCCTAAATGTCTGCCTGGGGACACCTGTGAGAGGCAAGCCAGTTCAACAGACACGGTCTCTGACCTGCTCAGGTCTTGGAGACACCAAGTATCATGGAAAGCAGGAGCAAGGTGCCAGGTGAAAAAAAAGAGGAGTTAAATAGAGATCTACAGAGTGAACTGGGGAGCCTTCAGTTTGCTCTGCACGCTTTTCCCCCACAATGTTAACTACAGATAAGTATATTATACATAGTTTTATCCTCACCACCCCCCACCCCACCCCTGCGACAATGCAGGAAATAGTCTCTGAAGAAAAAAGAATTGGAGGCCACGGTAAAAAGCCCAACTGGCCCCTTATTCACCTACCTTGTAAAGATACCAATGAACAAGCTCTGTACAGACAGAGCTTCCAGTAAGATTTTTACTATCTCATTTTAAAACATGACTGGACAGCCAAGAGTTAGCATACTTTTGAGAAAAGCTTCTAATACAGCAGATGCCAAAACATGAAGGAACAAAGGGAACTATGAAGGAGCAGAAAGCTGAAGAAAACTTCATAAAAAACTATATTGTCTCAGAGAGAAGATAATTGGGTGCACAAAACCGGAATGGGATGCTGTTTCCAAAAACTATAGAACATGAAAGCTCCTTAAAATTAGAAATATGATAAAATCAGTACAATAGAAAGGCTGAACAGTTGAGATTAAGAAATTTACCAGAAATTAGTATTAATGACAAAATTAAGGATAAAAACATTAAACACAGGATAAGAAAATGGGGGAATTAATCCAAAAGATCCAATATGCTAATAATAGGAATTTCAAAAATAGAGACTAGAGGAGAAAAAACTCAAAAATATAACAGAAAGTTTTCTAGACCTGAAGGACGCACTCCTCCTGCTGGAAAGGGCACACAGCTTGTTCAACCTAGTGGATGACAGTTCTACAAGCCACATCACTGTGGAATGTCACATATCCTGGGACAGAGAGAATATTTCCTAAAAGCTTCCCAGGAGAGAAAGTAGTTTACATACAAAGAATCAATAAGAGTGGCATTGGATTTTTCTGTGTGCCAGAAGAAGGTAGAACAGTATCTTCAAATTCTGAAGGAAAGTGATTTACCTAGTATTTTATACCTGGTCTAGAAGTCAGTCAGGTATGAAAATTCAGTACAGATACTTTCAGTCATGGAAGGTCTGAAAAATTCTGTCATTTTTTTACCCTTTTGACAAATCTGTGAGAAGATGAAATTCAATAGAGCAAGGGACTGAATCAAGAAATAAAAGAAAAACTAACCTAGACTGGGGAAGATAAGTCCCAATGGGACCAGGCTGAGGGAGCAATTGGACCAAATTGGAGCAGGCTATGGGAGAAGGATCTCCAGTTTAAAAAAATACAATCAAGAAAACAAAAGCAAAAACGAAAAGCTGAAGTGAGAGATTATCCAGGATCCCTGAGTGTTTGAAGAACTTTGCTGTACATTTAATCAGTCTTTCACAGCATTGTGGGGTGGGGGTAGGATTATACACGTGGAAAACTAAGCAAACGTAGTTCAACTACAGGATAAACAAAACAGATGAAAGAGAAATTATAACCGTTATACATTACTTAGCTCGGGATTGAACTATATTTGCTTAGGTATAAAATGCAAACATTGACTATTTACTAATCAAAAAATTGTGGTGCAGCTGTTACTGAGAGGAAGAGAAGGGAGGTGGGAGGATTCAGAGACCTGAATCTGGGATAACAGCAATCACTGTCTAGAACTGTTAAATCATGAAATAGAGTATAAGCTTATTATTTAGAAACATGAAGGTATAAATAAGAGAAAGAGCTTAAAGAATTCAAAGTGACTACTTCAATGGAGCATAGCTTGGAAGTGCAACAGAGGATTACTTTTTGTTTTTAATACAATTGGATTTAAAAATTTTTATAATATAATTTGATATAGTCATTACCTTTTTACAAGTCAGAGATTTCAGTTTTATTTCCTATGGCATTCCCTCTTTGTGGTGGAATGAAATAGCCAAAAAGAAGAGAGAGAAAAAAAGTTATTTTATCTGAAAAATAAATATGAACTGTATATTCATTTCCTGAGTAATGAAGTTAATGTGGCTACTTATAGTTGAGGATGGGGCTTAGGTTTGGTCAGTGCCATTGAGTATTTGAGATTAGAGTGGCGTGGATGTATTTTGGTTAGAGTACTTTGACCTTTCAGGATGGAACTAAATTATAATCTGTTACTTTGAGTTTTTTGTAGTATCTCCCTCTTCATGTTGATACTTACAGAATTAGGATCATCTCAAGTTTTTAATAATGACTTGTTCTCTGTAATTTAATGTGCAGATTTAAGCTGCTGTATTTTGTTACGTTTAGGATCTTAAAACTTCAAGGGGTCTATTTGAAGAAATGAAGAAAACAGCAAGCAACAATGTTGTACAGGTAAATAAATTATTCCCAAGAAACGACATTCAATTAAATTGCTATTTTATTGCAGGTTAGTACCTGTGATGCTGTAATATATGCAGTAAGAATTAGTGAGTGCTCTTTTCAACTTTGTCCCTATGACCACTCTTTAAAATAGTTAATAATAGACTTATGCAAGCAGAATCTTTAGTAGTATTTAAGAGATTTCTCTGTTAACAAAAGAGCTTCTAAACTGATGTTAAGAAAGAAACAGAAAAAAAAAATCCAAAGAGCTGGAAAAATTAATCCATTTCTATTAGCTATTTTCAAAGTTTAGTTAATTTCTTTTTAGTGATGCTTTGAAAGTACATTTTCAAATAAAGGTGAGAAAATAGAGTAGAAGCTTCATCTTGTCCAGTGAGAACACTACTGTATTCCACAGCGGAAGTTCAGCAAAAAGTCTTCTTGAGCAAGAAAATAAAATGTGGGTTTTTTTTCCATTTAAAAATTCATGATCTAACATGTAATATGTATACACATATGCAAAGAAACACATACAATTTATTTTTATTTATTTATTTTTTAAACATCTTTATTGGGGTATAATTGCTTTACAATGGTGTGTTAGTTTCTGCTTTATAACAAAGTGAATCAGTTATACATATACATGTGTTCCCATATCTCTTCCCTCTTGCGTCTCCCTCCCTCCCACCCTCCCTAACACATACAATTCAAAAACATAATTTTAAAAGAGAATATCCTTGGGATCACTCACTGTGCAACCTGGGAAATAAAATATTGTGGGGACCTTGGAAACCCCCAAAGAATCCCTTCCCCACCATATCCCACTGCATCACCTCTGGAGGTAACCGCTCTACTGATTTTTTTGTGTGTGTGATAATCATTTCCTTAGTTTTTTTTTTTAATAGAAGTATAGTTGATGTATAATATTATGTAAGTTACAGGTGTACAATATAGTGATTCACAATTTTTAAAGGTTATACTCCATTTTTAATTATTATAAAATCTTGGCTCTATTCCCTGTGTTGTACAATATATCCTCGTAGCTTATTTTATACATAATAGTTTGTACTTCTTAATCTCATAGTCCTATATTGCCCCTTCCCCTGTCCCCACTGGTAACTGCTAGTAAAATGTATTTTCAAGAGAATATATATTTTAAGATTTTGACAGGTTATTTTTTGCTTTAAATTTTCTACCATACTCTTTTGAAATTTTAACAATATCTTTTTCTGTCACTTGTGTTTCCAATAGAAATGTACCATAATCATATTTTTTTCTCTCCCTAGGTGATTGAATGGGTATTAGAAAAGACAAGCAAGAAATAGCACAAAATCATTCTCTTTGGATAATTATAAATTGGACAGAGCTATTATTTCCTTTTTCCTTCCATAGTTTGAAAATTACAAACAAATTTCAAACTTTATTCAAAGAGTAGATGTTACATCTCTAAAGAATTTCATAAATATCCTATATTTATATAGTTTTGAGGTTGCTCAGTTAATGTATTTTTAATTGTGTACTTATTTTATAGTTTTACTATATTTTAATTTTTTAATATTTTTATATATGTTTACAAATTTTACTCTTGGTTATTTAATTATTCCAATAAATAGAAAAAGATATTTCTTTACTTCTTGGTAAATGTCTTTGTTGTTAGGCCTATTTAAATTAATAAGTCTTAAGTAAGACATTGCCAGTGGTTTTTCTCATGTGTTCCAATAGCGTGATTTATTGGACGGCCCCTGATCTAGAAAATATTGGCAAGAAAATTCACAGTTAGCCATGTTCCCTTACCCCTGCCCTAGAGCCACCACTGTTGAGCTATTCATGTTTATTTGGGATCAAAAATGAAGAAAGAGCAAAACTTAAGAAAATAAGACACAGTGAAAATGACTAAGTACAGACTCCCAGAAAAAAAATACCTTTTCCCATGGCAGAAAATCTGGAAAATGTGGAAAATGCGAAAAAGAGTGGAAAAAAATTCTAACATTGTTTCTGTCTATAGGTAACCACTGTTAATATTTTTAAACATTATGTTTAAAATATTTTCAGAATTGGTGTCATATGTGTGTGTATGTGTACGTGTGTTTATGTATGTGATGTGTGTGTATATGTATATTAATTTATAGCCTGCTTTTCACTTAACAATGTGATATAACTTAATGATATATGATATAAAATGATTTTTATATCATATATCATCATTTTAATAACTGCATGATACAAATGAACCACAATTTGTTAAATCAATCCCTCATTGTTGGACATATGAGTTCAATTTTTCCTTACTAAAAATAAAACTTTAATGAATATTCCTGGTACCTCACTGATTATTCCTTAGTATAAGTTTTTCGGAGTGGAATTTGTGATTTTTGGTAAATTTTTCCAAATTGCCTGAGAGATCAGTTTGTACACCCACCAGGAGAGTCCCCGTTTCCTTTTCTGATGGCTGAAAATAGTGAGGGTGAACATTTTAAAAAATATGTTGGCCGCTTTTTCAGTAAATTTAATTGGTCAAAGAAATTAATTTCTAAATTTCTAGATGCCTTCCTGGAATTCCAAAGCTGATCTCCACATTATCCACGTCAGGGCCTAGACTCCCACAGGGTCAGAGGTTTGGGCTGCAGCCTCCCTTATTTGGGCTTCTGGAGAAGGGGAGTTACAAGCCTTCCCTATACCTGCACGCTTTCCATACTCGGATACTACTTTAACTTAACTTCCATGCAGTGCTCATACTTCATACCTTTTGTGAACTTCCCATAAAAAATATTTCAAAGTAAAAAGTGACAAGATAGTTCAGATAAATTTGAAAGCAGGTACAAAGGAGAGATCTAAAAGGCCCAAAGACTCCAGGTCAATTTTTGGAATAGACTAAAAGTCATGGAAGAAAAGGCAGGCTGAACTGAGGTTCAGCTGTACATACTTTGGGCTGTGTTCCAGGAGAGGAACCCTGCTGACCAGTTGTTCTGTCTATATATACGATAAGTATGAGCGGGACCTCATGTGGGAAGGAGAACATAGGCTGAGCTTAGATATCAGATGTTCTGAGGAGTTATTTCCCAGTGCTGGGAATAATGCCTGAAGCTCCCACTCTTTATAAGGACTCTTTTTTGGAGAAAGAGGGAGCCACAGGGCTGGACTAGCTCAGCTCCGTTATATAGTGATGGTACATTTGGCAAAACTGTTGCCTACATAACCTGGAAAAGAGAATTTGTACCAAATGAACTCATGGATCTAGTTAAGGTTATTTCCAGACAGAATGCTAGAAGTGTCAATGAGCCATTTGTTTGTTTATTTGGCTGAATACAATAAGGTGCAGGACAAGATAGATGAACAAGAGGAGGGACTGTTCAGTTTTCTAGCAGCATTTTGAGGAGATACAGAGGGCTTAGAACATTCTGGATTGGAAAATAAAATGTTTTCCCGCTTCTAGTATCTCTAATGGCAAAATATTCTCCAAGTAAGTAATAGCCTCAAGAAAAAGATCAAACCAAAGGTCTAGCAATATAATTCTTTATTAAGACCTTAGAAATATTTAAAGTAAACTCTCGTAGCAAGACAAAAGGGCTTTAAGAATCTTCAGGGTGTTGCCCCATAGCACTCTGACACCCAAAGTAAAGAGGACCTGTCCTGAAAAGAATTGTGGGTGTGGTTTTCATCTAATAGACTAGACTATAACTTGATACATAGAAAGCCCACACATTTTATTTTTATTGGAGATGTAATTCACATATTATGAAATTCACCCTTGAGGGTGTATAATCTAACAGGTTTTAGTATATCCACAAAGTTGTGTAATCATCACTACTGTCTAATTGCATAACATTTTCCTCACCCCAGTAGAAATTCCATATCTACTAGCAGTCATTTTCTGTCCACCACTGGCAACCACTAATCTGCTTTCGGTTCTCTGGATCTGCCTATTCTGGACATTTGATGTACGTGGACTAATACAATTTATGGTCTTTTGTGTCTGGTTTCTTTTACTTAGCATGAGGTTTTTCACGGTTCATCCATGTTGTAGCATGTATCAGCGTTTCACTGTATGACTCTGCCACATTTTGTTTATCCGTTCATCAGTTGATGCACATTTGGGCTGATTCCACTTTTTGGCTATCATGAATAATGCTACCATGGAGGTTTATATACAAGTTTTGGCATAGACATATATTTCCATTTATCTTGGGTATATGCCTAGGAGTGGAATTGTTGGACTATATATTCAACAGTAACTGTTTAATTTTTTGAGAAAAGGCAGACTGTTTTCCAAAGCAGCTGCACCACTTGACATTTCCACCAGCAGTTCCAATTTCTCCACATCCTTGCTAACACTTGTTATTATTTTTCTTCTGACAAATGATAGGAAATGTGAGGTAATATCTCATAGTGGTTTTGATTTGCATTTCTCTGATAAATAATGTTGTTGAGCATCTTTTCACATGCTTATTGGCCATTTGCATATTTTCTTTCCGCAAATGTCCACCAAATCCTTTTTTAAGGACTTTTAGGTGGGATTATTTCTCTTTTTATTGTCGAGTTATAAGAACTCTTTATATTTTCTGGATTCTAGTCCCTTATCTATGATTTACAAATATTTTCTCCAATTCTGTCCTTCCACTTTACGGTTTTATCTCTTACATTTAAGTCTGTGATCCACTTTGAGTTAATTTTTGTGTATGGTGTGAAGAAGGGATCCACCATCATTCTTTGACATACGGGTATCCAGTTTTACCAGCATAATCTGTTGAAAAGACAGTTCTTTCTCCGTTGAATTTTCTTAGCAACAGAAAGTCCATAAAATTTTAAGGAATTTGTATCAAAATGGAAAGAGACTTCTGAGCCACCAAATTTCAGTGGGCATGAAGCAGGGTGAGAAAACTGTTCAGTTGCAAATATGGACTATTTTTTTATGGAAAAGAAAGACTTTTCAGAAAGTCAAAGCCAAGAGCCCAAAGGGCAGAGCCAATAGTAGGATTAGAGTACCACTCTCAGGTAGCAGAAATGAACCCTGGGTCACATCCCCTGCCCCGGCAAGGGATAAGTGGTGACATGTGCCCAGATGGATTTCAGAATTACTATGAACTAGTGATTAGTCCCTTAACAAAGGAAGTGTCTGCTGCAGATACCCTGTCCCTGCCTCACCATTGTATGTTGGACGTACAGATGGCAGTTAACTTAGGTTTCTTAGGTCACAATATTCTGGATTTTTAAAAGCCACACCCTGAGTCTCATCCCTATCTGGACTGATGAAAATCATGAAATATTGGACTTTATCCCATATTGGGAGGAAATGAGCATATTCTGTATGTAAGAGAAATGAAAATAATTGTGGCCAGAGAGTGGAATGCAGTAGGTTTAACATGGCCACAAAGCTTTGAGCTCCTCCCATCAAGAGATGGAGTCTGTCTCCCTCGTCCTTGCATCTGGGCTGGCAGTGTGACTTGCTTTGACTGGTAGAATATGGTATAAATGACATGGTGTGAGCTAGAACCTAGGCTTTGACCATCTTGCAGCTTCTGGTTTGCTCTTGTAGAACCTTGCCTGAATGTAAGGTAGGCACATAAGGGAACTGGTCTAGCCTACTAGATGTTGAGAGGCCATACAGAAGAGAACTGAGGTGACCCAGTAGACAGCCAGACCGGCTGCAAGACAGTGAGTGAGGCATCTTGGACCTCAGTCCAACAGAATGCTCCAGCTACATACAATCATAACAATCATATTCTATGAGTGAGCCCAGGCAAGCCACAGAATAGGAGATAATATGGCCCTGTGTTCTAAGCCACTAGGTTGCGAAGTAGTTTGTTTTGTGTAAACATTAGGTTCTGTTCATGTTGAAGAATTCATTGAGAGGCCAGGTGCAAGAAGGAAAGTTGCAAAAACTTCACTGATTAAGGTCTTAGTTCGAAGGCCTGACTTGAAGAAGAAAGAAGTCACTTCTTTCTGGACTAGGTTTGCCTTTCTTGTGAGACCCAGAAAACTTGCATAGGAAGCATTTCCTTCACCCCTTGTGCAGGTGAAAATTACAAAGCAGAGACACTGCAATTAATGAGGGGTTGTGAAGATCTTTCCTGGACTTTCCTTTGAGTTCTTGGGAAGAAATAGACTATATTCATCCAAAGAATTACAGTTGAAAGTTGCTGAAAATATAACTGGCTTTATTTCTTGAAAAGAACAAAGTTTTTTTTTCAACATTCCCAGGCGCTGCTCCAAGCTAAGGCAGAATCACAGCCATCAGGCCAAGTGTGAGAGCAGGATGGGCTCTGCCCGAGGCTAGAGTCAGGGTTAGAGGCCTTACCCTCATGCTGCCTGTGCCTTGGGGGATAGGCTGCGTGTGCATCAGCTCCCACTTCTCTTGTGCGCACTGGTCATCCTTGGTTTTCACCGTCCTCCACCTCTGCCCTACTCTTTTTGCTGTGACACTGTCTGAGCAATGTTCTCAGCGTCGAGTCTTATACTCTTGCAATAAACTGCCTTTTTTATGTCGAAGGAAAAAAACAATGGAGGATAAAAGGCCAAAATACAGGTTCCTACTGCTTTTCTGTTATCAGACAAATGTGTTTCCATCACTTACTTGGACATGGTTTAGTTATTTTAATGAGGTATTAGACTTGCTTCCCCTAGTGAAATCCAATTTAGTGTAATTTAGAGGACTGGGTGACATGATAATCAATTTCCAGTCCTATATTCAAATAGTTCTGTTATGTAAGATTTTATAAACAAGTTAAAAATATTATTCACTACTATGAGAACATTATTACCCATAAAAAGAAAACCTTATTTATTTATTTATTTTTTAAACATCTTTATTGGAGTATAATTGCTTTACAATGGTGTGTTAGTTTCTGCTTTACAACAATGAATCAGTTATATATATATACATATGTTCCCATATCTCTTCCCTCTTGCGTCTCCCTCCCTCCCTCCCATGCTCCCTGTCCCACCCCTCCAGGCAATCACAAAGCACGGAGCTGATTTCCCTGTGCTATGCGGCTGCTTTCCACTAGCTATCTATTTTACGTTTGGTAGTGTATATATGTCCATGCCACTCTCTCACTTTTTCCCAGCTTACTCTTCACCCTCCCAATATCCTCAAGTCCATTCTCTAGTAGGTCTGTGTCTTTGTTCCCGTCTTACCCCTAGGTTCTTCATGACATTTTTTTCCCTTAAATTCCATATACATGTGTTAGCATACGGTATTTGTCTCTCTCTTTCTCACTTACTTCACTCTGTATGACAGACTCTGGGTCTATCCACCACATTACAAATAGCTCAATTTTGTTTCTTTTTATGGCTGAGTAATATTCCATTGTATATACGTGCCACATCTTCTTTCATTCATCCGATGGACATTTAGGTTGTTTCCAACTCCGGGCTATTGTAAATAGAGCTGCAATGAACATTTTGGTACATGACTCATTTTGAATTATGGTTTTCTCAGGGTATATGCCCAGTAGTGGGATTGCTGGGTCATATGGTAGTTCTATTTGCAGTTTTTAAAGAAACCTCCATACTGTTCTCCACAGTGGTTGTATCAATTTACATTCCCACCAACAGTGCAAGAGGGTTCCCTTTTCTCCACACCCTTTCCAGCATTTATTGTTTCTAGATTTTTTGATGATGGCCATTCTGACTGGTGTGAGATGATATCTCGTAGTTTTGATTTGCATTTCTCTGATGATAAGTGATGTTGAGCATTCTTTCATGTGTTTGTTGGCAGTCTGTATGTCTTCTTTGGAGAAATGTCTAGGTCTTCTGCCCATTTTTGGATTGGGTTGTTTGTTTTTTTGTTATTAAGCTGCATGAGCTGCTTATAAATTTTGGAGATTAACCTTTGTCAGTTGCTTCATTTGCAAATATTTTCTCCCATTCTGAGTGTTGTCTTTTGGTCTTGTTTATGGTTTCCTTTGCTGTGCAAAAGCTTTTAAGTTTCATTAGGTCCCATTTGTTTACTTTTGTTTTTATTTCCATTTCTCTAGGAGGTGGGTCAAAAAGGATCTTGCTGTGATTTATGTCATAGAGTGTCCTGCCTATGTTTTCCTCTAAGAGTTTGATAGTTTCTGGCCTTACATTTAGGTCTTTAGTCCATTTTGAGCTTATTTTTGTGTATGGTGTTAGGGAGTGATCTAATATCATACTTTTACATGTAACTGTCCAGTTTTCCCAGCACCACTTGTTGAAGAGGCTGTCCTTTCTCCACTGTACATTCCTGCCTCCTTTATCAAAGATAAGGTGACCATATGTGCGTGGGTTTATCTCTGGGCTTTCTATCCTCTTCCATTGATCTATATTTCTGCTTTTGTGCCAGTACCATACTGTCTTGATTACTGTAGCTTTGTAGTATAGTCTGAAGTCAGCCTGATTCCTACAGCTCCGTTTTTCATTCTCAAGATTGCTTTGGCTATTCGGGGTCTTTTGTGTTTCATACAAATTGTGAAATTTTTTGTTCTAGTTCTGTGAAAAATGCCATTGGTAGTTTGATAGGGATTGCATTGAATCTGTAGATTGCTTTGGGTAGTATAGTCATTTTCACAATGTTGATTCTTCCAATCCAAGAACATGGTATATCTCTCCATCTATTTGTATCATCTTTAATTTCTTCCATCAGTGTCTTTTAGTTTTCTGCATACAGGTATTTTGTCTCCTTAGGTAGGTTTATTCCTGGATATTTTATTCTTTTTGCTGCAATGGTAAATGGGAGTGTTTCCTTGATTTCACCTCAGATTTTTAATAATTAGTGTATAGGAATGCCAGAGATTTCTGTGCATTAATTTTGTATCCTGCTACTTTACCAAATTCATTGATTAGCTCTAGTAGTTTTCTGGTAGCATCTTTAGGATTCTCTATGTATAGTATCATGTCATCTGCAAGCAGTGACAGCTTTACTTCTTCTTTTCCGATTTGGATTCCTTTTATTTCCTTTTCTTCTCTGATTGCTGTGGCTAAAACTTCCAAAACTATGTTGAATAAGAGTGGTGAGAGTGGGTAACCTTGTCTTGTTCCTGATCTTAGTGGAAATGCTTTCAGTTTTTCACCATTGAGGACAATGTTGGCTGTGGGTTTGTCATATATGGCCTTTATTATGTTGAGGAAAGTTCCCTCTATGCCTACTTTCGCAGGGTTTTTATCATAAATGGGTGTTGAATTTTGTCGAATGCTTTCTCTGCATCTATTGAGATGATCATATGGTTTTTCTCCTTCAATTTGTTAATATGGTATATCACGTTGATTCATTTGCGTATATTGAAGAATCCTTGCATTCCTGGAAAAAACCCCACTTGATCATGGTGTATGATCCGTTTAATGTGCTATTGGATTCTGTTTGCTAGTATTTTGTTGAGGATTTTTGCATCTATGTTGATCAGTGATATTGGCCTGTAGTTTTCTTTCTTTGTGACATCCTTGTCTGGTTTTGCCATCAGGGTGATGGTGGCCTCGTAGAATGAGTTTGGGAGTGTTCCTCCCTCTGCTATGTTTTGGAAGAGTTTGAGAGGATAGGTGTTAGCTCTTCTCTAAATGTTTGATAGAATTCACCTGTGAAGCCATCTGGTCCTGGGCTTTTGTTTGTTGGAAGATTTTTAATCACAGTTTCAATTTCAGTGCATGTGATTGGTCTGTTAATATTTTCTATTTCTTCCTGCTTCGGTCTTGGCAGGTTGTACATTTCTAAGAATTTTTCCATTTCTTCCAGGTTTTCCATTTTATTGGCATAGAGTTGCTTGTAGTAATCTCTCATGATCTTTTGTATTTCTGCCGTGTTCAGTTGTTACTTCTCCTTTTTCATTTCTAATTCTATTGAGTCTTCTCCCTTTTTTTCTTGATGAGTCTGGCTAATGGTTTATCAGTTTTGTTTATCTTCTCAAAGAACCAGCTTTTAGTTTTATTGATCTTTGCTATCGTTTCCTTCATTTCTTTTTCATTTATTTCTGATCTGATTTTTATGATTTCTTTTCTTCTGCTAAGTTTGGGGTTTTTTTGTTCTTCTTTCTCTAATTGCTTTAGGTGCAAGGTTAGGTTGTTTATTCGAGATGTTTCCTGTTTCTTAAGGTAGGATTGTATTGCTATAAACTTCCCTCAGAATTGCATTTGCTGCATCCCGTAGATTTTGGGTCGTCATGCCTCCATTGTCATTTGTTTCTAGGTATTTTTTGACTTCCCCTTTGATTTCTTCAGTGATCACTTCGTTATTAAGTAGTGTATTGTTTAGCCTCCATGTGTTTGTATTTTTTACATATCTTTTCCTGTAATTGATATCTAGTCTCATAGTTGTGGTTGGAAAAGATACTTGATACAATTTCAATTTTCTTAAATTTACCAAGGCTTGATTTGTGACCCAAGATATGATCTATCCTGGAGAATGTTCCATGAGCACTAGAGAAAAATGTGTATTCTGTTCTTTTCGGATGGAATGTCCTATAAATATCAATTAAGTCCATCTTGTTTAATGTACCATTTAAAGCTTGTGTTTCCTTATTTATTTTCATTTTGGATGATCTGTCCATTGGTGAAAGTGGGGTGTTAAAGTCCCCTACTATGAATGTGTTACTGTCGATTTCCCCTTTTATGGCTGTTACTATTTGCCTTATGTATTGAGGTGCTCCTATATTGGGTGCATAAATATTTACAATTGTTATATCTTCTTCTTGGATCGATCCCTTGATCATTATATAGTGTCCTTCTTTGTCTCTTCTAATAGTCTTTATTTTAAATTATATTTTGTCTGATATGAGAATTGCTACTCCAGCTTTCTTTTGGTTTCCGTTTGCATGAAATATCTTTTTCCATCCCCTTACTTTCAGTCTGTATGTGTCTCTAGGTCTGAAGTGGGTCTCTTGTAGACAGCAAATATATGGGTCTTGTGTTTGTATCCATTCAGCCAATCTGTGTCTTTTGGTGGGAACATTTAGTCCATTTACATTTAAGGTAATTATCGATATGTATGTTCCTATTCCCATTTTCTTAATTGTTTAGGGTTCATTATTGTAGGTCTTTTTCTTCTCTTGTGTTTCTTGCCTAGAGAAATTCCTTTAGCATTTGTTGTAGAGCTGGTTTGGTGGTGCTGAACTCTCTCAGCTTTTGCTTGTCTGTAAAGGTTTTAATTTCTTCATCAAATCTGAATGAGATCCTTGCTGGGTAGAGTAATCTTGGTTGCAGGTTTTTCTCCTTCATCACTTTAAATATGTCCTGCCTGTCCCTTCTAGCTTGCAGAGTTTCTGCTGAAAGATCAGCTGTTAACCTTATGGGGATTCCCTTGTGTGTCATTTGTTGTTTTTCCCTTGCTGCTTTTAATATGTTTTCTTTGTATTTAATTTTTTACAGTTTGATTAATATGTGTCTTGGCGTATTTCTCCTTGGATTTATCCTGTATGGGACTGTCTTTGCTTCCTGGACTTGAATAACTATTTCCTTTCCCATATTAGGGAAGTTTTCAACTATAATCTCTTCAAATATTTTCTCAGTCCCTTTCTTTTTCTCTTCTTCTTCTGGAACCCCTATAATTCGAATGTTGGTGCATTTAATGTTGTCCCAGAGGTCTCTGAGATTGTCCTCAGTTCTTTTCATTCTTTTTTCTTTATTCTGCTCTGTGGTAGTTATTTCCACCGTTTTATCTTCCAGGTCACTTATCCGTTCTTCTGCCTCAGTTATTCTGCTATTGATCCCATCTAGAGTATTTTAAATTTCGTGTATTGTGTTGTTCATCATTGTTTGTTTCATCTTTAGTTCTTCTAGGTCCTTGTTAAATGTTTCTTGCATTTTGTCTATTCTATTTCCAAGATTTTGGATCATCTTTACTATCATTATTCTGAATTCTTTTTCAGGTAGACTGTGTATTTCCTCTTCATTTGTTAGGTCTGGTGGGTTTCTTTCTTGCTCCTTCATCTGCTGTTAGTTTTTCTGTCTTCTCATTTTGCTTATCTCACTGTGTTTGGGGTCTCCTTTTTGCAGGCTGCAGGTTCGTAGTTCCCGTTGTTTTTGGTGTCTGTCCCCAGTGGCTAAGGTTGGTTCAGTGGGTTGTGTAGGCTTCCTGGTGGAGGGGACTAGTGCCTGTGTTCTGGTGGATGAGGCTGGATCTTGTCTTTCTGGTGGGCAGGTCCACGTCTGGTGGTGTGTTTTGGGGTGTCTGTGGCCTTATTATGATTTTAGGCAGCCTCTCTGCTAATGGGTGGGGTTGTGTTCCTGTCTTGCTAGTTGTTTGGCATAGGATGTCCAGCACTGTAGCTTGCTGGTCGTTGAGTGAAGCTGGGTGCTGGTGTTGAGATGGAGATCTCTGGGAGATTTTCGCTGTTTGATATTATGTGGAGCTGGGAGGTCTCTTGTGGACCAGTGTCCTGAAGTTGGCTCTCTCACCTGAGAGGCACAGCACTGACTTCTGGCTGCAGCACCAAGAGCCTTTCATCCACTCAGCTCAGAATAAAAGGGAGAAAAAGTAGAAAGAAAGAATTAGTAGAAGAAAGAAAGAAAGGAGGGAGGGAGGGAGGGAGGAAGGAAGGAAGGAGGGAAGGAAGGAAAAAAGAAAGAAGATAAAGTAAAATAAAATAAAGTAAGATAAAATATAATAAAGTTATTAAAATAAAAAAATTATTAAGAGAAAAAAGACAGACGGATAGAGCCCTAGAACAAATGGTGGAAGCAAAGCTATACAGACAAAGTCTCACACAGAAGCATACACATACACACTGACAAAAAGAGGAAATGGGGAAAAAATCATAAATCTTGCTCTCAAGTGCACCTCCTCAATTTGGGATGATTCGTTGTCTATTCAGGTATTCCGCAGATGCAGGTACATCAAGTTGATTGTGGAGCTTTAATCCGCTGCTTCTGAGGCCGCCGGGAGAGATTTCCCTTCCTCTTCTTTGTTCTCACAGCTCCCAGGGGCTCAGCTTTGGATTTGGCCCCGCCTCTGCGTGAAGGTCGCTGGAGGGCGTCTGTTCTTCGCTCAGACAGGACGGGGTTAAAGGAGCAGCTGATGCGGGGGCTCTGGCTCACTCAGGCGTGGGGGAGGGAGGGGCACGGAGGGCGGGGCGGGCCTGCGGCGGCAGACGCCGCCATGACGTTGCACTAGCGTGAGGCGCGCCGTGCGTTCTCCCGGGGAAGTTGTTCCCGGATCCCGGGACGCTGGCAGTGGTGGGCTGCAGAGGCTCCCGAGAAGGGAGGTGTAGAGAGTGACCTGTGCTCGCACACAGGCTTCTTGGTGGCGGCAGCAGCAGCCTTAGCGTCTCCCGCCCGTCTTTGGAGCTCCTTTAAGCAGCGTTCTTAATCCCCTCTCCTCGCGCACCAGGTACGTGGGGGGTTTCTTGCCTTTTGAGAGGTCCGAGGTTTTCTGCCAGCGTTCAGTAGGTGTTCTGTAGGAGTTGTTCCACGTGTAGATGTATTTCTGGTGTATCTGTGGGGAGGAAGGTGATCTCCGCGTCTTACCCTTCCGCCATCTTCCTGGAAGCCCCAGAAAACCTTTTTTAAAAGAGGATTTTTAAATGCACATTTAAGAAGTTCATGTAATATAGTGGGTATTACAGTTGTATGATCCCTGGCCCCATTTCTCAGCAGTAACTGATAGTAAGAGGCCTTTTTAAAAAAATGTATCCTTGTGGACATTTTTATACAAGCACGAGCGTATTATACACACGTCCATCGCTCCTCAACCGAGCAGACCCAACACCCCTTTACTGTCATCAGGTGAAATTGATAAATGCTGTTCTTAGGCCAAGTTCCCTAGAAAATGAAACAGGAGGCAAGGATTAGGTGCTGATGCTTTATTTAGGAGGCCCACGTCCCAAGGCCTTCACTGAGAGTGAAGACAAGAAGCGGGCAGGAGGCAGGGAAGCAAGGCAGGTGATGCATGATGACACCGGCTGCTGCTTCATGAAGCCCAGAGAGACGCAGCCAGTCACCTAGCAGGTGTGCAGTCACATGGGATGCCTCTCGGGATATACGGTGCATGGTCCACAGGAAGGAGGCAGAGGAAGTTTATCTGCCCAGCTCCTTCCTGTGATCATCTCCCGTTTGGCTCCACAAAGGTTTCAATAAATCGCCTACAGATCAGTGTTGCTCAGGTCATCACCTTTAGCAGCTGCTCAGGACACCTATGCCTTACAGAGCGGCTTTTCATCCAACTCTGGCATTGATGAGAGAACCCAAAAATGCAAGTATGTCTCTCCTTAGCCTGGCTGCCTGGCAGCAGCCTAGGGGAGAGGTCAGGGGAAGCAGCGTTTCCAGGCAAGCAATGGATTGGCTCTAAGTGGCAGAAACACTTAGGTCAAGCACAGCTGTCTGTGGTGATGCCTGAAGTTGAATAAGCGGGTGAAAAGTCTGGGAGACCAGCCAGTCGCATTGAGGGAATCTGAGGAGATACACAGGATGTGCCTATTAGAGTAATCTAACCTACATGCACTCAGAAATTTTTTTTTAATTGATATCCTCTAATTGTAAAGAAGTTTTGGAAAAGCCTAATGATAATAAAATAATACGCATTTCAGTATGGAGAAGCTGGGGTACTACTACACTGAAAGACAAAATGAAGTAGTCGAATATTTGACTTTTAGTTGGATTCAGCATGAATGAGGCACATATAATAGCCGTCATGTGTTTGACTCAAGTACCACAAACACACTCGCTACCAGTGACTTGTTTTTATAAAGTGCCCTGAGCAAAACAAAAACACGACCTTTCTTCCATATGCATGGTAGTTGTATACCTAGAAAATTCAGAATATATTGAATCAGTCAAAAAATGTTTTCATTTGTAAAATGTAGTCAGGTCTAGGCTCAGATCATTATATGTGTTTCTCACCTAACTCAGCAGGCACAAAAATTGTGTGGGAAATGGTTCTATTGGATGTGAGGACTGTCGTCACATTGCAGGGAATCTAACCAACCCTGGCTCTTGTTCATCAAACTGATAGCGTCATACTCCTGCACCCCTTCCCTCGCCCCAGCCCCATCATTGTGACAACAACACTAGCACAGACTTCCAAATGCCCCGCAGTACCATTCTTCTTGAGAACCACTTCTTCTGAAAGAACAAATGGACTTATATATCTACATATCTATATCTGCATTTTTCAGAACTTGCATTTAGAAATTCTGTGCATATTAGATGGACCATTCTTTGTAACAGCTGCAGAATATTCTGATGCATTGGTGAGCCATGATTTATTTAGCTCTATCGATGGTCACGTGGACCTTTTCAGCTTCTTGTTACAAATGTTGCTGCAAAGATGATCTTTATACATTAGCCTTTGTGCACTTCTGTAATATATCTGTAGGACAAATTCCCATAAGTCAAAAGGTACATGTATTTGTAAATTTTTATAGATATTGCAAAATTGCCCTCCAAATTATTGCCAAATATATACCTACAAATTTATACCTACAGGTATAAAATGCCTGTTTTCCCATCACTTCCCACCACTAAGTATTGTGGAAGCTTTAATCTTGGCCAATTTGTTCTTTAAAGATAAAAACGAGAAAGTTTAAATATCCTATTTAAAGCCATTTTCAGATCATTTTATATTACCTAGGAGCCCCCAGCCTTGATTTGTCTTTTATACAGGACACTCACGTGGAAAACAGATTGGACTTTCAGTGTTTTCTAGAGTAGAACAGGGTGATGACTAAATTTGACACAGACGTTAAGTTTTGGCTCTACGAGTGTAAGAATTTTCTAACAACTCTAGCCCTCCGGCAATGGGATGGCTGGCCTCAGGAGATAAGGAGCCTCCGCCATATAGCTGAAAATTTTCAGTTTCAGGTGGAATGAACAAGTACAAGGGATGTTCAGAAAGAGATTCCTGAATTTAGTGGCATATGCTACAAGGTCAATGTTTCTCAAAATGTAGTACTTGGATTATAGTGTATGTGGTGGTGGTACAGATTTTTCCAAAAATTATAATTGGTGTACATTCATATTTTTTAATTAATTTTATTTATTTATTTATGGCTGTGTTGGGTCTTTGTTTCTGTGCGAGGGCTTTCTCTAGTTGTGGCAAGCGGGGGCCACTCTTCATCGCGGTGCGCGGGCCTCTCACTATCGCGGCCTCTCTTGTTGCGGAGCACAGGCTCCAGACGCGCAGGCTCAGTAATTGTGGTTCACGGGCCCAGTTGCTCTGCGGCATGTGGGATCTTCCCAGACCAGGGCTCGAACCCTTGTCCCCTGCATCGGCAGGCAGATTCTCAACCACTGCGCCACCAGGGAAGCCCTACATTCATTTTTATATGTATACACCATGTTGCTATATTACTAGCAAATTCCATATCCTAAAATATCAATACTAAGGTAGTATTGCTAAAATTATAGGTAAACTTTGAGCAATAATGTGCTTGATAACCTCTGAAGTCTCTTCAAAACAGATTCTACAGTTCTAAATCTCAACACTACTAAATTTTCAAATAGTAAAAGACTTCTCAACCCCAGCCTGTTACATTTATTACAAGTAACTTAGACACGAACCAAGTTCTACAGAGAATTTGAGTTTTTGGAGCTTGGTGTACAGGTAAAATCCCATGAAAATTTAGTTAAAATGAGAGTTGAAAGCCCTAAGCCCCAGGTGAAGACCCATCCTGGAACTATACACACAAAAACACACAAAAAAATTGCTAGTGGCATCATCCCCTCACCTCCACCCACTAGCACCTTTCAAGGCCAGTCTTGGAGGCACAGACTAACAGGATGTGTCTTTTACACACCCGTATCCCTCTGTGGCTATTAGGAAACCACCAGCCAGCCCACCATATTCAGAGATGAATATTTATTTAATTCATATATCAATTTTACATGATATCCATAGTGCTATAAACATAGGCACATTTTTTTTTTTTAACTCATGGTACATTCAAAAATTACTCCCTTACCCCAGTCTACTCCAATCCCGTCAAGATAGAGTATCCAGTATTTGTAACAGGGGCCAGAAAGGCCCTGCTCATTAATTTCAGAAGAATCCTTCTGCCCGTTAAGACCTACTTCTGACTTCAACCAAGCAGGGTCAACAAGCATTTGGATAAAGAAACATGCATTTTTCAGCATTTTAATGCATCAATTGATAGAATTAATGAAATGTCTCAGCCTGAGTGTTTTTTTGAATAGGTTTATAGTTTTGTTCCTCCTACTTAATTCAAGTCAGAAAAAAAAACTGATAGCAATCTTCCTGTTGGTTTTCTTTAAATTCCAATGGGATGGTTTAAAGATATGTCACCACACCAAAGGGCTCGCCTAATCACATCTAACAAATGGGCAGCTTCCCACAAAATATAGATTAAGACATCATTCATCGGTGTTGGTTTGCCCCTGAAAGGACAGACATTGTGAGTTTAATAATTCATCAATTCAAATAAGAAACAGATTGAGCACAGAGGGAACTGGACAAAAACAAACCCCCCAAAATCACTCAGTTGATTTGCTAACCATACCCACGCACGATCCAGATGTACGGGTTTGTGTTGTTCACAACATTCATAACACACATCAACAAGATTAAGTCTACAGGGTAAACTTATAACCTGTTGAATTCAGAATGAGGAAAAATGAGTATTTAAATTGACATCATAGCCACTCTGATATGATACAATTTAACTTTGAGGAAGAAAAATGATTTATATACACAATTCTCTTAGTAAAATTTTCTATTTCTTGCTAATAACACATTTTAATTCAGAAAATGCATTAACTTTATTCAAATATATTTTTCTAAAATATAAATATTTAAATTAAACTTTTATAAACACGGAGAATGTAGTTTCTGTTGACCCGCATCCAGATATTAATCAGTCCAAAACTCAAGTGATGAAATAATATTTGTAATTATGATCATTTTGTCTATAAATATATAATAGGATCTCTGCAACTAAATTATGAGTAATTAACTCACACTTCATGTAGTACTGAGCACCTTAGATTACACATTGTTGAATTAAGCTATTGGCATTAATATATGTATTTTAATATGTTATTTACAATACACAAGTATAATTCTCTCGTATAACAACATTCCAGTGATTTTGAAAATATATAATGAAAGAGTACGTTACAATTTACAATTCATCAAAGATTTCCTACAATATTCAGGCTGGGACTTCACTCTTTAGCATTTTAAAATAGGAAACAAAACAAAATCAGTGTCCTGAAGCTGTGTTTTCCAAAATGTATTTTTTGTTTTGTTTTGTGTGTGTGTGTGTGTTTTGACACTAGCTTCACAAGATGCTCCTTTAGAGAGGAGTTCTGTAGCTAAGCGTTAGGAATGGCACACAGGATGCCCCCCCTTGCAGAATCGCAATGTTCAATAAAGTCTTTGAGGAGGCCTGCAGTCATGAAATCTGTTCAACATTTTTTAACTCAGTATTGAACAAACTTTTTTTTTTTTTGCGGTACGCGGGCCTCTCACTGTTGTGGCCTCTCCCGTTGCGGAGCAACAGGCTCCGGACGCGCAGGCTCAGCGGCCATGGCTCACGGGCCCAGCCGCTCCGCGACATGTGGGATCTTCCCAGACCGGGGAACGAACCCGTATTCCCTGCATCAGCAGGCGGACTCTCAACCGCTGCGCCACCAGGGAAGCCCTGAACAAACATTTTTGATGACCAATCCCTTTAATTGCCCCCCGACAAAACACCAGTCAATCAGTGCCCCTTGGAACTTGTATTACATGTTACTTGTATTACTTTGGGGAAACACTGATCGAAAATAAAATGCTGATCTAAAGTAAAACTCAAGAAACACATGTATCTGAGTGAACAAAATCACATTCTTTTAAAACAGTTTTACTTTTTAAAGCTCTTTGCATAGGTATTTGCTAAAATACGGTTCTGAAAAATAACACACAAACCTAACCTGAAACATTTGTCTATGTAAAACTATAAGGGAGAGGACGGTTACAAATACAGAAATTCTAGAGCTAATTTTCAAGATTTGAGAAAAGTGACTTTAAAATCAAATAACAGGTGTGTTTTCAGTGAATTTGTTTTGAAAGATAAAAGCAAAAGTGTTAAATCAGTAATATGCTATACGATGTCTGAAAATATTCTTGTAGAAAAATTTCAGGTCATTATATTATTTCCCTGGAATTCCAAAAGAGCTGTTGATGGGTTTGATGGGTTTGATTATAACATTGGCTCTCTATGTAAAACCCAGCATTAACCAGAATCCTATAAGGCTGCTCTATTACTTGCTTGAAAATGCATGCATACAAGCACAGGCAGAAACAAGGGCCAATAAATTGCTGGGTACTTCCACTGAAAACCACAAAGTGGGGAAAACTAGTTAACCCCGCATGAATTATTATTATATATATATATATCCATTGACAATCTTTTTAAAAAATCCATAATTTGCTTTTATAAATAAAGCTATAAGTCATGGCTCTAAGATAGCAGACTTTGGGTATGAGTGTAGTCCCAGAATTAATCATCTTTCACACACACCACTCTTCAGCAGAGCTTTGCAATTTAAGCAGTCTACTTTGGCTCAGAATCCACCAGCTTACAGCTCAGATCAGTATCTGATGCTTTATTTAATTCCCACTCATCATATGCTAATAAGAACACTTCAGAATCATTCTACATCATTGAAAGATAATTCATTAAGCAAAAGTAACAGCTGTTTCACACTTAAATAAAAGGTGGGTTTCCATTTGAAGTACTTTTCTTTCCTTACCAGCGAAAGTCAACTCAATTAGAAATAGAAAATAAAGCACAATAAAACAAGGGGTCCTTATTACTGGGGTGGGGAGGGGAGAGGTGAAAAATGTCCATTTCTCATCTATACAGCCCTTGCTTACCTGGGTGAACCAGTTGCCTAGAAACTGGTATGATTAAGATCTGCACATCCTGTTCTAATGTTCATGTCCTTGACTGTCATTACTTAAAAGCTATGCTGTGTATTTCCAATCAGCCTCACCTCTTTACCCTTTTACTGTTCTAAAAAAACAGTTTCATTCTGATAGTCCTTGTGGAGTTTTTCTGAAGGTACCCTTTATAGTTGCTGAAATTGACAGAGGAGTCTGGGACTGTTACACAGGACTCTTGGGATCTAAAGCTGACAGTGGCATGCTACATCTGGTGCATCACTGCAAATGGTGTCTGATATGACACTTTTCGGTGGCATTGCAGCCCTCCTCTTCTCAAAGGCAATTCGTTCCTCTGTTCAGGCCACCAACCCCAGCCTTGTAATCTTAGCTGACAGGAAGGAATGAATGATGAAAACAATCGGCTTGGGGCAGGAATGAAGGTCCAGTTGCTGAAATTCAAAAAGAAGAGAATATGAAAGATTTTAAACTAATGCTTGATACAAAATAGTGATTTACACATCAAACAGATCTATGCACTTCCTGCTTTTAAGTGTTAACTGGAGCAATTGTGTTTTTAAATCCTTGCCCCCAGTGAGATAAAAAAATAACTCTTTGAACTTTTTCCTTACATCTCGTATATCTTTTTTTCCAAAATAAGTTCTGTGAAATTTATACATACCCATAGCATAAATATCAGTGTTGCCCTTCTTGACTGTCTAAACCATTTATTTTTGGTATCACGATAGTGATACTATTTATGTCGGATTAGGTACCGTATGAAGCAGTACTAAATTTCACATCATAGGTTTCAGTCCTGGTTCTAATACTTTTTAGACGTGTACATAATCTTGGACAAGTCACTGAAAATTTTTCCCAGGCCTATCTAACTCACAGCGGGTAGAGTATTAAAATGAGATACTGTATGTGAAAATTCCTTATAAACCATAAAATGCAGAACCCAGGTTTTGAAGCAGCTGTGTCCTCACTGTCCTATACTCATAGATTGTTGTAATCACGTACATCACTTGTCTGTTAAGATCCCCTCTAAAGTTTTATCTTTCTCCATGTGTTCCTCCTGGGCTGGCACGTGGTCAGAGCCTAATAGGCTGAATTTTTATCACCTGACCTAATTCAGGAGCATTGAGTGTGTTGCTCCCAATTCTCATCCACTGTCCCCAATTCTGTTCCGATGATGACACTGTTGGGGAATAACAACCTGATCATAAAATAACATCCAGCAAAGTTAACTTGTATTTAGCATGAACCAGGTGCTGTGTTACTATCTTATTTAATTTTCACAAAATCACTATGAGGTAGCTATCGTTACTATCTCTATGTTTTATAAGGGAAACTAAGATTTGGAGAAGTTATAAAACTTTCTGAGATCATAGATCTTTCAGTAAAGAGAAAGCATGGACTCAAACGCAGGTCTGTCTGATGCCAGAGTCTGGGCTTAATCACCATATTCTATTTCACTAACACAGAATGCAACTTTTAGAAGTAACCTTAAAGATTATCTACTTCAGTCACTGTATTTTATGGATAAAGACTCAGACCCAAAGAAATAAAAGGACTTGCGCAAGACAATTGGTGAGTTAGTTCCACACTCAGAAAGAGCAAGGGTCTCCTGACCCTCCATTTATTGCATTTTGTACAGCTCACCTCTGTTCCTTTCCTCCTCCCTGGCACCTGCCTCTGGGGGTTGCATAGCTAGACCCTGGGGGAGCTGTGTCTGAACTTGAGCTTATCAGCCTAATATATTGGCAGCAAAAAATCAGTCCTTCCTAAGTCTTTCAAGTCAGGTTGTAATTACAGGCAGAAAGGCTGAAATTTAGACATAAGTGATTTTTTTCCTCATGGGCAAAAATAGCCTTGAATTTTCAAGCCATGGATAAAACAGGAGACTGCTTCTTGTTCTTTTCCCTGCTGCTAGGGAGCAGTCACCCTTAGGAAAAAGTGCACAGCTGGGTGATGGACAGAGCAGCAACTGAACCAGAAGCATTCTCAGCAAAATGGACTTTCCAACAATTTCTTCTTTCCAAACTGGTGCCTTCAGGCTGCATTTACTGATTGAACACACAAATAAACAACAAAATTTTATAAAATTCTGCGGATCCATTTTAAAGGTTAGAAAAATGACTGGCTGGAAATTGTTCTCAGAAAGTGAGTTCAGATCACCTGTCAGCCACGGGGCACTGACTTCATCATGACTCCTGTGACACCCATAGGAAGAAACCTGGTACTGCACTGGGGCTAGTAGTATTGCATGATCTAGGAGAGTGGTGCTGAAATTTTGAGATTTCAGGCTCCTGTGCTCTTTCAAGTGTGGCCCTGGCCCTTTCCTTCAGAGAGACGGGAGTAGGGAGAGGGAGAATTGTGCAAGGCTAGTAGCTGAGTTAAAATGACTAGATCTTTAAAATTGAGGTTTATCTCTGCATTTTATATATCCCCTGTCCCCGTTATCAAGTGTGAGTCAACAGATATTCGTTGACTAGGAAGGACCTAGACACAGACTAGTTGTTCCAAATCAAGGTCCTGTTTGAAGTTCTACATTCCACAGCTTAAATGAGATGCTATGTCTTCTTGAGAACTATACTTGCTAGAAAGTAAAGGAATGTGCCACTTTCACCCTTCAGTGGAACTAGAGTAACATATTTTTTCACTATGGTAGGCGGTAACGATCACAGGAAATCATGATTTTAAATACATGGGCAATTTGCAATGATATGAGAAGTATAAATGTTATGTTAAATGACAAACTTGCTGCGCTTGTTGGACACTTTTTGATATGAGCTCAAAACTTCTGGGTCCTTGTCTGGCCCTCTCTCCATTCAGGCAGAGTTGACCACTTTTGCTGGGTTTCCTCACTGCCCCCTCCACTCTGCCCCTTCCCACCCCCTCCCCATCTGTACTCTTCATACTCTCTGCTCCTTTGAGACCCCCCAGGTTGCCAGGACTGGTGTTTTACACCCCTACATCCCTGACACCTGGCACAATGCCCAGGTTAGATCAGATGCTTGATACTTTGAAACAATGAATGGTATATCTTAAAGCTGGTGGGACCCTCTTTGAAAAGAATTTAATGCTGACTTTGTAAAGGATCATTTCCTTGATTCAAATATTTCTGTAATATTCCCATGGAAAATGAGACCTAAGTAAAGAACTGTGAAAAAATTGGATCCCCTCACTGTTTTTAAAGGTTCAATTAAGACATGAACCTATAAGTACTTTGTAAATAGTCAAATGCTAAATAAATACAGGCAGCATTATGTTTGCAGGCCATAATGGGTGTACTGCAAGACAAAATATACGAAACCACACTGTCTAAAGAAAAGTGCACTTACAAGCTCTCCATCTTTGCCTCCAAAATCTAAATACAGCATCCTGATTCCATCATCTGAAGACATTTTCAGCTTTTCATAAGGAGCCTGTATGATTGTCTTGGGAAAGACACCCTCCTGTGGTTCAGTGATAATAGAAAATCCATTCTCATAATGTATGGTCAACCGGCACTCCTGGTTTTTATAGGTGCAAGCTGAGAGAGACAGATGGAGACAGAAGTATGAACAATGGAAGTCCATCCATTTTCCCAGGCACTTAAGCTTCTAGTCTCCCCAAACCCAGGGCCCAGCCACCAACTTCTTTCTAAAGTTAAAAATTAATAATCATGCATGAAAATATTCTCCTTAGATTGATTGTGATATTGTAATTTAACTTGCCCTGTGAAACTAAGGGAAATAAACTGAAAGAAATTCCTTTTGCTGGATTTTGTCTGGGCTCTAGCCCTTATATGACCATCTGACAACATGTATGTAGGGAGACGGGTGTTCCGATGGCCTTGTATCAAGCTGGAAAAAACTGACATTTGATTTAGAGTAAGCTACCTCTGATCATCGTCAACACACACACAATCAATCGATCAATCAGTGCCATGTCTACCACCTGGTGAAAGAAGCAAGCAATCCCCCAGTGACATTACCCAAGGTAACAAAAACACATGGAAGAAGTCAGGAGTGAGTAGTGAAAAAATAACCTGATTTTTAATTTTTAAAAAGTTGAAAAACTCATTTTATAAACAGAAAGAAGTGCTTTTTGAGTTTCCCTGATGGTCTGATCATCTTGGGTCCCGGAAAAGCTGCCGCTGTAGATCGATGTCAGGTGTGGCACCTTCGGTGAAGGATTTGGGTGTCCACACTCCCTCTGTCCAGTGTGGTATTCAGGAACCTCAGCTGGTGTCCACAAGGTGCCCTCTGATCCAACGGAACAAAAGTAAAACCTTCTGATCAGGTTAGGTGCCAGCATTTATCTGTGGTCCACCTTGCGTTTAGGAAAAGAGACCAGCGCTCTCAGATTATGAGCTGGACAGGGGGACTGCCACCTGATTCCAAGTTCCCATTAGGAAGACTTGTGAGTGTTTAAAACCCTTAATCAAAAAGTTCTGGAGGGAATTCCCTGGCGGTCCAGTGGTTAGGACTTGGCACTTTCACTGCCGGCCCCCGGTTCGATCCCTGGTCGGGGAAGTGAGATCTCGCAAGCTGCTCGGCCAAAAAAAAAAAAAAGCAAGAGTATCAGATTGGATTTTTTTGCCTCACGAAACACCACATTTAACCGGCCCTGGCAAGTCAATTGGCTCTGGCCTTCATATCCATCTGAAAGCTCTTTGGGGATAGGAGGACATAGGCAGTATTGATTACTCTCGACCAACTTTAGCTCAGCTCAGCTTTATATACCAAACTGAATTTCACCTCAGCACACTTTAGAAGCAGGACCTTAGCTTAATATTATAGGTGATAAAAGCAAAGCTCAGAGAGGTGAACATGTCACAACCCAGTGGTTTAGATTTCAAAATTCAAGTTCTTTCCTTCCAGTCTGTCTTGTACAGCCTTCTCACACTCTGGTGCTCAGGGCACGGAGGCATGTGGGGAGGGATCTTGGCAAAGAGGCTCTCAGACTAATAACTGGGGTGGGGGGAGCCCCTCAGAGTTTGGGGGAAGGAACAGAGTGTCTCTCTGCCCACAGAATGAGGTGGCTTTTAATTGGTTAAAACATATACCCCTTCCTTCGACTGACCGCAGCCATCTTTCAACTTGTAACAAAGGGTTGCTATTTTCCAAAGGTGCATTCTCCAGTGAGTCCTGGGAAGAGCCCCTTGGCAAGTCTTAAGTTATCCTCTCAGAAGGGCCCTAGACCCCTGCCACCCGTCCAGTTCAAGGATGACCAAAACATAACATAGACACGGCACAGATGTAGTTATGACTTCCCATCTCGAATCCTCGTTTTTGAAAGTTTTCACTTCTAACATATGCAGAATATGTGGGTGCCTGAGCTCTAAACATGTTTTTTCCCCCTTCCTCTATGTTTGAATTTGAAAGCTGTGCCACTGGATGGTTTGAATTAATTGACTCTGGTTACTTTTAATTTTAATTGACCTAAAGTGGTATTCGTGGCCTTTATATATAATGTAGTCAGTTATCTGAAGATGTTCTTAATCTACACAGGATAAATTGAACCCATTATCAAGGTAATTGAAGCTCTGATTAAAACATCAGCCCCTCCCCCCAACTCTCTGCAGGCATCTTTCCATTTGAAACAGGGCTGCACTTGGCCATTTCCCTAATTTCTTCTCTCCCACCACCCAGCTAGCTCAGTCCACACAATTCTTTGTTATCCGCCTTTGGCTAGTCTGTTAACAGCCTCATTGTTTTCCTGTCGAGGTAGAGTTCAGCTTACTGAGAGAAGGATTTTATGAAATTTGTGGAATGTAAACTAAACCAAACCCCTTTGGCCATCTTCATTCTTTTCTAGAACACCCCAGAAGTTGTTGCAAGGAGTCTGGACTTCTCTGCAATTACACGTATAACTACATTAAATTTAGTTTTCAGGTGACTTGAGCCTTTTCCAACTCTCAGGTTTGAAACTCTAGTTTTTCGTGCCATACAGAGTGGCTTAAAAAATAAAAACTTCCGTGACACTCCGAGAGACATTTTCAGCAATGTTGGAAAATATTGGGGGGTACTAACTAGTTTCAGGATAATTTTTAAAAGACAGTGATTATCTCAGAGATGCTGCAGCAGAAATTCTACAGAACATCTGGTTTTTCATGTTTGCACCAGTAAAGGAAATGTGGAGAAACCCTGCTACACGTTGACGTGGTCCCATCTTTTAGAATCCTCCTGGGTGCTGGAGGAAGTTGCACCCTAGTGCAGCGCTGCACACCGAGTGGTCCACGGACCAGCAGCACCAGCACTGCCTGGTATCGTACTAGATGCAAATTCTCAGGCCCTGCCCCAGAACTGCTGCGTCACAATCTCTAGGGATAGGCATCAGCAATCAGAGGCTCCTGAGGGTACAACTAAAAAACTTTGTTTTTGTTGTTCTTGTTTTCAGTGTGACTGAAGTTTGGAAACGCTGTACCTAAGAGGTCTTTTTTTTTTTTTTTTTTTAAGGCCAACTTAATTTATTTTAACCTAAAGTAAACACAAAATGTCTTGTTTTTATATGGCATCCCTCCCTGGATGAAACACCTAATTCAGGAACCTCAAGAGACAGATATTCGTTTAGGATAGAGGAATAGTTCTGCTTCAGAGCAGAGATGGAGAAAGGATTTATATTCCACTTAATTAATTCTTTTTAAAAGAATTTTTTTTAAGAATTTTTTTTATTGTGGTAAAAGTTACATAATATAAAACATACTATTTTAACCATATTTAACCATATACTATTTTAACCATATTTAACCATATACTATTTTAGCCATATTTAACCATATACTATTTTAACCATATTTAACCATATACTATTTTAGCCATATTTAACCATATACTATTTTAACCATATTTAACCATATACTATTTTAGCCATATTTAACCATATACTATTTTAACCATATTTAACCATATACTATTTTAACCATATTTAACCATATACTATTTTAGCCATATTTAACCATATACTATTTTAACCATATTTAACCATATACTATTTTAACCATATTTAACCATATACTATTTTAGCCATATTTAACCATATACTATTTTAACCATATTTAACCATATACTATTTTAGCCATATTTAACCATATACTATTTTAACCATATTTAACCATATACTATTTTAGCCATATTTAACCATATACTATTTTAGCCATATTTAACCATATACTATTTTAACCATATTTAACCATATACTATTTTAGCCATATTTAACCATATACTATTTTAACCATATTTAACCATATACTATTTTAGCCATATTTAACCATATACTATTTTAGCCATATTTAACCATATACTATTTTAACCATATTTAACCATATACTATTTTAGCCATATTTAACCATATACTATTTTAACCATATTTAACTATTTAACCAGTCCAGTGGCACTAAGCACATTCACATTGTTGTGCAATTCTCACCATCATCCGTCTCCCAAATTTTTCACCTTCCTAAATGGAAACTCTGTCCCCTTTAAACACTAACTCCCCATTCCCCCTCCCCTGCCCACCTCCCAGCCCCTGGCATCTACCAATGTACTTTCTGACTCTATGAATTTGGCTATTCTACATACCTCGTGTAAGTGGAGTCAAACAGTATTTGTCTGCATCTAATGTATATTGGAGTGCATTTTTAAGGTTAACTTAATATATGTCCTTCAAACAGATTTTACCGTCTTTCTCCCCGCCCCGTGCTATACAGTAGGCCCTCACCAGCCATCTACTTCATACACACTAGTGTACATACATCAATCGCAATCTCCCAGTCCATCCCACCCCCGAACTTGGTGTCCATACGTTTGTTCTCTATGTCTGTGTCTCTATTTCTGCTTTGCAAATAGGTTCATCTGAACCATTATTCTAAATTCCACATACATGCGTTAATATACGATATTTGTTTTTCTCTTTCTGACTTACTTCACTCTGTATGACAGTTTCTAGGTCCATCCATGTCTCTGTAAATGGCACAATTTCGTTCCCTTTTATGGCTGAGTAATAGTCCATTGTATACATGTGTCAAAACTTCTTTATCCATACCTCTGTTGATGGACATTTAGGTTACGTCTATGTCCTGGCTATTGTAAATAGTGTGGCTATGAACATTGGGGTGCATATATCTTTTGGAATTACAATTTTCTCAGGGTATATGCCCAGGAATGGGATTGCTGAGTCATGTGGTAGTTCTATTTTTAGTTTTTTAAGGAACCTCCATACTGTTCTCCATAGTGGCTGTATCAATTTGCATTCCTACCAACAGTGCAAGTGGGTTCCCTTTTCTCCACACCCTCTCCAGCATTTACTGCTTGTAGATTTTTCGATGATGGCCATTCTGACTGGTGTGAGGTGATAACTCATTGTAGTTTTGATTTGCATTTCTCTAATAATTAGTGATGTTGAGCATCTTTTCATGTGCCTCTTGGCCATCTGTATGTCTTATTTGGAGAAAAGTCTATTTAGGGCTGCCACCCATTGTTTGATTGGGTTCTTTGTTTTTTTGGTATTGAGCTGCATGAGATGTTTGTATATATTGGAGATTAATCCCTTGTTAGTTGCTTCATTTGCAAATATTTTCTCCCATTCTGAGGGTTGTCATCTCGTCTTGCTTATGGTTTCCTTTGCTGTGCAAAAGCTTTTAAGTTTAATTAGGTCTCATTTGTTTGTTTTTGTTTTTATTTTCATTACTCTAGGAGATGGGTCAAAAAAGATCTTGCTGCGATTTATGTCAAAGAGTGTTCTGCCTATGTTTTCCTCTAAGAGTTTTATAGTGTCTGGCCTTACATTTAGGTCTTTAATCCATTTTAAGTTCATTTTTGTGTATGGTGTTAGGGAGTGTTCTAATTTCATTCTTTTATATGTAGCTGTCCAGTTGTCCCAGCACCACTTATTGAAGAGGCTCTCTTTTCTCCATTGTATATTCTTGCCTTCTTTATCAAAGGAAAGGTGACCATATGCATGTGGGTTTATCTCTGGGCATTCTATCCTGTACCACTGATCTATATTTCTGGTTTTGTGCCAGTACTATATTGTCTTGATTACTGTAGCTTTGTAGTGGAGTCTGAACTCAGGGAGCCTGATTCCTACAGCTTCGTTTTTCTTTCTCAAGATTCCTTTGGCTATTCGGGGTCTTTTGTGTTTCCATACAGACTGTGAAATTTTTTGTTCTAGTTCTGTGAAAAATGCCATTGGTAGTTTGATAGGGATTGCATTGAATCTGTAGATTGCTTTGGGTAGTATAGTCATTTTCACAATGTTGATTCTCCAGTCCAAGAACATGGTATATCTCTCCATGTATTTGTATCATCTTTAATTTGTTTCATCAGTGTCTTATAGTTTTCTGCAAACAGATCTTTTGTCTCCTTAGGTAGATTTATTCCTTGGTATTTTATTCTTTTTGTTGCAATGGTAAATGGGAACGTTTCCTTAATTTCTCTGATCTTTCTTTGCTAGTGTATAGGAATGCAAGAGATTTCTGTGCATTAATCTTGTATCCTGCAAATTCACTGATCAGCTCTAGTAGCTTTCTGGTGGCATCTTTAGGATTCTCTATGTATAGTATCATGTCATCTACAAACAGTGACAGTTTTACTACTTCTTTTCCAATTTGTATTCCTTTTATTTCTTTTTCTTCTCTGATTGCCGTGGCTAAAACTTCCAAAACTATGTTGAATAAGAGTGGTGAGAGTGGCCATCCTTGTCTTTTCCTGATCTTAGTGGAAATGGATTCAGTTTTTCACCATTGAGAATGATGTTTGCTATGGGTTTGTCATATATGGCCTTTGAGGCCATATGTTGAGGTAAGTTCTCCCTATGCCCACTTTCTGGAGAGTTTTTATCATCAATGGGTGTTGAATTTTGTCAGAAGTTTTTCTCCATCTATTGAGATGATCATATGGTTTTTATTCTTCATTTTGTTAATATGGTGTATCGCATTGATTGATTTGTGTATATTGAAGAATCCTTGCATCTCTGGGATAAATCCCATTTGATCATGGTGTATGATCCTTTTAATGTGTTGCTGGATTCTGTTTGCTAGTATTTTGTTAAGGATATTTGTGTCTATGTTCAACAGTGATATTGGTGTGTAGTTTTCTTTTATTGTAGTATCTTTGTCTGGCTTTGGTATCAAGGTGATGGTGGCCTTGTAGAATGAGCTTGGGAGTGTTCAATTTGAGAAGGATAGGTGTTAGCTCTTCTCTAAATGTTTGAAAGAATTTGCCTGTGAAGTTATCTGGTCCTGGACTTCTGTTTGTTGGAAGATTTTTAATCACAGTTTCAATTTCATTACTTGTGACTGGTCTGTTCATATTTTCTATTTCTTCTTGGTTCAGTCCTGGAAGTTGTACCTTTCTAAGAATTTGTCCATTTCTTCCAGGTTCTCCATTTTATTAGCATATAGTTGTTTGTAGTAGTGTCTTATGATCCTTTGTATTTCTGTAGTTTTTTTTTTTCTACCTTTTTTTTTTTTTCATTTCTAACTTTATCGATTTGAGTCCTCTCCCTTTTTTTCTTGATGAGTCTGGCTAAAGGTTGATCAATTTTGTTTATCTTTTCAAAGAACCAGCTTTTAATTTCATTGATCTTTGGTATTGTTTTCTTGGTTTCTATTTCATTTATTTCATAACCTTAGAGGTTTTGTGGGAAAATCCTGTTCATCCAGAGCAGATACCATCAGGGCTTTCTACCATGATGGAAGTGTTCTAGATTTGCACTGTTTACCATGGTAGAAATGACATCTGACTATCTAAGTTACCCACTTTTCCTGAATGACGATGAGATAAGGCTTTTCACAATCAGACCCCTAGGTTTCATTTTAGTAGGGCATTCAGTGCCTTAATTTAGAAGAATTTTAAATTTACCTTTGGAATTTAAGTTTATCTCTGGAATTTTAAGTACCCCAAATGGCCAGTAATGGAAACAATTTTGAGGCTGTGGTGGAGTAGACGGTGCATTCTTTCCATAAGGATGTGACATCACAAAACCAAAGCCAACAATGCTCACCTGTGGTGACTTCAATAGTGAGTTCAGCTGAATTATGGCACCCCTGTACTATGCTCCTTGTCCAATGTGAGAGGTCCCTGCTGATCTCAGCCCTGAAGAGATGCGTTTCAATACCCTGCCTGGTACCAGTTCGTGTTGCAAAGGACAGATCTACACCAGCCTGGGGTGATCCTTTCCCTGGACCTGAGTGGACCAGCCTGTTAAGAAAAACAGAGAGAGAGAAATTATCAAAATGGAAACTACTGTATTCACCTGATACACCTGTGAAGAGCCCCAAATTGGTGATTTGCTCTCAATTTTCTGATCCGGTACCAAAAGGTCCACTATACCCTAATGTTCACCATGGTTTTCTGCCATCTCCTCACCCAGTGCCTGGCCAATGGTAGAGTGAGATTAGCATAGTGGCCAAGAACTGTGCATCCGGTTGACTATGCAGAGGAATTGAATATTGTGACTTTAACTTTATTTAGACAAATTCAGCTATACTTACTCAACCAGAAAGGAAGATAATTAAGTAAATGATTGAGAGAACAATTTAAATAATGTGGAAAATTCCATCTCCCCCATTCCATTTCTGGGCATATGTATGACCTAGTGAGAGCATGAGACAAGAAAGGAAATCTGTTGTTTCCTGGGTTAGAATTAGTTACCCCCTGTGTTTCCTGTACTTTGGATCATCTGGCTGCACTTCTACATGCATTTCTCATGCTCACAGCCTCCAAATGCAAGCAGACAACCAGGGGACTCAGCTGAAGAAGTAGCAATCTGTGTATCGGTGTTAAAGCTTGAAAAAGAACAGTAATGCTGGACTTCTTGAGACATGGAGGAGAACTGCATTTTATGGGAGATTAAAGGGATTTTCAAGAGTGATTTTTTTTAACATCTTTATTGGACTACAATTGCTTTACAATGGTGTGTTAGTTTCTGCTGTATAAAAAAGTGAATCAGCTATATGTATACATATATCCCCATATCCCCTGCCTCTTGGGTCTCCCTCCCACCCTCCCTATCCCACTCCTCTAGGTGGTCACAAAGCACCGAGCTGATCTCCCTGTGCCATGCGGCTGCTTCCCACTACCTACATATTTTACATTTGGTAGTGTATATATGACCATGCCACTCCCTCACTTCATCCCAGCTTACCCTTTCCTCTCCCCGTGTCCTCAACTCCATTCCCTACATCTGCACCTTTATTCCTGTCCTGTGCCTAGGTCCTTCAGAACCTTTTTTTTTTTTAATTCCATATGTATGTGTTAGCATATGGTATTTGTCTTTCTCCTTCTGACTTCACTCTGTATGACACGCTCTAGGTCCATCCACCTCACTATAAATGACTAAATTTCATTCCTTTTTATGGCTGAGGAATATTCCATTCTATATATGTGCCACATCTTCTTTATCCATTCATTCATCTGTCGATGGACACTTAGGTTGCTTCCATGTTTTGGCTATTGTAAATAGTGCTGCAATGAACATTGTGGTTTATATATTTTTGAATTATGGTTTTCTCAGTGTATATGCCCAGTAGTGGGATTGCTGGGTCATATGGAAGTTCTATTTTTAGTTTTTTAAGGAACCTCCATACTGCTCTCCATAGTGGCTGTATCAATTTACATTCCCACCAAAAGTTCAAGAGGGTTCCCTTTTCTTCACACTCTCTCCAGCATTTATTGTTTGTAGACTTTTTGATGATGGCCATTCTGACTGGTGTGAGGTGATGCCTCATTGTAGCTTTGATTTGCATTTCTCTAGTAATTATTGATGTTGAGCATCCTTTCATGTGTTTGTTGGAAATCTGTATATCTTCTTTGGAGAAATGTCTATTTAGGTCCTCTGCCCATTTTTGGATTGGGTTGTTTGGGTTTTCTGATATTGAGCTGCATGAGCTGCTTGTATATTTTGGAGATTAATCCTTTGTCAGTGGCTTTGTTTGCAAATATTTTCTCCCATTCTGAGGGTTGTCTTTTCGTCTTGTTTATGGTTTCCTTCACTGTGCAAAAGCTTTTAAGTTTCATCAGGTCCCATTTGTTTATTTTTGTTTATTTTTGTTTTTATTTCTATTTCTCTAAGAGGTGGGTCAAAAAGGATCTTGCTGTGATTTATGTCATAGAGTGTTCTGCCTATGTTTTCCTCTAAGAGTTTTATAGTGTCTGGACTTAAATTTGTCTTTAATCCATTTCAAGTTTATTTTTGTGTATGGTGTTAGGGAGTGTTCTAATTTCATTATTTTACATGTAGCTGTCCAGTTTTCCCAGTACCACTTATTGAAGAGGCTCTCTTTTCTCCATTGTATATTCTTGCCTTCTTTATCAAAGGAAAGGTGACCATATGCATGTGGGTTTATCTCTGGGCTTTCTATCCTGTTCCACTGATTGATATTTCTGTTGTTGTGCCAGTACCATACTGTCTTGATTACTGTAGCTTTGTAGTGGAGTCTGAACTCAGGGAGCCTGATTCCTACAGCTTCGTTTTTCTTTCTCAAGATTCCTTTGGCTATTCGGGGTCTTTTGTGTTTCCCTACAGATAGTGAAATTTTTTGTTCTAGTTCTGTGAAAAATGAGAGTGGTAGTTTGATAGGGATTGCATTGAATCTGTAGATTGCTTTGGGTAGTATAGTCATTTTCACAATGTTGATTCTCCAGTCCAAGAACATGGTATATCTCTCCATGTATTTGTATCATCTTTAATTTGTTTCATCAGTGTCTTATGGTTTTCTGCATACAGGTCTTTTGTCTTCTTAGGTAGATTTATTCCTTGGTATTTTATTCTTTTTGTTGCAGTGGTGAATGGGAATGTTTCCTTAATTTCTCTTTCAGATTTTTCATCATTAGTGTATAGGAGTGCAAAAGATTTCTGTGCATTAATTTTGTATCCTGCTACTTTACCAAATTCATTGATTAGCTCTAGTAGTTTTCTGGTAGCATCTTTAGGATTCTCTATGTATAGTATCATGTCATCTGCAAACAGTAACAGCTTTACTTCTTCTTTCCTGATTTGTATTCCTTTTCTTTCTTTTTCTTCTCTGACTGCTGTGGCTAAAACTTCCAAAACTATGTTGAATAATAGTGATGAGAGTGGGCAACCTTGTCTTGTTCCTGATCTTAGTGGAAATAGTTTAGTTTTTCACCACTGAGAACGATGTTAGCTGTGGGTTTTTCATATATGGCCTTTATTATGTTGAGGTAAGTTCCCTCTATGCCTACTTCCTAGAGGGTTTTTATCATAAATTGGTGTTGAATTTTGTCAAAAGCTTTTTCTGTATCCATTGAGATTATCATATGGGTTTTATCCTTCAATTTGTTAATATGGTGTATCACATTGATTGATCTGCATATATTGATGAATCCTTGCATTCCTGGGATAAATCCCACGTGATCATTGGTGTATGACCCTTTTAATGTGCTGTTGTATTCTGTTTGCTAGTATTTTGTTGAGAATTTTTGCGTCTATGTTCATCAGTGATACTGGCCTGTAGTTTTCTTTTTTTGTGACATCTTTGTCTGTTTTTGGTATCAAGGTGATGGTGGCCTTGTAGAATGAGTTTGGGAGTGTTCCTCCCTCTGCTATATTTTGGAAGAGTTGAGAAGGATTGGTGTTGGCTTTTCTCTAAATGTTTGATAGAATTTGCCTGTGAAGCCATCTGGTCCTGTACTTTTGTGTGTTGGAAGATTTTTAATAACAGTTTCAATTTCAGTGTTTGTGATTGGTCTGTTTATATTTGCTATTTCTCCTGGTTCAGTCTTAGAAGGTTGTGCTTTTCTAAGAATTTGTCCATTTCTTCCTGGGTGTCCATTTTATTGGCATAGAGTTGCTTGTAGTAATCTCTTGTGACGCTTTGTATTTCTGCAGTGTCAGTTGTTACTTCTCCTTTTTCATTTCTAATTCTATTGATTTGAGTCTTCTCCCTTTTTTTCTTGATGAGTCTGGCTAATGGTTTATCAATTTTGTTTATCTTCTAAAAGAACCAGCTTTTAGTTTTATTGATCTTTGCTACTGTTTCCTTCATTTCTTTTTCATTTATTTCTGATCTGATCTTTATGATTTCTTTCCTTCTGCTAACTTTGGGACTTTTGTTCTTTCTCTAATTGCTTTAGGTGTAAGGTTAGGTTGTTTATTTGAAATTTTTCTTGTTTCTTGAGGTAGGATTGTATTGCTATAAACTTCCCTCTTAGAACTGCTTTTGCTGCATCCCATAGGTTTTGGATCATCATGTTTTCATTGGCATTTGTCTCTAGGTGTTTTCTGATTTCCTCTTTGATTTCTTTAGTGATATCTTGGTTATTTAGTAATGTATTGTTTAGCCTCCATGTGTTTGCGTTTTTTATGGTTTTTTTCCCTGTAATTGATTTCTAATCTCATAGCATTGTGGTGAGAAAAGATGCTTGATATGATTTCAATTTTCTTAAATTTACTGAAGCTTGATTTGTGACCCAAGATGTGATCTATCCTGGAGAATGTTCCATGAGCACTTGAGAAGAAAGTGTGTTCTGCTGTTTTTGGATGGAATGTCCTATCAATATTAATTAAGTCCATCTTGTTTAATGTGTCATGTAAAGCTTGTGTTTCCTTATTTCTTTTCATTTTGGATGATATGTCCACTGGTTAAAGTGGGGTGTTAAAGTCTCCTACTATGATTGCGTTACTGTTGATTTCCCCTTTTATGGCTGTAGCATTTGCCATATGTACTAAGGTGCTCCTTTGTTGAGTGCACAGATATTTACATCTGTTGTATCTTCTTCTTGGATTGATCCCTTGATCATTACGTAGTGTCCTTCTTTTTCTCTTGTATAGTCTTTACTTTAAAGTCTATTTTGTCTGATAAAAGAATTGCTAATCCAGCTTTCTTTTGATTTCCATTTGTATGGAATATCTTTATCCATCCCCTCACTTTCAGTCTGTATGTGTCCCTAGGTCAGAAGTGGCTCTCTTGCAGACAGCATATATATAGGTCTTGTTTTAGTATCCATTCAGCCAGTCTATGTCTTTTGGCTGGAGCATTTAATCCATTTACATTTAAGGTAATTATCAATATGTATATTCCTATTACCATTTTCTTAATTGTTTCGGGTTTGTTATTGTAGGTCTTTTCCTTCTCTTGTGTGTCCTGCCTAGAGAAGTTCCTTTAGCATTTGTTGTAAAGCTGGTTTGGTGGTGCTGAATTCTCTTAGCTTTTGCTTGTCTGTAAAGGTTTTAATTTCTCTGTCGAATCTGAATGAGATCCTTGCTGGGTAGAGTAATCTTGGTTGCAGGTTTTTCCCTTTCATCACTTTAAATATGTCCTTCCACTCCCTCTGGCTTGCAGTTTCTGCTGAAAGATCAGCTGTTAACCTTATGGCGATCCCCTTGTATGTTATTTGTTGCTTTTCCCTTGCTGCTTTTAATATTATTTCTTTGCATTTAATTTTTGATAGTTTGATTAATATGTGTCTTGGAGTGTTTCTCCTTGGATTTATCCTGTATGGGACTCTGCACTTCCTGGATTTGATTGTCTATTTTCTTTCCCATATTAGGGAAGTTTTCAACCATAGTCTCTTCAAATATTTTCTCAGTCCCTTTCTTTTTCTCTTCTTCTTCTGGGTCCCCTATAATTCGAATGTTGGTGTGTTTAATGTTGTCCCAGAGGTCTCTGAGACTGTCCTCAATTCTTTTCATTCTTTTTTCTTTATTCTGCTCTGTGGTAGTTATTTCTACTATTTTATCTTCCCGGTCACTTATCCGTTCTTCAGCCTCAGTTATTCTGCTGTTGATTACTTCTAGAGAATTTTAAATTTCATTTATTGTGTTGTTCATCATTGTTTGTTTTCTCTTTAGTTCTTTTAGGTTGTTGTTAAACATTTCTTGTATTTTCTCTATTTCCAAGATTTTGGATCATCTTTACTGTCATTACTCTGAATTCTTTTTTAGGTAGACTGCCTATTTCCTCTTCATTTGTTTGGTCTGGTGGGGTTTTACCTTGCTCCTTCATCTGCTGTGTGTTTCTCTGTCTTCTCATTTTGCTTCACTTAACTGTGTTTGGGGTCTCCTTTTCACAGGCTGCAGGTTCGTAGTTCACGTTGTTTTTGGTGTCTGCTCCCAGTGGGCAAGGTTGGTTCAGTGGGTTTTGTAGGCTTCCTGGTGGAAGGGACCAGTGCCTGTGTTTTGGTGAATGAGGCTGGATCTTGTCTTTCTGGTGGGCAGGACTGCGTCCGGTGGCGTGTTTTAGGTGTGTCTGTGAACGTGTTATGATTTTAGGCAGCCTCTCTGCTAATGTGTGGGGTTGTGTTCCTGTTTTGCTAGTTGTTTGGCATGGGCTGTCAGCACTGTAACTTGCTGGTCATTGTCGAGCTGTGTCTTAGTGTTGAGACAGAGGTCTCTGGCAGAGCTCTCATCGATTGTTATTACAAGGGGCTGGGAGGTCTCTGGTGGACCAATGTCCTGAACTCGGCTCTCCCACCTTAGAAGCTCAGGCCTGACACCCGGCTGGAGCACCAAGACCCTGTGAGCCACACAGCTGGTTGGCAGAAGGAGTCTTTGTAAAAAGCAGATTCTGGGGAATTCCCCGGCAGTCCAGTGGTTAAGACTCTGCGCTTCCACTGCAGGGGGCTTGAGTTTGATCCCTGGTCGGGGAACTGTGGCAGGCACCCAACACTTGAGAGAGAGAAGTGTTTAAAGTTGGAAGAACTGGATGAAGTGGTGCCTCAGTCACTTGCTGGTTGTGGAACCCAGGCACAGCCCTGAAATCCGTGAGCCTGTTTTCTCACCTCCACTCAGCCTCAGGGCTGTTGCAACGTCGTCGTGGCTCTGCCTGTCACCCGGGTCTGATGCACCTCCAAGGGTGATTTTTACTGTACATGATTTCACACTGACTTTAGAACATACATTCACAGCATAAAATGTGACTCTCATGGTAAATATTTTCTAAAAGGGCAGAGGAAACATGAGGAATCAAAGGCTGTGAGTGCTGCCTTCTGAGCAGGCACTGGCTCCTACTTCTCACTTGCCCCCTGTAAACACTCAAATCTCTTATGCTCTCTCCTTTTCCTCCATACCCCAACCTCCTTCTGGGAGAGACTCTCATATCAATAATTTGCAGGAGAGAATGAGTATAATTTAGTAAATATTACTTCTCTCCAGGGTATTTGCATATTCAGCCTTATCTTTTAATACGGAAAGAAACACTTCAGTATTGGCTAGAGAAATTCCAGGTGTCCATTCACTTGGTGGATGAGAGAGTTATTTTCTTAGGCAAAGGGCTTGTTACCTCTAGATTAAAAATTGTACAGAGGAAATCCAAAAGCTTATTTTCTCTTGCAAGCTTAAATATTGTAGACCAAAATTATCACTGAAATAAAACATACTGTAACCCACTGAATTTCTAGCGACAGGCTCGTGTAACCCTGAGGAGCTTTCTTTTACTTACAGAGTTGAAACTCAGTGGGAGATGTGGTCTGCAATGCTGACTTGAAGCAAAAGGTTAATTGAAAAAGGTTTTTGGCTGTACAATTCTTTGAAGATAGAGACATTACAAATGGTAACAAATGTTGGCAAGAATGCGGAGAAAAGGGAACCCTTGTACATGTTGGTGGTTATGTAACTTGGTGCAGCCACTATGGAACACAGTATAGAGGTTCCTCAAAGTATTAATATTAGCACTACCATATGATTCAGCAATGCCCCTTCTGAGGAAATATCTGAAGGAAGCAAAATCAGCATCTGAAAGAGATACCTACACTCCCAAGTTCACTGTAGCACCATTCACAATAGCCAAGATATGGAAACAACCTAAGAGTCCATCGATGGATAAATGGATAAAGATGATGTGGTGCATATATACATAATGGAATATTATTCAGCCTTAAAAAAAAGAAGGAAGTCCTGCCATTTGCAACAACATGGATGAACCTGGAAGCATTATGCTAAGTGAAATAAGCCAGACAGAGAAAGAGAGATTCTGTATGACGTCACTTATACGTGAAATCTTTTTTTTTTTTTTTAAAAAGGCAAACTTATAGAAGCAGAGTGTAGAATGATGATTGCTGAGGCTGGGGGAAATGGGGTGATGTTGGTCAAAGGGTATAAATTTTTAGTTGTAAGATGAATACGTTCTGAGGATCTAATGAGCAGCCTGGTGATATAGTTAATAATATTGTATTGTAGACTTGAAATCTGCTAATAATTAAGATTTGTGAAAAAAGAGGTAACTATGTGAGATGATCAATGTATTAACTTGATTGGTAGCCAGTTCACAATATACATGGATATGAAAGCATTGCGTGTATACTTTTGTCAATTATACCCCAGTAAAAAGATAATGCAAAACAGAAGTTCCATGAATCTCATTGAGAGGAGAGTCCAGGAGAGCATGAAGGAAAATGTCTGCTGACATGGGTGTCGCCACCCAGGGATTTAACATGTAGAGACTGAGTCGAGTTCATCGGGAGGGAGGAGGGTGTTTTGTAATAAGAAGGGAACAAGAGTAACTGAGAAGCTTCTGGGAGGTTTCAAAATCTGGGTGAGAGTAGAGAAAATGGAAAGCACTTCTCAAAAGCCTAAGAATTTAAAGGGATTGAGGGTCAGATAAAACTTCATTAAGAAGAAGTATGTGCAGAAAGCGCAAATTCCTATTGTGTTTTCTTAGTTGCTCAAAAGTGTTCTTCTCCTCAAAGGTGTTTACGTTTTAGTTGCTTCAAGAAATATATCTAGCTCTTCCTTTTTAAAATCTTAAAACCTGTGTCAGTTGGGCACAGGTGGCAGGCTGCATGGTAAACCGAAAAGGGACATGGGTTTGGGAGGCATAACAAACTGCATTAGAACCCTCTTCTACAGAACATTAGTGAAATGTTCTAAGAGTCACCACCTCATAAAGTAGTGTTATAAAGATCCAATGAAATGATCTGTGTACCGTACTTGTACAGAACCTAGATATGGTTTGTAATCAATAAGTATTATTCCATCCCTTGCCCCTACCCTCTGTTTCCTTACTTTAAAAATATAATTCTTGCCTCATATGATTAGGATTAAATATAAGAAAATATATAAAGAAAATATGTTGTGATGATCTGGAACCAAACCCGCAATATCTCCAAGGTCAGCCTGTGATGGATTTGTATGAGTCTGTCATTAAGGCAGTCGGAAATGTTGTCCTTAAAATATTTTTTAAATGCTCCTTTTATAGAGAAATATAAGGAGACTGAACCTACCAGACATAAAAATATATTTTAAGGCTGTATTATTCAAAACAGGTTAGTACTCATTCAGGTAGAAATGGGAAGATCAGTGGAACTAAACAGAAGATGGCTGGCTAATCAAAATAACAATGAGATGCTACGTTAACCAAAGAGAAATGAAGAGGTCAAAAAGTTTGGTAACAGATTTGGGGTATACATTGGGGCAGCTTCTACATAAATTAAAAAGTATGTGAAGGAATGTATGTATATTCAAGGATTTTCAATGCCACGTTGTTTATAAAAGCAAAAGACTAGGAATACCTGGTTAAATATCATTATATATATATACTCATAGTACATCATATATATATACTCATAGTATATATACTCAGTTATAATATATATGCTTGTGGAAAGAATGGGCTGTATTGATGTTTACAGAAATGAAACATCTATAGTAAACAAAAGTGAATAGACCAGGCTCCCATTTGTTTAAAAAAAGAAGGTGGGGAAGGAGTAATACACACACTTACATATTTATATATGCTTTTGTGTGTTTATAAAATATTTATGTAAGAACATATAAGAAAATACTAATAGTGGTTGCCCTGGGAAACAGATCTGAAGTAGAAAATTTGACTTCTCCTTATATACCTTTTTCTACTCTTATTTGCTTTTAACTGGGTACTTTTTTTTTTTTAGTTAAAATTACTTTTTTTTAAGGAAAGAAAAAACAAACAAACCTGATTCTTTATGTTCCTAAGGGTACATAAATGTTAAATGCATTAAATGTCATGTTTATACACACACACAAAAAGAAAATATATAAAGGACTTGATCCAGTATTTAGTGCATCATAGTAAGCATTCAATAAAAATTATTTTCCTGATGCCTTCCCTGTTCACGTTCTCACTTTCTATCCACTAAATTTCCACCCAGAGGACATCAACTTTGTCACAGTCCAGGGATAGTGTAAATGTAACACAGAGGCACAAGTGAAGCAAAAAAGAAGTTACACCACCCTCTGAAGAATGTTACATGTTTGTGAATTTCTTACCAACATTTCTTTTTCTCTAGAGAGACTATAAAATTAAAGCCAATAATAACTGGAAAATGCAATTTGTTAGGAATTTTGCATTTGGTAAGTCTGGATATAAGGGAATGAAATTACTAACAGAGTGTAACAAGATATGAGCAAGCCCTGTATCTAGCTGACCAATACCAGGCACAGGGAGTCCTTGATGGGGAAATTCACCGTGTTACAGGAAATAATGATTTTTAAAAAAAGCCCTTTGTGGGGAGGACTGTTGGTGTACTTTGTTATTTGTTTCATCACCAAATTCTCACTGAAGAAGAAAAGGGAAGAGGCAAACTGGATTTTTCAACTACCCAAGTGTGAATTATCTAACATTTGTGTCAAAGAACAAGCTGATTTGCAATCTGAATAACATGCTGAATTATGTGTTCTTTTGAATATACCAATATTGGTTAATGAAACGTACAGTACTGTATGTAAACTGTGAGACAGAGCAAATTGTCTTTTCTGCTACCTAGTGTGCATACTGGTAACAAAAGGATACTTTTTCCAGATGAAAAATCAAATGAACTACATCAGATATCCACACAATGCACTTGGGTACACATCTTCTGGATGGGGTACTACACAGTCCCAACAAATTATTTTAGAAACACATATGTGAATGTGGAGAAGTGCACCTGTACTCATTGAAAGGCTCCAAATATGCAACTGAACTCTGTAAAATAAAAGCTTAGAAACAAATCCATTAAACTGTCAAGCAATTTCATGCATGATTTTATTTCTACTTTATTTTTTTAATTCTTAAATTTTCCTCTAAGCAACATATACTGCACAAGGTAAAGATTAGCTTTACAAGGCTATGGGACTAAAATGAAACCAAATATTTCACCTTAATTTCTAGAATCAGGACTTCCATTGCACTGAAAAACATATGCATTCTGACTCAGTGTGGAATACATGTTTTGTTTGTTTAATGTTAGCGGCAGTTCAGGGCTGGAATACTAGATGAACTCATCTGTGTCCACTTGCATTGGTTTGTGTCTGCGTTAGTCTAAATTGTCCATGTCTAGCTCCTATCACCTGACACCTGCAGCCTGTGGCTGTGGAATAGCCTTTCTCAGAATGAAGTTAACCGATCCATGTGGGATGAAACCTACACTCATGGCCTCATGAATCCCTTACATGAACCTACTGGCCTCCAGCAAGTGAGTCACGAGGGCTGCTGAGACCTGCCAGTTGAAGTTACACGATCCTTTTGGATTCAGGGGTGCACTGGGGGGCCTTCGACGAGCTTTTTGCTCTGTTCAAGCCTCTTCTTCCATCCTTTCAACTGAGCGCCAGAAATCACTCAGAACGTAATTTGGCGATGAGAGACCGTGTGAGGAATGGGAAGGAGGAAGGGGGCAAGCATACAGGTCTGCAGTATCTGTGGAAGTGTTCAAGCATAGGCTGGTCAGCGACTCCCCAGGGATGGTAGAGTTCTCACCTTGAGAGTCTATGGTTAGATCAAAGCCGTCCCTGGACTTTGGGCCATCTTGGGAGAACCACACTTGGAGTAGATGATTTGCTTCTTGGGATCTAAGGTGAGGTAGCGACATTTCCAGCAAGGCTCAGACTGCCTAGGCTGGCAGCCAGCAGGAGTCCTTGGGTGCCCTCTCTGTATGTAAGGTTTGTTGCTCGTGTGTCAATGACAGCTCCTGGGTAGGAAGATGTCGGGGGAAGCAGACTTGCTGTTGACAGCACAGTGATCGGCTGGTGCTCAAGACCAAGCATAGCATGGATCTCCTCAAGGTAGGCGTCCCTCCTCTGGACGCCACACATCATTATCAATTCATTTACCCCACTGCTTAAGATCACCACGTCATCTCCCCTAATGTCCTTCAAGGTGGGAGCCTTGTCCCATCTCTCATTGATTCCTCAGTGTGTAGTATCTTACCTGATTCATAGTCAGTGTCCAATACATGTTGGCTGAGTAACAGCATCAGTGCAAAAGTTTTTGAAATGTGAGCTCAATTTTACAAAGAGAAGCACACACACACACAAACACACACACTCATACACAATTGACCTATTTTGAAATCCTTTGAAATTTGGGGCCAGTGAAAAGCTCCTACTGGGCTCTTCATTTGCAGACTGCATTTGAGAACACATTACAGTAGTCAGATTCTGGATACAATGTACCAAGTAAATGTCAGCTGGATGGTAAGATTTTAAAAGTCATCATTTGGACTTTTGAAAGGGTAGGGCTAAGGACAGAATCTGTCTGCCTGAGTTTTTCGCATCCTGCTGGGAGCAGCCTTTTTACATTCCTCTCAAGATTCTTGCCAAAGATCTTTCCTGATCTGCAGTCTCGGTGGGGTGGGGGGGCAGGGGACTCTGAAACAGCTATTATTTATCTTTCAATTAGTTTATATTTTTAAGCAAGTGTATCCTTAAAAATACGACCATCTGTCTCTTATCTGCAGTGGGGACTACACTAAAGAAACCAAGGAAATGCTGTCTCCCTAGAGAAGATAACTTTCTTACCCAGCTAGAAAAAAATACTGGCGCCCAGGGACAGGGTTTCAAGGTGCAATTCACACCCAATTTCCTTTTTTTTTTAATGTTTATTTATTCTTATTAGTCATCCATTTTATACACATCAGTGTATACATGTCAATCCCAATTGCCCAATTCATCAAACCACCCCCCCCCCCACCGTGGCTTTCCCCCCTTGGTGTTCATACATTTGTTCTCTACATCTGTGTCTCAATTTCTGCTCTGCAAACCGAGTAACCCGTACCATTTTTCTAGGTTCCACATATATGTGTTAATATACGATATTTGTTTTTCTCTTTCTGACTTACTTCACTCGGTATGACAGTCTCTAGATCCATCCACGTCTCTACAAATGACCCAATTTTGTTCCTTTTTATGGCTGAGTAATATTCCATTGTATATATGTACCACATCTTCTTTACCCATTTGTCGATGGGCATTTAGGTTGCTTCCATGACCTGGCTACTGTAAATAGTGCTGCAGTGAACACTGGGATGCATGTGTCTTTTTGAATTATGGTTTTCTCTGGGTATATGCCCAGTAGTGGGATTGCTGGGTCATATGGTAGTTCTATTTTTAGTTTTTTAAGGAACCTCCATACTGTTCTCCTTACTGGCTGTATCAATTTACATTCCCACCAAGAGTGCAAGAGGGTTCCCTTTTCTCCACACCCTCTCCAGCATTTATTGTTTGTAGATTTTCTGATGATGCCCATTCTAACTGGTGTGAGGTGATACCTCATTGTAGTTTTGATTTGCATTTCTCTAATAATTAGTGATGTTGAGCAGCTTTTCATGTGCTTCTTGGCCATCTGTATGTCTTTTTTAGAGAAATGTCTATTTAGGTCTTCTGCCCATTTTTGGATTGGGCTGTTTGTTTTTTTAATATTGAGCTGCATGACCTGTTTATATATTTTGGAGATTAATCTTTTGATGATTCATTTGTAAATATTTTCTCCCATTCTGAGGGTTGTCTTTTTGTCTTGTTTATGGTTTCCTTTGTTGTGCAAAAGCTCTTAAGTTTCATTAGGTCCCATTTGTTTATTTTTGTTTTTATCATTACTCTAGGAGGTGGGTGAAAAATGATCTTGCCGTGATTTATGTCAAAGAGTGTTCTTCCTGTGTTTTCCTCTAAGAGTTTTATAGTGCCCGGTCTTACATTTAGGTCTATAATCCATTTTGAGTTTATTTTTGTGTATGGTGTTAGGGAATTTTCTAATTTCATTCTTTTATATGTAGCTGTCCAGTTTTCCAAGCACCACTTACTGAAGAGGCTGTCTTTTCTCCATTGTATATCCTTGCATCCTTTGTCACAGATTAGTTGACCATAGGTGCATGGGTTTATCTCTGGGCTTTCTATCATGTTCCACTGATGTATATTTTTGTTTTTGTGCCAGTACCATATTGTCTTGATTACTGTAGCTTTGTAGTATAGTCTGAAGTCAGGGAGTCTGATTCCTCCAGCTCCGTTTTTTTCCCTCAAGACTGCTTTGGCTATTCGGGGTCTTTTGTGTCAACATACAAATTTTAAGATTTTTTGTTCTAGTTCTGTAAAAAATGCCACTGGTAATTTGATAGGGATTGCATTGAATCTGTAGATTGCTTTGAGTAATATAGTCATTCTCACAATATTGATTCTTCCAATCCAAGAACATGGTATATCTCTCCATCTGTTGGTATCATCTTTAATTTCTTCCATCAGTGTCTTATAGTTTTCTGCATACAGGTCTTTTGTCTCCCTAGGTAGGTTTATTCCTAGGTATTTTATTCTTTTTGTTGCAGTGGTAAATGGGAGTGTTTCCTTAATTTCTCTTTCAGATTTTTCATCATTAGTGTATAGGAATGCAAGAGATTTCTGTGCATTAATTTTGTATCCTGCAACTTTACCAAATTCATTGATTAGTTCTAGTAGTTTTCTGGTGGCATCTTTAGAATTCTCTATGTATAGTATCATGTCATCTGCAAATAGTGACAGTTTTAATTCTTCTTTTCCAATTTCTATTCCTTTTATTTCTTTTTCTTCTCTGCCATGGCTCAAACTTCCAAAACTAGGCTGAATAATAGTGGTGAGAGTGGACATCCTTGTCTTGTTCCTGATCTTAGAAGAAATGCTTTCAGTTTTTCACCATTGAGAATGATGTTTGCTGTGGGTTTGTCATATACGGCCTTTCTTATGTTGAAGTAGGTTCCCTCTATGCCCACTTTCTGGAGAGTTTTTATCATAAACCAGTGTTGAATTTTGTCAAAAGCTTTTTCTGCATCTATTGAGATGACCATTTGGTTTTTATTTTTCAATTTGTTAATATGTATATCACATTGATTGATTTGCATATATTGAAAAATCCTTGCATCTCTGGGATAAATCCCACTTCATCATGGTGTATGATCCTTTTAATGTGTTGTTGAATTCTGTTTGCTAATATTTTGTTGAGGAGTTTTACATCTGTATTCATCAGTGATATTGGTATGTAATTTTCTTTTTTTGTAGTATCTTTGTCTGGTTTTGGTATCAGGGTGATGGTGGCCTCATAGAATGAGTTTGGGAGTGTTCCTTCCTCTGCAATTTTTGGGAAGAGTTTGAGAAGGATGGGTGTTTGCTCTTCTCTAAATGTTTCATAGAATTCACCTGTGAAGTCATCTGGTCCTGGGCTTTTGTTTGTTGGAAGATTTTAAATCACAGTTTCAATTTCATTACTTGTGATTGGTCTGTTCATATTTTCTATTTCTTTCTGGTTCAGTCTTGGAAGGTTATACCTTTCTAAGAATTTGTCATTTCATTCAGGTTGTCCATTTTATTGGCATAGACTTGCTTGTAGTAGTCTCTTAGGATGCTTTGTATTTCTGTGGTGTCTGTTGTAACTTCTCCTTTTTCATTTCTAATTTTATTGATTTGAGTCCTCTCTCTCTTTTTCTTGATGAGTCTGTCTAATGGTTTTATCAATTTTGTTTATCTTCTCAAAGAACCAGCTTTTAGTTTTATTGATCTTTGCTATTGTTTTCTTTGTTTCTATTTCATTTATTTCTGCTCTGATCTTTATGATTTCTTTCCTTCTGCTAACTTTGGGTTTTGTTTGTTCTTCTTTCTCTAGTTCTGTTAGGTGTAACGTTAGATTGTTTACATGAGATTTTTCTTGTTTCTTGAGGTAGGCTTTTATAGCTATAAACTTCCCTCTTAGAACTGCTTTTGCTGCATCCCATAGGTTTTGGATCGTCGCGTTTTCATTGTCATTTGTCTCCAGGTATTTTTTGATTTCTTCTTTGATTTCTTTAGTGATATCTTGGTTATTTAGTAACGTACTGTTTAGCCTCCACGTGTTTGTGGTTTTTACGTTTTTTTCCCTATAATTCATTTCTAATCTCATGGTGCTGTGGTGAGAAAAGATGCTTGATATGATTTCAATTTTCTTAAATTTACTGAGCCTTGATTTGTGACCCAAGATGTGATCTATCCTGGAGAATGTTCCATGTGCACTTGAGAAGAAAGTGCAATCTGCTGTTTTTGGATGGAATGTCCTGTAACTGTCAATTAAATCTATCTGGTCTATTGTGTCATTTAAAGCTTGTGTTTCCTTATTAATTTTCTGCTTGGATGTTCTGTCCATTGGTGTAAGTGAGGTGTTAAAGTCCCACGCTATTATTTTGTTATTGTTGATTTCCTCTTTTATAGCTGTTAGCAGTTGCCTTATGTATTGACGTGCTCCTATGTTGGGAGCATATATATTTGTAATTGTTGTATCTTCTTCTTGGATTGATCCCTTGACCATGATGTAGTGTCCTTCCTTGTCTCTTATAACATTCTTTATTTTAAAGTCTATTTTATCTGATATAAGTATTGCTACTCCAGCTTTCTTCGATTTCCATTTACATGGAATATCTTTTTCCATCCCCTCACTTTCAGTCTGTATATGTCCCTAGGTCTGAAGTAGGTCTCTTGTAGACAGCATACAGATGGGTCTTGTTTTTGTATCCATTCAGCAAGCCTGTGTCTTTTGTTTGGAGCATTTAATCCATTCACAATTAAGGTAATTATTGATATGTATGTTCCTATTACCATTTTCTTGATTTGGGGGTGTTTGTTTTTGTAGATCCTTTTCTTCTCTTGTGTTTCACACTTAGAGAAGTTCCTTTAGCACTTGTTGTAGAGCTGGTTTGATGGTGCTGAATTCTCTTAGCTTTTGCTTGTCTGTAAAGCTTTTGATTTCTCCATCGAATCTGAATGAGATCCTTGCCGGGTAGAGTAATCTTGGTTGTAGGTTCTTCCATTTCATCACTTTAAGTATATCATGCCACTCCCTTCTGACTTGTAGAGTTTCTGCTGAGAAATGAGCTGTTAACCTTAAGGGAGTTCCCTTGTATGTTATTTGTCATTTTTCCCTTTCTGCTTTCAATAATTTTTCTTTGTCTTTAATATTTGCCAATTTGATTACAATGTGTCTTGGCGTGTTTCTCCTTGGGTTTATTCTGTATGGGACTCTATGCGCTTCCTGGACTTGGGTGGCTATATCCTTTCCCATGTTAGGGAAGTTTTCAACTATAATCTCTTCAAATATTTTCTCTGGTCCTTTCTCTCTCTCTTTTCTCCTTCTGCGACCCCTATAATACGAATGTTGGTGCGTTTAATGTTGTCCCAGAGGTCTCTTAGGCTGTCTTCATTTCTCTTCATTCTTTTTTCTTTATTCTGTTCCACAGCAGTGAATTCCACCATTCTGTCTTCCAGGTCACTTATCCGTTCTTCTGCCTCAGTTATTCTGCTACTGATTCCTTCTAGTGTATTTTTCATTTCAGTTATTGTATTGTTCATCTCTGTTTGTTTGTTCTTTAATTCTTCTAGGTCTTTGTTAAACATTTCTTGCATCTTCTTGATCTTTGCCTCCATTGTTTTTCTGAGGTCCTGGATCATCTTCGGTATCATTATTCTGAATTCTTTTTCTGGAAGATTGCCTATCTCCATTTCATTTAGTTGTTTTTCTGGGGTTTTACCTTGTTTCTTCATCTGGTACACAGCCCTCTGCCTTTTCATCTTGTCTGTCTTTCTGTGAATGTGGTTTTTGTTCCACAGGCTGCAGGACTGTAGTTCTTGCTTTTGCTGTCTGCCCTCTGATCTCACACCGCATTTCTAAGTTTTATCTGAAACTGCTTGAGAAGCCGAAGGACATGTTTTGTTCCAGTACAAAATTCAGATACACATTTCCATGGCTGGAAGCAAAGCCACAAACTCTAGCAAGATTTTACACTCCCTGTTAGCAAGGAGTGTAGATAACTGAACAAGTGAATAGGACCATATAACATGAGGGAGTGGGGCAAGAGAATAAAGCCATAGGTAGGAGGGGACATAGCAGAGAGGCAGATACCCCAATGGCTCTTTGCCAATGGTATGACCTTGACAAGTTTCTTAAACTCTTCATGGCTTGGGTTCATCAAATGGAAACTGGGGTTAGCAACATGTGAGGATGAAATGAGTTACAGGAATACTGTATGGAACAGCACCTGGCACAGAATATATAGTAATAGTCATTATTATAATTACTTTGATCTGCGCAGGACTTTTTATTTGATTATCCCCTGCTGTATGCTTAGCACCTAGAACAACTCAAGCACATGGCAGGTGCTCAGTAAGTATTTTTTAAGTGAATGACTAAATGAACAGCTAGACTACAAAGAGGACTCTTTTCCAAGAAGTTTGTGATTAATTACTGCTATGAGATATTGACTTCTCTCCCACCCTCCATCCCTCAACCACACCAAACAGTAGTTACGGCTAAATCCAAAGAATTTGGTTTGCATCCACTAAAATGCTAATTTCCAGATTAATTCAGTCCTAAAAAAAAAGTGATCTTGAAAGGTATCTGGGATTGGATGTTCTATGAGATTACTCTAACATCCATTTCCTGTTTCTTCTTTCAAATCCATCTTTAGCAACTGGTGTTTTCAGTAGTAGCTTGGTTGCTTAGGGAGTCTGAGTGTTTTGGGGGTTTTTTTGGTCTGGGAGTAGAAGGTAATCATCTTATCAAAAAAATGAAAGTCATTAAGATTTTACATTCATGGCTAGCATGGATCCAGTGTACATTTAAAGAATTATATATAATTAGGTCCCTAACCCATTTATCTTTCTATAAGATAAAAAGAAAGGGCGAAACATTTTAAAATTACTTCCAATTCCCAAAGTGGTGGATTCCATGAGGCTCAGAAGGGCTGTGTGATAAGCCCACTTTCAAGTCAAATTCTTTGTCCAAGATTTGGGGCAACAAGGCAGTAGAAATACTCATTACTGTGGGAGGCCAGGCCACCTGTTTCTCTATCAATAACTGAGGTATGACATAAGGCTGCATATTGTTTCTTGATCCTCAGATATGCCCCTTTTGTGTGACTGGTTTTGAGATAAACAGAAACAAAAAAATCTATCTCACAAGGGATGCTTATGCACTAATTTAATTCTGGATAGGTGTTCACATAAAATGTTCCATAAAAAAACATTATTATTAATATCCTTAATTAAAACAAAAACAGTTGCAGCACACAGATTCAGCCAAATTAGTAAAATTACAGATTAGGTAACTGGGTTGCTATGCAATATTACATCCTCATTTTACTTAATTGCTGTAATTAGCGTCTCCCTGCATACCACAATGCAAGACACACAAAAATAAGTAAAGAAAAGAAAGGAAGGAAGGAAGGAAGAAGAAGGAAAGAAAGAGAGAAAGAAAGGGAGGATGGAAGGAAGGAAGGAAGGAAGGGAGGGAGGGAGGAAGGAAGGAAGGAAGGAAAAGCAGCCGGTTAGATCCCTTCAGTGGTTCCGGTGCTCCTTTTGAATACTTTCATCAACTGGTCACCCCTAATGGGGCTCAGCAGTCAACAGACTCTTCAGGAAAGAAGTGAGGGGAAATAATCTCTAATAAACCCCAAACTATCAGACAGGAAGGGCTGCCCAAGAACAAGCGTGCTGTCCCTCGGCCAAGAATAACTGAACACTTACTTCATTTCTACCTTCTACACTTCTTTCATCTGAATATGGTGGTAAAAGACTTAGGCAAGGTCCCATCTCTCAGAAAGTTGATATCATTGCGGGATACTGAGTGTAAGCCAGGACCCACTGAACGTAGGAGAATGAGCAGCAAAACAGATTGGAGCCCAGTTTTGACGAGTTATGGTATTACCCAGGTGCACTTCCAGAGACACGTGATCATCCTCCACACAGTCCCCATGGCCTCACAATCATTCAGAGCCAGCTTCCGGCAGTTATAAAGAGGGAGGAAAGTAGATGTGAAAAGTTGCACTGATAAACTATCTCGTCTATCCTCCACAATGAGTCTTGACAGTGTATTATGAGCTCCATTTTCCAAACAAGGAATCCATGGTTCTCTGTGGTAAAGTAGCTGCCCAGGACCACATATTGAGTGTCCAGCATTTGAGCCCAGGTCCACAAGACTCTTTCCATCATACCAGGAAAAGGGGCCAAACTCCACCTGGTCAACTTTAGGTGGGAGGGAAATTAAAGTGAGAGAGTATAATGAAGACCTCAGGTCATCTGTGGGCTTAACTCATCCATGTACTTCCCTTCTCCAGGGATAAACAAGACTCCCAGTCTGATGGATGCTGTCACATCGTGATCATCCAATGTCTTGGTAAGTTTTTCCTTTCAAGTTAATAGCCTTTTAATTATTTAGCAATTTTAGAACTCTGATTTTTAGATATAGTCTTTGAATTGTCTGATTATCTTTACATATTCTTCTATCCCATCTATGCTTTAATTACGTCAACGTATATCACAATGGGTATAGAATACATATTATTAAAAGACCTTCAAGAACTTCTCCATGTAAGGTAATGACAATTAAAATCAGCCCTGGTTTACTGAGAAAATAAAGCCATGAGTGCATAAACTGAACAATTAGCTCTTACAACATTTGGCTTTTATCTCTCGCATTTTTTTTTTAATTCCCCTACTGTCAGCCTCTAGTACCATGTTGGCGCCTAACAGGAGCCTGTTAAAAGTTTCTTAAATTGAACTGAAATTCCTTCTCCAAGGATGAAGCCATCAATTAAGCCACCTACCTGCAATGCTGTTACAGGCAGCATTCAGAACTAACTTTGTGACGTGAGGTAAGGGGTTCCAGGTTCCCTATTTCCATCTCACACTTCCCTCTCCCTATAAACAAACCCACAACTGTTAATTAACCCAATCCTTACATCACAATGACTTTGGTTTAAGACACTACAAGTCCCTGATAAATACAGTATCACAGGTAGGATCAAATAGGTCCAATTACTTCTCAGTCATTCATACATTAATGCCAATTATTAATATTTTCCCCAATAATAACAGTTGCTAGCATTTATCAATCACTTATTATATCTCAGTAATCTGCTAACCGTTTACATACACTGTCTCAGTCGGTCTTGTTAATAACTATGTGAAGCAGAAGGTACCATTACCTCCTTCATATAGATGAGGGGACTTGTTTTCAAGAGAGATTGATATTTTGCCCCAATCACTTTGCAAGTAGAGGTCTCAGAATTTGACTCCTGGTTTGTCTGATTCCAAAGTCCATGAATCTCCTCACTCTGCTAATCTCCCACTCACCACCTCTGAAGAACTCCTGGATTGGTAAGAAGGAGGGCAGGAGGCTGACAGTTAATATGTGTACTAGGTATATGGGAACAAATGGAATGGATGGGTGTGTAGGCAAACCCCCCTCTTTTCAGTTTGACAGAGTGCAGATTCTTGGGCATGTAGATCCTTTCATGCTACCCTAGGGAATGCCCATGGAATATGCCCACATTCTGTAAGAGTGAGGGCGGCTCCTAGGCTTAGCGTGAAAACCATGGGCTGATTATAATTTAATGTTTGACAAATGCAATTGGCCAGCCTTTTCCAGTGGAAAGCATTCTTAAAATGTCTGAGGCTGGCCTGAGGCAGCAGCTACTTTTAGCGCTTAGAAACAGGTTAGTTCCTGAGGCACCAAAGATTCCCCCAAATGTTCCATGTCTCTGGTTCCCAAGTGATATCAAAGTAGAGGAGTGCATCTCCGTCTGTTCCTTTTTTTGAGCTACTTCAAACCCACAGGTCAGGGAACTGGGCTCAGAGCAGCGTCATTCTTTTTACAAGCTCTGTGCTTCTGAATTTTTCACCAACCACTGGGACTGGGTGGGCAGAATTTCTGGGTTAAACTTCTTCTAGAATTCCAGAAATACTGCAACCTTACTCCTCGCTCTCTGTAGACCTATCTCACTTGCCATTTGTGACGACAGTGACAAAAAACCAACACACTTACTCCTTATGGGCAAGAATACCTTTCTTTATTTTTAATGTTCAGCAACATCAAATAAGCTTTTAGCTAAGCAAAAAATGTTTTCCCGGGGATGCATAAAAAGCTGAAGGATGAGAACAACTAAAATTACAACATGTTTGCAAACTGAGCACACTGCTATGAACTGCGCCATCAATGTACGGAGGCACCATGGAATTTTGTCAGTGGAAAAAGTGACTGCCTGTAACTTCTCTGCATGGAGGCTGGCACCAAGAACATATTGTGAGCATTTCTAGGGCCTCTGCCTTGTAATACAATCAAATTTTCATCTTCCAGAAAAATATAAATTAGATGTGCCTGGGCCCCCCCAAAAAACCTCAAAACAAATCAACTATGAACTGTCTGAGCTGAGGGATAACTTGATTTTAGAAGAAAACTGTTTCCTACCTGCTACAGTTCCAGCCAGTTCTTTCTGTGCAAAAGAAAAGACTGTCTCTCTCTGACCTCCTGAGCAATGCTTTCCAGAACTGCTAAGATGAAGGGGAGAGGCCTGACAGCTGCGCAGTCCTGCTATGTGCCAGGCATCGTGCTAAATAAGGCTGTAGTTAAGTCAGTGCAATGGATTGAATTCTGCTCCACCCTTACCCTATCAATTCATACGATGAAGCCCTAATCTTCAATGTGACTATATTTAGAGATAGAACCAAGGTCATTAAGGTTAAATGAGATCTTAATGATGGGGCCATGCTCTGATGGGATTAGTGTCCTTGTAAGAAGAGGCCCTGGAGAGCTCAAGTTTTCTCTCTCTCTCCTCATGCATGCAAAGAAGTCATGTGAGCATGTAGCAAGGTGGCAGCCATCTACCAAATCAAGAAGAGAGCTCTCACCAGAAACCAACCATGCTTGGACCCTGATCTTAGACTTCCAGCCACCAGAATTGTAAGAAAATAATTATCTGTTGCTTAAGCCACCCAGTCTATGGTACAAGCTAATACAGTCATCATATTTTAACTTTCATAATCACTCTGCAGTAGACATTTTTCAGACAAGGAAAATGTTTTCAGACAAGGAAAATGAGGCTCAGAGAGGAGAAGTGATTTGCTCAAGATCATACAGCCTGTAAACTTGGGCTTAACTGGGCAAAACTGGAGTGTGAACCCAAGTCTGCCAAATCCAATACTGTGATCTTTCCTCTCTACCATTAAATAAAGTTGTTGTTCTTTTATTTTTTAAGGAGATAAGAGTAAAAATAACTAAATTTATTTAGCATTTACCATCATCATATGCACGTTACACGGTCTAATGTGATCCTCTTTTTTAAAATTAATTTATTTTTGGCTGCATTGGGTCTTCATTGCTGCACGCAGGCTTTCCCTAGTTGCAGCGAGGGGGGGGCTACTCTTCGTTGTGGTGTGCGGGCTTCTCATTGCGGTGGCTTCTCTTGTTGCGGAGCACAGGCTCTAGGCACGTGGGCTTCAGTTGTGGCACGCTGGCTCCTTAGTTGTGGCTCACGGGCTCTAGAGCGCAGGCTCAGTGGTTGTGGTGCATGGGCTTAGTTGCTCCACGACATGTGGGCTCTTCCCAGACTAGGGCTCGAACCCGTGTTCCCTGCATGGGCAGGCAGATTCTTAACCACGGCGCCCCCAGGGAAGCCCCTAATGTAATCCTTATAACAACCTTGTCAGGCAGGTACAAATATTATCCACATATTACAAATATGGGATATGAGGCAAAAAGAGATGGTATGATTTGCCCAAGTTTCCAAAGCTGGTAAGTAGCTGGGATTTGGAGCCATGTTGTACTGTCTGAGGGATAATTCAATCATAGAAGAAACCTGTTTCCTACTGGTGACACTCCCAGCCAGTTTCTCTCATGCAAGACTGTCTCTAACATTCCGAACAATGCTTCCCAGCACCGCTAAGCAAAGAGAAGAGGACTGACAGCTGCCCCGTCCTGCTGTGTGCCAGGCATCATGCTAAATAAGGCTGTACTTAAGTCATCACTGTGCAGTGACATCCTGTGCACTGGAGGATCCATGCAGTGGGGCACTGCACAGTAATTCAAAGGAAGCTGAGGTAGAGGGCAAAGGACCCATGGAAAACGCCTATAAGATGAAAAAGCAGGGCAGCCATACTGTACATTCTAGGAGCTGTGAGCACCTGGATCCAGGACACCCTTTGAACTAATTCATCATTGGTCATCACAGCTTGAGGCAAAACAGTGCTTCCGAAGAACCGCAGAGGAGAAAGAACCCAGTCCTTGCTATGGCATTTCCTTCCTACCAGGAAGGCAGCAGAGCCTTCCAGGAATCTTCTAAACCAGTGGTTCTTATTAGCCTGCATCAGAAACACCTGGAGGGCTTGTTTACTCACAGATGGGCTGGGCTCCACTTCAGAAGTTTCTGATTTAATTGGTCTGAAGTGGGATGGAGAATTTGCAGTCCGGGACCCTACTTTGAGAACCCTTGGGCTAAGTCCTGGGTAGAAACTCCAGGTCTCTGAGAGCATCCCCAGCTCCGTCCTCACTCTGTTGGGGGATCTGAGTGGCCATCTATTCATGATTAAGTTGTTAGGAGAGCTAAGGAAAGCTCTGAGCAGATTCAAAGAGCCACCAAAACTTCAGGGAATAAGAAACATGCTCCTGGGACGCTGCAGAGAGTGGTGGTAAAGAAGGTGGGTTCAGAAGCAGAATCTCAGGTCTGATTCTCACCAGCTGTATGACTGTGGGTACTTACTTAACCTCTTAGTTCCTCAGCTTACTTCTTTGTGAAATCGGAATAAAACTTAAACCTTGTAGGGTTGTGAGGGTTAAATGTGGTATCCCCGAGGACTACATGTGCTTGATGCTTGTTAAAAACACAGACTCCTGGGCTTCCCTGGTGGCGCAGTGGTTAAGAATCCGCCTGCCAATGCAGGAGACATGGGTTCGAGCCCTGGTCCAGGAAGGTCCCCCTGCCAATGCAGGAGACATGGGTTCGGGCCCTGGTCCAGGAAGGTCCCACATGCCGTGGAGCAACTAAGCCCGTGTGCCACAACTACTGAGCCTATGCTCTAGGGCCCGAGAGCCACAACTGCTGAAGCCCGTGCTCCGCAACAAGAGAAGCCACTGCAATGAGAAGCCCGTGCACTGCAATGAAGAGTAGCCCCTGCTCGCCGCAACTAGAGAAAGCCTGCAAGCAACAGTGAAGACCCAACGCTGCCAAAAATAAAATAAATAACTTTTTTTAAAAAGGAGCTGCTTTCTTCAACAACAACAAAACAGACTCCTGACTCCTAACCCTGGCCTGCTCAGCCAGAATCTCCAAGGCAGGGCCTTGGGACCAGAATCCTTAATAAACAGCCAGGTGAATCTTAAATTGGATAAGTTTTGCAAACTCAGATAGAATCCATGTAAAGCCCTTGGCGTTGATCTATGCTCCCTCCACAAAGGTCAGCCACTGGCTTATTACCAGCTGGGTCTAGCTATTTGCAAATGGTACTACCATGGCCTTTGTGATAACGTTACCCAGGATGATTAATTAGTAGACACCCTAACCTATAATAAAATTTTAGAAGACGTGGCTCTGTATCCACAAATAAAAATTAATTGAACCATACATTTAAGATTCATGTACAGTACTGTTTATAAATTTTACCTCAATAAAAGGTTTTCAAAAGAAATATTAAAAAGACATGACTCCCCTTCCTTAGAGAAATGCCCTCGAAGACAAATAACGCTACTAGACAGGCTATGTGCCCAAATGCTCATATATCAAGGGCACAGTGCCACATGTGACTGCCTGGAACACATGGAAAGTAAATGAAAGAGTCACCTGATGAACTTCAATGTGCGGTCGGGGAAGAAGCCACTGGAAGTACTGGGGTAGCTTCTATAATGCAATGATCCAGAGTTTCCTTGGACTTCTACCGCTTCTAACGGTGGTTTCTCTAAACCATCCTCAGCCCAGCCTCCCACCTCAGAGAACCAGCTTTACCTGCAAGGACACAAGAGTTTCAGTCCTCAGCTGAGATGAACGCTGCTTCACAGCCTGGAGCTACAAAGGGGCTACATCTCCCCCGCGTGATTACACAGGGGAAGAGATGGGTCGTTTTCCTCGCTCTTTGTTTGCCAAAAGTCTTTTTCTAGACACATCCACAGGGTCGAGGAGGGGAGCTGACCATGACCAATGTGTGCAAACCACGGTAGCTGATGAACAAGCCAAAAGGTCAGTGAAAAACCCATTTCCCCAAAGCGCATCTCTCCCTGGGTTTGGCAGAGGGCAGCATTCTGCCTAGTGCATTAACAGATGAGGACTCAGAAGAGGGAGGTGAAGTGATCAGGCGGGGTAAGACTGTTTTCGCGGGAGCAAAACTAGGATGGGAAGTTCAGCTCCGGCATCTCCAGCGTGCTGCTCAAGGACAGACAGCTCCTTACCTACTAGCTCAAGGGGCTGAAGTAAGAATGGACTGCCAGCGCTGCCTTAACATCTCACCTCTGCCTCACAGGCTTCCAGCTTAAGATCAGGGTCATGATTATGGGCCTAATTTTATCATTGCACCTATGGCTAACATACGCACATCATAATGAATTATTTTGCAGTGCAGAGGTTAGTAATTTGGGAGAGGGGTAGCGAGATGAGAAGTCAAGTATCCCCGCTACATCTTTATATTTAGGTGGCAGACACTGATTTTTTAAAATGTTGCATCTTCTGTTCTAAATGAGCAGTTTGCACTGAATGGGGTTTCCATTTCCTATTTCCATATTGGATGCAGGCTTATGGTTTTAGGCTATTCATGTGTTTTGCTCATAATCCAGACCTGACATCCCTATGGCTCGTGAGCCTATGACAGGCGCCCCACCCAAGCCTACTCAGATACCCTTTACTGTGTCTGTGCACCCATCTCTCCTTCTGGGGGCTTTGCTTTTTTATGGGTTCATATCTGTGATTTTCTTCAGTGAGTGCCCTGAGCCACAGGTGCCCTGCTTGCGCCGACAGCCTGAAAAACCTGTAGGATGAAATCCCATCAGGCAGCCTGAGCTTTGACTGACTGCTGTGGAACGGGCAAGTCCAGTCACTTGCCCAAATTGGGACAAATTCTGAGGAAGTCATGTATGCTCTAGGGCAGTGCTGTGCACAGAGCTTCCTGTGATGATGGAAATGTTGTAGATCTGTGCTGTCCAAAATGGCAGCCATTAGCCCCAACAGCTGAGTCCTAGAAATGTGGCCAGTGTGATTGAGGAACTAAATATTTAAAATCCTGAATGAATAGTGCATGCACGCAGGAATGAAACAGTAGCCTCCACTAGGTCAGAATGCTGAGAAACGGTGAGGCAAAAGCTACATGTTAGGCTAAGTTTTACTCTCAAGTTGCCTGAGGATTACCCAGAAACATTACCTTCTTTAAACGTTTTTTTCCTGAAAACCATTCCAAGAGGCATGAGTCCAGTTTATCTGAGATCTCAGTAACTGGAAGACCATGATTGTGGTCTAATCTTTCTTTGGTTTCAATTACAGAAATGTCTCAGAATCTGAACATCAGTGCCCATGGATGAGGAAAATGGATATTAACTGCAGGGGACTGGGGGCCTCCCTGGTGGCGCAGTGGTTGAGAGTCAGCCTGCCGATGCAGGGGACACAGGTTCGTGCCCCGGTCCGGGAAGATCCCACATACCGCTGAGCGGCTGGGCCCGTGAGCCATGGCCGCTGAGCCTGCGCGTCCGGAGCCTGTGCTCCGCAACGGGAGAGGCCACAGCAGTGAGAGGCCCGCGTACCGCACAAAAAAAAAAAAAGCGATGGGGATTGCGCTGAATTTGAATGAACCCCAAGACATAGCCTGAATCTTCGCAGGAACATCTCAGGATGCTTGGATTCTGATCATTGAGGTTTTATTATAAACATCAGTAGTACTTGAATAGCTAGCCTGCTGAAATTTCTGAGGCTTAGAAGACTCAAATTAAATTACTGTTTTATTTCATTTTATTTTTTTGATTAATATCTAAGTGATCTAGGCCTGGTTCCTAGCCCCGGAAGGCTTCCTGTATTCACCTCTGGGGCCAATAACTGGCATTTTCAGGTTACTTCTGCTGTTCTCCATAACCAACCATGAGTGGAAGGAGGAGGGATTTTAGGGAGTTTCAGCTCTATTCACTATTGCCATTTTGAGTTTGTGGTACTTTTGCTCTGCTACTGAGTCTCATCTTCTTCCCTGCACCTGAGCCTTGACTATAACCTGTTAGGCATCTCAATCCCTTCAGAACGGAGAACCCATCTTGATTCTACCTCTTGCTCAGAACAGATGCCCCCAAACCTCAGTCCACTATGCTACATCCACTGGACCAAACTCCTTCCAGAGTTTGCCCCACATTGTTCAATAATTCATTCAACAGACATTTAAGGGCCCCAAATTACCAGGCACTATGCCAGTGGGGGCCACAAACATTATGTTAACACACATAGCTACTAGGTAGAGAAACAGGTAACAGGAGTAGTGAAAACTGCACCCATTATCATAAGGCACATACAGAAAGAGCTCGCAGCAGAAGCCAGGCATGAAGGCAAGACTGGTTTGATGTGCTTTCACGCCCAGGATACAGGGCTTTAAAGAAGGGGGGAAGCATATGATGTATTAGGATAATGTCACATGAACAATAAGTGAGCACTGAAGGTGCTAAGAAACGGACCGTGGCAGCCCCACTCCACGGGAAGCATCACACAACTGCAGAAGAACTTGTTATGGGGTCTCCCGCTGGGTGAGCTTTAGAAAGCACAATGGGACATTCCCACATGACATTTTTGGTGCCACCAAGTGAAGTCCCTTTCTTAATTCTACCTGAATGTCAAGACTGTAAACACACTGGTATAGTTCATCTCAGAGGGAATGGGATGGAGACCCAGGAAGGTGACTAGGCTGGGACCATATCACAGATGGCACTGTTCCTTCCTGATGGAGAAGCAGTTTGTTCTCTGGCTTTGTGTTGCCCTGTGTTTGGTCATAAATAATAATCTATCAATAAAAGGCTAAAAACGTGTGGCTATATTCTGGAGGAACTCTCAGCTCTTATTGCAAGAGGAAGCAGTAATATCATAATATGCTGAAATAACGGTAATTGATTAAAATAGTTTCAAACAGACCACACATCATACCCGGACACAAAACCATGGCTACCTGGTGGCAAGAAGAGGGTACGTGTGCACTGGGCTGAACCAGGCTTCCTTCCTCCGTGGCATGTTGTCATAAATTAGAAGGTCCTTCTCAGTCAGCACAACCAGGGCTGGCTTCCACTGTTTCTCGCTGTCCCCGGGCACCTGAAACAGAAAGCAGAGACCCATCAAGCGACAGCCTGAGAAAAGAGTAACTGAAAAGAAGTTGGCATCTCCCCAATCAGAAGACTCAACAATACAAGTGCCTTTTGGGTCAGGTTGTAAAAATCAAAATGAGAAGAAATTATTCATGGTTGCATGATTCTTTTTTTGTGTGTGTGTGTGTGTGTGTGTGTGTGTGTGTGTGTGTGTGTGTGTGGTTCGCAGGCCTCTGTTGCGGCCTCTCCCGCTGCAGAGCACAGGCTCCGGACGCACAGGTTCAGCGGCCATGGCTCACGGGCCCAGCCGCTCCGCAGCATATGGGATCTTCCCGTACCGGGGCACGAACCCGTGTCTCCTGCATCGGCAGGCGGACTCCCAACCACTGCGCCACCAGGGGAGCCCCGGTTGCATGATTCTTGATCCTTGAAAATATGTTTTCTCAAAGGCCCTGGTATATACAGTCAGTGAAGCCAAGAAGTAGCCCAGCAGCCAAACATCTGTCACTGTTTCTCACCTGCCAGTCAGCACTGAAACCTCTATTTCATAGTGGGACGCAAATGCATAGGGGAATAAGCACTCCCAGCTGGTTCTCTGGTAGAGGGCATTGTTTTTATTATGAAATGGTAAGGTCTGAAAGCTTTTGAATAAATATCCAAAGGCTCCAGAAATATACCATGGAGGCAAATGTCTGTCTGCACAGACATGAGACGTCACAGCTCTTCCCCCAGTCTTTCACTCTTAGATTGTTTCTGTGATTCAGGCACCATCTTAAAATTCTTTCGTTCAATTGAATGTTTATTTCCTTTCATGGAGAATACTTCTTTAACTCAAGGGCTGAGATGACCTGGCAGGGATACAAGAGGATTCAAACATCAGCTGGATGTTTGGACCAGATGACCTTTGAAGTTCCTTTCAATCCTGAGAGTCTGTAGCTCAGACCTTATCTCATGAGCAATCCCTCCTCTGCCCAGTGTTGATTTGACCAGACTCCCTAAGTGTTCTTCCACCTATGAAAATGCCCTCCTTCCCACTTGAACTCTGGGCCCTGGGATAAATCCTTCTTGGAAAAGCTCAGTGCTCTAGCCTTGGTACTCCAAGCACAGATCATGTTCCAGTAGCATCGCATCACCTGGAAGCTTGCTAGAAATGCAGAATCTCAGGTCCATCCCAGACCTATTGAATCAGAATCTGCATTTTACCATATCTTCAGGTGATTCTTATTGTCATGAAAGATAACAAACACTGCTGTAGACAAGGTTAAGATTGCCTTCGACACTGGCAGTTAATCCGGTGATGATTCAGCTCTCTCATAATGAGCCACCATCTCCAATTTATTCAGAAATAAAAGAAACAGTAAACTAAATAAATAAACGGTAAGCTAAACAAATGATAAAGCAGTTTCTTCCCTTTCTATGCTTATCATTATCTTTTCTAAGCACCACAGTGAGATCTGTATTGAGGTGGAAGCAAGTGTGTGTGGCTTTACAAATGACTGATCAAAGAGAAGGTGTGCAGGATGATATGAGGGTTGAGCTTTTGTAGGTTTATGTAGCCTATAGGCTGCCTGACCTGTATAACTTGGAGCAAGTTGTTATTCTCTGTCCTTCTGTTTGCTCACTGATAACATATACAACAGTATATTCTGGAGCTAGAATGCCTGAACATAAATCATAGCTCCACAATTTGCTACAACATCCCCACAAGACCGTGGGATCCTGGGCAAGTCAATTACTCTCTTTGTATCTCAGTTTTTATATCTGTAAAATGGGGAAATAATAGTACCTATACCAGAGGGTTGTTGTGAAGATTGAGTTAAAATGTCTAAAATGCAGATTAAACATCATTTAGAGCCTGTTTAGTAGCATGGACCTCATAATGCTGGAGAGGAGATTAAATGAGACAGTGCATGTTATGTGCTGAGCCTGGTACCTGGCAGATGGTGAAACTCAGGGTGGGAAAATTGTGGCAGGCTCACCAATTTTTAAACTTATCAAAAAAAGGTATTCTTTGGAAACAGCAACAATATAACTACCTGCTTTCCCTGGGAAAAACTATAAGGCAAGACACGATTATCTTTGGTGCTGACAATTTCAACTCATTCTCCTCCCAGGAAGAATTCATTACACAATGATCACCTTTACTTTTGAATGCCCATCTTCCAACAATTCCAAATAAACATTTACTTTTTAGAATGAAGAAATCCCCTGTAGAGCTATTTATACTAGAATGTGAATGACTGCCTGGCTTATTTCCCCCTTTATGCATTTTATGCATACAAAAAAATTGAGCTTTAGCTTATTGCTTTTTCCAACAGTATCTTCAAGAGATCAAAATGAATTGTTAGAGAAGGCAATGTACCAGACCCTACAAGGTGAATAAGCTATGGTCTCAAGGCATAAAGTGTTTGGGGGGTTTAGAATTTTTTCCAGCCTCTACATTAAACCTAGTAAATTACTTTTCCAGCTCATTAAATAGGACTGGAGAAGCTACAAACAATCCTCCCAAAGCGCCTGTCTTACTTACCTAGTCACATCTGATCCATTAACTTTGACTGGAACCAGTCACTTAAATGTGAACACAACTAAGCATCATTCTTCAAAAACAATATTAAGTTTGTAAAATCAATGTCAACAGTAAATACCATCAGTAAAGCGCAGACCTTTCTAATGGTGGAATCATAAACTCACCCACATGTTAAGTGGCATATATAGGTATGAATAATCCCAAAGCCCTAAAACATTTTGTGGCTTATTAAAGACTTCTGTGTTGATAAGTTAATTCTGCTGAGAGAAGACTCAGAGTGGGCAATCCCCACCATCCTTGTGTACAGAATGTTCGTTTTGATACTATGTGGATGCTCAAAGGTAGAAGTCTGCTCATGAGGACCACCGACTTTCCAAGGAGAAAATATTCATGTTGAAGAACAGGTTTTTAAAACTATACTTTGGGCCACGTGAGCTCCACACTGTAAAGCCTTTCAAGGACACTTTTCTTCAGGCTTGAATATTTAGGTTGTAGTTTGGTGACAACTTCTGTTAGAAGTCCAAATTTCCTGGCACCCAAAGATTCTCCAGTGTCTATGCAACAGTTCTGGGGATGTGTCTGCATTTTATTGAAACGTGACTCCTGAAATGGATGTGACAACTTTCATCTCCACTCCAGCTTCCCGTCATCAGATGCTGCATTGGTCAGAGACTCAAGAACTGATCATGTTTCTAATGAAGAAGGTGAAGCGAAAAAGCAGGAAAACAGACATTCAATTTTGAAATTATTCTGATGTGCAACCGAAGTGAGCTAAATCCCATAGGGGGATATCGCACAGTCACCTCTGCAGAGCATGAGAGAAAAAGGTTTATGAAAAGACAAGCAGAATCTAAGAGAGAGTGGTAAGAAGTCAAGGTTGAAAACTGAGGGAAGTAGATATAAATGTATGAAATCAACACGTTGTACACCTTAAACTTACACAATGTTCTATGTCAATTTTATCTCAATTTAAAAAAGAATTGAGGGAAGTAGTCATTGAATCCTCAATTTGAGGCAGGTCTCAACAGTCATCTAGTTATAAAACAAAATGTGAAACAACTGAAAGAGAGTTTGTATAGGGTTGCAGCCGGGTTGGGGTCCCAGACTTTACGGCTTTATCCTCCAACAACTCACATCTCTGAGCGGGGTTCCTAACAAACATTGAAATACAGTTTGAAAACTGCTGAACTCGTTTCCTCTAAAATACCTGGAATCTGCAGATTACTTTCAAAGACATGGTTTTACCAAAGCAGAAACTAACATACCATTGTAAAGCAATTATACGCCAATAAAGATGTTAAAAAAAATTAAAGTTATATGATAATGAAAAATACAAAAAAAAAACAAAAAACCCAAAACCTTTTCTGTGCCCTTTCTGTAGGTACTCGCAAAGAAAAGAATGATGCTGTTGCCTCTTAGAGTTGTAAAGGTTAAATGAATAAATACACATAAAGAACTTAGAAATGTCTGGAGTACAGTAAACAGGCAAGTCTTAAACATGTTAGCTTTTCTCATGGTGATCATTTTGCAATGTGTAGGAATATCGAATCACTGTGTTGTGCACCTGGAACTAATACAGTGTTGTAGGTCAATTATACTTCAAACAAACAAACTCATAGAAAAAGAGATCAGATTTGCGGTTCAGAGGTGGGGATGGGGGAGGGGGAATTGGAGGAAGATGGTCAAAAGGTACAGACTTGCAGTTATAAAATAAATAAGTACTAATGATGTACAATATGATTAATACAATTAACACTGCTGTGTGCTATATATGAAAGCTGTTAAGAGAGCAAATCTTCTCATCACAAGGAAAATATATTTTTTCTTTTATTTTGTATCTTTATGAGATGGTGGATGTTCACTAAACTTATTGTGATAATCAGTCCATGATGTATGGTAAGTCAAATCATTATGCCGCATACCTTAAACTTATACAGTGCTGTATGTCAGTTATATCTCAATAAATAAATAAAATTTAAAATAGATAAAAATTAACAAACAATAAGTAAAGAGGTCTATGGAATTAAAAAACATTAGCTCTTTCTACTAAGAATATCAAATTAAAGATCTGAGTGACCTTGGGCAAGAATGATTTGCCTTTGGAGCTCTAATGTCCTCATCTGTCAAAGGATAGGGTAAGACTAAATTATTGCTAACAGCCTCTCCAAATTCAAAATCAGATCTTTTTTTTTTTTTTTTTTAGTTTAAAATTCCCTGCTGTATAGGCTGGGACTGCTTTAGTTTCTAGACTTTTGCTTTATACCTCTTCTGTGTTCAGTGGACTTTGCTCACAGGGCAAAAAACAATGTATGGGTCTCTTTTTCTCTCCTCATACCAACTCACTCTTCCCAACATACTTATTTTCTTTTTCTTAACATCTTTATTGGAGTATAATTGCTTTACAATGGTGTGTTAGTTTCTGCTGTATAACCAAGTGATCAGCTATACATATACATATATCCCTATATCCCCTCCCTCTTGCGGAGGTCTCCCTCCCACCCTCCCTATCCCACGCCTCTAGGTGGTCATAAAGCACCGAGCTGATCTCCCTGTGCTATGCGACTGCTTCCCACTAGCTATCTATTTTACATTTGGTAGTGTATATACGTCCATGCCACTCTTTCACTTCGTCCCAGCTTACCCTTCCCCCTCCCCATGTCCTCAAGTCCATTCTCTACATCTGTGTCTTTATGCCTGTCCTGCCCCTAGGTTCATCAGTACCATTTTTTTTTAGATTCCATATATATGTGTTAGCATACGGTATTTGTTTTTCTCCTTCTGACTTACTTCACTCTGTATGACAGACTCTAGGTCCATCCACCTCATTACAAATAACATACTTATTTTCTCCTTCTACTTGAGCACAAGGTGAGGAAGAAGTGTTTGGAGCCAAACAACATCTTCAAAATCTGGCTTTACCAGTTCTCAGCAGAACTGCCATAAGCACCTGTTCACTGATGTGTAAGGTACTAATAATGACCTCCTGTGCATATTATATGAGGGTTGAATGAGACAATGTATATAAAGCTCTTCCCATACGGCAGGTACTGGCAGCTTAGCTCTCTCCATTGCGTACCTCGAGTGCACTCTTCTTCCATCCATCCTGCTCAGGAAGGAAGGTGTAGCATAAGCGGAGTGACTAACAGTAGAGTGAAAGCAGTTCATAAAAGAAGAAGGTCAATCACAACCTTTGTTTTGGAGATCATGGTTATCTCGACCACTTTTTAATTTATGTCTTTTCACCTCAGGTTGCAAAGTATTTAGAACAAAGGACAAGATATCAGGGTAAAATAATTAGCAGTTATCGACTTCCAGATGCGTTACAAACATTAGATAATCCCTGCACCAACTCGCTGAGAGGCAGATAAAGATCATCTCCAATTTACCAAAAGAAGAGGAAGGAGTTTAAATGCGGCCAAAGGGAGCCCAGGGAAGCGCTAAGCAAGTCCCACTCAGCCTGCAACTCTCTTCCAAGTGGTCCTGAACCACGCCGAGACCCAGCATTCAGGAGCCAGGTGGGTCATCCATAGCTTGACACAGAGGAGAATGGAAAGAAAGAGAAAGCAAAGGAGAAAGGGGAAGAAGGCTAGAAAAAGAAGGTTCAGGACGGGGTTCTGGGGGAGCCTCAGCTTCATAGGACTAATTTCTCGCCTCTCACACAATTCCCAAATTGTTTGGCACCTGGATTACACGGTGAATTCAAGGGTGGCTTAGAGTGAGCAGCAGACTGAGTGATCCCTTTTGTCTGCTAGATGTCAAGACAGTGATGAAAAATGCTGGAGAAAGTGGAGTGAAAACTATGGGATGAAAAATATAGTCTGACTGTGGGGCAATTAAAGAGGACATAATTTTTATACGCCAACTCTCCCAACAACCAACAGCAGCAGTTCTCAAGTTCAAGATTGCTCTCTTCTGCCAAATTGTGAAACTGGGTCTGGACCCCTATAAGCCATATATAATAAAGCCCCAGATTCTGGGCTTATGGTTGGAATGCTCACCAGAGTCAACATACAAGTTAGTGAGGTGAGACTCTGGTGCTTGGGTGATAGATAAATCAGTCACCTCAGGTGTCGGCAGGATGATGTCCCCTCTGGAGACTCCAGGGAAGAATTCTTCCCTGCCTCTTCCTAATCACGTGGTAGCTACCAGTACTCCTTGGTGTTTTGTGGCTTTGTACTGCCATGTGTCCAATCTCTGCTTCCATTGTCACATGGACTGCTTTCTGTGTGTCTTCTTATGGCCTTCTTATAAGCACACCCGTCATTGGATTTACAGCCTACTGTATTCCAATATGAACTCAACTAATTACATCTGCAAAGACCCTATTTCCAAACCAGGTCATGTTCTGAATTGGGGGCACAAGGTTAAGACAAGAAATTAATCATAAGAAAATGGTCTGAACCCACTATATTTTCAGTCAGTTTTCCAGTTTTGTCTTTTTTTCCCTTTGAACACTTGCAGACCCAGAGTAGATTTTTTTGAAAGTTATCTTATTTACTGAGTATGCAGAAGGTCAGATGCTAACGGACTCTCACAGAGGCCTTGGTGGCTCTATTGAAAGTAATGCCTTGGTCCCTGGTATTTCATAATGAAGCCAACCTTAGGGCAGATCACACATATCCACGGAGGTAAGTGCACAGCCAGGTTTTTCTGTTTTTGCAGTATGTGGGCCTCTCACTATCGTGGCCTCTCCCGTTGCGGAGCACAGGCTCCGGACGCGCAGGCTCAGCGGCCATGGCTGCTCTGTGGCATGTGGGATCCTCCCAGACCGGGGCACGAACCCGCGTCCCCTGCATAGGCAGGCGGACTCTCAACCACTGCACCACCAGGGAAGCCCTATTTTCAGTTTTTTGAGGAACCTCCATACTGTTTTCCACAGTGGCTACACCAATTTACATTCCCACCAACAGTGCAGGAGGGTTTCCTTTTCTCCACACCCTCATGAACACTTGTTATTTGTTGCTTTTTGATGATAGCCATTCTGACATGTGTGAGGGTTATTAGAATTTGAGTCATTTAAATCTGACAATTTAAAAATCTATATGACAAGGAAGAATTCTCTTTATCAAGGGAGGATACGGCTGAGAGAGTAAACACGGATTAAGAGCCTACTCTATGATGAGCACCGTTATGGGTTGTACTGTGTTGCCCCCTCCCCCAAATTCATATGTCGAAGTCTTAACTCCAATACTACAATATGTGACCATTTTTCGAAATATGGTCATTGCAGATGTAATTAATTAAGATGAGGTTATATCAGAATACAGGGGCCCCTAATCTAATCTGATTGGTGTGCTTATACCAGGGGACATTTGGACACAGACACACACACAAGGAGCACATCACATGAACACGCAGGCAGAGATCAGGGTGATGCATCTAGAAGTCACAAAATGCCTAAGGTTGCCAGCAACCCAGCAGAAGCTAGGAGAGAAACAAGGAACAGATTCTCCCTCACAGCCCTCAGAAGGAACCAACCCTGCCAATGCCTGAATCTTGGGTTTCTAGCTTCCGGAACTGTGAGGCAATACATTTCTGTTGTTTAACCCACCCAGTTTGTGGCAGTTTGTTAATGGCAGCTCTAGGAAATAAGACAAGCACTGTGATATGTTTCACTTCTTTCAATCCTTCCAACACAATGAGGCATTTATTATTATCCCCATTTTATAGAATAAACTGTGGTTCAGAGAGGTCACGTACAGCCAAGGCTACATTAGTTCCTGTCTTCAAAGCTGTGATACTTTCATATCACAAAGCTGTTTCCTATAAGAAAAGGGGGATGATGTGGGAAAATGAGGTAAAAGGTAGGAGGGAAGATGGCTGGGAACTCAGCCATGATGCTTCCTGCAGGCTGGAGAGCTGGGATCCTGTTCTGTGCACCCACGCAGCAGGCTTTGCCCCTCTTTCCCACCTCCTGGCACGTAGGGCTTCACTCAGGCCAGACATCAGTCTAATCCAAGCTCCTCACTTCCCTTCTTAATCATCAAAGCTCTTGACTCCCCCAGTCTCACATCTCATTAAAGTATTTCAAGACTAAGGTGTAAATGTCTCATAACCCATAATAGGTTGTTCCACTAAAGGGATATTTCTATTTATAACAAAAATTAGTCTCTTATGTTTACTCTTCATTGAACAATTGAGGGGCCAGTAAATGAAACACAGTTGGTTTTCTAAAGGTGATGAAACATTCCATTACACTATAAATTTAATTTGCATGTTTTTGTTATTTTGGTTAACACATTTCCTCATGGGTGGTGTTCACCCCAGTACAAATGTTTGCAAGTTCTAAGAGGGTGAGGTCCAGTTTAACATGCTGTGTAGTTTTAAATCATCCACATGTCATATGTTTAGGGACATATAACAGATGAGTACAGTAGGCTATGAAATAGTGTTTGAATATTTGTAACTACCAAACCTTTCTAGATATTGGAACCACTAGGAAGTTAAGTGGCTTCTGACCCTTCCAGCTCATGGCTTAAAATAACGGTCGATTCAAAACACATGCTTTCAGCAATGTTATGGAGGCTATATGAACTACAGAATCTTCTAGACAAGCAGTCACAAATTCAGAGACTACAGAGGACCAGACACAAGAAAAAAACAAGCTAACCACATCCCAGTTATAAGGTAGCTTCTTTTCAGCTTTAGCCTATCATTGCCAGGAAAGACTGTGGGCTCAGCATTGCCCAGTCTCTGATTTTTCAAAAGAAGCCCTAAATCTGTATTATTATGTGAGTTCTCCGTATTTTTAAAACTTTGTGTATTAGTTTCCTATTGCTGCTCTAAGAAATTACTACAAACACAGTGGTATTTATTATCCTACAGTTCTGCAGGTCAGAAGTTCTAAAATCAAGGTGTTGGCAGGGCTGCTTCCCTCCGGAGGCTAGAAGGAAGAATCCATTTCCTGGCCTTCCAAATGCTGCTGCCTACATCCCTAGGCTCATGACCCCACATGGCATTGCTCCTTCTGTTTCTGTCACCACATCCTTTGTCTTGATTCTGACCCTCCTGCCCCCCTTTGTAAGAACCCATGTGATGAAATTGGGGCCGCCTGGATAATCCAGGAAAATCTGACCACCTCAAGAGCTTTAACTCAATTACACCTGCAAAGTTCCTCTTCCCACCTAAGGCAGCATATCCACAGACTCTGAGGGTTAGGCTGTGGACACCTCTGGGAGATCATTACTCTGCCTACCTCAGGTGGCAGCTAGTTCAACGTATGGAATGAAGTGATATGAAGTTTGGCATTTGTTTTGAAATCTTCCGCCCCCTGTCCCCCAAAAGGAAACCAGTTGGACAGAATACTCACGGTTCCATACTGTATCTAGGTATGCATGGTGCCTACATAATGCCTAGGATATAGGGGGGCGTTCAGTAGATTCTGGCTGAATGCCGAAGGACTGAAGTCATACCTCGGTGTCTCAGGCCCCCGATAAACACCGTAAATAGGACCTAACCATTACTGCCATTGGAGCCCAGAGGCCTGTGATCACTGTACTCTCCCATGGGCATTCTTCACATACCCATGGCTCCAATTCCTTGTTCCCTTCACTAGGTATGAGCTGTCCATACTCAGCTTCTAGAAGTGAATGAAAGGCTGCTTCTAATCTGTGACACTCACAGATAATTAAATTAGACTCCTCTCGGTCTGCTGGGGAAAAGCTATTTCATACTTTCATTAATTCCAAAGGGCTATTTCAATTACAGTCCCTGTCTGGTAAACAAGTTATCTTCGACTTACAGCCTTTACTTCTCTAATGCCCAGGAAATTTGCCCTCTAAAGGGCTGCTAGTAGGCAGCAGAAATTTATAAGTTTTTAAAAAGTTATCTTTTGAAAGACAGCTGACATTATCACTAAATCTAAAAGAGCAAGTTATTAAAAAAATAATCTATGCTTCAGCATCCTTTGTTTTGTTTTCACTGTATCTGCAGGCTTCCTTATCTGTTTTCTTTATCCTTTAAAGGAGAAAACCAACAGTTCGTCAAAGGAATAAGTCTCGAGGATGTAACATACAGCATAAGGAAGATAGTCAATAATATTGTAATAACTGTGCATAGTGACTGATGGTTACTAGATTTATCGTGGTGATAATTTCATACTATACGCAAATGGAAATCATTATGTAATAAACCTGAAATTAAGATTATATTGTACATCAACTATATTTCAATTTTAAAAAACACTATCAAAGGCAAAAAAATGTAGGGAGTGTCAGCCTCAAAAACACATCAGCATTTTCTAAAGTCATGGCCTAGTCCAACAGCTTATGTCAGACACCATTCCACTATTTACTGTATGAAAACAATATCAACACGCTTGCTTTCAGTTGGAGCTCTCAGAGTTTTATAACTAAACAAACAAAAGCAAAAAAGGATTCATTTTAGAGACAGCTCAAACTTTATGTGTCCAAGGACCAAGCAACAAATTCCAAAGTCCCCTTAACCTACTTTTGTTTAAATGCCTTCATAAAGCCTGCCTCAACTGGGAAGATTCTTTTTTTTTTTTCTCTCTGACCTCCTGAAAGCAAGGAGGCAGTCTAGTATTAAGATCATAAATCTTGCTGTCAGACAGTTCTAGTCTGCAAGTCAACTCAGCTATTTACAGTATGATCTTGACCCAGTTTTCTCCATGCTTCAGTTTCCGCATCTGCAAAATGGGGGTCATAAAAGTCCCTCTCCCATATGATTATTTGAAGGATGGAGTCAGATACTGTGTATACATGGTTTATAGCACAGTGCCTGGAAAATATCAAGTTCTCAAAAATCAGTGTTTCTCAACATTTGTTGTGCAGATCACCTGCTTCTGTTATCAGCTGGGCTGCCAGTTACAAATTCAGATGTCTGCCCCTTCTAAGATCCAGTTCTTCAGAAGCACTGGGGGTGGCACCAGGAACCTGCGTTTACAGCAAAGGCTCGGGAATTTTTGTGTCCACTATTGTTTGAAAACATCAACGTGTCAGTTACCACGTGCACAATCATAAATGTACAGAGCGCTCGTTTTCTACCCGTGATTTCCGGAGACCAGTGCCCTTGGATGCTGCCTCAGCATCACGAGGGGACGCCTTCAAAGTACAGATTCTAGAATCCCAAATCCACTGAATCGTAATATCTAGGGATTGACACTACACATCTCTATTTTTTGCAACTTTGTCTGGAGATTCTGATGCACAGCTTGCTTTGGGATTCCCTGGCCCACATAACTCATTCTGACACTGGATCATAGCCTCCTTTTTATAAATTTTATTTTTTTAATATTTATTTATTTGGCTGTGCTGGGTCTTAGTTGTGGCATGCGAGATCTAGTTCCCTGACCAGGGATCGAACCCGGGCCCCTTGCACTGGGAGCATGGAGTCTTAGCCACTGGACCACCAGGGAAGTCCCTTAGCCTTTTATTTTTTAACCATTTCATCAGTGTCTACGATAGTATGATAAATGTTGCTGAGATGAGTTGACCTGAGTAAAGGTGTGTTGGCCCAAGGAAACCTCTAATCTATAAAAGGCTCTGCTAAGGGATTTTCCCTCTTCGTTTCTTCCTAATGTGATATCCATGGACATTTGATTCCTGCACAGTTTTTCCAAACTCTAGTCATTAATGTACCATTTTCATGATTTTTATTGTATTTACTTAATATGGGAATAAATGCTAGCTGCCCACCCAAAATCTGTTTTCTCCTTCTTTTTATTAAGAGAATTAAAATTACCAAAATTATTAGGAGTGACAATATGTCCAGTTAAAACACTCTACCTCCTAGCTTCAGCTTTCACATTCCTTCATATTCATCCCCTTCTGACAATTCCAACACAGGCATGTCCTCCATCTCTACCCTATTAGGATTGTCTAAATATCCAAGTTCATAGGCATTTGGCGGATCACATATCCAGGCACATCCTACTCTGAAAAGAGGTCTCTTTCATGTCTGTAGGTGCACTCTTTGTAGGTATCAAACAGGAAACAATATAAATGTCATTTCCAGATAGAAAAGTAACTGTGAAAACATATGGTGACAAGTGCTTTTCCTTCTCTCTCTAATAACGTTTTCTCTTTCAGCTTTCCCTTCTGCAACAAACAATCTCTTTGTGGTCAACATGCTACTTTCAGGAGTAAAAGAATCATGAGGAAAATTCCAAGGACATTTGAACATTCTACAAAAGCTCAGCAGAATTAAATGAGACACTGTTAGGAAGGCACAGTTTCACATGCAGTACCACGTCAGAGCCGAAATCTCTCCAAAGGTGGACATTTTCTGGATGACCTTGAATCTCCCGGGAGGACTTTTAATGACAGGTTTCATAAAAAATTACCCTCATACTAATTAAACCTGAGATCTAACTTCAAATTTATAAAACTGCTAATGTAGTACACTATTAAGAACCTAAAAAGAATGCTGTTTTCTGAAAAGAAATGTCATTCTTGCCATTTTTTCTGCTTTCAGAACTCATTCATTCATTCAAGAAGTATTTATTTACCGCAAATTGTGTGCCAGGTACTCTGCTCCCTGTCTCAGGCCACTTAATGGAAGTTAGACGAGGCAACAAAGAGAGTAAATCAGCAACAAATATAAAAAAGTTAACTTGGCCAGTGTTGTAAAGAGACAAAATAGGCTAATATGGTTTCAATACGCGACAAACTAGAGCTGAACTTTTCATTTAGGAATAGTTTTAACTGCTATCCAGTGACAGTTCAATGTGCTAACTCTGCAGAGAGTTTTGAAATCGACATTTTTGCCTTCACGTTATTCGTCATCCCTTAGTGCAACTTGGCTTCTCCCTGCTCTTCTCTGGTTTCTAACCAGTGCCTCACGCTGGTCTAATTCAAGGAAAAAACACTATCTACTTCACAGGATAACTGAAAATCAAATGAGGTAACATATGAAAAGTAGAAAGTATTAGAAGTATTATATAGAGTGTCAATAGGAGTGTGTGTTGTAAAAGTGCACACTGTTAATATGATGCTTCCTGGAATCCCCACAGTTTTTGTTGGCCTTACAGGGCTCATCACATATGAAGTGATGGCCACTGTCATATCAGCACATCCTTAACAAGTCTGATCCTGGCTACCCCTGTGCTAATCATAGGTCTCAACTGAACATGACAACACTTTTGATTCTCTGGAATGGATTGTCTTTGAGGTGTTATACAGTCATCCCTGGGTATCTGCTGGGGATTGGTTCCTTAACCCCGTGGATACCAAGATCCTTATATGAAAGGATCCTTATATCAAGTCTCTTATATAAAGTGACAATACAGTCAGCCCTCCACATCCACTGATGCAGAACACACAGATTGGGATGCGGAACACACTGACTGTACTTCCCTAAAGAAAGCATCTGCAGAAGTGGTTAACACACAAAACATACACTGTAACGCATCCGACATTCAGCATCATGGATTCTCAGACACTTGTCTCCTGGATTTTCCCTGGCCCTTGGATCATCAGTAAGTTCTGAAAATTAGCCATCCCCAACCCCACAAGAACACACGTCTTGTCTTTTCCTCTTTCGTTTCCCAAACTTACATCTTCCTATAGCATCTTCTTATGTGCTTTTCATTTACCAAACGCCGTTAGATTTTAGTCCACTTCATCTTTGACCCCTAGAGAATTGGTGACCTTTTTCATTAGAGGAGTCACTTTTTTCTCCCATCCATCTTAAGAACTGAGGATCAAAGGCTTACATGCTATTCTAGATAAGATTTTCCAGAGACGCATAACTCCGGGACCTCCTCGCTCACTGTCAGGAAGGAATGTCTAAGAATAACTCTGGCTTTAAACTCACAGTGTGGGGAGTGTAAGGTTTGGGATTGAAAACATATTAACCATGACAATGCAATGGGTTATAGAAAGATTGCAGCTGGTAGCAACAATGGCCCTGTTTTATGAGTCTGTAAAGGCACTCATTCTGGTCTCTTCCCTTGCCTCATACCTCGCCTCCAACAAATTTTGGGGTCCTTTCCAGCCTCATCCCCCTGAGTGTCCTACACAGTCCAGTCTGCACCCTTTTCTCTCCCACCCTTGTAAAAACTCTTTCATCTTCATTGTGTGCAAAGGGGTGTGAGTTAGGTTAAAGGAAGTGACTTCCGTAATATGCAAGTGTTTGGTCTCAGTGGATGCAAAGAGCCATTCTCATTAAATTAACTTGAACATGAGATCGTTCAGTTGAAGATGATGATGATGAAACATGTAAAAAGAAGAACACAGACTACTTGAGTTTAATTTTACTACTTTCTCATTACGAGAATCTTCGGGGTCAATCTCTTCCAACTGCTTCTATTATAACAGTCACTAATGATCCACAGTTAACACCATTCATGAGAAAAGCTAAGTCTCTACCAGCATAAATTTTTTTTAAAGTGTGAATAAAGTGTGAAAGCTTTGTTAGAAAGCTACTCAGACAAAAATGATAAATGAACAGTCCTATGTCAAACTAAGAAGCTGAACAATTTAAAAAAATCCATTCACACCACTAGTACTGGCCATCCTAACTGAATGAGGTAATAAGTATTCATTCACGGGACAAATGTTTTTGAGCACATGCTATATGCAAGCACTGGGCCAGGAGCTGGGCATGTTGTAAGAAGCAGAACCAGTCTCCCCAGATGGAGCTTATAGGCTGGAAGAGGAGACAGATGTTACAGAAATTATCAAACAAAATATCCAATTTTAAGCTGTGGTGGCTGCTGCCACTCATCATGAGGCTATATCAGAGTCCCATTGAGTCAAGTCTACTTTCTCCTACTCCGGAAGCGTTATTCTTAGTTCCCAAATTCCCTGTGCATTGAATGCCATTCAAGGCAAGTGCTAACATGGTCAGTGAGTTCGATGTGCACACCTGGAATAACAGGTGCGTGGAGGTTGCTACCTTTCTGTAAATATTTCTGCAAACAGCGGATTCCTTTGCAAATGATCTTTCACCCACACCCTGTTCTCATGGTTTTTTGTTTTTGCAAATGTTTGTTTATACAGCTGTTAAAAAGAAAAAGGGGGAAAAAACAGCTTTTGGGACTCAGAGGAAAAAAAAAACCTAATAAAACAGATACGCTTCTCTTGCTTTGATTTTCTATCGTCTCAGACTTTTAAAAATCAGTTCCAGAGAGTTTTGATTCACAGGGTGGGTAATTAAGAAAACTGTGAGGTCAGTAAAGTTTAATTATGGCATCAGGTGTGATATTCAAGCTATTTAACCACAGCACAGCCCCACCAATGGAAGTGGGAGCCAAGAGGAAGGACGCCCTAGATGCTGACGGGTGCACATCAGCAGGAGAGCAGGCCTGGGAGGCAGCCCCCACCCTCTCACGCTGTATTGCCCGTGCCTTCCATAATGTTCCAGCACCCTTTGGTCTCATGTCTGATTCCATTATTTCAAGATCTTCCATCCAATCACATCTTTATTGAGCACATCTGGTATCATTGTATCCCAGTAACTGGATAGTACTAAGGCATAAGTAGTCCCTGCCCTCATGAAACTTAGAGTCTGTGGTGGTGACAGACAAAAAAGCACCGAAACACACAAATGATTCCAAACTGTGATAATAAACAAAGCAGGTGATGAGATAAGGGAGCAGGGAGAGAAAAAGTCTTAATTTAAATAAACTCATTCTTATAAAGATCGTTAGGGCTTAAAGGGTTAGTCTTGTATGAGGTATCTGCATCTTAAGAAACCAAATCATTAAGCCAAAGAAATGAATTGCTAATGATAGAGTTTCAGCCATAAAATGGCATAATGAGAACATTATTTGGGGAGATGGCAAGTTGGACAGGGCTTTTTCCTAATCCCATAAATCACCTCATCTAGGAAGGCATCCGGGGAGTCTATTTTTAAAGCTGGCTCAAATTCACAAATACAAAAAGTCCTTGTCTTGAAGAAGGGAAATACTGAACTGCTCAAGGATAAGATCAGGCAGGAAGAGAGGAAGGACTTTCACTGTTTACTTTACCCAATTCTCTATTGTTTGAGTTTTTGGTGAGCCTTTATTACTTTTGTCAATTACAAAGTGGGAGGAGTTGTCTCTTCTAAAAAGCTCATGCCTTCATGTATAAACCTCAACTGATTTTGATATTTCTGAATCATTTCAAACTTTGAAGTTTGTGGTAATTTGTTATAGCAGCTGTAGAAAAGTAATACAACATCTGGTGAGGGTGAGGGGCATTAATCTGCCCCCAACAAGTGGTGTGATGGATTTTTATAAGCATGTGTGATTTGCACATGCCTGTTTCATAGCCAGGGTTCTTGCTAAATTGACATTTTTACAGGATGGTGGTTTTCGGAAGTACCAGTGGAAAAATGAGTATCCTTCACAACAGAACCACAAGGAAGGATCCCAATTAGTGAGTTTGCTAATTAATCACCATTTTGACTGGTAAGCTCTTACTGAGGACGTAAGTCATCATTATACAAAACAAGAGTTTGGGAGCGCCACCATCGGTGATCACCATTTGCTGATCTCTGCAGACTGGAAACGATCCACTGTTCTGAGCCACATGGGGCAGCAGCAGGACATAGCCCTGGCCAGGGATGAACCAGTGCTTTCTAGCCCATCTTGCAGCTTCAGAGGCTTAAGATCTACAGAGGCTTAATGTCCTAAAAAGGTTGTGGATTTACTTATTTACATGTAATTCAAAATAAAACCAAGATTTAATTTTAAAACAGAACATTGTATGCTAAAATTAAAAGAATATCTCGGTAGATTTTCCAGTTGCAAAATTCTTCATTAATTCCTCAAAGATAAAGCTTTCTCTTTTGTTAAGGGAGGCTACTTTGTTGATGCTTTTAACTGCCCACTGGGTAAACCATTTGCCCACCAGTCCAAAGCTATCCAGCTTTCACTGCATCCCTTTCTACTCCTATCATCTTTACTGGGTTTTCAAAGTCCTGCTTAATCTGCTCTCATGTCATCCCTCCAGGGGAGAGTGTTCTTGTTTCTCAATGGGAACTCAGGGTTTATTTGGCCATTTCTTTTTTCATTCATATCCCCAAACCCCATGTTAATTTATTCTCACCTTTGCACGTTTGCTCATAACAGCGCCCCCTGTCTGTAATGCTCTCCCCTACTTTACCCACTGTCTAATGTCCATGCATTCCTCCAAAAACCTACTCCAACTTGTCGTTAGCTTTAGTATCACTTTGTATACATTTACTCTATGCCAAGCACCCAACTGCATACCGTGGATACAGCAGTAAAGACGAACAAAGTCCCTACTCCCAGGAGCTTACTGTTCAGTGAGGGAGGAAAGAATAAAAAAAAAGATAAGCCAACAAGTAAATCAAATTGTGATAGGTACGTATTAGTATCCTATGTCTGCTGTAACAAATTACCACAAACTGGGTGACTTAATACAACAAATTCATTCTCTTACAGTTCTGGAGGCTAGAAGTCCAAAATTAGTGATACGAGGCTAAAGTCAAAGTGTCCACAGATCAGCAATTGCTTCAGAGGCTCTAGAGAATTCTTTCTTTGCTTTTCTAGCATCTAGAGCTGCATTCTTTGCATTTCTTGGCTCAGGGGCCCCTTCCTCCATCTTCAAAGCCAAAGGCATAGCATCTGCTCTCTTTGACTTCTCTCCACTTCCATCGCATCACTTTCCCTCTTCTGTAGAAGCCTCCCCCTACCTCCCTCTTATAAAGACATTTGTGGTTACTGGTAGGGTCCACCAGGATAATCCAGGATTACCTCCTCATCACATGATCCTGAACTTGATTACATAATCAAAGACCCTTTTTCCATAGAAGATAACATTCACTGGTTCCAGGGCTTAGGACCTGGTTATATTTTGAGCCTATTATTGAAGCTATCACAGGGGTTAGGTAGATAACAAACAAGGTGGGAAGAAAGGGTCCTTCCTCTAAATTAGGTGGCCAGGGAAGGTGCATGCCATGAGGAGACTTTAAGTCGAGACTTAAAGAATAAGAACAAGCCTTGGTTCTTGATCTTTTATCAGTGCCCATTTCAAAATATAAATGCACATTAAAAGTTAATCAGAATTCTATGTAATAGTCAGTTGTGTGATTGTGTGATTTCTAGCTCATGAGAATCTAGCTACTACCTCTGAAAATAGTAAAGTGGACAAAATGACACTGTACACATGCAGATTTTTTTTTTTGTATGTTTCTGAATGAAGCTAATTGCTGGATGATGCTTTTGCTAAAACCCCTTATATTTATTTATGCCTCATTTCAAAACACATTTGAAGAATTAAATACCATTTTGACAATGATAAAAGCTTTGCTAAAAATATAGGCCATTGGTCAATTCACTAAACATTCAGACTGGCCACTCAACTGTCAGGAAAATGCACTTCCATTCATTTGCTACAAACTGACAGATATTAGTCAATTGGGCCCTGAAATCTATAATTTAAATAATCATGAAGGGTTGGTGGTTATTTTGCAAATGTCAAAGATGTGGTTTTACTTGTAAAGGATAGAAGATTGGTAAGAATTGTTGTTTTTTATAATAGATCCTTCTTTTTCAACACTTTTTTTGTCACAGTAAAAAGCAATAGCTATTGAAGAAGCTCTCTTGGGTGCTGATAATGTTCTCTTTCTTGACCTGGATGCAAGTTGCATGGGTATGTTCAGTTTGTTAAAATTCATCAAGTTGTACTAATAACATATGCACATACATGCATGTATTATACTTATTAAAGTTAAAAAATAGCAATTTATGTATTTCAGAAAATATAGTGAAGCAACTATATTGAAGTACATAAAAACCACCATTACCTCCTCAAAATTTTAATTGGAATGTTTCAATTCACCTATTCTTTATTCATCTGTTGATCGTCTTGATGTGGTAGATTAAAGATGGATACAAATGCATCAAGAAATGGAGTCTATTTCCCTTTCCTAGGCTGGCCCTGTCACTAATTTTGACTAACAGGATGCAGCACAAGTGATGCTGTTGTAGCTTCTGAGATTGGGCTTTGAAAGATCTGCAATTTCTGCTTCTGTACACTTGGAACTCCTGGGATCCAACTGCCATGCTTCAAGAAGTCCAAGCCCTACAAAGAAGGCACACAGAGGACCAAGGTGCTCTAGGCGACAATCCCAGCCAAGCTCCCAGCTGACAACCAGTATCACTGGACAGCCATATGCGTGTGCCATTTTGGATGGGGCAGCTCAGTCAAGCCCCCAGACAGCAGCTCCAGCCGATAGCACATGGAGCAGTACTTTCCAGATAAATCCAGTCAGCCCACAGAATTGCGAGAGATAATAAAATGGTGGTTGTTTTGAAGCCACTACCCCAATTAAAAAGGCATTTAATTGTTGTAGATATTACTTAGCAATAGATAGCTGAAATTCTCTACTTGTCTATTATTGTATCTATCAATTTATTATTTAATTGACCTACAGACTGTCTTGGTCAGCATGGTGTAGTGTCTCTGCAGCCAGATTGCATGGTTTTATAGTCCAGTTTCAGGCTGGCCATGAAATGGGGGGAAAACTGGGAAAACTGGGCTTGGTCACGGGGAAATGGATGGGCCGTCGCTGCAAGATGGGGAGTCAAGGAAGCAGAGGCATAAGTCACAGAACAGGGCTGTCAAGGTTAATCTGACTGGTGGACAGAACAAGAGCCCGACACAGCTATGCACAGCCTGAGAAAAGGGGACTGGTTACACTAAAGCTGGAAGGAGAAGCCAGTAGTACAGAGAGAAGGAAAATCATGCCACTCAAGTGGGTAAAAGAGCCTGATGCCCAAGGGACCCAGACAAAGGGGAAGAGGCACGGCAGTCAAGCTGCTCCCCTGTGGGGTTACATCAGGACCGGCTGTCTCCTAGCACTGCTGGGAATACAGCTGGGCCAGGCCAGCTGGGCACTCTCACTCTGGGGAATGATTCCAAATCTCAGCAAAGAATGGGGCCAGCTCTGGCTCTCACCATCAGACTGGTCTCAAGGGGTAGGGGGTGGCCACATCGGGGGAGGGGGTTCATTACCTACCTAAGGATGGTGAATGTCGATGTTAGAATTTAGATTTCACTAGTCTCATGAGGATGAAAGTATCTGAGATCCTGAGACAGCTTACTTGGACGAGACAATATGAAATTCCCTTAAAAAAAACCTTTAAATTGTAAATGTGTTACCAAAAATACCGCTCAGACATTCCGTACCTCATACCGAGCCTGACCCCATCTCTAGTCCCACTGAGAGCCTCACCACATCCTTCGTGCTAAAAAAAAAAATGATCCTTAATTTCACAGCCCTTTACAAAATAAAAAATACACAGTAATGCATATCACAGACAACTTCATCCATTGCTGTCTCACCCCATCCACGACTCATACTGTGAGCCTTGCCTGGGGATGCAGTGGGAGCTCAGGAGCATCAGCTAAGCACGGAACTGCTTAAGAAACCACAGTGTTTTTATTTATTTACTCTTTATTTTTAAATTTTACTGGAGTATAGTTGATTTACAATATTATGTTAGTTTCAGATGTACAGCAAAGTGACTCAGTTATATATGCACAAATATTCATTCTTTTTTAGATTCTTTTCTCATATAGGTTTTATAACCAACAAGGACCTACTGTATAGCACAGGGAACTCTACTCAATATTCTGTGACAACCTATATGAAATCACAGTGTTTTTACGTTTTGAAGCTGCCACGTCAAAACAGCCTCCTCAACAAGAACTGCTTTGGCTGCATGTAAATGATACAGGGAGCCTCATGTTAATCATCTTGATGTGTCTGTGAGATGTGCCTGCCAGCCTACACGTGTTTTCCACTCGGTTCAATCATCCCAGGCTTGGCGTTACAATCCCTCAGTCACAAACATATGGCTGTCTAGAGTAATAACGCTGACAGCCAGATGAGGCTCCTGGAGTCTGGAGACTGTGTTCTCCCCGCTGGGTCTTTAAATTGGAGGCAAATAAAGATTTCCTTGCATTCCACTTAGTGTGCCTTCACCACAAGTAAGAAAGCAGGTTTTCTGTTTGTTTTGTTGACTTTATGAAGTTTTCTAAAGCAGAGGCTTTCGTACTTTTAAATCTGCGAATCACAGTCACGAAGACATTTTAAATCGCAAGCCAGTTCATCTGTGTGCAAATGGAAACAACAGTTTCACGGAGTGATATTTTTACTGTGTGGATGGTAAATTGTTTATGTCAGTTTTATATGTCTGGCTAGGCTATGGAATGAAGTTGTTTGATTAAACAATCTAGGTGTTGCCATGAAAGTATTTTTTAGATGTGGTCAATATTTAAATCAGAGTACGTTTGAATAAAGCAGATTATCCTCCATAATGTGGGTAGGGCTCATCCAATGAGTTGAAGACCTTAGGAGAAAACACTGAGGTCCCCCAGAGGGGAAAGGGTTCTGTCTCCAGACTTCCTTTGGACTCACGATTGCAACTGCAAATCCTGCCGCAACTGCCAGCCTGCCCTGCAGATTTTGTCTGTCTGTCTATCTCTGTCTATATCCTATTCCTCTGTTTCTTTGGAGAACCCTGACTAATACAATGTATAAAACACATGCTGATATTTTCTATTTCATTCCAATTAATTAAGAGAAAAATATTGCTTGCAACCCACTCTAATTAAAGTCATGGCTTTTTGAAAAGAGCTTTATTATCATGTGATTTACATACCACAACATTCTCCCATTGAGAGTGTACAATTCGATGATTCTTCATATATTTTTAGAGTTCTGTGGCCAGCCATCACCATAACCTACTTTTAGAATATGTTCATCATCTCCAAAAGAAGCCCTGGACTCTTTAGTATTCATTCTCTAGTTATCACTTGTTTTTTGTTCTAAAGCAGCGTTTCTCAAAGCGTGATTTGGAACCAGCATCATCAGCATTATCTGTGAACTTGTCAGCAGTACAAATTCTTGGACCCCAGTCCAGACCTAGTGAATCAGAAACTCTTGGGGTGGGGCCCACCACCTGTGTCTCAGCAAACATTCCAGATGATTCTCATGCAAATAAACATTTGAGAACCACAGTCCTGGAGGATAGGACAGGAAGACCATGTGCTCTCGAGTGTTCTCTGTGCTCCCAGGATGAGACAGGGCAAAGGCTGAGTCTCCCAGAGGTTCTGTGGGATTCAGGTTTCATTCAGGGATCACGTCAAATGTTCAGAGCTAAAATTCAGTTCAATAATCAATTCACTCATCACTTGGGGGATTAGTGGATTGATTGAGCTCTTAGTGAATTGTTAGAGCTCTTTCTAACAGAATAGAAAGTTTGAGTCAAGGCCTCATCTCCCCAGTGTGGATTCTAACCTGGATGGTGAAGAGGTGGCTGCAGCCCTTCTCAGCAGGATGAAGACAGTCATGAGGTCAAGACTTTGGGCGAAAGGACCCTGCTCCCCAAAAGGTTCCATGTCCAAGCGTCTGAGAGTGACAGCTGGCTTTGGTTCAGACACTCTGATTACAAAAAAGGAAAAATGACAAATCTGGGACCAAATCAAGAGGGGGTGTAGAAAGTGAGGCTGGAGAGGTCTCACAGAACCCACAGACCAGGAGGGAAGGTGAGCCAGGCCCCCTGAGAAATGGAAAGGCAGATGAAGTGGAAGCAGTTTCCTCCTCTTCAGGTATCACCTCTGCTTCTTCATGTGTGTGTTCAGCTGTCTTTGCAGATGGGCATCCTCTGCTTTCTCATGGCTCAGGTGCTCTCAGGTTCTGAGTCTCAGTCACCCATCAGTTAGGCTTCCACACCTAGCAGCTCACTCTAGCAAGCTCCCAAAGTATCAGTCCTTCTTTTCTCGTGTGGTCATGTCATCAGCCACTGATTAGCCTAAGGATAGGTAGCCTGTGTCCCATATTCATACATCCAGCTACTCCACCAATAGAAACATCAGATCAAAGACTGAACTATAGAAACCATTCCCAGGTAAGACACATAGAAATCAGGATTCAAAGCCAGGCAACTGTCTCCAGTAAGATGTGCTTCCTTATTCAAGCCATTGCTATTCCAGAGACTATGAATGCATGCAGTGGGTGCATCGTAAGTTGTTACTGAAGGAATGAAAGTGCTTGAAATCTCACAAGGAGGGGTCTCTTGAATCCCAGAGTAGAGGTCCGTGCCGCATTTTAGTTTCTACTTTCCCATGACAAGCATGTGATCTTGGATTGGTAAAGAACCTTCCCACACTTACGTTCCTTCATGTGTGAGGAATGTAGAACGGGCGATGTACACAACTCCCTGCCCCCCTGTATGCATTTGAATCGTCAGTGCTGACTCAGCGGTTCCCTTTCTCCGAAGCTTGGAGGAACAGCAAGAGATGGGCTGAGTCCCCTGCTGCAGAAGAGTGCGCAGACTTCCATCTGCTTTCAGGAGCCTTATGTGCTTCTCCCGCCTTTCGGAACTCACTCTGGAAAAAGATGTTACTTCCTCCAGCTCCCACAAAGACTGCCAACCTCCCAGGAAATAGCTGCAAGGCTAACAGATGGAAATATGTGGCTTCCAGTGACCTTACCATGTCTGCCTGTGCTTCTTTAGAAATGTCGCTTCAAACAAAAGTAATATCTATTTACAAGACGATCCATGACACACACCTTTGGCTACTGCTTGTTAAGCAGACATGCTGAGTTCAACTCTTTTCCACCTAGTGCGTATTAGTGATCCCTGCTTAGTAAATACCCAGTAGATGCATGTTGTTGACAGTGATGAAGACGGTATAATGTTTCAAAACTGAGAGTTATAAAAGGCAACACTCTGCAAAAATTATCTCACATTTGTTAAAACAAAGTCCAGATTAGGACAGGACTAAAGAAGCAGACGTACAGAATGGACTTGAGGACATGGGGAGGGGGACGGGTAAGCTGGCACGAAGTGAGAGAGTGGCATGGACGTATATATACTAGCAAATGTGAAATAGATAGCTGGTGGGAAGCAGCCGCACAGCACAGGGAGATCAGCTCGGTGCTTTGTGACCACCTAGAGGGGTGGGATAAGGAGGGTGGGAGGGAGGCTCAAGAGGGAGGGGATATGGCGATATATGTATACGTATAGCTGATTCAGTTTGTTATACAGCAGAAACTAACACACCATTGTAAAGCAATTATACTCCAATAAAGATGTTAAAACAAACAAACAAATAAAATTTAAAAAGTCCAGATTAGGCAAAACCCCTGTAAAACACTAGCATGAATTTGCACCGTAACCCCCATGAGCTGTGTGTGGACTTATGCTTTAGGGGAGAGGGTTTAATCCATGGCTTGTGGGATCAGCCTATGTACTCTTTAAGAGAATTAGGAAAAGGCGCCCTCTTCTGGGAAGAAGCAGCCCTGCAGGTACACCACTTAGCTACGGTCATGTTGAAAATAAAGGGCCCTTTCTTCTGGTGGGGGTCTTCTGGTGGGTTGCTACCACCCAACGCAGGAGGCTTGGCAAGTGGAATGTCAGTTGGATTTTGCCCTATTACTCCCCACTGCTGGGCACCTTTGTGGGGTGCACGAACTGTACAAACTTACAGAGCAGCCTTAGTGAATATTATCAACTGTGTAAACACAAACAGAACAGATGAGGGTTTTTCAGCACTTTATACAAGCATCTCAAAGCAACAGCTATTATTCCCCTAAAAGTTTACACTGAGACATATCTATTCCAGTTCAAAACATTGCACTGCTTTTGGATTTTTCTCACTTGCTTTTTAGTTAAAGAGAAGACCCAATTTGGGTTTTCAATAAGAAATAAACAATAGGAAGTCTGAATAGGAAGGTCTTATTATTAAATCTGGTAACCAAAAGTGGACAAAACTTCCACTGGTATGTACAGTTGAAGGTCACTGCCCACTCAGGTCCAATTTTCAGTAAGTCGTCTTTAAAAGAAAATTAAGCAAATTGGGCATTTTTCTGTGTCTCACAAAACCAGGTCGTGGTGAGAATTCAAGATGACAATGTACAGAAAAGTGCTTTTAAATTCTGAAGACCTACAGAAATGTCAGTTACTTTAATCTGCGAACTAGCCGGTGTCCAGCTTAACAAGAAACCATGAGTGGCATTCCTGTTCAAGTTAGGGAAAAGAAGATATCAGAATGCTTTCTATCCTCACTATTATGTAACACTGCTAAGAAAGTACTATCAATCCAGCAAAATAAATAAAACAGGGTCATAAAAATAATTGGAAGACAGAGCTAAAATGATCATATTTGGGGGCTGAGATGACTCTATAACTGGAAAACCCAGGAGAAGCAGTGGGAAAACTTATAAGTAACAGAAGAATACAAGTTGGCTAGGTACAATATTAATATATAGAAATCATAGACTTCATATATACAGTCTGTAAAAGTGAAAACTGAACAGATCCTATGTATAGTAGCTAAAAGTAAATAAAAATAAGTACAAATCCATGTAAAGAAAATTAAAGAGAATAGAATGGAGGGATTCAAAGAAAATCTAAACCAATACTCAGTTCTTGAAAGGAACTATTCATCATTATAAAGATGTTACTCTTCCCTAGAACCCATCATTTACATTTGCATTCTGGCAGTGGGAGACTAGCTATCTTGAAACACTTTAAAATGCTGGATAAAATCTAACACATATCCTTTTAAATGAATACCTCAAAATCTCAGGTGCAAGAAAAAAGGAGGGAACTGCAAAGCAATGGGTTGATGCTATGGCCAAGCTGGCGCAGAGAGGCTGGGGTAGACTGAAGGTGAGGTTATCGGTTTCCATAACCAAAATCAGGTTTCAGCGCTCCTTGGGAATAGCGGGTTGCTGCCCAACGCCATGGCAGACCATGCCTGCAAGGTGGGAAGTTGTAATTGCTGTCCATGCCTAAATCTGAACCCTTGAAGGGCTTCACAGTTAGTGAAAGAATAGACAGAAAAAAATTTTCTTGACAACACCCTGTGATTTGAATAGGATAAAAGGCCTCCTCTGATCATTTATAACCACAGGCTATGGCCCATGAAGGTCTGGGGTCAGCATTTACACTGCCCACATGGTCCAGGAAACCCCAAGCTGAGCAATTATCAAAAATGTTGACCTGAGCCACTGAAACTCTGGCCACATCTGGCAGATCCTTCAAGATAAAGCTGTTCTGTAGGGACACAACTTTGACCCAGGCACATAGTATTCCCATAATTAAGCCCCCGATGGAGATAAGTTTACAGTCCAAAATTTCACAACACGTGATAAAAATCTTCCATGAGAACGGGTTAACAGACACATCATATAGGGTTATTAGAACACTAAGAACTTATGCTATAAGTTTAATTGTGTCTCCTCTAGTCCCCAAATTCATAGTCGAAGTCCTAACCCCTAGTACCTAAGAATGTGACTGTATTTGGAGATGCAGTCTTTGGAGAAGTAATTAAGTTAAATGAGATCATAAGGGGGGCGCTTACTCCAACATGACTGTTATTCTTTTAAAAAGAGGAGATTAGGAGACAGACACAAACAGAGGGAAGACCAAGTGAAGACACAGAGAAGACGGCCCATGAAGACACAGGGAGAAGACGGCCGTCTACAAGCCAAGGAGAGAGGCTTCAGGAGAAAGAAACTAACACTGTCAACACCTTGATCTGAAACTTGTAGCCTCTAGAAGTGTGAGAAAATAAATTTTCTGTTGTTTAAGCCACTTAGCCCGTGGTACTTTGTTATGGCAGCCCTAGCAAACTAACACAACTAACTACATACAGTAAAAGTACATACTCTAACATAGAAGTCTGTTAAAAGTATTAGAAACCATAAACATGGAATAAGATGCTGAAAATAAGAAAAGAACTCCTGCTGAAAAAAACAAAAACAAAAGTGAAAAGCACTAAAGAAGTACTTCATCAAGAAGGAAACTGAATTCCAAAGGAAGAAGTGGGGTGTAGAAAGCAATGATGAGCAAAGAGAGCAGTCAACTTGTATGCAAATCTAAGCAAGTGTCTGTTGTTGGATTTAAAAAGTGACCACTAATTCGGGGAATGTAAAACAAGATGGCAAATAAGACATTGAACAAAATAACGTGTAAGACAGGAGTGGAGCAAAAGCTTCCTAAGATCCTTACATTTGGGGGAGTGAGTTAGAGATATTAATTTTGTTTAGATTTTGTGAAGTCATATACACATATTGAAAATTAAAGGGAAACTACTAAAACAACAGATAAAGGCTATCTGTTGTTAAATAAGTAGAGAGGGAAAATAAGTAGAGAGGGAAAATAAAAGAACAAAATAAAAACAATAAATCCACTAGCAGGCAAGAAAAAAAAAGAAACAGAAAAAGCGAAGATCCTAACATAGGAAGAACTCAGTGTAGAATTGCCTGCTTCCCTCTCGTGTAGTTCATGACCCAGTGTTCCTTAACCCTCGGGAAATAATGGGGTAGACCATGTGTACAGCTCCATGCTGGAGCATTTCTCCCACCAGTGACTTCTATGGGTGATCCGATGACCACCTACCAGCAACAGTCCGGCCAGCAGGCATCAGACGGGAGCAGGACGCCCTGAGTCATCAGAGGAGACTCTTGCTAAGATGTGAAGTTCCAAGCCAACCTGCCTCCCCATCATCAAGGGAGTGTCTCTGGGGAGAGCTGCCCGCACTGCAGAGTCACCCTTGCAAAATCCATAATCAAATTAAAAGATGAATGGACAATAGTTTTTACAACAAGCACCCGTTAATTTTCAAAGAGAAAAATAAGTTTAAAAACATCTCGAAAGCGAGTGAAAATGAATCGTGTCAGCCTCTCTCTCATTCTTCCTCTTTTTCTGCTTGGAAGGGAGAGAAGAGAAACGTGTGTCACTTTATCTAATATTCAACATGTCTCTGCGCACAGATATTCCAGCAGTGCTGGGCCACAGTTCTGCCTGATGTTTTCCAGGCTTTGTAGGAAATACTTGACAAATTGGCTTGATATACTCTGGAATCATAGCACAGACCTGATGCCTCTTGTGAAAATACGTAATCCCTAAGGGTACCGGAGATGAGACTTACTAAATTCATATTTTCCACCCAAATCTTTCCTTAGGGGTTCTCCACGAGGCTGGACCAATGTTCCTAGCCCACCTGATCTCAGATGTATCTAATTAATCACAGGAAGACTTATACTGTTATTTAATCCAACAGGATTGGTTTTTGCCTTGCACATTTTCTCTGTGGATCATGGTTTGATTTTGAAACTTCTCACTTTGTTGTTTCCTTCTTTGATCAGCTTATAAACTACCTGAGGACAGGGGCTGTGTTTTGCATTTGTAGCCCACGTATGCCCTTGAGCAGGGCTGACCCTCCCGCAGGCAATTAACCTAACTTTGCTGAATTTTCTTGATAATGCTGAACAGAGCACTTAAGAAATTAATGCTGGCTGTTATTAGTTTTATCCACCGCTAAGCTTGGAAGTAATTAGACCTTGCTTCATGGTCACTCTTAGACACTTGCTGGCCAGTGACCAAAGAGTGGGGATGGGAGAGAAGCAGCAAAATCAAAAGTTATTAAATAGCAATTGGAAGCAGCAGGGGCAGGGGGGAGTCAATAAAGAAACTGGAATTATTATTTTAAATTATTTTTGAATATTGATAGGGTTTTTTTTTTTTAGTGCTTCCTATGGCAGTCTCTGCAGAAAATTAAATCAGAGAAAGAACAGTTACCTTTAGACATGAGGTGATAGGAAGCCAACTCACATAACTACCAAGAAGGCAGTGTCAGACATGTGGCGAATGTCCTGTGAGTTTGCTGGAAGTCCTATTAGGATTGTTTTCTTGTTTTTTTCTGTTTATTAGTGGGCTTGTTTGGCTGTTACCTAGAAGACATCTACTTCAAAGCTAGCTCAAATACTGTCTTTGCAGAGCCTTCTAGGTGTCCCTCCAAACAGTGAATCCCTGTTACCATTTAACTTCATTCATATCCCCGTGGCACGTATCGTGGTGTCCATAGTCAACTGCTAAAATTTAACTCCAGCCCCGGACAGAGCACACTTGAGGAGAGCGATCATGTTTATGTCTCCACCCTGTATAGTGGTCCTAATAATAATAGCAACTTTTACTATTAATGAGATCTCATTATATCACAGGTTGCTATGGTGTGAATGCATCCTCCTAAAAAATCGTATGTTGAAATACTAATCCCCAAGGTGATGGAATTAGGAGGTCGACACTCTGGCAGGTGATTCCACGGTAAGGGCAGGGGCCTCCTGAACAGGATTTTCCCTCCTATGAGAGCAACCCCACAGAGATCCCTCTCCACTTCTGTCATGTGAAAACACAAGGAGAAGTTTGGACCTGGAAGAGGGCCTCAAACTTGCACCCTTATCTTGGACTTCCAGCCTCCAGAACTGTGAGAAATACATTTCTGCTGTTCATAGGCCAGCCCATCTGTGGGCTCTGGTTAGAGCAGCCCGAACGGACTAGGGCAGATGTTGTGATAAGCGCTTCGCATTCTTTACATCAGTTCATCTTCACAAAACCTTTGCCAAGTAGTTATTATACCCCTTTCACAGATAAGAAAACTGGGGCTTAGAAACATCAAAGTGGGCTTGTCCAGGCCACACAGCTGGAGGGTCATCGCACCAGGTGGGCTAACCCCATAGTCCACGCTCATTTTCACGATGGTAGACAGCGGTGGTTATTAAACTCCGATGTGCATCAGAATCTCCGGGGAGCTCGCTGAGAATGCAGATTTCCAGGCCCCGCCTCCTGGGGTGATTCTGATTCAGTAGGTTTGGGGTAGGGCCCCAGAATCTGCATTTTTAACCATCAGCATCCTCTCTCTAGGCAATTCTGATGAAGTTTCTTACAAAATTCTCGAGAAACAATACAATACTGTTGTCTGCGCACCAGACACTCAGTGATGGTCAATAAGTGGATATAACATTTATACAAGATAAGCACGTGACATTCTTTTTTTAATTGGAGTATCGTTGATTTACAATGTTGTGCCTATCTGCTGTACAGCAAAGTGACTCAGTTATATACATATATACGTTCTTTTTTTTATATTCTTTTCCATTATGGTTTATCTCAGGATATTGTATACAGTTCCCTGTGCTATACATTAGGACCTTGTCGTTTATCCATTCTAAATGTAATAATTTGCATCTACCAACCCCAAATTCCCAGTCCATCCCTCTCCCTCCCCGCCCCCCCCACCTTCGCAACCACAAGTCTGTTCTCTACGGCATGTGACATTTTTGTATCTGTTTCTACAAGGGTAAAGATGAAGAATTACAATGGTGAGACAGATTTAGGGACCTCTATGTCAAACACAGTCAAATGGGTTTCTTTATATCAGGACCTCTCAGAGCTTTTAATATAGGCAAAATATTAAAGGCGAAATATAGCCTTTTTTCAAAGTTATTTGGTCATGGATCCCATCACTTCTTTTTCTCTTACATTACCTCTTTTACACTGTATTAACAGTTTGGAAAGCAGTGTCTTGGAAAATAAATTAATGATGATAGCTTGCATTTGTATGGAGCTCTACAGTTTACAAAGAGCTTTCACATGCATCATTATTGACTTTTTCAGGGTTGCATGCAAGAGTTCAGAGAAACTATCAGTGCTTTGCCCAAGACGAAGGAGCTTGTGTGAGCAGAGTGAGGGTCAAAACCGGGTCTTTTGGGCTTGGTGTCCACTGTTTATCCATGCCATCATAGCAGGTACTTTCTTATATAAACTTAATGCTTAATGGAAGCAGTGCAGTGAAGTGAAAAAGCATTTACCTTTCTTTGCCTCAGTTTCCTCATCTGTAAAATAAGGCAGTTGGAACAAATTTAAGAGAGGTGCCTTGTCCAAAGTCAAATAACTACCTTCTGTAGCATGAGTTTGTAATCAATTTTCTCAACTCCTTAACCAGTTCAATCCATCTGCCCTGAACTACAAGCCAGCAACAGTGCTAGGCACTCTGGGTGCCATACAAAATCAGGCACGATTCCTTCTTTGACATATTATGTCTCCCAGGATGTGCTGGTAGAAATTTTTGTGCACAACTGTCTTCTAAGGCCAGAGTGGCATGCGCTTTTGTACCTCCCACCTGCCATCTCCTGAAAAAACAAACAAAAAAACCCAGACAACACAGCACTGCCTTGAAATGTCACCAGTGTCCTTGCGGTCAGTGCCACATGGCCATGCCTGAAGGTCTTAAATCTACTGTTACTCAACAGCAAGGCTGGAAGTCAGTCAGCTTCCCTTTGGTAATAAAAGCTATTACCTGACTTTAAACATTTCAACTTTCCTCCCTACTTCACAGTTCACAGAGCACCCCCGATGCAGAAGGATTTTTTATTTAAGAGGAGATATAAGACATGTTTTTCCACCTCTTGATGGCTTATTACTTCCTGTAAGCTAAGAAATGGCGATTCTGCAACACAGCTCTGCTAATTGCTCACGTCTGTTAAGATGTCAGTGCACTGGGTGTCGCTGCCCTCCTCCCAACTCCATCTCATGGCTGGTCTGGCATTAGCACTGCCAGGGCCTGCGTTAATACGTACGCCATGCAACTCATTAGCTGCACATTAGACATTAGTATCAGAGCCAGGAATCAATATGATGGAGCCAACAATGTGTTGGAACTTGGGTCAGAGTCTCAGCTGAGGACTCCTCAAATGCAGAGGCCAGCAGCCTGGCGTGGGCTCCACAGTCCACACCGAACACATTGTGCTCCCAGGAGCCATTGGGGAGGACGACAAATATGGGGCCTCATTAAAAATTGAGGGGAGGAAAAAAAGCCCTTTGCAGGACCCACGAGACTTCATGGTTATTCATTTGCCCTTCCACTCACATGAAGAATTTACTAGGATTATCACCTAAATAAGACAGTGGTGAACTGTCAAGTGCTATTATCATAGTTCCAGGAATCAAATGCCATGCATCAGGGATCCAAGTGAAAGTTTTAAGCATGTCTCTTTAAATCCAAATGTTACTTTTATCCTCTGAATAACATAAGCTGGTTTCAGTCTAATGGAGGTAAAATTATTAAAGCATGTGTTTCTCTCCCATTCCCTCCTTCCTTCCTTCCTTCCTTGCTTCCTTCCTTCCTTCACTCCCTCCCTCCCTCCCTCTTTCCTTCCTGTTTCCTTCTTTCCTTCCTACCAACTTCCCCCTTAAATGGGTATAGTAATAAATAGCTCTTTAAAACCTGTTCTTCCAGATTGGGGCCTCTCAAGTCATCCCCGTAATGCATCATTTGGCACACAAATACTGCTCACATACCTCCTATCACCTTTTCCTGGAGGACAGCAAACCCTAGCAGGACCAGAAAAATTGTATCAGAAAAGAAAGGCTTCGTCAGATCTCCAAGTCCGTCATGTTTCAAAGTAATTATTTAATAGGACACTTTTGGGTAGGACTGTCTTGCTATTACTAACAGTTTCCCTTTCTTTAAGAGTAGAACAAGAGGTAAAGGCTCCCAGCAGTTGGTATTTTTGAGATGATTACCTGACCCTACATGGCTATTTAAAGTTAGCTTGATTTTTGTGGGTCTGGTTTGAAGAAGAAAAAAAACCCAACACTCCATGTTTAAAATTACGGTGCATGCAGTGCTCATATTTTCATAAAACCACTTAAAAATGAAAGGTCAAACTAATCATTCCAACACCGAGAATCGGCTTTCTTGTCAGCACAGTTCAAAGAGTAGCTTTTATTTTCAACGATCACACCTTTTTTGGGCAGAATCCCAATAAGCACTTTTCACCATGACAGCCGTGAGGCGTGCACAGCATCTCCGACTGTGCCTGTGTTCTTCCTGAAAGGGAATGTGTTCCTGCAGAGCAAGGATGTCCCCACCTCTAAACTGGGCACACAGCCTCATGCGTACTCACTGAAAGAACAGAACTCAACTCTGCTCTGGTAGTTGATGGAGTAGAGCCAGTGAGTTCTCAGGAATGTCAAAGGAAATGAAGATGAAATCACTATGAAGCACGAAGTAAATATTTAATTCTACATATGGTCTGAATGTTTCCCTGAAATTCATATGCTGAAAGCTAATGGACAAGGTGATGGTATTATGGGGTTGGGCTTTGGGGGAAGTGATTAGGTTGTAAGGACATGGAATCTCCATGAATGGAATCCGTGCCTTACAAAAGATATTCTAGAGAGGTCCCTGACCCCTTGCCCTTTCCCCCATCTGAAGACACAACAAGAAGTCTGCAGTCCAGAAGACAGCCCTCACCTCTCTAGGCTGGCACGTTGATCTTGGACTTCCAGCCTCCAGAGCTGTGAGAAATAAATTTCTGTTGTTTATAAGCTACCCAGTCTATAGTGCTTTGTTAAAGCGGCCCAAACAAAACAATTGTTTATTTATTTATTTTGGTCTGTTTGGGTCTTTGTTGCTGTGCATGGGTGCATGGGCTTTCTCTAACTGCGGTGAGTAGGGGCTGCTCTTCGTTGCTGTGCTCAGGCTTCTCATTGCGGTGGCTTCTCTTCTTGCGGAGCACGGGCTCTAGGCGCATGGGCTCAGTAGTTGTAGCTCACGGGCTCTAGAGTTCAGGCTCAGTAGTTGTGGCGCACGGGCTTAGTTGCTCCGCGGCATGTGGGATCTTCCCAGGCTAGGGCTCGAACCCATGTCCCCTGCATTGGCAGGTGGATTCTTAAACACTGAACCACCACGGAAGTCCAAGACAATTGTTTATTATAACTGGTGTGCTTCCTGGAGTTGGGACACCAAGGAAGAACACTTCTATGAGAGAGACAGTGGAGTGTTCACTTCTAAATCTATTTTGGTACAATACACAAAGCCCTAGGCTGTATTTCATAAAAAGCAATATGCTACAGTACTCAAAGTTTTTTTTAAAAAAAGATAGTCCTGAAACAAAACAGAGAAGATGGCAGCGTGGGAAGATGCAGAGTTAGTGTCTCCCTACAAGTAGGGCACCTGCCTGCCACTGGTGGAGAACTCTGACACCCAAGGAGACGGAAGGAACCCCAAGGTGAACTGTTAGGATGTAGGGGGACTGAGGGGGAAGAAGTGGAGGCCAGACAGGCTCGGCGCCCCTGAGGTGGGGAGATCAGGAGAGGCAGGCAGGAGGGACTCTCCGGGAGGAGAGGGAGAGGAGCGGAGGGCGATCACCTGGCCCACTTGGGCTGGGGAGCCTGCTGAGCTCCCAGGCCGCTCCTCTGCCCTCCAAGGTTCCCCCTTCCCCACCGGCCGTACTGGTCCTGGGGGCATAGGAGGGAGGTCGGGGAGATCAGGAGAGGCAGGTGGGAGGGGCCCTCCCAGACCCCAGACCAGAGGAGCAGGAAAGGAGAGGAGGGCGTTTGCCCCGCCCACTCAAGCCCAGGAAGCCTGCTGGGCCCCCAGGTGAGGTCCCCTATCCTCTGAGACCAGGGTGGGGGGCACGGCTGGGCCCCTTCTGTTCCTTCAGCCTAAGCCCCACCCCCCACAGGCCCCAGGGCCTTTGTAGCCCTGTGGGTCCTGAGCATTGGCCCCTCCCACTGCCCAAACCTCTGCCACTGCTTAGGCCCCGCCCTCCACAGCCAAGGCCTCCCCATCCCACCCCTTTTTTTCTTTTTCCTCCTCTTTTTTACTGTTGTGGTACTGATGTACTTTCCAGTTGTTGATTAATCTATATTTTTATTTTTATATTCTTCCTAACATATCTGTTAGTTTCCTAGTCTAATTCTGTTTTTTACTTTGTTATTTTTGTTTGCTTGTTTACGCGGCCTCAGGTAGCTTGCGGGATCTTGGGTCACGAGCCTGGGGTCTGGCCAAAGCTCCTGTGGTGGGAGCTCTCAGTCCAAACCACTGGACTAACAGAGAACCTCAGACTCCAGAGAATATTCATCAGAGTGAGGTCTCATGGAGTCTCTCATCTCAGCACCAAGACCCAGCTCTACCCAATAGCCCACAAACCCCAGTGTTGGAAGCCTCAGGCCAAACAACCAGTAAGACAGGAACACAATCCCACTCATAAAGACAAAAATGAGATGGCAAAAAAATATGTCACAGATGAAGGAGAAAGGTAAAAACATATGAGACCAAATAACTGAAGAGGAAATAGGCAATCTAGCTGAAAAAGAATTAGAGTAATGATAGTAGAGATGATCCAGAATCTCGGAAATAGAATGGAGGCACGATTGAGAAAATACAAGAAATGTTTAACAAAGATCTAGAAGAACTAAAGAACAAACAAACAGAGATGAACAACACACACAGCATCGGCCTTGCTTTGCATGTTTCCAACATCTATGAATTCCAATTGTCATGGTTTAATTAAATAATCCCAGTCTCTCAACAACATGGTTCAGATTTCAGTTACCATGGTGCATTAACCTCTGAGCCATACAGTAAGTCAATATTTTGCTGAAAGGACCAGTGCAAATCCTTTTTACTGCATTTAATAGACAATGTGTGTGTGTGTGTGTACACAAATTATATTTGTGTGTGTGTGTGTGTGTGTGTGTGTGTATTCTAGTGTTCCTCTAACGTATCCTATCAAAGATAATTTCAGTCTTTGTAGGACAGAAAAGATTTTAGTAAGTGTTGCTCTGTCGTGGTATGTAAATTCCCTCTACTGTGGAATGAATGTTTCTGTCCTCCTCAAATTTATATGTTGAAGCCCTAATGTGATGGTATCAGGAGGTGGGGACTTAGTGAAGTGATTAGGTCGTGAGGGTGGAGCCCCCAAGATAGGATTAGTGTCCTTATAAGAAGACAGCTAGCCCTTTCTCTCTCTCTGCCACTTGAGGATACAGAAGAGGACTGTCTATAAATCATGAAGAGGGTCTCCACTAGAACTCAACCGTGCTGGTACCCTGATCTTGGACTTCCAGCCTCCAGAACTGTGAGAAATAAATATCTGTTGTTTATAAACCACCCAGTCTATGGTACTTTGTGATAGTCCGAACTGACAAAGACACCCTTTATTTTCATAAAGGCAAACGAAGGATTTGAGTTATTTTGATATGTCTCTTAGTTCTGAAACTGTGCTTTTCGTATGTAGTGGTGCTCTGACACGGGGTTCTGGGGGGGGTCTCACTCATATGGACACTTGTTCCCTGGGTCCCTTATTAGCTCAGCTTAGTGGAGAGTTCTGAGCTGTGGAGTTAGAAAGAGGGGTTCAAACTCTGGCTCTGCCACTTTCTAAAGGAGTGATCTTAGAAAAGTTTCTTAACTTCTCCAAGTTTGCCTCCTAGGATAGGGATTATTTCAAGCACACTGCCTGAGACAGACTAGGCACATAATAAATACTAATTACCAGCTTCATCTCTTCCAACAACACCCTGGGGAGGAACAGCTCTATAAAACTGCCCATTTGAAGGAAACTAGTGGAAATGAGGAAAGCTGAGAATTGAACTTGCATCTCAGAGCTACCAATGGGGTATTTGTTTTTTAATTGTGTTGTGTTTATAATCTGACAAGAAATGTTTGCAAACTGAGATAATAAGGTAAAGCAAAGACAATACCCTACAAACTGAGCACAAAACAGAATTTTAAAATTCTGCCATATCCCTGTTTATTATTGTTTTTTTAAGTAGTGAGTCACAACTTTATTTTTTTCTATTTATTTTTTCTTTATTATTCTTTATTTTATTCTCTCTCTTTTTTTTTTTTTGCGGTACGCCGGCCTCTCACTGCTGTGGTCTCTCCCATTGCAGAGCACAGGCTCCAGACGCGCAGGCTCAGCAGCCATGGCTCACAGGCCCAGCCGCTCTGCGGCATGTGGGATCCTCCCGGACCGGGGCACGAACCCATGTCCCCTGCATCGGCAGGCGGACTCTCAACCACTGCGCCACCAGGGAAGCCCTATATTCTCTCTTTGTTTTTCTCTTGTCTGAAATTGGACCACTGAAAACACCTCAATAATAACTGTAAAAAGATTAACTGAAGAAAGATGATTGAAAAAACTTGTTTGGGGCATAATGCATTTTATTGTTCAGGGTAGGGATGAACATTTATGGGCCTTTTGGGGCAACTGGGGCTTTGCAAAGAGTTAAAAGGCTTGAGACTAATATGATGACGGGAAAGACTTTATATTGGTGCACCTGGCCCATCTACAAGTGAGGGCACTCACAGGGGAAATCAGTCCAGGACCTGTCACTGTGGTGTCGTTCACAGGACCAAGGACACCAAGGAGATAAGGAAAACAGCCCCACTCAAAGGCGATTGCAGAGCTGACCTTGATTCTGTAGAGAGTTCAGGGAATGGCTGCCAGAATTCAAGGAAAGAATTAAATTGATTGCCATGAATGAGCTGCACTGGATTCTTTTAAAAATTAAAGAGAAAATGATATCACAGCACTGTCCCATTCACTAATTATTCCTGTATCTTGACTTAAAGTGTGACCATAAATAAAACACCTTCCATTTTCTAGGTCCCAGAGTTCAGGCTACTGTAACACATTACCACAGACTGGGTGGCTTAAAGAACAAACATTTCTTTCTCACGGTTCTGGAGCCTGGAAGCCCAAGATCAGGGTGTCAGCCTGGGGTTCTAGTGAGGGCTCTCTTCCTGGCTTAGAGAAGTCTACCTGCTTGCTGTATCTTCATGTGGTAGAGAGAGAGCGCTCTGGTGTCTTCATCCCTTATAAGGGCACCAATCCCATCATGGAGCTCTCCATCCTCATGACTTCATCTAAACCTCATTACCTCTCAAAGCCTCCACCCCCAAATTCCATTACATTAGGGATTAGGGTTTCAACTTACAGATTCTGGGGGGACACGTTCAGTCCATAGAGGTCACCTCTAAGTTCCCTTCTCTCTGATTTTCTACATGAAGATTTCCTATTGCTGCCAAATCAAATTCAAACCATCTGTCCAGCTTTCAAGATCTTCCATAATTGGGTGCCATCCAAGGTACCAGATTTGCTTACCGCCTTCCTTCAGGATGACCCCGCTTCCCTTTAGACCAGTCTCTGGTCTGCTCTCTCTACAAACTGTAAGCCGCCACCTCCACTTTTTTCTCATTCTCATTCTCTTCTCTTGGAGTGTACTGAACTCTCCCCATTGACTCAAGACCTAAGCATTTCTTGGGAGACATTCTTCTAGTCCCTGGACCATCTCACAATGAAGAATACGTTAAATATAAAGTTTTCCTTCTGTGTAGTGTAGAGGAAGTTTTAGGGTTTGCACCGAACAGGATTTTTGAAGGGAAAATGTTGCTTCATATTGTTTTAGTTCATGTAAATGCCAGTTTTAAAAACTTGAAATTGAATATAATATGTACAAACCTTGTCCTAGAGCTACTGTTATTAATCCAAAAAAATCAAAGATCGACAGTATAGGAAAAGACAAAGGATATCAATTTAAGGTAAATTACAGCTGAATATATATAGGATCACACTTTTTATCTTTACAAATACCAAGTGAATTCTCTGATATTTGTGATAATATAAGAAAGCCACAGTATTAAAGATTTGCCATTCATTCTAACATTTTGCTAAAAACCATTCATATGTCTACACACTAGGATTCAGTATTAAATATTTATTCAAAAAAATTCCAGTTTGCATTTGCTCCCTTGGACTTGATCTATGGTAATCTTTTAAGAAGTTCTGAAGATGAAAGCAATAAAAGACATCCTTGCCTCTGATAATTATCCATGATAACTCATTATTGATTGCTCTTATGGATAAAGTGCATACTACAATTTAAAGAAACATCTATAATGATGATCTGAAATTACATCAAAAGAACAAGAATATTCTAAAAGCAGAAAGCTTTTTATGCACCTTTATGACTGCTCCACAGGAATGCTTAACGTGTCTACTGATAATCTGGGATAAGCAAAAAGGCACAAGCAGACAATTTATAAGTGAGAAAATGGAACCTCTGGAAAAAATGTCAGTATCACTACTAATAACACAATATCATTTTTCAACTATCCAGATAGTAATGGTTTTAAATGTAGTTGGTGTTAAAAGAGATGAGAGAAAAGTAGCTTCTAGAGTTGAGACCATCTCAGTTACTTGCAAGGTAGAGGGATGTGTGTTGGACAGCCTCCTTTTGCCACTAGTTCCACGCTCCATCCTTTTCTGCCCTGGTCGGAGCCCTGGGAGTCTGACCCTAACAGAGCATCGGTGGGGCTCTCTTGCCTCTGGCTTCCAATCAGCCTCAGCCAATGGGAGACACCAGCAGGAGATCGGCAGGCAGGGATTGGCAGGGGTTGTGTTTCTCTCCCGAAGACCATAGCTCATAGTGGATGCCTTTTTCTATAGCTACAAGTCTTGCTGGTTTCAGGTAACTGCTCCCGTTCCTGGCCACTTCAGGTTAAAGGATGGTAGTGACCTCTAACTGTTGAGCTCTGGAGTGCTTCTCCATCCCTTACTGGTTTTCCTTGCCTCGGCCACACCTTATAAATTATTGCTATGTTAAATCCCTTCCAATCATCCCTTTTGAGTTTGCCATCCACCTCCTGCTGGATCCTAAAGTATGCAGTACACTTCCACGTCCACTCCAGACCTAACCAAGTGAGGACATTTTTCATCCCAATCGACTCCTCCCCTTTTCCTTCTATAGCGAATGTCTATTGTTTTTGCTTTCCCAGAACCCATTCCGTCTTTTCCTTGCACAGCAGCCTAACTTTCCATGGGAGAACCACCTCCCTTCAACAAACGGGGCACGTGGTTTGGGTCAGGCTTATCTTAGGACTTCTGTGGGAACTAATGAGAGCAAAGAGGTTTCTATTCACTGAAATAGCCACAGCTACAAAAACAAATCAAAACAAAACCGCCCCCACGAGCCTGAAACTCTTAGGCCAAGTAAAGGGGGCTTGCTAGGGTATAAACCAACAAAGTGGACAGGGTACAAAGAGATGGAGAGGCAGGTCTATTATTATTATTTGAGTCCCTGGATCCCACCATGCCTGAAGCTTACCCTTGGACACTGTAGTTAGCAGAAGTGGTAGGTCCCCTTTCATGCTCAAGCTGAGCTGAGCTTTCTGTCACTAGCAACTGAAAGATCCCTGACTAATGAGACTTCTCCTAATAAAAACACATACATTTGGAGAGAGTAAAAAGCAGAGAGGGTTAGAGAACGACTTCTAAAATGCTATCATCCAGATCTGCAGTGTTGTTTTCATCAGGAATCCCCACACACGGTATCATGAGAGACTACCTGTGGTTTTTATTATGATCTTGGTGCCACCACAACCTGCACTGTCCCTTTAGTCCTTTGAAACCTGTGAGAGATGGGACAATACCAAACCAAACAGCCCACTTTGTGTTGAGCTTTGTGGCTGAGACCCACACATGAACTGATGCGAACAAAGAACAATGGTGGCAAACTGCCGAATGCTGTGTTCAAGTATTATTTTCAGGTGCCATTGGACTGGGTCTTCTCAGATGACATGGTTCACTGGCAGGAAAGCTGTTATTGCAACAATCATTATTCCCATTTACCACCTATTAGAATGTGAGTCACTGGGAGGTCAGACTGTCACCAAAGCCCAGTGTTCCTGAGCACTGAAGGTCAAGTTCAAGGGACAGCAATCAGATGTAAGGGCAATGGCAAAGGCTCAATCCTTTGAAATCAAGAGGAGGGTTAACTCCCAGGAGATTGCTGCAGTGAGTTTTACTATCTTCAACGTATCACACCACTTGGGAAAAGAAGTCAGAGTGACAGTGTTACCATGACCCTAGGTCCCTTCCACAGCAGCTGTCCTCCCTGGGGAAAGACAGTAAGCATTTTTTCATCTTTATACACCCCTCCCCACTCCTGCCTAGCACCGTGCCTAGCACAAAATAGGTGCTCATAAATGATGACACATTCAGAGCCTGCTGGCTTAAGAATACAACTTAAAGATAATATATAAGAGTCAGCATGGAGTAGCTGCTTAAGAAATCCTTGCTGTTATTATTTGTAAATGCGTCGATGTTAACAAGCAGGTCCATCAAAACCCACACGAACCCTCTTTTAAGCAACAATTTCAACTTCCTTACCTCCCAAGGAGACAGCTGTGTTGTGAGTCTGAGTTACTGCCCCTGCCCTTCCTGTGTACATGTGAGAATCAGACTGTCCAGTCACTTTCTCACTCATTCATCCATGCAACAGACAATTAGTGACCACCTGCATTTTGCCACATATTGGACCGTCTGTGGGGAATCAAGGTTGCTGAAGACACAGCCCCTGCATAATGCAACGGAAAATCTGCTGGAGACAGACAAGAAATCCCAATGAGAGAATCAGCCCGTGGAATGAGGTACCTGACTTCAGTGGTTGCAGCAAGTGCTGGGAAAGCCCGGGGAAAATGCCTACGACGGCGGGAACGTTTTCCTTACCTTCTCTGCAAGCCAGCCAAGATGCCTGATCTCCCGGCTCCCAGCAATGCCCATCTTCCCCAGCTGCTCTCGGACCTCGGTGATCACTCGGGTGAGCAGGTCACTGACGTTGCAATGGATGGCAGTGAACCAGGCCTGGGCAGTGGCCGAGTCCTTGCTTCTCAGGATCACCGTGTGCTTAGCATCTGGAGAGTGGATTTCAAGCTGCCTACAGAAGCAAAGAGAGAAGCGTTGGAAGGTTCCCTGGCAGATCATGCTTCCGAAGTCCTGGGCCTCAAAGGTGAACTAATTCTTTGTTTTCTTTTCCTATTATACATTTTAATTTTTAGCTTTTCAATTAAGATTTTTGAATTCATTTTTCAATTGAATAAAAGATTCTTTATAGTGCTTTACAATTTTCAAAAGTTTCACACAGATGAGAGTTCATATAATTCCGTAATAACCTTTTCCCCCACCTCCTACCTCTATATTGCCTCTCCCCGCTAAGTTGAACTAATTCTTTACTCTTACTTTTAACTTGTTTCCCATGGTTTACCTTAATGCCCCCATCATTCATTCATTCATTCATTCACTCACTCATCCATTCATCTACAAACACTGACTGTACGCAGGCACTGGTCGAGGTACTGGGGGCCTAGCTATCCAACCATCCAATCACCTGAACTAAGGATGTCTGGTTTTCCTGGCACTCAGCTGAGTGGGTTTTTAGCAGTATCAGATTAAGACTTCCAAACTGTGAGCTGATATTAATTTACCTTACCTCTCAATCCACAGAGGATTTTAACAATATACTCACAACCTAGCTGCTGCTGGTGGGAAGTAGACTGAAATATCTACCCACTTGCTTAATCCTACTGCTAGGGTTAATTGTGAATTAGCATCAAAGACAACCAAACTGCATTCTTTAAGAATCCTGTCTGTGGCTCATCTCCCTACCACTTAATACTTGGACAAGTGTAGTGGAGGAGTGAGTTGGCCGAGGAAAGGGTAACAGTGGGGAGAGACATGCACGAAAAGTGTTGTTTATTTATTTTTTGGGGCTGCATTATGCAGCTTGCAGGATCTTAGTTCTCCGACCAGGGATCGAACCTGGGTCCCTGGCAGTAGAAGCACGGAGTCCTAACCACTGGACCACCAGGGAATTCCCAAAAGTGTTATATTTAAAGTCAAATACCAAAGTTTATGCCAGAACTCCAAAGGGATCACCTGAGATTCAGAGTGAGATCTACATACTGTAATTATGGTAAAAGGCAGAAATTCTAGACAAATCCTTTTCGTTTTTAAATTTTGCTTTGAAATACTTACAGATTTACATGGCATTGCAAAATTAAGACAGAGAGGTTCAGTATACCCTTTACCCAGTTTACTCCGATGTTTCTATGTTACACAACTCTCCCCCGACTCACCCCTCACAGTCACAAGCGCTGCCCTCCCCTCCACCATCCCAAGTCCCTGGCAACCATTAACCTGTTCTCCACATCTATAATTTTTAGACAGATAATTTTTATTGCAGAGAGAAAAGCATACATTTTATTTATTCATTCATGTATGTGTACATGCAAATAAATAACATTTCTTCACTCATGTTTGCATTAGAAAGATACAGGGATTGGGAAATTCAAAACTAAATGAAATGATCCATGTATCAATTTCCCTTCATCCCTCAATAATTATGCTAACATTAATTGAGTATTTACTATGTGTCAGGCAAAAATTTATATTATATAAATTTTTTTATATTATTTTTTATAATTTTTGTAATATATTATTATATTATTTTATATTATTTTTTATAATTTTTTTATATTTTATATTATATTTTTTATATTATTTTTTATAATTTATATTATTTTTATATATTATATTATATATTTATATTATATTTTTATTTTATATTTTTATTATTTTTATATTATTTATATTATTTTTTATAATTTTTGTAATATCTCTATGACATATTATTTACCTCATTTAACAGGATTTAAAAAAACCCAAAAAACTAAAGTTTGGAGGGACAGAGAAAGAACTGACTCAAGGCCACAAAGTTGGTGATACTGGGATTCAACCCATGATGCTGAGGCTCAAAAGACCATGAATTTAAATACTGAATTACACTGCCTCTCCTTTAGACTGTATGACATCCAATAAGGGAGCATCCATTGTCTTCTACAGCTGTCTCAAGGCATCATCACCAACAAATATGCCCAACAGTGTCCTAATTAGCTCCTAAATTTAAAATAACAGTTTTGCAGATCACCAGAAAATTAGAAGTCCCAGTGTAACCTGGCCTCATTTACATTTGAAACCAACATTTTCTACCACCCATAAACTTAAATGATAGAAAAAGAATTATTTAAAAAGTAGAATATCTCTAGGGGAGTTTTAGCAATAAATAGCAGATTTTTTTTCAGTAAGAAATTTGCAAAGCAAGTCTTCTCACTAAGACTTCAAAGGTTTTATGTGATGAAACAGGGAATTTTTTAGGTGACATGTGTTCTTACCCAGAAGAAAATACTCTCATGTCTCTTAGGCACTTTTCAAAGAAATGGGTGGTCAATCTAGGGTGAGTTTTCCTTCCCTCCCAAAGTTCTCAGTACAGTTGAGTAGCCAAACACAAACTAGGATTCTCCAAAAACATTACTGAGAGCTCAACTTGCTTTTCAAATTATTCTATCAATATCCATTATTCTAGGAATTTAAAACATGCAAATATTTCTCTTAGAATATTTTCCTTTGAAGACCTGGATTTTTTTTTTTCTTAATGACAGTTTGGGAAGCAGCCACTAGCCAGGTATCACACACACACACACACACACACACACACATGCATACAAAAATGATGCCAGCAAGAAAGAAAGAAAGAATAATTTCTTTGTTGGGTTGCCAGCGTAACCAGAGGAAAGCTGGCCTATACAAAGATGTCCAGGCTAGTGAAGAGGAGGCCCATTTTCCCCAGATTTTGACAGCATTTATCATTACTATTAATTTTTAAGTAAGCTTTTAAAGCGTAACATAGAGATAGAAAAGTGCACAGATTGTAAATGTATTTTCACAATGGGAACACATTCCTGTAACCACCACTCAGATGAAGAAACAGAATATTACAAGTATCCCAGAAGTCACCTCACACTCCCTTTCCAGTTATTTTCCCCTCAGATAACCACCAGCAGAATTTCTGTCACCGTGGATGACTTGTTTCAGGCAAAATGGTGAGGTTTTGTTTGCCTGTTTTCATTTGCTGTTGTTGTTGCCTGCACTATAGGGAGGATCTTGGACTGTTTTTGAGGCAAAGTTTAAACACCAGGTCCTATGCCTTTTTAGTGGTGGTTCTCAAAGTGTGACCACAGACCAGCAGCAGCAGAATCGGCTGGGAACTTATTAGAAATATAAATTCTCAACTCGTACCTGGACCCACTGAATTAGGAATTCTGGGAGTGGGGCCCAGCGATCTCCCTCCAGGTAAATCTGACGCAATTTAAGTTTGAGAAGGGTGCTCTATGGGGTCATAAGAAAAAAGCATTGAGCTTGGTTGTTTGCCAGGGTCCCCAGTGGCTGAAGTGAACATGCTGAAAAGTGAACTGACCTCACCCCGCCCCATCAGTCTCAAAGAAGGAACAGAGGGGATACAGAATAGAGAGGCTTGTGGCTTTTTATAGTCAAAAACAGAAGGCAGCAGAAGTTCTCCATCAGAAGTATTCTTCAGGAATCCCTGAGTTTTTTTTTTTAATCATTTAATTAAATACAGATGTTTGGGGCTTCCCTGGTGGTGCAGTGGTTGGGGGTCCGCCTGCCGATGCAGGGGACATGGGTTCGTGCCCTGGTCCGGGAGGATCCAGCGTGCCGCGGGGCGGCTGGGCCTGTGAGCCATGGCCGCTGAGCCTGCGCGTCCAGAGCCTGTGCTCCGCGACGGGAGAGGCCACGGCGGTAAGAGGCCCGCGTACCACAAAAACAAAAACAAAACAAAAAAATATAGATGTTTGGACCCCATCCCAGACCTATTAAGAATTTCTAGAGGCTGAGGCCTGGGTAAATGCTTTACATGTTCCACAAATTATATAGATTAAGGATCATGGCAGGCCTTTCTGAGCTCAAGCTCAAACCACCCCCTAAAGAGCTATGCCCATAGGGGACTGTCACCAGAAGGGCAACACAACAGAGGGCTGTTGGAAAGTGTATTAGTAATCCACTGCTGAGTAACAAATTCCCCCAGAATTAAGTGGCTTAAGACTCCAAACTTTTGGGACTTCCCTGGCAGTCCAGTGGTTAAGACTTTGCCTTCCAATGCAGGGGGTGTGGGTTTCCTCCCTGGTCTGGGAGCTAAGATCCCACATGCCTCGGGGTCAAAAAACCAAAACATAAAACAGAAGCAATACTATAACAAATACAATAAAAGACTTTAAAAAATAGTCCACATCAAAAAAAACAAAAACTCCACACTTTTGTTTTCTCACAAAAGTTGCTTGAGTGTCTTCATGACGTGGTAGCTGGTTTCCCCCAGAGAGCAAGAAGAAACTACTATTCCTTTTATCACCTGGTTTCCAAGTCATATACCATCAGTTCTGATTCATTCATTCTTTTATTTTCTTTTTGATTTGAATTTTATTTTATTTATTTATTTTTATACAGCAGGTTCTTATTAGTTATCTATTATATACATATTAGTGTATATATGTCTGATTCATTCTTTGTGTTGGAAGTAAGGCACCAAGTCCAATGCACACTCACGAGGAAGACTTAGGCTTCACTTCTTAAAGGGAAGAGAATCAAAGGATTTGGGGACATATCTTAAAACCACCACAGACAGGCCTTGGATGAAGTAAGGCTCTGGAGAGTCTGTCCTGAATGTAAAGGGCAAGTGTTTGGGGTTGTGAATCAACAGCCTAGGAAGGGCTTACAGATTTGAGTGACGAGGAAGAAGGCCATTCTTTCTGACAAAGCTGCAGCTTTGTCAGCTTTATAGATTCTATAAAGAGACAGAATGTGACTCAAGAGAGGGGTCACTGTCAACAGGGCGATGAGAAAGAGCCTTTCACTGACAGCATATGGGAGCAGCATGAAATCACCAAAAAATGATAGTGGGTGAAGAGTTGTTGGCTTGTCTGGCACAGAAATGATGTCAATTATTTGTGCAATGAATAAATGAAAGAATTCAGTGATCCACATTCACTTCTCCCTAAACCCAAAGGGGAAGGAGGAAGAAGAGTACCAACCTTTCCTTTTAATACCAATGTACTCTACACGCTAAAGCAAACAAGTAGCTGGTAGCACCAAAGTCCCCAGAACTTCTGAGAGACAACTCAAGATTCTGGTCAAGGTCATGGAGTGACTATGTATATATACGGTTACTTATCACACTACCTAGCACAAATCTCAAACACACACACTTTGGCTTAATTTGTCATTTAATCTTATTTTGCCAAAATGTAAATGTACCAGGTGCAATGCATGTCTTGGAGTATAAGGAGAGAAAGAAATCCTATTCCTGGGCTGGCTGTGCAGTAGTTTTTTCAGTAGCCCATTTTTAAAGAAAACAATTCAAACCCACATGTGTCAGGAGGTAGTTGTTAAGCATATAGATTTTGGGGTTCAGGCTGACTTTAAATAACCTCCCTAAGCTTCAATTTTCTTATCCGTAAGATGGCTCAATCTTGCCTCTCAAGATCACTGAAAAGACAAAAATGAGATAATGTATGCATGGGCTATCACAGTGCCAAGCTAATATTGATCAATTCTGGTTTGTATTCTGGTTTACAATGAAGAGTCTTCCCAAATTTGCGTACAAGAAGATGGTAGTGGTCCCATGAGGCAAGGAAGAGTCCTCCAGGGTGGGCCCTGAGACTCTTTTTCAGAGTACTTGGACTTGAAAAATGCAAGCCCCAGGAGAAACTAAAAAGTTATACAAGGGCTATTTCTAACATCTTGGGATGGAAAAAAAATAACTTTGGGGAGAGATGCATGAGTTTCTTGAGAGATACTGGAAGATTTGGGGCAAACCTGATTCTACATTATCCCTTATCCCATCTACCTAATTTATTCCACCTAAAAGGACTTTATGAAGTTTATGTTGAGTTTTAGCCATAACTAGAGCTACAACTATCTGTTGAAGTCCTTTTGCTTTCTGAACTGCCTGAGCTAACCAGTGACTCTGGGGGTGAAAAGAGATGTGGAATGGTTTCATCTTACTTAAGTATTTTGCCGACAACCTACCCCAAAAGAACCACTTTGTAGGGTCAAATATTTCTGGTAACTCATTCCTTAAAAAGGCACTTTCGGGCTTCCCTGGTGGCGCAGTGGTTGAGAGTCCGCCTGCCGATGCGGGGGACGGGGGTTCGTGCCCCGGTCCGGGAGGATCCCACATGCCGCAGAGCGGCTGGGCCCGTGAGCCGTGGCCGCTGAGCCTGTGCGTCCGGAGCCTGTGCTCAGCAACGGGAGAGGCCACAACAGTGAGAGGCCCGTGTACCGCAAAACACAAAAAAAAAAAAAAAAAAAAGGCACTTTCAACTCCAATAATTACCTCATCCATTTACAAAGGAGAGATAAAGATGAGGAAATAAAGTAGGAAGAGGGGAGGTGGCCGGGGTGGGGGAGAAAGAAAAGGAAAATAAGAAAAACTCAGGTGTGGAAAAATAACTAAGTGGTGTATAAACATGGCACTGTGGTTGGGTGGCTTAAGTCATGAGAGTCAGAGAACCAAAAAATGCCTGATACAATGGGAGTGAAAAATGCACAGGGCAGACAGTGAGAGCAGTATCATATCATTAATGTAAAAATGATCCATGTAAATGTTTGTAAATGTGGAGACTATGCCTGGAGAGGTGTACAGGTAGGTTCAGTTAGGAGGGAAATTGAGTGACAGGACAAGATAAGAAGGGAAGCTTTCTCTTTTTTTAAAAATTAAAAAAAATTTTTATTTCAAAAAAAATAGCTCTATGCTAGATTTTACATATGGAGACATAAACATATACACATTTAATAACAGAAGAGGTACAATAGTCCCCCAAAGCCAAGTTCTGTAATCGAAGCCATATCTTCACAATAGAGATAGTACCAAACTATGTTTGCAAGCCACATAAAAACACAGCCACATTATAAAAATTGTCTTATTGGCACGCCTGAATACAAATGCCAACAAGCAACTGAGAACACAATCAATCCTTGCAGAATGTTAGAACCAAAATGAATCAGCAAACCCACTCACTTAAGAAGGGAAACTTTCACAGTATAACTCTGTATTTTCTGAATTTTGTTCCATGTGTACCCACTGTATATTCACTGTATTTGAACAGAAGAGGAGGAGGGGGGAGGGGGAGGGGAGGGGGAGGAGCCGGACTGGCCTGTTGGTTAAAACAACATTGTCCCAAAGCCCAAGCTCTGTCATTTATAAACTATGCTTCCTATGGACATCTGTGGTTCTGTCTGCCCAGTTTCTACTCCCCCCTTTTCTGGTAACAGGCTTTACCTCCATTCTCAGTCTATGTGATTTGGGGGCTTGATGGGTTTAAAGGTTGTAGGTGTGATGCAATTTGGCCAAGGAGAGCCAGGCCCAGGATTTCTTCAGGAGTCATTGTTAGATGATGTTTTTCTCTCATCATATATACAGAGGGAACAGTTATAATCATGGATCTCCTGATGGCCATCTGGCCATCAAGAGGGGTGGTCTGCCTGCAGATGAAGCCAATACAGAGGAAAGCAGAGCTGAAAGATGAGAGACCTGCATCCAGCCGTACCTGACACTCAGCAGCATATCCTTGTATTTTCTTCCATGTTCCCCTTCTGCAGAAGCCAGTTTGAGCTGTGTAATTTTCAAACACAACTACAAGTCCTGAATCATAAATAGGTCACAGTTTCTATGAGCCTTGAGTTTCTTTATTCCTATCAAACAGGGATGATGATGATGGTGATGATGAAAGTGATAATGACCATTATAGTGAAAGTGAGAATAATAACCTTCATGGGGTTATTACTAAGGAACCAAATGAGATGATAATTGTGAATGTGCTTCGTGACTGGTAAATCCTGATGTTAGCAGTTGTCATTTAAGCTTTGGGCATTTTAAGACTGTGTTGTTGGCTCAGTTACTGGAAAAAGAAACTATATTAGTGGACGCAATCCTTTTATATTATCTGGACCCATGGGCACATATAAGCAAGTTAGCTCTCTCTTAGCTACACTATTAGTAAAGAGACAATCATGACTATTAAAACAGAAAATCCCAGTAAATCTCTTGGGTTACAAAATGGAGTTGGGAACATGCAGCGATTTCTTTACCCATGCACACAGAAAATATGCTGTGAGTACTGGTGAGTCTTCCAGACACTCACATGTGTGTTGGGTGCTGCAGAGAAAAGTAGAATGCATGGTCCCTGCCCCCAAGAAGCTCACCATGTGTAGATGGTTGCATAGTATTTCCCCCAATTCATGCCTATCCAGAAACTCAAATGTGACTGATTTGAAAATAGAATCTTTGCAGAAGTAATGAAAGTAAGGATGATAATGAGATGCTTATTTTATTAATCTACCCACTGGATTAGGATGGGTCCTAAATCCAATGAGAGTCTCAGTAGAAGAGACAGAAAAGATACACAGAGACACAGAGAAGAAGGCCTGGTGGTGATGCAAGCAGAGACTGGAGTGAAGCACCGCAAGGCCAAGGAATGCCAAGGATGGCCTGGAATGGTTTCTCCCTCACAGCCTCGGGAAGGAACCAACCCTGCCAATTCCTTGATTTCACACTTCTGGCCTCCAAAACTGAGAGAGAATATATAAAATTCTTTTCTTTTAAGCTTTCAGTCTGTGCTCATTTTGTTACGGCAGTCCTAGAAAACTAATAAACCATGGAACTATCTTCCTGTGCATAGTTGAACTGGGACTGCACTAATGTTTAAAATATATGGATGCTTAGAGCCAAGACAGATTTTTCATGACATCATGTGAATCACTACATCCACCCATGCCTGTAGTTGGAGTCACCCCTTGAACTTCCTGGTTTCTCTTTTTCATAAGTAGTTTGAGTTGAATGTCTGTCACTTTCAAAGAAAAGAGCCGTTAACTACTTTTTCTTCCTGTCTTCAAGATGGTCTTCATAAAATATTTAAAGTTAATTTTTCCTGGGTTTCTATTACTATTTATGTTTATGTTATTTACTTGCTACTTGTTACTTACATTTATATACATGCACATCTTCTTGTAAACGAATAATGTTTTGAAATTTAAGAAATTGAAATTATTATAGAGAAACTTGGAAAAATCAGCTGGTATCCTCTGTTCAGTTAAAACACGGTATTTTACCGTGGTTTTATTTTGCATAGCTCAGTGTTTTATTACAAAGCAAACACCCATTTAACCACTACCAGAACAAGAAACAGAATATCGCCAGCACCCTATATATATGTGAATGCTTAAAGGAACTTGTAAGATGCAGACCACTTAAAGCTGTGGCAATCCTGCTTCCATTCCAACACATGTTGGTATTAAAAAATCTTCTCCTTGGCAAAATAATCATACTCCCTACTCACATTCAATTCTATAACCCGAAAAAAAAGGGAAGCCTTCTAAAATGAGACGCATAGATAAAGCACCGGGAAGCATACTGGCTCACAGTAGGTCTATACGCGGTAAACAGACTGAGGGGCTTCCACTTCCTCCTTGGTGTAAAAAAAAAAAATCTAGACAACTTCTTTGAGAGCTGATGATTCCTACGTTTCTGGAACTGGGGGAGGAGGAGAGAGGGAGGGAGGGAAGGAGCAATAAAGTCAGGCTGGCTGATTGGAGCTGTTTTCAGCAGGCCAGTCTTTTCTAACTCCTGTTTTGTTCCCCAGTTGAACTGACCACTGCTTGATGAATTGTGTTTATCTTTATTCAGCGATAAAGTTCTCTTTTAATTCCCTACTGAATAGAAATATTTAGGGCAATGCCACAGCTGTGTTTATTCTCACACTCCACCACAGTTATGTAAATACTGCCTATGGAACTATTTCTGATAAAGGCCCATACCAACCCCAAGGAATTATATGCTCACTCTAGATGTCTGCCAAGATGAGCCGTTTCCATGCAGCTTGGCAAGGCCTATGAATGATATCACAGCTTTTCAGAGATCATTTGGCAAACCTCACACTAAAAGTCATTTTCTTCCCCTCTCACTCTCTCAAAGGCTCTCACGGAGCCAGATAATATTTCCCAGCATCCTCTACTTCCCCTGTTTAGAAACACAAGGCTGACACACAAAACTGAAGCCTCCTAACACAATATTAATAAATAAAACATAACTTGCAACCTGGCAACGAAGGCTTCAAGTGACCTTTCCCCTCCGATGTGAGGCTGGAGAAAACACAGACGAAGGTGGTGAGTAGGAAGGTGGCCTGTGGACTTGCAGAACTACAGGGAATCAAGGGGAACGCAAACCACATGGTTGTTTACTGTTCCACAAATCTGTGACTCTGGTGGTTGATAAAAAACTTCCCGACAGACAAATACATGGCAGACCTTTAACAGTGGCTACCCCTAGATGGTGGAATTCCGAGGCATTTTTATTTCTACTTTTCTGCTTTTCTACAATTTCTCATCTTTTTGCAATGTAATCAGAAAAAAAATACTAGAAAAAAAGTTGAAGACAGTGAATGCTTGCATACCTTCTGCGATATGTCGTTAGTGAAACAATTCACCAGAAAAAAAATGGTCTTCTGTGAAAAAGACAACACTAAAAAAAGAGGTAAAATATGGCAGTAATAATATTCAAAATGAGGATGAGTATTTGTCCTGTGGGGATGTAAACTCCACCACCAAACGAGTTCACTGTCCTCCTTTTATCCTTATCACCGTCCTGTGAGGGGAATGGTATTAATGTGTCTACAGCACAGATGAGAAGATTGTGCCTCAGAGGGGCTAGGCTTGTCCAATCTCCCAGTTAGTAACAGGCAAAGCTAGAACTGGAACCCAAGTTCACCTGACTGCAAGGCTTGTGTCTTTGTCATTATGTTCCATTTAGTAGGACGTTTGTAAAGCATGGTCTGTTACTTAAAAGAGTAGAGAAGAATTTTCACGCTTTGCTCAATATCTTTTGAACACCCTTCCTGTGTATTTGGAAAGTTTTCCAAACTCTGAGTTGAGGTTCCCCAAAGTAGAAGCCAGAATTCCAGTTCTCAGCCCTCCTCACCGCTAGGGCACCGAGCCACTCACTCAAAATGGCAATTCTGAAGGAGGCAATATGAGAAAGCAGGTGAGTACAGGGTCCATCCTTTGGCACGTATAGTGGTGGAGGCACCCCGCTCTTAATGGCGGCAGTGGTAGAGCTCGGCCAGTGCCGGCTGTCACAGGAGCAAGCTGAGGCAGCTGTGTGGGCTGTGGATGGTTGTTAAGCAATGGCAACGGTGGCATTTCTTCTAGAACAGCCTTCACCATGTGGTTGGATGTTGAACTTCCTAGCCTGGCTATCTGAACTCCGGGAGATATGCGAGCACCCTAATATCCTCAGCCCGAGTTGATTCTGTTGCTTAAAACTACACTCCCCAGGGCTTCCCTGGTGGCGCAGTGGTTGAGAGTCCGTCTGCCGATGCAGGGGACACGGGTTCGTGCCCCGGTCTGGGAAGATCCCACATGCCGCGGAGTGGCTGGGCCCGTGAGCCATGGCCGCTGGGCCTGCGCGTCCGGAGCCTGTCCTCCGCAACGGGAGAGGCCACGGCAGTGAGAGGCCCACGTAACGCATAAAAAAAAAAAAAAAAAAAAAAAAAAAAAAAAAAAAAAAAAAAAAAAAAAACTACACTCCCCAGCTAAGAATGGAGATTTGGGAATATGGTTGCCATGATGGGAGCTGATGAGATCATCTAAGGAATGTGTCAAGTGTGAGCAGTTAATGGAAAAGAAGCCAGAAAAAGGTGTTCTGCTGTTTTTCCACAAAACCCCATTTCAAAAACAGGTCATGCATGATATAGTATTCTGCTCAGCTCTGAGGGAACCTGACAATATCTCTCACTTTGGCTCGTTTCAGTGTTTCACTAATACATAAATTTACAAAATATGTGAAGAATTTCAGCACTTTGGCCTCTCCTACGGGAGCGATATCGTTATCAAAGTTTTGGAAGAGGAGACAGCTAATGTCAAACTAGAGAAAACATTTTGTTCTTCTCCACACTTCATCTGTACCTCACAAAATATTCTGTGGTTTGACCTTACTCAACTGGAGTTTTCTTTTTTTAAAGCCATGTAAATATACAAGGTGCAATGCAGGTCAAATAAATATACATTTGTCTCTAGAATCTTAGTACAATATACTGACAAAATAAACAATCCACCCCATGGTTCAATCCAGAGCATAGCATTTGAAGCCTAAAGACCTATTTCTGCTTCTGTGTAATTAGATTATTTGGGCTAGGGTTGCCAGATTTCACATATAACAATATAAGATGCCCAGTCAAATTTGATTTTCAGACAAACAATGAATAATTTTTTACTCTAAGTATGTCCCGTACAATATCTAGTGGTGGAAATCGTATGAAGTACATGGATTAGAAATGTATAGAAAACAAAACTGATAGGACTTCATGATGGATTAGCTATGAGGAGTGAGGAAAAGGGAAGAGTCTAGGATGCCTAGTTTTCTGGCTTATACAACTGAATGAATGACAGTGCCAATCACCAAGACAAAAAGAAAAACAAAGTCCAGATTTGACAAGAAACATTATAAATGCTCCATCTTCATTTAGGTGTCTTGTAATAACTTCATACTTGTAGAATATACATATACCAGCTACTCTCCAAGAGTATTCTGTGGTTACTTTGTCTTCACAGTATCAGCGTCCTCCCAATAATCCAGGTTGGATGACCCAATCATCCTTGATGCCTCCTGTCTTTTTTTTCCTGGTGCTCATTCAGTCTCCAAGTGTTATCAATATTATCTCCCTTTCAGAAAAGCTAGCCAGACTGTAAGTTACCAAATTTTCATAGTGGAGCTGGAGCAATACCTAAGGTGGGATATAAGTTCTACTTTCTAGGTCAACTTGGATTAAAAAGTAGTGGTTTCCTGAAATGATGTCTTGTGAAGGAGCCAGAGGTCTCATTCTAGGCTCAATGAGGTGCAGTGACATAATCATACATTGCTGTCTGCCATGGGCATGGCAGTGAGGATTGACAGCACTCACGCTATCTGTTTGATATTTCTAGAAATATCTAGAAAGCATTTTGACGTGTAGCTCTGACATGTAGCTCCTTATTGCCCTACCCTTGGAGAGAGTTCTCATTTTTAGTCATCTGATAATTTCTTTCAAGATTTATCCTTTTATAGTTTATCTCCCCCACCAGACTATAAATTCCTTGAGGGTATGACATATAGCAGAATTATCTTCATTTCACCCCCATTGTCTGGCACATGGAGGAGGGTATTCCATAAGTATTGGTTGGGCTAAGTGAATGGATGGCTCTGTCTACTAGTAAAAGATTGTCTCATCTCTATAGTAACTCCCTTTCCAGATAAAGTTCTATCACTGCCTGCATTGACATTTTTATTTTTTCCCTTACTAGAAATTAACCTTTTTAGTCTTGAAGAATGGAATTTAATTCTATGGTACAAAGTGTCTTCAGTTCTAAGTCATAAGCTTGGTACATTAAATAAAGTCAAATATGTTTTAATGTCCCACAAGAAGGCTAGTTTACATGGGTGAAGTGTAGTAGCATTCAGCTCAGAAATATTTATTGTATTTTATTTCATATTATAATGTTTATCACATAATTTGCCACAGATGATTTTCTTGGGCTAAAATAATCAATTTGTGATCTTGTGAGACTTACCCGGATTAGATGTAAAAGCAGGCAGCCTTGCAAATGTGTAAAACAGGGTAAAATGATGACACAGAATTGAAGCAACGAGGAATACTAATTCAAAGTGCTTATCTCTGAGAGAGAAGAATAGAAGTGGATGTCATCTAACTCTTCTATGTCAGAGTTTCATGTGAAAAAGTAAGACTTACTGGTCTGCCTCATTTACAAAATTGTGAGATGCCTTTTTCATTTATTTCCTTATCAATTATTTTCTGAGTGTCTGGTACCTACCAGACATGGCATTAGGCACATGAGGAGAAGGGCAACTCAACACTGATATGGTTCCTGTAATCACTAAGATTACTGTCTAGCAATCTTGGACAAACATACACACTTTCTTAAGTTTTCAAATATATCATGAGAAATTCCTAACACAAGAGAAGAGTTTGTATCTGTTCAAGGAGCAGAGAATCTTTTGTTAAATTCTCTATAAATGACTTAAGCAATAATTAACCACGTGAAATTGGTAGCTGCTTACACAGAGAACAGTACTTCACTAGCACCAAAATATCGCTCATCCATTTAGTTCTAATTTTGACTAAGTCTTTCAAGGAGGGAGGAGAAGAAAAGGGGAGAATATAAGGGCAAAAGCACTACTGTATGTCTATGACCCCTATATAAATAAAGATGTGTTAGCTACGGAAGGCAGCACCTTAAACCATTAATAGACGTGAACGCTTCAACAAAGATTATTAATAGCCACCAGCCAGCAGAGAAGAGGGCCCCGAGAGAATGGCAAAGAGGAGACGTAAATTGGATGGGGCAAGAAAAATTTGAAGAAGTTCTACCACCTGAAAGGACTAGAGCTGCCAGGGAATTTGGATTCAGGAAGTGGAAAAGACCACTGGCGATTTTCGTTAGCATGAGAGAACTAGATAAAGAAAGGTAGAAACCAAAATTATCGTAGTTTAATGTATGAATGAATGAGTGATCAAAGACAGAATTAGCAATCCAGAAGGAAGTTAGAGGTCATTTAAGCCAACCACTCATTTTAAAGATTAAAAAAAAACAACAAAACCCTAACTTCTGGAAGAGGAGAAGTGATTTAGCCAAGGTCACACTTACAGGCAGTAGTATCAATATTACTGAGCCGCGAATCCAACTTCTTTTTTTTTTTATAAATTTATGTATTTTTGGCCGCGTTGGTCTTCATTGCTGTGTGCGGGCTTTCTCTAGTTACGGCGAGCGGGGGCTACCCTTTGTTGCGGTGCGCAGGCTTCTCATTGCGGTGGCTTCTCTTGTTGTGGAGCACGGGCTCTAGGCACACGGGCTTCAGTAGTTGTGGCGCACGGGCTTAGCTGCTCTGTAGCATGTGGGATCTTCCCCAACCAGGGCTCAAACCTGTGTCCCCTGCATTGGCAGGCGGGTTCTTAACCACTGCGCCACCAGGGAAGTCCCTAGAATCCAACTTCTTAACAACCATGTTAAGTTCCAAGTTCAGAGAACAGGGAAAGAATGGAGAACTCATGGTGTGCTGGAGCCAAACAACTTTCTCTACCATTTTCCAGAGGGTTGATCCTGAATTTGAGGCTAGTAGCTCTTTCTGTGTTTGAAACACTCACTATAGTATTTTGTAGATATTTCACTGTCAAGGTATTTATGGAAATGACAGCTTCATAATTATTTTCTCTGTGAAGGCTTTGCTCAAAGACACTTTCACCTCTTTTGTAGACAGCAATAATCACTTTCATTACATGAAGGATTTAAACAAGCACGAACAAATAAATCAGCTACCCACAAAATTGCTATTTAAAAAAATCTATATCTGAACTATCTAGACAAGTTTTAAATTATCATGCAATTCTGTACTGGCTGCAAGAGAGGGTGAAAATCAGAATAATGCAAATGATCATCCTGAGTTTCAAAAGGTCACGCTACATGAAATTCAATCTTCCTCATTCTTATAGTAAATGCCAAGGTGTGAAACAAGTTGGAAAGAGAGTCAGTTTCTCTGTGAAGCAGCAAGGCTGTGGGTTAGATTTGTTTGATTTTGTTTTGACTTCATTAGCTTTTTTTTTTTTTTTAAAGAAAATATATGTTAAAATAGTGGAACTGGAAAATTGTTACAAATGAAGGAATTAACTCAAAGCTCTCTACTTCTTGGCATGGGAATGCATGGGGTAGGGGAGGTGCTGGGGACTGGGGTGGGTGACAGTGGGAGGGGGCGGGCCTTGGAGGGGAGAAAAGAATGCAGTGACTTCTATGGCTGCTGCCAGGGAGACCTGCCTCTGCCTCAAGGCATTCCAAACATTTGTTCCCTCCAGATGTTCAAGGCAATTGATTAAACTTTATATCCAGCTTTGTACCCTCGGGCAATCTGCATGAGGACTGCTTATCAATTAGCCCAGACTGCTTTTACCAAGACTTCAATCTACTTCCTCCAAAAAAAGAAACCGAAAGAAGACAGATTTGAGGCTGGCGCAAGTACATATAACCTTAATCATGCTTGAATCACTCATTCAAAAAGATTTATTGAAGGTCTGCTCTCTGCCAGGTAGTCTGCTAGGTGCTAGGGACACTGAGTCTGACAATATGGCCATGGCTTTTGAGGAGCTTATTGTCTGCAGAGACTGAAAGGTGAGGGGGGAGTGGGTAATGGCAGCCAAAGAACTCAATGACTGGGCTTCCCTGGTGGCACAGTGGTTGGAGAATCTGCCTGCCAATGCGGGGCACACGGGTTCAGTCCCTGGTCCGGGAAGATCCCACATGCTGGGGAGCAACTAAGCCCGTGCGCCACAACTACTAAGGATGCGTGCTGCAAATACTGAAGCCTGCGCACCTAGAGCCTGTGCTCTGCAGCAAGAGAAGCCACCACAATGAGAAGCCCGCGCACCGCAACAAAGAGTAACCCCCGCTGGCCGCAGCTAGAGAAAGCCCACGCTCAGCAAAGAAGACCCAACATAGCCAAAATAAATAATTAATTAAAAAAAAAAAAAAGAACTCAATGACTGCCCTCCAGGAAAGGCCACATAGCACACTGGTTAGAATATCGTTGATGGAGTCAGTTGGCCTTGGTCCATGTGCTGGCTATGAAGCTGAACAGTCTGGAGTAAAGAACTAAACCTCTCTGTAGCTCACTTTCCTCATCCACAAAGAGGACTGGACTGAGTTATAACAAATACAGTGATGATCCTAAAGCTTAAGTTTGAAGGAAGAGGATAAGCTGGGTAAACCAAGAAGAAGGATTAGTAGCCCAGGGAAGAGTATTCCAAGGAGAGGGGCAGCCTGAGCAAAGGACAGTAGAGGAAATCCACACTGCACATTATGGAAACTCTGTGTGGGTCTTGGCTTAGACGAAGTGTAGGGGAAATGTGGGCAAGGAAGTGAAAGGACAAACAGGGGAGAGAGGCTGAAGGGGACCCACTGACAGAATTTCATTTCAGCAAGTGACATGACCAAGCTGTATTTTAAGGGGGATCATGCTGGGGAGATGGGACTGGAGGGGAGAGACACCTGCTAGGACATCTCTGCAGTTATGGGGGTACCAGCAGTAGAAATGCAGAGGAGAGAACAATGTAGATACTAAAGGTTAAACTACAGCAGAGTGGAAGAGCATTCTATCCTGACCATTTGATTTATGAATTAATACTTGTATCTTTGGAGAAATGGGTCCACCAAATATTGAATTCAAAAATATCCATACATGGATACAGAAGTCTGCTAGGCATGGTGGGGCATGGTGGGATACAAAGGTAAGTTGGATGTAGTCCATTTACAGCCTAGTGAGGGTGGTGGCAGAGCATATGGCAGAACAGGTATGCCATTAAAGAAGCATAGGTTATCCAAGGAAAGCTGCTAGATGGCAAGGATCAGGAAATACTTCTGGAAGACAAAGGCATTTGAGATGGGGCTTATGGAGTAAGTGGATTTTGACAGGTGGAGAATGGACGGAGGGCATTCCAGTCTGCGGGATGGGGGGACCACGACCAGGGACAGAGAGGCGCAGAAGCGGAGGATATTCTCAAACAGCAGATAGTCCAGTTCATTGGAAACTCTTTCTATAACTGCATTTATTTTTAAACAGTTACTGAGTTATAATTGACATATAATAAACTGCGCATAATTTAAAAAAAATTTTTGTTTGCGGTACACGGGCCTCTCACTGTCATGGCCTCTCCCATTGCGGACCACAGGCTCCGGACGCGCAGGCTCAGTGGCCATGGCTCACGGGCCCAGCCGCTCCACGGCATGCGGGCCTCTCACTGTCATGGCCTCTCCCATTGCGGACCACAGGCTCCGGACGCGCAGGCTCAGTGGCCATGGCTCACGGGCCCAGCCGCTCCGCGCCATGTGGGATCTTCCCGGACCGGGGCACGAACCCGCGTCCCCTGCATCGGCAGGCGGACTCTCAAACCACTGCGCCACCGGGGAAGCCCCATAAACTGCACATAATTTTCAGTGTACAAGATTTAGACACATGTATACCCTCCATGACTCTTCTTCCCTCCATTTCTCTTACTATAGCTTAGTTTGCATTATGTAGGATTTTAATAAATGGAATCATACAGTATATATTCCTTTTTATCTGACTTCTTCTATACAGCACAATTATTTTGAGATTCATACAATGTTGTAGCATGTGTCAATAGTTCATTCCCTTTTATTGCCAAGCAGTAATCCACTGTATGAATATACCACTGTTTGTTTATCCACCACCTTTTGATGGACATGTGGGTTGTTTGTAGTTTTTGGTTATTACAAATAATGCTGCCATGAACAACTGTGTTTTTTTATGGACACATGCTTTCATTTCTCTCGGGTAAACAGCTAGGAGTGAAATTGCTGGTTCATATGATAGATGTGCGTTTAACATTTTAAGGAATTGACAAACTGCATATCAAAGTGCTTGTAACAATTTTTCATTTCCAATCAGCAGTGTATGGAGGTTCCAATTCTTTCAAACCCTTGTCAACACTTGATATGATCAGTCTTTTCAATTTTAGCCAGATTAATGTGTGTAGTGTTATTTCATTTGTGGTTTTAATTTGCATGTCTGTAATGACTAATGATGTAGAACATCTTTTTATGTGCTTATTTCCTATCCATCTATCTTCTATGGTGAAGTGTCTATACATTTTTGCTCTTAAAAATGGCATTATTCCTTATTACTAAATTTAGAGAGTTTTTAATACATTGTTCTGGATACAAGTCCTTTATCAAGTATTACTCTGCAAATATTTTCTTGTGTTTTCATTCTCTTATGAACAGGTTTTTAATTTTAATGAAACCCAATTTATCAATCTTTATGGATTGCACTCTTGGTGCCATATATAGGACCTTTGCCTAACCCAAATTCACAAAAGTTTTCCCTTATTTTGTTAGAAGTTCTATAGTTTTAAGTTTTACATTTAAGTTGATGATACATTTGAACTAATTTTATATACTGTGTAAGGTACGGAGTGAAGTATTTTTTCGCATTTGGATATGCCATTTTTACAGTACCACTCACTAAAAAGACTATCCTTTCTCCATTACTTTTGCATTTCTCTTGAAAATCAGTTGTTCGTCTATGTATGAGTCTTTTTCTGGACCCCTATTATTTTCCATTGATCAAGTACCCCACTGTTTTGATCATGTAACTTTATAAAAATGCTTGAAAGAGGTGGTGTTAGTCATCTCACTTTGTTTTCTTTGAAACTGCTTGGCTATTCTGGGTCCTTTGCATTTCCATATGAATTTTTTAATCAGTTTGTCAATTTCTATAGAAAAACCTGCTGAGATTTTGATTAGTATGGTATTGTATTGTATACAGCAAATAACTTTGAAAGGAACCAATTATAGGACTTGGGTATGACCCATGCTTTTAATACTCCCTCCTTTGTTCTTGTGCCTGCCAACACCATCACTCATTTTGCATCCTGGACAGCTGGAGGAAATAAGGAACTCAAGTCACATGATTTTACTAATTGTAAGCAGCCCTTAGGCTTAGACTTAGGGGCAGAAGTTGAAACTCTAGAGGGAAATATTTTATGCTAATGAGCTTCCCTGTTTCACACTGTTATTCTATTGCCATAACCATAACAGAAAGTTGGCTCTACTTCAGATGGGAGAAAACAAAGCCTCAAATGGTTCCACCTTAGATCCTGTGGGAACAAAGCAGGCTGGAGTAAGGGTACAAGGTTGATGACACTGAGGTGTTGGCTTACATATAACCATCTTCATAGTGCTTCCAATTTTGAGATGAGCATTTCTTTCTTTTTTTTTTTAAACAGCAACTGGCTTTTTTTTTTTTAATTAATTTATTTTTGGCTGCGTTTGTCTTCATTGCTGCACGCAGGCTTTCTCTAGTTGCGGCAAGCAGGGGCTACTCTGCCTTGCGACGCACGGGCTTCTCATTGCAGTGGCTTCTCTTGTTGTGGAGCATGGGCTCTAGGTGTGCGGGTTTCGGTAGTTGTGGCACTCTGGTTCAGTAGTTGTGGCGCACAGGCTTAGTTTAGCTGCTCCGTGGCATGTGGGATCTTCCTGGACCAGGGCTCGAACCCGTGTCCCCTGCATTGGCAGGCAGATTCTTTTTTTTTTTTTTTTTTTTTTGCGGTACGCGGGCCTCTCACTGTTGTGGCCTCTCCCATTGCGGAGCACAGGCTCCAGACGCGCAGGCTCAGCGGCCATGGCTCACGGGCCCAGCCGCTCCGCGGCATGTGGGATCTTCCTGGGCCGGGGCACAAACCCGTGTCCCCTGCATCGGCAGGCGGACTCTCAACCACTGCGCCACCAGGGAAGCCCGGCAGGCAGATTCTTAACCGCTGAGTGGCAGGTGGATTCTTAACCACTGCACCACCAGGGAAGTCCAAGATGAGCATTTCATAAAAGTTGTTTGAAACAATATGTTGACCTTTCATGAGCTGGAGCAGCTGACATTTTGCCTGGATCTGAGCCAGGTTGGGTGCTGTTCTAAACGAGAAATCAGTCGTCCCATCTGCACTGAAGGAACTTTTTCTGATCATTTGTTAAAGCTTTATTTCCAAGGCACTGAGTGAATTTATTTCACCACCACCATCCCCTCCGTAATAAATTCCTCACATACGTGGATTCACTAGGAAATTGAATTTCATCTTTAGAAAACAAAAAAAAGGACAGTCAACCAAAGGATGAGAGATTAATTTGGTGAAAGCTCAGTGATTGAGTCAAAATGAAAATGCCTCTCAAACTGTAGTGAGACGAATCATAGTAAAATGCAGATTCTGGTATAACAGGTCTGGAGGGTGTGCCTGCGATTTGGCGTTTCTCACAAACCCACAGGTGATGCATTGCTGCTGGTGTCTCTGTATCGTACTTTGAGCAGCAAGGAGCTCGAAGACATCAAGACATCATTCATGTCTTATTTTACCACTAAGTCACTGCTGTAACCTGGGAACCCTTCTCAGCTGGGCTTCAGTTTAGTATGAATTGTTCTCTAAAGTTCCTTCCGGCTCTTAAAAATGTATCGTGTTCTTGAAAGCATGGGTCTAGCTTCCCTGTCTTCATGAATTCACCCCTTCTATTGGCAGACATGTACTGAGCACCTACCAGGGGTCAGGCACTGAATAAGGTACTGGCTAGTTAAGTATGCACTAGATCGAACACCTGCACTAAGAAATCAATTCACAGAGAGAATGAGGCAGTGATAACAAGATGCCACACATGCTATAAAGCTGCTTAAGCAATGTTTGTTACGAGTATACAGAGGGCTGAGAATCTGTGTTTTGGATAGCAGGTAGGAGGGAGTGTGCATCTTCTCAGATGACTGTGCATCTGAGTCACCTGTAGGGCTCGTTAGAACAGAGCTGGCTTGATCCCACCCTCAGACTTCCAAGAATCTGCATTTCTAATACATTCCTAGGTGACGCTGATGTCGCTGATCTGGGACCATACTTTGACCTCTGTTCTATTATAAATCATGCATTGTGCTAGGACACAAAAATGAATGGAACATGGGGTTTTGCTCTGGAATGGATGACTAGAAGGTCAGAGCTCAGTGGAGGAAATAGGCTTTCCCCCCTTTCCCCCATCCTGAATGGTTAGGGCAACTTTTTTTTTTTTTTTTACATTTTATTTTAAAATTTTTATTTATTTATTTTTTCAGTTTTAATTTCTTATTTTTTTAAACATCTTTATTGGAGTATAATTGCTTTACAATGGTGTGTTCGTTTCTGCTTTATAATAAAGTGAATCAGCTATACATATACATATATCCCCATATCTCCTCCCTCTTGCATCTCCCTCCCACCCTCCCTATCCCACCCCTCTAGGTGGTCACAAAGCACCGAGCTGATCTCCCTGTGCTATGCAGCTGCTTCCCACTAGCTATCTATTTTACATTTGGTAGTGTATATATGTCCATGCCACTCTCTCACTTTGTCCCAGCTTACCCTTCCCCCTCCCCATGTCCTCAAGTCCATTCTCTACGTCTGCGTAGGGCAACTTTAGAAGGGGGTTGAAGACAGAGAGAGAGAGAGTATGTGAAGTTATGGTTCTATGCCATATGAGCTTTGGAATAAAAGGGCTGGGCTCAAACCCAGTTCTGTCACTTACTGCCTTGGTCTTAATACAGTAAGTGCTGTAAAAATGATAGCCAGGGTTCCTCGGAATAATAATAGCAATGATTCTGTCTTGAGAGAGGGAGACAGCAAAGACTTCCCAGAGTAGGTGATATTTCCCCTGGTGTGATGACTAAAGAATGACCCGAGTTTATGAAGTCCATCTGTTAGGAGTCAGTGGGTAGGGAGGCGAATAGGTGGTTCTAGGTGGAAGACGTCAGCAAGGTGTCAAATAACACACTGCTCTATTCACTGAGTACTTTCTGCTAAGTAGGCATGTATTACAGCTTTGTGAATAGAATTAAATTTATAATTCTTTGGAGAAACCTAAGAAATTCTTTAAAGAACTCTGACGTAGACACCTCTGTGAAGTCAAAAAGAAGACAGATTTCAATGGAAAGTTCATGGTGAACAAGGACTAGAAAGTTCTAGATTCAAGTCCCAGATCTGCCTCCTAGCAGCTCTGCCACATTCAGGGTTCATGTACATATGTTCTTTCCATTTTTAGAAATCCTACAATGTAGCTGACATCATTACTACCATTCTACAGATAGGGAGCCTGAGGCCCAAATATGCCCGAGGCTATAAACTAGTGAATCCCAGCACAACCAGTATTTGATCTCAAGTCTACTGGATCAAGTTTTATATTTGGGGATTTTTGCTTTTGTTTGATTATTTCAAAAGAGGATTTTCTATACTTAACCAATGATTAGACATGCCAAGAAAATGTGTTAAAACTGCAGATTTCCTAGAAACAATAAATGCTGGAGAGGGTGTGGAGAAAAGGGAACCCTCTTGCATTGCTGGTGGGAATGTGAACTGGTTCAGTCACTATGGAGAACAGTATGGAGGTTCCTTAAAAAACTACAAATAGAATTACCATATGACCCAGCAATCCCACTACTGGGCATATACCCTGAGAAAACCAAAATTCAAAAAGAGTCATGTACCAAAGTGTTCATTGCAGCTCTATTTACAATAGCCAGGACATGGAAACAACCTAAGCGCCCATCATCGGATGAATGGATAAAGAAGATGTGGCACATATACACAATGGAATATTACTCAGCCTTAAAAAGAAATGAAATTGAGCTATTTGTAATGAGGTGGATAGACCTAGAGTCTGTCATACAGAGTGAAGTAAGTCAGAAAGAAAAAGACAAATACCGTATGCTAACACATATATATGGAATTTAAGGGGAAAAAAATGTCATGAAGAACCTAGGGGTAAGACAGGAATAAAGATGCAGACCTACTGGAGAACGGACTTGAGGATATGGGGAGGGGGAAGGGTGAGTTTTGACAGGGCGAGAGAGAGTCATGGACATATACACACTAACAAACGTAGTAAGGTAGATAGCTGGGGGGAAGCAGCCGCAAGGCACAGGGATATTAGCTCGGTGCTTTGTGACAGCCTGGAGGGGTGGGATGGGGAGAGTGGGAGGGAGGGAGACGCAAGAGGGAAGACATATGAGAACATATGTATATGTATAGCTGATTCACTTTGTTATAAAGCAGAAACTAACACACCATTGTAAAGCAATTATACCCCAATAAAGATGTTTTAAAAAAAAAACAAACTGCAGATTTCTATGCTCTTTTTCTGGAGGTTCCAGTTCTGTGGGTCTGGGGTGGGCCCAGGAATCTGTATGTTTAATCAGTGACTCACTCCCTCCCCATACGGGTGGCCCTGTGCCCTGGATGCTGGTACACCCCCTCCCTACTTTGTCCCTTCAGTCTAAGAGAGCTTGCTCAGCTCTGGGTGGTCATATCACCCCTGTTGGCTTCTCAGCTCTTCCTTCACCAGTATAACCAATTTCCTGCCTTTCATTGCCTCTGTTTAAAATGCCCAGAGTAGTCTGTTTTCCTGGTTGGACCTTGAATGACATCTGTCTGCAGGCTGGATTTTGATTTCCTGTGGTTGGAAGCCATCCCCTCTGCCTGGGTTACGTAGGGCAACGGAGGGACAGCTGCACCACCTGGAGTGGCACAAACTCCGTCTGATTCCCAGAGTGCCTGGAGCTGGGGTCCTCTGGCTCCACTGGGACTGATTAGCTCCAGGACCTCCTGGAAGAGGAGGGACACTGACTTCCCAAGGCCAGTCTTTAGTCCAGTCCTTCCCCCCCACCAGTCCTCTGGGCTCAAGTTCATGGCTCTTCGGGACAAGTAATTCTAAGCTGAAGGGTTACAACATGCAATTAGAGCACTGTCTACATGGAAATAGGGAAGGTACAATATTAAAGCTATCCAACTCTTACAAAGAGGCCAACAGAGGTCAACCGAGGCTCCCTTGAAAAAAATGAATTCTCTGCCCTTTGGTCATAATTGGAGGGTAGTTTTCCTCTCATAAATGGTGCCTCATGATTTCTGCAATCTAACATACTGACTGAGGCAATCATTGTAAAGAAGAATTTTTCCATCTGGGAACCAGAAGTACCTTGGGGAACTTACAAGGTACCATAAAGATCATAGTTGAAGAAATTCTAGACATCTGTTTGGCCCATCGATGGTAACCTGCAGACTACAGAAATGCTGGAGAGGAAAGTTGAGAAGCGCTTTCCTATCTCCTGGGTCTTTCTTGTGTTCTTTTTCTCTCTTCCGTTCATCAATCCATTCATCCATATATCCCTACATATATACATCCAATGACTATTTATTCAGTACCTGCCCTGAGCCAGTCACTGATGAGCAAAAGCAAACATGGCCAGTGAACTCAGGGAGCTAGGGGGAGAGTCAGATGTTAGTCAAATAAAGACACAAATAAATGTAAAACCATCACATTGTAACAGCTGTAAAAGGGTGATACATGGAGACTCAAGTTGGGGAAGTTCTGGGTTTCTTTGGGCCTTGATGAAGGGGTGATGAGATATAGACATCTTCAGTGAGGTATGTTTTTCTCTTACATTCTTATATCTTTATAGATTGTGAACTACTTTAACATACATTATCTCACTTTATTTTCACATCAATTATGCAGTGACAAGATTAAAAAAAAGAAGCTTGAGAATTATTGTAGAGAAGCTAATATAGATGAAAACTTGAGAGAATGGGTAAAGGGGCAAAGGTAAATTAGAGAGGAAAAGTGTTTTCAAGTCTGTTCTTCATTGACCAAACAGGTGTCCTCTAGCCCCTGAGGGAAAGAGCCTTGGCCACAAGTAGTAACAGTCCCCAAAAGCAACAGCTATAATTGCAACAACAAAGGATGCTTTTCACATGTTCTGAGTGTGAAAAGGCCCAATGGTCCTTCATCTGGTAACTCTAAGTCATGCTCATTCATTTGGATGACCTCAACTAAAAAAAAAAAAAAGCAATATGGTTGTTTTTGCGTTCTAAATTAAAAACTATATAAAGTGGGAAAGAGAAAATTTCATTTACTGAAGACTCCTAGCTTCAGGAGAAACACGGGTGTCTTCCAGTAAATATTAATCAGCTTGACTGACTGGTTAGCACATTTACAGGATGATCGCATTAGTCATGATGGGATAGGTTTAATGTGGTATCAAATGATCCTGGTATCTCAGTCATCCCACATAACCAAACTTTATGAAAATAACATGCTATATGTCCATAAAGGGTCCCAGGTGGGTAAGGTGGGGATCTGCTCATGGAGTCACTCAGGAAGCTCCCCCATTTTATACTTGTATCTCCAAGAACACATGTGCCCATCACAGCCTCAGCCCGGAAGTGTGCACATCATTTCTGCTCATATTTCATTAGACAGAATTAGTCACAAGGCCCAACATAACTCTAAGAAGACCTGGAAATTCAGAGGAACAAATGGACGCGGTGAGCACTACTGTCCCTGCCACTATAATCTATTTCCAAAACTCTACAGAACGGATCCAGGAGAGGAGGTCCTATCTTTGCCACAATTCCCCAAACCATGTCAAGGCACAGAATTTCCTTTAAGCTCTTGTTTTTGAGTCTTTACAGAAAAAGAGAGGAGAATGAGCTCCCACCATGTAGCCAACACTTTATGGGATGGATACTCTGAATCCGCTAACTCAGCCTCATTATACCCTCTCTATAATGTAGACTGCTTAGAAAAACTTATCCACCTTTCCCGATTCTGTTGCAGCTAGGGTTCTGGAGACATATAAGATTATGCCAGATATAGGTTTTATATATTCCCATGAGATTTGGGAGGTGGAAGTGAAGAGGAGGACAAACTTCTAATGTTTTAACTGCCACTGCTGGCAAACAAGGCTGGCAGCATCAAAAGGAAGAGGCAATGGCAGCTGGCTTGGAGCTATGGTGTCCAATCACCGACTTTCTATGTGTCACAAGGCAGATGCAAGGTTCCAGCATCTTTATTCCAATTTCCTGACTCCTGGATCACTGCTCTGGTGCTATATAATTTCAACAGTTTCAGTGGCAACCTCCTGGTTCCCCACTTTCCTGATTATATCAGTATTATATAGTTCTGAGGGTCATTAAGGGAGACCCATTCCAAAGGCTTCCCATTTTTTGTAAGCAGTGAATTCCTTATATTAAATCCCTCTCTGTTTAAGTTACCTAGGCTGGTTACAATTGCTTCACTGTGATGTGGCGGACAACATTTGCTAAATACTGTTATATATATATAGGTTCTTCTAACAACTTTCTAAGAACTCTTAATTGTTGAAATGAGTAAACTTGTACTTTCAGGGAATCTAGGTTTGAGCTAAAATAACTCCAAGCATAAATTTGTTTGAAGTCCCATGTTTTGGCTTTAAAATTCATGTGAATTAACTCCATAATAAATTCTATTCTCCCAAAATTCAGAGAAGAATTCATGCTCCTGGAAAGTACACTTCTTCATTTACTGGTCTTATATATTCCCTGATAAAACCTACTTTATCTTAGAGGCTATGCATACCTCATTTTGAGAGGTATTTAATCTGTGTACCAACTCTGAAAAGTAGGTCTTATAATGCCCATTTTATAGATGGATTAACTGAGGCTTAGAGGGATAACATAAGATGTCCAAGATCCAAAGAGCCAGGATGTAAACCTAGGTCCCTCTGCTTTCAAAGGCACAAGCTCTTTCCATTACAACCCACAGACCTGGAGCAAAAACTCTCAGCTGCTCTGAACATTGGTTTGTAATGGAGCTTTGGTTAGTTCACTCAGCTCAACTGCCCGTATGTTTAGTTAGTTCTTCTCTCCTCCACAGACATCAAAAACTATAAGCATCTGCCTGAAAATGGTGCATTTCTCACCTTATAAACACTATCGAACTCTTAGAGGAAAACACAGGCAGAACACTCGATGACATAAATCACAGCAAGATCCTTTCTGACCCACCTCCTACAGAAATGGAAATAAAAACAGAACCTAATGAAACTTCAAAGCTTTTGCACAGCAAAGGAAACCATAAACAAGACGAAAAGACAGCCCTTAGAATGGGAGAAAATATTTGCAAATGAAGCAACTGACAAAGGATTAATCTCCAAAATTTACAAGCAGCTCATGCAGCTCAATATCAAAAAAACAAACAACCCAATCCAAAAATGGGCAGAAGACCTAAACAGACATTTCTCCAAAGAAGATATTGCCAACAAAGACATGAAAGGATGCTCAACATCATTAATCATTAGAGAATTGCAAATCAAAACTATAATGAGGTATCATCTCACACCCGTCAGAATGGCCATCATCAAAAAATCTACAAACAATAAATTCTGGAGAGGGTGTGGAGAAAAGGGAACCCTCTTGCACTGTTGGTGGGAATGTAAATTGATACAGCCACTATGGAGAACAGTATGGAGGTTCCTTAAAAAACTACAAATAGAACTACCATAGACCCAGCAATCCCACTACTGGGCATATACCCTGAGAAAACCATAATTCAAAAAGAGTCATGTACCACAATGTTCACTACAGCTCTATTTACAACAGCCAGGACATGGAAGCAACCTAAGTGTCCATCAACAGATGAATGGATAAAGATGATGTGGCACACATATACAGTGGAATATTGTATATTCAACAGCCATAAAAAGGAACGAAATTGAGCTATTTGTGATGAGGTGGATGGACCTATAGTCTGTCATACAGAGTGAAGTAAGTCAGAAAGAGAAAAACAAATACCGTATGCTAAACACATATATATGGAATCTAAAAAAAAAAAAAATGGTCTTGAAGAACCTAGGGGCAAGACAGGAATAAAGACGCAGACTTACTAGAGGATGGACTTGAGGATATGGGGAGGGGCAAGGGTAAACTGTGACAAAGTGAGAGAGTGGCATGGACATATATACACTACCAAACGTAAAATAGACAGCTAGTGGGAAGCAGCCACATAGCACAGGGAGATCAGCCCAGTGCTTTGTGACCACCTAGAGGGGTGGGATAGGGAGGGTGGGAGGGAGGGAGACGCAAGGGGGTAGAGATATGGGGATATATGTATATGTATAACTGATTCACTTTGTTATAAAGCAGAAACTAACACATCATTGTAAAGCAATTATACTCCAATAAAGATGTTTAAAAAGAAAAAAAAGAATTCAAAAAGAAAAGATGGACGGAATATAACAGAAGACTCTGCACATCCAGAAAGAAATGACTAAAATACACATTCTATACTGCTGGTCGCCCATCAACAGCACTTTTATAACTCTGTACATAGGAGACATAATGATAACAGATTTGTGAAGCCTGGAAACCTGATGCAAACTGAAGTCAATAGGATCCTGGGATTACTGTGGTATCCGCAGAAGTATTTTGGTTTTAATTCCTACTCTGGCGCATGCATGCGCTTTTTTGTTTTTTCTATCACTCTCCTTCTCTACATATCTGACAGCTGGCTAGAGAATTCTTCCATCAGGATTTATTGGAATATTTCTACAAAACTGTATGTGGCCTTGGTAGGAGTCTACCCCTTCTTAGTGATTCAAGTCCTGTCTCTTTCTTTCCTGGAGAAATCAATCTAAAGATACTATTTGCAGACTGACCCAGTTCTTCAGACTGTCAACTACTACAGATGCGGTATCAGACAGAAGTGTATAAAATCACGATGGGGTTTTCATCTACCTAAACAGCTATTTTATACTTTCGAACTCAATATTCTTCCCAGGGCTTTCCCAGCACTTAATAAAACTATCTAAAAAATTCTTAACATATCTTCATGACACTAAAAGACTCTCTTGATAATCTTATTAGGGTTGGCTATTTCTGCACCAGAAAAAAAGCTAAACGGGAAGGGATTAAGTGCCTACTATGTGGCAGGTAACTAGGCACATACCAAGTTATTTAATTCCTAAAACAGCACATACATAGAAATGCTATCACCCTCATTTTATATATATATAAAAAAATTCAAAGAAGCTAAGTAAATTGACCAAAATCACCCAGATAATAAGTAGAAAAGCTAGCAATGGAACTCAGGTTAGCCTGGCCTGAAAGTCAATCATCTTTTCAAGATGACACAACACATCCAGTAAAAAAATATTGCCAGAGAGCTTGAGAAAATAGCTCCAAGAATTCTAACTTCTGGATCTAGTGTTTCATTTCCAAGTAACATGAGGAAACATTTTCCAATTGCCTGAATATTTAATAATACAGGAAATGAAGCACATTGTACTCCTTGGCCTTTACTGTGTGTTTCATAACAGAGGTAGAGGAGAGGGTTTCATTCTGGGGGAAAAAAAAAGCACCGTATTCCAAGTCAAAGCGTGTCTATAAAGGGTAAATGATGTGGCATTTTAGATCAGAGCAAATGAATGTTTAAAAGATTTTGCAGTTTTGATTCCCACTGACCAACGGTTACTGCTCAAATGTACCCCCGTCTCCTCACATCTCCATCTGTCTATCTGTTGCCTTTTTATGGAGATTTCACTGTCAAAAGCAGCTTGGTATAGTCACAGCATTGCTCTCACCTGCCCTTTCTCCAGCCCTCAGCTCTGTCATAATGGAAGAGGACACCCCCTCCAGACATCTGCCACTTTCCGAAGAGATGACAACAATGATCATCAAGGCCATTTCTTAGCTATGCTGCCCTGTCCACTCCGTTTCCCTGTCCTTCTGGCAGCTTCCAGCCTCCGTAAAATAAACGTTTTCTCTAAGCTTCTCAATTGTCATCTCTATATCCAGCTCGCATCACCGTGGTGAAAAGAAATCTCGATCAACACTCTAGACAGGGGCTTCCCTGGTGGCGCAGTGGTTGAGAGTCGGCCTGCTGATGCAGGGGACATGGGTTCGTGCCCCGGTCCGGGAAGATCCCACATGCCGCGGAGCGGCTGGGCCCGTGAGCCATGGCCGCTGAGCCTGTGCGTCCGGAGCCTGTGCTCCGCAGCGGGAGAGGCCACGGCAGTGTGAGGCTCAAAAAACTCTAGATGGGGCATAACACCATTTATTAAGCAGGAACCTACAAATATTGACTTGGGACTGTCCAAGACGTTTTTATCTAACAAGATCAGGAAACGAAGTGTTGGGGTCAACCACATTTTTCTTATAACTAGTATATAACTTGTATATAACTTGTCATAAACATATCAGACCTATGTTCAAAAAGGCAGAATGTATATACACTTTTGTGATTTTTTTCTATGTTTGCCTCCAGATTCATTCTCTGCCCTTCTCTGCCTTGCTCCGTGCTCCAAGATGTCAAACTCTAACTAATCATTCAGGCTCCCTAACTTCTGGCTCCCAGTTGCATGCAGCCAATTGGAAGCATCGACAGGAGATTCTAGGGCAGAAGAAGAGAAGGGTTGGGCTTCCCTGGTGGCACAGCGGTTAAGAGTCTGCCTGCCAATGCAGGGGACACGGGTTCGAGCCCTGGTCCAGGAAGATCCCACACACCACGGAGCAACTAAGCCCATGCGCCACAATTACTGAGCCCGCGATCTAGAGCCCGTGAGCCACAACTACTGAGCCCACGTGCCACAACTACTGAAGCCTGCATGCCTAGAGCCTGTGCTCCGCAACAGGAGACACCACCACAATGAGAAGCCCGCACACCGCAGCGAAGGGTAGACCCCGCTCGCCATAACTAGAGAAAGCCGGTGTGCAGCAATGAAGACCCAAAGCAGCCAAAAATAAGTGAAATAAAATAATTTATATAAAAAAAAAAAAACGAAGGGTTGAGGGTATTGACCTACCCCCAACCCTTCCTGGGCCACTGTGCATCTCCCAGGGTCCTCACTGGGCTGCAGAAACTTGTGCCCTCTGCCCCTCGGTCCCAGGAGGTAGGAATAGCTTCCTGCTGTTGCTAAATGCTGGGCGCCTCTCCATCCGTTGTTTGTTCCTTTAACCCAGCCCACTCTTCCATAAACAGTCCCTTCATTAAAAGCTCTTCAGTTAACCCTTCAAGACAGACACCTGCCAGGACCCTGAGTGGAATCACTGCAGTTGCCTTTCTATATTTAGCGAGTGATTTCTATGTGGTCTTCTAAGAAATGTGGCAAATGCGAAAGAAAGCCAAGCCATGCTACTGGTCCTCAGGATGCTTGTGAATCTAGGTAGGGACATAAAACCGTCCAAAGGTGTCATACTCACACTCTCAATGGAGGCAGTATCTCCAAAGGCCTAAACTTGTTCTAAGCCTCTACCTACCCCCAGCCCTGTACCAAAACATATGTGTCCTCAGTCCCGTTCACTCAGGGCCAGTGTAATCATCTAGGAAACAGTGGCCAGGTGTGTGGCTCTGCTTCCATGGATTAGTTCTGGGCAGCTTCGTTCCCCTCATCCCTCCAAGCCCATTTTATCAGGAACTCCTGCAGATTCTCTTTCTTAAAATCTCTCAAATTCGTCCAACTTCTCCTTAGTGCCTCTGTCCTACTCTGGTAGAAGCTGGGATTATTTCTCACCTCCATTTCTGCGAGAGCCCTCTCACCGCTCCCCCAGCCTCCAGTCTTGCCTTCCGCTTCCAGCCCGTGCTTCACCGTGAGGCCCGAGGGATCTCTGTCCTGTTGTTCCACTGCTCCAGACCCTCCCAGGATGAAGTCTAACCACAAAATGGCTTAGCTCAGATTGTGACAACCTTTTCAGACTCTTTTTTTTTGGCTGCTCAGGTCTCAGTTGTGGCATGCGGGATCTAGTTCCCCGACCAGGGATTGAACCCAGGCCCCCTGCAATGGGACCACGGAGTCTTAACCACTGGACCACCAGGGAAGCCCCCTTCCAGACTCTTGACACAGTCTTCTCATTGACTGCTCCAAAGAGACTGATTTCTTCCAGTTCTTTATCAGAACTATGTCTTTTCTTGCCTTGGTGCCTAGACTCATACTATTTCCTTTGCCAAGAATCCCTTCTCTGCCTCCCTGCAGTGACCTTTGGCCTGACTAACTTCTATTTTATGATTCAAGTCTCAGCATAGACATTACCACCTCCAACAATCACCCCTTATTGCCTGCACCCACCCCCTCCAAAACCAGAACTTTGGAGTAGGTAGTTGTCCCATGAGACAGCTTCTACAGCATCCTTTACTTCTCTCGTCACCCTTCCGTAGTATTGTTTTGTAATTGCCGGCATGCTTGTACCTATTTCCCACCTGACAGTAAGCTGTGTCAGGGCAAGAACTCTGTCACTGCTGCCGCTTCAACATCTAGCAAAGAATGATCAAAACTATCTATTTAAAAGTTGAAATTAAGAGAAGGAAGGAAATCTCAACCTGGTTTAAAGGACTGGCAATGTCAAAATTCCTATTATTTAGAAACAGAGTATCTCTCAACAGTCACAGGCTCTGTATATCCAAGTGGGTGTTGTTCTAAATGTGTCTGCAGCTCTTCGTGCCCCAAACCCATCCTCTACTGAGGAGAATAAAATTCCACGCATGCGTCAAAGGACCAAAGGGCAGGGACTGCTCTGTGAACCTCCCTCTCTCCCCCTTGTCCCCATTGCCTGGTAGGTGATGCCTGCTTGAATAGAGAACGCCTGCATGAGAGCATTGGAGTTATTTTCAGAAGCTTCATTATCTCAGCTGGAAATCCTGGGGCGGCTTTTTGCAAACCAAATGGAGTTCAATTAATGAATCAAGAGCAAAGGATCAAGACCTAAATATTGAGAATCAACATTAGCAAAAATCTCTCAGCACCCAGATGGTCAAGTTCAATGTCCCAAAGTGCTCTCAGAAGAGGGGAAACTGAGATTTTCCTGGAATGGTGTTTAGAGGCACAGGAATGGACTAAAATGAACTCATTTTACTGGTGTATTGATGAAATCACAGAACCATGCTTGGCAAGTCTTCTCCTCAACTCTTTTTCTCAAGGCTAACTAAGGATAGTTGAATTCCCTTTTGTAACTTGCTTACCATTGCCAGGGAAGCTTTACTAATTCATCTCCCACTAGTTAAAAATGGATGATAATTAGGATGAATACAGTCCTGAAGTGTATCTACGGAGGAAACTGATTTTCTTAAAAATAACAAGGCTATGAAAATGTTTTTTAAGCTCATTGAAATGAACCTTTGGTGCACTCTGTTGTATACAAAGATGCAAATCATGTAAGGGTTCTCACTGGGAAAAACACAGTGGCTTGGCCACCCATGTTCATCTCCTCTCCCTTAAAAGATCCCAGGAAAAAGACAGTAAAATAGGTATAAAACCCACAAGAAAGTAAGAGGCAAGAGTTCAATGCATGTGTGAAGGACCGACAGCAGTGGAACCAGGTAACTGACTATAGAGTCAGAGGCAAGGAATTCCTCTTATTTCCCTACTAAGAGGCAAAGAATTTACAATTTGAAGGGCTGAAGACAGGATTTCAGTGAAGTGTGAGCCCCTTGGCTCTGCAAACCTGCAGGGGCTTGGAACCTCCAGAGAGAGGACTGGGGATGATGCAGGGCTCAAAACAAGGGTCCTGTGTGAGGTCTGCAAGCTGAGTGGTGGGACAGTGAGAAAGCTGGCAGAGGGAGGTTCTCCACTTTTCCCACCACCCACACCCACAGAAAGACTAGATGGTTCTCCCCTAAGTAACTCAAACTTCCAAACACCAACATTTGCAGAATCAGAAGGGGTCTCTTAGGATGGCTGACTCAGCAAGCAGCAACTGTGCATGAATTCTCAACAATGATTAAGCCCCACGCCTCACACACATAGGTTCCAACAGGCTTCTTAGTCTCTCCATGTAAAAAATGAACAGATAGCAATGGGTCACCAGCCATTTGAGGAAAACCTCCAGCAAGGAATATGAAATCGAAACAAGCAGAAAAAAGGTAACTGGAGAAACAAAGAGCACAATGAAAAATAAACAAAACTAATTAATAGTCTACAAAAGGGGCTTCCCTGGTGGCGCAGTGGTTGAGAGTCCACCTGCCGATGCAGGGGACACGGGTTTGTGCCCCGGTCCGGGAGGATCCCACATGCCGCGGAGCGGCTGGGCCCTGAGCCACGGCCGCTGAGCCTGTGCGTCCAGAGCCTGTGCTCTGCAACAGGAAAAATAAAGTCTGTTTAAAAATAGTCTACAAGAAGTAAGAGAAAATATGGGATCCATAAAACAAGAACAAAATTCTCTTAAAAAAGAACATTCAGAGAACAAAAAGAGCTAAAATATAATAGCTGAAATTTAAACAAGATATTTTCATGAGAACGGTCAAAAAATGAAGTAAAAAAATATGGTGGAAATAGCAGAGAAAGAAACAGACTTAGAAAATCAATCTAGGAGGTCCAATATCCTTCCAACACGGGAGGCACAGAGAAAGAACAAAGAAAACAGAGGAGAATTGTATCAAATAAATAATATGAGGAAATTTCCCAGATCTCAGACATGAGTCTCTGGATTGGTTTACAAACGGGCTGCAGATTAATGATAAGACTCCACTGCTTTTTTTGTAAAACAAATCTTTTAGATTTATTTGATTTTTAAACTATCTGCCTTTATTGTTTTTTGATAAAATTTAAACTTTCATTTAAAATAACTTTAAAAAGGGAGCATCTTACCTATTTTCTTAGGTCTGTTTTAGGAATGCTATGAGGCATGCCTCCTTTGTCTCACTATGTACACTTAAAAACAATACAACTGATTAGGACTTTATTTCCTATGTCAGATTTCTGACTAATTCAGCCCAATCTCCCTGAATTTCTCCTTCCCATTATCTTTAAACAAATTGTTGAAATAATAGTATATATTCCATTTCCTATATTTCCCAAATGTAGAATGTGAGCACAGTTGAAACAAACACCAAGGCCATCTCTTGTTTTATGTATATTCTTCCTACAGTAACAAAATAGTTCACTGGGCTTGTCTGAGTAAGAAACAAGAACAGAGAGCAAGATAGGTAGAAAGATAGATAGATAGATAATGTGTTTGATAAAGATGATAAGTAGATGGATAGAGAGACGGCTAGATAGATAGATAGATATAGATAGATATGTGATTGATGAAGATGATAAATAAGTAGATGGATACAGAGATGGATAGATAGATAGATAGACAGATAGATAGATGAACGGACAGGTACAGACAGATGAAAAAGCATGACCAAAATCGTGCTCTTGGTGGTAGAGGGAAGCCCACACTTTCAAATGAAAGTGGTAGATCATCCAAAGGTTAATACTCAAATTGTTTGTTTTTAGTTTTCAACATGATGGTAAAGTTTAACTTGTTTTTCTAAATAAGTTGAAAAAAATAGAACATTGACTTTGGTTCATGATACACATGGCCAATTACAAGCAATTCTGCAGCCATGAGAGGAGGCTTCCCGTTCCAGCACAATGGTGGTCTACACAGATTCGGAAACCCTTCTGCTATGAACACCTAGATATGCTGGATAAGATATAAGAAAAGTTTGCTTCTTTATGTTTTAATGTAATACTGAGCTTGCAAAAAAGAAAAGGAAACTCCCAGGTATAAAAAAAAAGGGTACAAGGGCATTGAAAACCAGGAGGGTGAATATTCAGTCTGACCATGAGGCATCCCTGATGAAACGGGGTGGAGTGGGGTGGTGTCAGAGAGTGCATCAGGTAGTGGTGGGGGGCTGAGGACCGTCTTGATACATAAATGACAGCTAAGGCTGCGTGAGCCCAGGAGTTGGGAAACTGGAACTGAAGTTTCTGCAGAGAGCCAGACGTCTCAAAAGGCTAAACCCCTCTGTGAAAGAATGTCTTAAAAAACAGCCTCTGCTCAACAGCTTGGGGAGATCACCTGGAAACTTCTCTGCTGGAAAAAACTCCCCCCACCCCTCTTGCACCCAGGAATAAGGATATTTTGATCGAAAGCTGCATTTATGCCATGGTTATGCTGCCAGGAATTAGAGGATATCTACGTTAAGTCATCTAATCATCACAACAATCGTATGTGGGCAGTATTTTAAAGCACATTTTATGGATGAACCTGGGAATCAGAGAGATTAGATAGTCTGTCTCAAGTTAAAGGGAATAAGTAACAGAATTGGGATTCAAACTCACATTTTCTAACTTCAATCTAGAGTTTTATTCATTGATATTAGTTAACCTGGGCCTCTGTTTTAGATATTTAAACTGTGTCCACTTACTACAGCACCAATATAATTGATTTTTCATTTTTCCTTTGTTTCCAAAATGTAACATCAGTCATGATCTGCTGGTGGTATTTTCAGTTATGAGGCCACCATGATGTGTCCAACCAAGAGTGAAGAAAACCGAACCAAGAAAATACATGTTTTGTGAGCCTCTTAACAGGAGAAACACTTTTCATATGCAAGAACTTACTGTGGAAACAAGGTGGTTATAAGTACCTCATGAATCTTCTTTCTGGATGTACTACAGGAGAGGATTTTTCACTAGTATTCTAAGTTTAAAGAGCATAGTTTAGAATTCTACGTAAGATATGGGGGCGGGGGGGGGGGACAATAATGTGTCCCCAGACAGTGGGAAAAGGAGAAAATAAGGCGAAACCAGTAAAATGATTACTGTTCCGCTGGGGGGTCACTAAAAGACCATCTGTTTATAAATGTGTAACTAAAGTATTTGGGATCACCTAAAACTCTGAATGAGGGGATACTGGAGCAAATTCAGGGAGCCAGGACTGGAAAATGATATAATTTGATCAGCAAAAATTCAGTCCACTGTTCTGATCCCCATCAGGTATAAGATCATGTGAAATTAAGGGGACAGTGGAGAGCCACTTGGGGGAACCCCGGGCCATTTACATACAGACCAAAGGAGATGGGAGTCTGAGTAGAGCAGAAATTAACATAACGGCCACGTGGCAAAGCTCTTCTGATGTAGGTAAGGACAGCTTCCAGCTTCCTCATGGAAAATATACTTCTTATGGTCGACTGGCATATCTTGTACTGATAACCTTGGTGATAATCTAATTTCTCACATAGTTGGCCTACATGGAGAGAATGCATTGCTTAGGCTGCCTTGAAAGTCCACGGTGTTTTTGTTACTTGGAGTTCTGGTATTCTGCTTATTATTTACATTTGTCTTCTAATACGGCCTGCCCCTAACGGGGAGACACAGATCCTCCCATGCAGGTGTTTACATCTGTTTGACAACTGCACTGCCCGTTACAAGTGAACCCTAGTTTGCTTGGTTAATATGAGTCCACCCCTTAGAGATGGATCCAACGTCACTGTGCCTCTAATTAGGTTCCTGATCCTCTGTGGCAGAAGCCTGGGCACTGGATTATGGGGATATCACCAAGGGCACTTTGTGGGAACAAATCCATGGGTCCTATAGGATTTACGAGATCCCATCCCTCTGAATCATGGTGTGATGAGCGGAGCTTTTCCACTTGAAACCACAATGACGCTTTCTGTGCATCTTTCACTTACGCGCTGTAACTAGAGATGTGCACTGTTTTTCAAGAAAGATTGTGTGCTCTGTAATTTAACCATGAAGATCTACAGTGGGATCTGTTACTAGTACACAGAGTCATGAACAAAGCTTTGTATACCACCCACTGCATTGGTCCATCTGCTTTCAACGGGCTTGGTTAATGAATTGTCTTGGTTTAAATTTGCTGAGCATGGCAGGATAGAACCGTGCTTTTTCTTTTATTTGCAAGAATATTTAGTAGAAGATTTTTTTAAAAAGAAGTTTTTGAAAAGGTAAGAATAGCAAAACTGGGCAGATAAATATGCCATTTATCATTTATTAACATCGTATATTTTTGAATGCCTGCTTTGTATCAAGCAATGTTCTAGAAAGCCGGGATTCTTATTTTTGGCAGTGTGTGGATTTTTCTTTAACTTTTTATTTGGAAATAATTTCAAATTTACAGAAAACTTGGAAAATTAGCAATTGTGCCAAGAATATATGAATACCCAGGTGTACCTACTGTTAATATTTCCCTCCATTTACTCTATCACTTGCTGCTTACCTCTCTTCATAATAATTTTTAGAAAGCTGGGATATCAAAGTAAAAGCATGGGGAATCCCAGACCTCAAGGGTCCTCTGGCTTTAAGAACTGGGTAATCATGTTAGGAAAAAAAAAATCACAAGTCATTATAAAGGATGCTATCATGAATGGATCTATACACAATGTTTAGCAGGACCTGTGCTACCCCTGTGTTGAGGCTTAAAGGGTGACTAGGAAGCTGTCACGGTGGCAAGTGCAGGGTGTGCAGAAATTGTTTAAGGGTTCCTGGAGCATAACGGATGAGATGCAGAGGCGCTGGACAGTTAGGAAAGATCCAAAATCTCATGGGGATTTTATGCAATACTGAGGAGTTTCATGATTAGCGAAGGTGACGGAAGCCACGTTGACCAAATGGATAAACTTTGAGTGTTTCACACTCCCTTAACTAGCTGAGAGTAGGGTAGATGCTAGGGGATGGGGGAGGGGCAAACTAGAACCTTGGAAGCATCCAGTAGAAAATATGTCCCAATAGTCCAGAGGACTTGGGATAGTCTGGGCCTGGACTAGGGCAGTGGCCATGATGGCAAAGAGCTGACTGTGAAACACAGGAGATATTTACGAGGTGGCAAAAGAACTATTGTGATCATTGACAACCAGCACTAGCAGTGACATATTCTTGTGTATTCAGCGCCTGCTGGGTGACCTTTTTTACACAAAGAGCAGCAATGCTACCTGCTGTTCTATGGCTGTTTCAATTTGAGAAATTGAACATTAGAGCTTTTTTTTTTTTTTTTTTTTGCTGTACACAGGCCTCTCATTGCAGTGGCCTCTCCCGTTGTGGAGCATAGGCTCTGAAAGCACAGGCTCAGCAGTCATGGCTCACGGGCCCAGCCGCTCCGCGGCATGTGGGATCCTCCTGGACCTGGGCACAAACCCGCGTCCCCTGCATCGGCAGGCGGACTCTCAACCACTGCGCCACCAGGGAAGCCCGAACATTAGAGCTTTTAATGCAAACTATGAGTAGCTGTGTGTCACCAACCGAGGGGATTAGCCCCAAGATGCTGAGGTTTTAGCATCCAGGAGACTGTTAATTCCTGGCCATGGTGCTTACAGTTCAGGTGAGCTGTTCTGCCAGGCGCTAAAATCGGAAGCAATGGGGTGTCATGTTTAAGAAACTGAGCTTGGTGACAGCCAGGCCTGGGTCTGAATCTCAGATTTCCCGTTGGCTTCAACTCGTTTCTGAACCAAGTTTCGTTGTCCATAAAATAGAGATTAGAGTACTTACGAGCTAGGGTTGTTATCGGGATTAAATGAGATACTTGCTTCACACATAAGTGGTGGAGCTAAGATTCCACCATAGATCTAGCTGACAGCAGAGGCAACACTCTCCCTTTCAACTTCTTTCCCTTTTATATTTAATATTTGCATAATTTTCATTATTTTTTAAAATGGTACACTTTCAGTTTCTATTTCCCTTTTGACCCGAGTTATTTATTTCAGAGAGAGCTTTTGAAACTCCATGAAGAAAGGCTTTCTGTGCTTTGGTTTAGTTATTGATTTTCTAGTTTTATTCCACAATCATCAGAGGATGTTGTTTGTATTACTTCTACCTTATGGAACTTACTGCATTTTTTTGTGACAATCTATGGTTAATTTGTGAATGTTCTATGTGGATTAGAAAAAAAAAAAAGTGTACTCTTTATTATCAGGGTACAAAGACTGTGATGTGTCCAGACATCCCTTAATTATGTCATTTGGGTCTTCTGTATCTTTATCTTTTGTCCAATTGCCTTGTCTTGGATTGAGAGTAGCATTGAACTACCTAATTTTAGTACGCTTCTATTTCTTCTTGCATTTTCTGCATATTTTGCTGTAAAGGTTGCTGCTGTGTCACCTGATGTGCATGCATAACTGCTGAATTCTGTTCCTTGTGAACTCTGGCCTTTAACATAAACCAGTTCTTCTTTGTCTTGTTCTGTGCTTTTCAGTCTGCACTTTACCCTGTCACATATCAAGATCAAAATTGATGCTTTTTGTTTTTGCTGTTAGTTTGCATTTGCCTTATATAATCTGCCCAGCCTATATTTTTGGCCTTTTAAAATCACTTTGTGTTAGGTGTGTCTCATACTCAGCACAGAGTTGAATTTTGCAGAGTCCATATTTCTGACTGGTACATTATGCTCTGCCCGGCATGTGACTGGAGTTCCATAAAATATGTTTCTTTTTTCTTTTCTTCTTTTATTCAACCAGGGTCAAGACTCAATTAAACCCCTAGTCTTTTGGGGTTTTTTCTTTTTTTCAGTTTTAATGAGGTATAACGGACAAAACTGTAAGATATTTAAAGTTCACATCATGGTGATTTGATACACGGGCACATTGTGAAAGGTTAGTTTACTGTCAGCAGTTTTGTATCTGTTTGGACCAAAATCCCCTCCTGGACCCTCTGGCTTAGCTGGATTCTCTTTTGCAGTCTTGCCCTACTGGTTCTCACACCCCAGCAGGACAGGCTTTCCCTTACCACCTAGGAGGCCCTACATATACTTATCAATGGTCAACTTGAAGAGCACCGATATAAAAGTTTAAAAATGGGAACTATATTCAATATCTTGTGATAAACCATAACAGAAAAGAATATGGAAAAGAATGTATATATATGTATAAGTGAATCACTTTGCTGTGTAGCAGAAATTAACACAACATTGTAAATCAACGATACTTCAATAATATAAAATTTTTTAAAATGCATCCTCTCTATTGGCTTGACAAAATGAAGCTTCCAATATTTGAACTAAGGCCTGATATCTCCCCAAATATTCTTTACAATGTAATTAAATAATTGGGAGAAATATGATAGCATGTAAGTCCACCATTGAAAGGAACCCTAGAAATCATCTACTCACACTCTCTCCCTAATGTATTAACCACTTCTACAATATCCCGAGTTTTCTAGTCTCTGTATTTTTCTGGGAATGGTAAACTGACACTGTCACCCATTCTATAGGCATGACATTAAAGACCAGTTGTATCATACATCAACTATATGACCATAGGAACTTACGTAAGCCCTGAGCCTCAGTTATTTTTATCTGTAGAGTGGGGATGATGTTAGAAACTCAGAGGACTAAACATGATTACAAAATTCAAGGACAAGGCAGGAAATGTGAAGACCCAGGCAGGTAATTAACTGAATCCCCTAAGTGTAAGGCAAAAGGAGTGACTAGGAGAGTTCATTCCCTTTTCAAAGGATGAGACTCTACTGGGCTCCTATAGATGGGAGGCCTGCCTGCAGCAATATAGGCCTAATGATATCATTAGATCTTCTTATTTTTCTAGAAAAGGAGAAATCTGGCTTTTTTTTTTAAATAAAGTAATTTCTTATAGCCCATGTGAAAGTTGCAGAAACCTTTTTTTTTTTTTCTTTTTTTTGGGGGGTGTACCATGCAGCATGCGGGATCTTAGTTCCCTGACCAGGAATTGAAACTGTGCCCGCTGTGGTGGAACCACACAGTCTTAACCGCTGGACAACCAGGGAAGTCCAGAAATCTGGCTTTTTAATGTGAAATTTTCTGACTATTCAATGTGGCAACTAATTCAAATTTCTTTGCAACCCTAGATAGACCACTAAAAAAACATATCTGTGGGCTGGGGACACCTAAAGGCTGCCACTTTGCAGTCTCTGGGTTGAAGTAATTAGCATGCGGCCCAGCACAAGACAGCCACTGGATAAATTATGAATTCATCAGATCTGAAACCTTAGGCCTCAGACTCTTGGGAGAAAGGACTTGTTTGACTGAGTGGGTAAAAGCCCAGGGAAGAGGAAACTCAGGAACCAGGATGTCAACTGTAGGCCCAGGAAAGTGGTAGAAATTGGGGGGAGGGGAAGCAAAACAGAGAACGGGTGGGAATGGACCATCTAAGAATTCTGCCTCCTTCCCAATCTGCCTTCTCAGATTCATCTTTTGCTGATACCCCCTGGCTCGCTCATACAATGGCTGATCTCTGATCCCTATGCAGATAGAACTGAGGGGCGGGGAGCAGGGTAGACCCTGCAGCTGACTGGGGTCAGAAGGGCTAGCAGCTTCCTTAGCATAAGTTTACTGGGAAGAGAACAAAACATTTGGCTGTGAGCCAAGCAGGCAACTTTCTCCCCGCTCTTATTTCCTTTGGGTTTTCCCCATCAGCAGCTCGGAACCCAGCCAAATACTTCCTCGTTGGGTTGGGGTGGGGTTGCAGCTGTCCCACTCATTTGTAAATAAGGGCCAGTAGAGCTGTTTCTTTTTCTAGCATTTGAATGAGGATGCAAAGGTCACCACGATTCCCCCTTCTCTGGCTCAATTTCTCTCTCTCTTCTCTACATGTCTTTTATTTTCCTTCCAGATGTATGTTTTCTGTCAGCAGAGATAAAGGAAAACTTTTGGGGGAATAGGGACCCCAAATACTGGCTCATCTTGCCTGGATTCCTTCTAATTGCCATGGATTGGGTTATATATCTATCCTGTGGCAAAGATGTCATGTATAGGCTTTGGGAAATAGCACTCCAGGCTTGGATCGAGGCCGCTCCTTTTTCTCTCTTGAGGATAAAGAGAGCTTCAGAGCCGAAAAGTGTTAAGGATGCTCTCATCAAACCCTCCAAGTACACAGTTGAGAACACCGAGGCCCAGAGAGGCCTAGTTGCTTATTGTTACCTGGCATCAATAATACATAGTACTGGGGACTTCCCTGGTGGTCCAGTGGTTAAGACTCTGTGCTTCCAATGCAGGGGGCAGGGGTTCGAGCTCTGGTAAGGGAACTAAGATCCCATATGCTGCATGCTGCAGCCAAAAAGAAAAACCAATAGGAATAATACATAGTATTATATAGCTTATATTCACGGAAGGTTTTCCTGGGCTAAGTAGTTCACATGGATCTCCTCATTTAATCTTCACAACTCAACGAGGCATTGATTTCAACTATTTCCATTTTACATACGACAAAACTGAGGTTCAGTGCTCCGAGAGACTTGCCCAAAGTTACATATACTGGCAGAGGCAGACCCAGGGAAGACACATAAGATCCTGACTCCACTGATTCAACTTTTTCCAGAACCAGAGCTTAGTATACAGATTCTTCATGAGGATAAAAGGAAGAAAAAGAAGGATGGAGGAAGAAAGAGAGGGAGGCCTAGCTTGACATATACATTCCCGCATTGTGGTCCTTTCAGGCTATTCTTTGGAAACCGTCCAGTGTTTCCAGAACACAAGTACAAGCTGATAAAAGCTCTCTTTCAACCGCAGAGGCCAAAGAGCAGCGAGATACGGAGGAGGGCGTTAGCCATCTTTACCTGTTCTCAGGGTCAGCCAAGGCCATGCTCCGAGTGACGAAGCACATCTTGAGAGGGATGCTTTTCCGGTCTCTATGGAAGGAGAAGGACTGCGATGACAGAGGATCTGAGGACCCGCTGCCTAACCGAGGGGATTCTGGCGGAGGCGTTTCCCACCCGATCTCGGATACTGGGGAGCCTTTCTTCACGTAGGGTGTGGCTTCCCGCATATACTTCACTGCAAGCAAAAAGACAACAGTAAACACTTTTCAGTACATCAGGGCTGAATTTCTGGAAAGTCTGATGGCATTTTTGAAACTTGTATTAGATAAGCTCTTAAACAGAGACTCTTAAAATCTGAACAAGATTCAGAATCTCTATTCCTTAAATTATGTACCAACGTGGTTTTTAGAACTTGCCATCAGGATAACCTGAACTTGAGAATTACTCTCAGCTTTTTTCAATTATGACAATTTCTATCTTTTCTGATTATGAGGTGCATTCTGGGAAAGAGGCTAAAAAACAAATGGGCAGAGAGTGAGAAAGCATATCTTAGGCTAAAAGACACACAGTTATTCAGTATAGATGTAGGGAATCTGGTGGCCACATTAACTATCCACATCTCCATTATTCTGTTGAGACTCAGGGATAGGCTTTTCAATTTAATAGTATTAAGAACATATATGCAGGGACTTCCCTGGTGGCTTAGTGGTTAAGAATCGCCTGCCAATGCAGGGGACACAGGTTCGATCCCCGGTCTGGGAAGATCCCACATGCCACACAGCAGCTATGCCCGTGCACCACGACTACCAAGTCTGCTCTCTAGAGCCCTCAAGCCACAACTACTGAGCCCGCATGACACAACTACTGAAGCCCATGCATCTAGAGCCCATGCTCCGCCACCGCAATGAGAAGCCCGCGCACCACAATGAAGAGTAGCCCCTGCTTGCTGCAACTAGAGAAAAGCCTGTGCACAGCAATGAAGACCCAACACAGCCAAAAATAAATAAATAAAATTTTAAAAAATTAAAAAAAAAGAACATATATGCAAAGAAATACATAGAAGAACACATTTTGTAATGGTAAAAATCTGTGATGGCAAAAACATTACTTGTATAAGCCAAAAACTAGAAACAACCTAAATGTCCACTAAAAAGAAAGAGGACAGGTTAAATAAATTGTAAGACGTTTATACATTCATTAAAAAAAATGAGATAGCTATAGAGGCGTTGATGTAGAAAAACCTCTAAGATCTATTAACAGTCTAAAAAAACTTTACAGAACAGTGCACATACTGTACTCATTTTGTGTATAAAATCATAGATATTTATCCTCGTAGAGCTACAACTATTTCTGGATAGAAATCCAAGAAAATGTTAACGGTAGTTAGCTCTAGGAGTGGAACTGCAAGTCAAGACGATGGAAAAATAGACCTTTACTATTCATTTATTACTCTTTTATACCATTCTCATGTTTAGCCATATGCATATATTACTTTACAAAATTTAAAGAAACAAAATCGTTTAAAAGCTGAATGGAGCAGACTAAAATTCTGCTCTTTGATATGCTTACTAAGGTGGTATTTGCCAATTCTAAATTTAAGCATTTGGTCCTTAGACAGCTTTCAAGTTGACAGGGAAACTGGATTCTTGGAATATGCAATATAAGCTTCCATATCCTTCTCTCTGTCACTTACATGGTAAGTCCCTTAGAGGTATTTGTTATTACAAATGGCAGTGGATTGGAACGGGTGCAAACCAGGGGGCACTTCCTCCAGATCTCTGGTGATTCAATTCCACAAACTAGTGCCTTCCCTGTGTAAGACTTGGACTCAGGTTCATGGAGACTGCAGGAATAAACAATACATGGCTTCCATACTTAAGAGTTACAAAATCATGGCTGACTGTAGTGGATGCTGTTGGTGTCCCGGCAGATTCTTTTCAGCAGCTAGGGCACCTATATCCTAGCTGCTGTGTGTTGGCTGAGAACAATTCTTAGCTACTCTCCTGCTCTGGAAAACTGCTCTTGGACCATCAGAAGCCGTCAAACCTGGGAGACTATAGAGCTGCTGCCCGATTCCCCAGACAGAGGCTCTGCTTCTAGGGAACCCCACCTAAGACAGTCGCATAAAACAAGTACATAAACTGTGGCATAAAGCAGAATGAGCTATAATAAGAATAAAGGACCTTGGAAGAATTCACCAGACAAATGGATCTAGGGGCTTGAGTGACAGGTTAGGTTTGCAACACTTTAATAAGCAGACCAAACATACCCACATGCATGCAATATGGATCTATATATTGGAGGACCCAAACTAAATATCAAAACCAGCCACATGAATTTAAGACAGAGGAGATGTCATTTAGCACCAACACATATTTAAAAAGAAGATTTCAGAATTTTCACTGAATATAAGTGCAACTGGGAGAAAACAGCTCCATGGTTGCCGCAAACCTGTTAGCACAGGTTGCAGTAACAGAAGAAGAAAGGTGATTCATGGACAGTGTATTTCAAGGAATATTGTTTATTTCTGGGCAGTGTATTTAAAGAGGAGCACAGACATACCTACAAACAAATGCAGAAAATTTAGTGGGACAGAATTAAGCTGTCTAAAAACTGAAATAAATTCTCTTTTGAAGGTACTGAATTTCCATCTCTAAAATGCTTTTGCAGAAGCTAGAACTCTGCTTAGCTTTGTATATTGTAGACTTATACTTATTGATATATGGGAAATTCAAGTATCAGCTGAGATTGAAGATTCTACTTTGATTGTATTATTATCCTTCTGGCTGGAGTAGGGGGTGAGCATTGTGGAGGGGAGAATCCAGGGATGCTTCATGGAGTAGGTGGCATTTGAACTTGGCCTTAAAGGGCAGCTAGGACTTTTAAAAGTAGAGGTAAGAATAACAGTCCTTCTTTTAAATAATGTACTCTGATTTATAATTTCTATCACAATTCCATAGGAAAGGAAAATTGGACCTCAGTTTGGAAGGGGAATAAAGAAGAACATTTATCATACTCTTCATGATGTGTCAAGTATGAAATCAGGCACTCTTCCTTAGAACCTATGTTTCCTCTGAGAGCTTTAGATGTCATCTCTCCTTTTCACCAGTGTTGGGAAGATGGCTCAGCAAAATCCCTAAATGAGTCTTGAGATCTCTGGCACCGTCCGAAAATAAGATTCAATTTCAAGGAAATAAAGGAGACTAAGAGATTATCATCATTGCTCCTAAGCAAGATACACTAAGATCACTGAACTATTTCCACATCTATCCTGAGGAAGAACTAGCAACACCACCACAATCCTGCTTAAAGTTCCTTTGTTTAGGAGTCCTGCTTCTTTTTGATATTTATAGGAAGTAGAGAAACTTGTTCTTGGGTATAGCAACGAGAGCAAAAGAAAACTGTCTTGGATTTGTCCAGAGGCTCACAATTTCTGGCCCAAGGGAAGTAATAAAATTGTCAGACTATCCCTTCTGAGGGATATTACAAGTAGTTTCTACAAGATTTGGCCATCAGTTATGAGCATAATTCTACTGTCAAGCAGTGCCCTCTCCAATCACCAAGTGAGGCCTGAGGATAAGTCCCCTCATTCAGACAGTAAAAGCACTGCAGCCATGTCTGGGTGTTGTAAAGCAGTGCCTCTAATAGGAAATTAAGAGTGTGTGAAAACTTTCCGTGGTTCTTTGTGCCTTAGTGTCCTGAAATGCCTACACATTGCAATCAAAATAATGAATGTGGTCTAATTCAGGGAGGGTAAGATGTTACCTAAGACTAGATTTGACAGCAATAGGTGCCCCGAATTACAGTGTATTAAATAATATAGAGGTTTGCTTTTACCGAAAGTCTAGTGTGAAAGAAAAGGGCTGCTAGGGCAACTCTGCTCCCTGAAGTTTTTAGGTCCTCAGGCCTCTGCTCCTTTCCTGCTCTATATTGCTAACCTGCCATCTAGTGACCCAAGAGGGCTGCTTGGGTTCCAGCCATCGTGACCAAATTCCCATCGTTAGGAAGAAGGAAAAAGTCAAAGACACACTACCCTTCCTTCAGGGTCACTTTTCAGAAGCTGACACACTATCTACTTACAACCCATCAGCCAGAATTTAGTCACATGGCCACTTCTACATGGAAAAGAAATTTACTCTTAACTCTGGACAATTCTATGCCAACCTGGCTAAAAGTTGGTGCGAGGGGAGGCTATTACTGTGGAAGAAAAAGAGAATAGACATTAGGGGACAATTCTTAGCTTTTGCCACAGGGAGATATCCCTAACCGTGCCAGCTTAACACAACTAGATTTTATAAGATATAACCACAAATAAATGTATTGGAGCAATCAGTAAAAAACACAAGAACTAGGTTTCATGAACTCTGATAAGTGTTTGTTGTGTACTAACTCACTTGAACCTCACAACAACCCTAGGATACAGACATTGCAATCATTCCCATTTTACTAAAGGCTGTGCAAAAGAGAGAGAGAGAGTAACTCACAAACTCAAGTTAGAGTGCAGGAAAGTGGCAGACACATGAGTCAAATCGAGGCAGCCTGGCTCGAGAGTCCTTACCTTTAACCATGAAGCAATACTGTTTCTCGCACTTTAAAAAAAATTAACTGGATGAGTGTGTGTGTGTGTGTCTGTGTATTTAAGCCAACGTTTTCATGTACAGGGAGAAAACATCCAATTAAGAGGCTATTTGCCTATAACATAAGAGAGCTGGATTTTGTAAGGCTGAACTAATAAACTGGCATTTCAACAAATGCCTTTTAAGGCACTGTCATATGTATAATACAGGGTTTAACCTGGCAGACCTGAACAGCTAGTGTCTGCATAATTAGACCGCCATGTGCTTACAGACAGTAATTTCAGGCAAAGAACTGTTGAAACTGATCAAGAAGCAGCCAGGCCCAGGCTCAGGGCACCTCATAATCAGGACTAATTAATAAACCATGCCCTTTCTGGGCATCATGAATTAAAAACCATGGCTGAGCAATTAAAATTCCAATCTTCCCTTACAAAATAGGGGGAGAAGAGAAATGAGAAGTGGTCTTCAAACCAATAATGCACCAAGTCACTTTCAATATGTTTCCAGTTTTTCATCTGAAAGATGCACAGTTGTGAAGATTTCAAAAGAACATTCAGGAAACCCACGTTTCCAAAGGCCCCAAGTTGCCACAATTAAATCTTTGTTGAGGAGGCCAGGTGACAATTGAAAGGAAAAGCACACACAGGCTACTAATGAGGAAATGCTTTAGGCAAATCCAATCAACTCTCCTACCAGGCTGGTTTCTGAAGAACCAGCAAGTCCCTCTGTTATGTGCAAGTTTTCTTCTTAAAAATAACAACAAAACAACCAAAAAAGGGATTTCCAGATTACAGGAAGAAAAGAAATATTTCACTACTCTAGGGGATGTGAACATGAAATGTACATTTTCTAATGTAATTAAGGGGAAAAGGCATCAGCTGGAGCCAAGAAACCTGAGTATTCGGACCTTCAGTGAAACTTGCAAATTGGGGACAAGTTGGTGACAATGGGGTTTGCTGACTCAATGTAATATGCAAGAGACTTCTCTTAATGCCATTTCCTGGGTCATCTTAGGAAAGATGCAGAGGGAGATCATCAATATTTCCAAAAAGACCAAGAAATGATGAAAGAGGTAATATAAGCTTCTCAGAAACTATAGCTAATCTCTCAGGAGGCTGAGCGGTGAACTGGAAAGAGAATTGACCCTGGGAGTCAGGGACCTGGTTCCAGTTCCAGCCCTGTTGCTAACTACCTCTCCAGCCCTGGGCAAGTTATTTCACCTTCTAGACCTCATTCTCCTCACATGTCAGGGGTGGGAAATAAGGCTCCTACCCTTCAAACATTCGATGATCCCTTGGGAAATCGCTGTTAAACATTTAACATCACTGTTAAAATGTGTGCCAAATCCTTAGGCCTTAGGCAGATGTGCCTTCTGACTTTTTACCAAGCCCTATGGGCACCTGACAAATGAAAATAAACCTATGTTGAGCTTATATACTTAGGTTACTTTTTCTTTACTTTGGCATAGTGGCCTAGAAGGATCATTGTTTTCATTCACTTTCCAATATTTTTTTCACTTATATTTTGCCAGGTGGGTCCTTGAGGGTAGGATTTTCAGACATCTGAAGGATGACCAAAGGTTCGCATGAGGTCATAAGGACATTGTGGGTGAGGATGCTGAATTTTCATATGTGGAGTCAGGACTAAAATAAACTGGTTATGAATTTGCTAAGCCTCTACTTTAAAAACTAACTCAAAAATTACCCTATTTTCTACAGCAGAGTCATTTGAGGTGACCTGCCTTGACTCTTCAACAAAGCAAGCTCACTGTCACCAGGGATGACAGGTGGACCCAGGGAAAGTATCCTATTCCATGAGTCCTACAACCACCCAGAAGGATGCTGATTGGTTTAGTTATCCATTAACTGAACAAACATTTAATGAGCTCCTGCTATGGGCATGGCCTTTAGTGTTGGAGTTATTTCAGTGAACAAAACAGACTGGGTGCCTGCCCTTGAGGGGCTTACATTCCAGTGCATATGAGCAGGATTGGGGGGGGGTGTTTGACAATAAACAAACAGATATAGAACTCTGCTCTGAAAGAGACACCCACTAAAGGACTTGGGTCTGTCCCAATTCCTACAGAGCCATTCTGGCCCTGCCCACTTCCTATCAGTTGACTACCTCTTGGTCCCCATTGTCCGCAGACCAGCCATAGAGAAATACTGTTTAGTTCTCTGAACATGCCTCTGTTCTTTGCACATGTGTTTTCCTCTGCATGGAAAGCTTTCTGGCAAACTCCTCTTAATATCAAGTAAGTCTCAATTCAGGTAAGATTTCCTTCTTGAAGTCCTCCAGGCATGCCTCCCTTAAGCTCCAACCACGGTTTGTGGCGATCTCCACTGATATTAACAGCATCAGGACCTAAACATTATGATGACGGCTTATGCCACGCAAGGCACTGTGCTGGTTCATCTTACAAATATTTAAACACACATCACGTGCAGTCATCTGTTCACATATAGGTCTCTCTGGTGGAATCATAAGGTCCTCAAAGTTGAGTGACTACAGTAGAAGTGAAAACTCTACACTCTGGAACCACACTGCATCGTTTCAAATCTTGCCACTGCCACCTGCCAACTGTGTGAGCTTGGGACAATTTTCTCAACCTTTCGGTGGCTCCATTTCTCCATCTGTAAAGTGGGGATAAAGAGTAGTGCCAGCCTCAAAGAGTTGCTGTGAGGATTAAATGAACTAACACATATGAAGGGCTTAGAACTAAGGTCCGCACATGCTAAGTATTCATTAGTGTTAGAAAAAATAAAAAATTGATATTCTCATCTATATCCACAGCAATTAACACAAAAGTCTGGCTGTAAAACACGGAAGTTTTGAGCAAATGAAAGACAAAGTTAGTAGGATCTCCAAGACACGATTTTTCACAGATTTGTTCTTCAGGAGAAGGAGGCTTATAACAGAAGTAGCAGAGGCCAGAGAGTATCTGTCATTGATCCAAGGTTTCAAGACAAAGGAGTAACAGACGAGGCTCAGAAATCCTTGTCCTCTATCCTGAAGAATGAAGGTTGGCAAAAGCTCTTTCTGTAAAGGGCCAGATATAAAATTTGTTGGACCTTTGGGTCTTGGTCACAACTACTTCCTTCCATTGTAGCATGAAAGACACACAGATGATATGTAAATAAATCAGCGTGGCTGCATTGCAACAGCATTTTGTTTACCCAAACAGGCAGTGGGCCTTGTTTGAACAAAGGGCTTTAGAATACTAACGAGCAGCTATTGACTACTCACTATGCATCCGGCCCTACTCTAAATGTCTGAAGTATACTAGCTTATTGAAGAGCAATTCTATGAAGTAGGACTATTATAATGCCTACCTCACAAGCTAGGGGAGTGTGGCATGGAGAGCTGAAGTGACTTGCCCAAGGTCACACAGCAGCAATTGGCAGAGCCAGGATCTGACCTGAGGGAGTCCGGCTCCAAAGCCTCCAGTCCGAATCCGTGTTCTTTCCTGTACTCTGGATGCTGCCTCTACACATGGCTAGATGCTTATGCCTGAATGAATCCTGTTTGTTCAACCATGAAAATTTATAAGTCATGCTTTTAAAAAGACTTTTTTGTCTGGAATGTTTTTCTTATCCTCCTTCTCTTATATGAATCCAAATCTTACTCCTATAATTTGTATTCTCTGATGGTGGCTTTACTCTGCAGAGTACACAAAGCATTTAGAGCACCTTATAAACAGATAAAATATACATATTTGGCTTTACAGAAAGAAAAAGACAAGCCTGGCAAAAAGGAGGCTGGAACCACTAGTACCTTCCTCATCTGATATCCAGTTGTTATCAGTTTCCTGGTCCACATTCTCTCAGGGCCTAAAGGAGTTAATGGATGACCTAATGTATGACAGGCATCACAGATGTTGCTTTTGCTATTTTAGGTCCCTAAAGAGTTGCTGGAAGAGGGGCCTAATGCCTTAGATAACAAAATAAGGATTTAAGAGTTTCACCCAAGCCCAAACTAAATACATGAAATATAATAGGGATAAGATGGAAAGTTCTGTCATTGTGTATTCAAGATAAAAATCATTGTAACATGTAGGACAGGAGAACTGTATTATAAGCAGTTTTGTGCGTAGAAAGGTTCTAGGGATGGCCATGGTTATGACTGCATAATAAAGTAATAGGACATTAGGCTCCAATGATACATGTATAGTGTTCAGAAGAGGACAGTTCCCCCTTTGTCACCTTGATCAGCCTATACCTGAAGCCCAAATGGGTTAGACAATGTTCAAATGAGGGTAAAGAGGGTAATCGGCTTGTCAAAGATTCAGGAAATAAAGAAAACATAGGTTAAATGAGAGGCATTAGCTCATAGTAGTGAAGAGCATAAACTCTGGAATCTGACGGCTGGGGTCCAACCCCTAGCTTTTCTATCACCAAGCTCTTGAGTAAATAACTTAGTTTTTCATGTGTTATTTCTTTCACCTATCTCATAGGTATTGTGAGGATTAAATGAGTTAATATAAGTAAAAAAACTTCTAAGGAACTTGGCATAGTAAACACCATAAGGGTCAGTTACCATTATTAGAAGGTAACCTAGAAAAGCGAAGATTGATGGGGCCTAAAGAACAGAAAGCTGTGCCAAACTCACTTTGTGTATCTCTGCAGGGTAGAGCCACAGTCAGTGAAGACAAATTATAGATGCTATATTTGGGTTCAGTGTAAGTAAACACTGTGAAGTAGTGAGTTCGCTATTGCTAGTAACATTCAAGCAGAAACTGGATGAGCTATCTCCCACGTTGCAGAAAAGATTCTTTTACTCTGCAGAAGAACAGATTGCTTCTAAAATCCCTTCAAGCTGTCATGTTCTATGTTCTTCCTGGAATGTGGTTCATTAAGATGCGGAATCCAATGACTCCAGTACAGTGAGGGCAGGTCATGGTTGTATACCATGCAAAGTCATGCTGTACATTTCTTTGTTATTATATGCTTATTAGCTACATATTAGTTATGTAACAATGGGACAATTTGTTACAATATCTAAATCTTAGAATTCTCATTTAGAAAATGAGGAAAACAGTGTCTTCTTTAGAGAGACGATAAAATGAACTAGTTTAATAAATGGGCTCTAGAGTCACAGAATCTGGGTTCGAACCCCAAATCTTCTACTTTACAAGCTGGGCTTCTTTGAGCAAGGTATGTAACCTCTCTGAACCTCAGTTACCTCACCTGATAATAATACGACCTATCTTGTAGAACTGTCATGAGGGTTAAATAATTTTTAAAATGTATGCAAAGCCATTAGAACAGTGCCTGGCACATCCTAGGCACTCACATACAACTATTGCTATTATGTTGCTGTTACTGTTGTTAGGAAATTTAAATGAGAACATGTATTGCAAGAATACCAATCTCTTTTCTAACTCTAGGAACTGTCAAAATCAACAGTGCATAAAGTATCATTTCATTCATGCATTTACTGCACATAAATTAAATCTGGGGTTTGCTACAGCATATAATTCAATACACACACACAACTGGACTGAAGCGTATTCATTAGGTATTAATAAGTACTTGAGAGAATATGGATTAACAATGTCTACAGACTTGATCCTCCAACAACTTGCCAGTAAGCTCTTCACCATCGCAAATAATCATAGTTTCTCTTCCTTCGGAAAATACAGTAACTTTTAACAGCTATACCCTAACATCTGAAGACAGGAAATGAGTAATGGGCAGAAAGGATGTCTGAATGCTCAAGCCCTAATATTGTTCTTACTCTTTCCTAGACAGAGATCATGTGTGAATAGGACTTTACGTCAAAAGGCAGGAAGTCCTGCTCTCACTTCCTCCTGACAGGTATCTCTGGAAAATAAACTTCTATTATTCCAGATGTAGCTTGGTAATAACATCCTGCAAATCAGACTTGGGGCTCAGTAAACTTGCAGTTACTTTTCAGTGGCAGAAGCCCAGAGTCATCAAGCTTTTCCAAAAGAAACCACATTAAGTAAACAAAGTATCATTACCAACTGCAGACTCAGGCCACGTCTGAGATTTTTTTTTCACCCTAGCCTGGATATGCTGCAGACCTAAAGCGACTGTAGAAGCATCCGAGAGTAAAGGAGATGGGGGTGCGGGCTTTGAAACATTAGGGTCCATTAAACTGGACGATGTTATGAATACCTGCCATTTTCAACAGGCTTTACCGTTTAAAACACTTCTAAGGGCACAATCTCATTTCATACTTATTGTCATCCCCACTGAACTGTGCACGATCTCCAAGTCCTGTAAGAATCTGGCTGTGCATTTATTTGCTTGAGATTTCCGTGGCCCAGGAGGTAAGAGCCTAACAACTTTCTCCACCAAATTCTACCCCCTCCCAAGCACACATACGTGCACACAAACACATCTTGCTCAACAGAACTAATGCCTATTGGTCACACCTGATGCACTGGATTCTGTCCTATAGGCCAAACTTAGCTTGACCTTGCTTACAAGTCTTTTGGGAGAGGAATTGCCAAGAACTACAAGAACCGATCAGGATGGCAGAGGAGAGGCCTAAGCAAGCTTCTTGGATCTAAATGCCAGATCCAGGAGACTAAAACCTCGCAAGTTTTTCCTCTAAGCCTCCAGAAGCTTCTCTTGACCCTGAGCAGCCAAGATAGAAGGGCTTGTTTTGTTGTTTGGTTTGTTTTTTAAGGAGGCAAGGAAGGAGTGATGGTAAGCATCAGAAAAGAGATACAACTCTTTGTAATAAAGAGACCCATAGGAAAATTTAACAATAAAAAATGTGGACAAATTGGGGTTCAGAGGGCTTAATTATCTTACCTCAAGGAAGAAGCAGATCTGGAATCTGGTCTTTTATGTTCTAAATCTAATATCTAATCGAATAAATCTAATAACCCCAGCTGTAGCAATGCAAACGATCCAACTGACATGGAGACATAGGCTAGGTTATTGTGACTAATAACTAATGAGTTGCTACTGGTGCTGGAAAAACCTGTGGATATTGGGAGGATTAAATTAATAAACATATTCTGTAAAGATTATATCAGAATTCAAATTGTCAAACTATTCCACATCACAAGGGAAAGATCTAAAAGTAGCAAAGGAAAGCCTGAAAAAATAGAGAGCCTCCTGGCATGTTTGATGAAATAAAGAGGTAACAGAAAACCAGTATTATAAATAAATAGAAGGGGAAATAACTACAGACACAAAAGAGACTAAAAAGATAATAAAACTTCAGACATATTTAGGATAATGAATTTGAAGACTTAAATGAAATGCACAAATTCCCGGGGCAGGGGGCGCAGGGATCCTTACTAAAACTATGTAGAAATAGGAAGCATGGCTAGTCCTATAACTCTTAAAGGAATAGAAACACTGGTCAATATTCTTCCCACAAAGAAAAGAGAACCAGAGTTTATTAGTGAATTCCGTCAAATTTTCAAAGAATAGATGATTCAAATCTTAATCAAATTATTTCAGAAAACAAAGAGCGAGCCTCCCCAATTTATTCTATGAAGCTAATATAACAAAACCAGACAAGAAAAATTTCAGAAAGGAAAACTGCCAACCCATTTCATTCATAAATTAAAGCAAAAATAGTAAACAAAGTATCAGCAAACCAAGCCAAATAGTATATTAGAAGACAGTACAAATTTGGATTATTTGGAGGCGAGATCAGTTAAATATAAGAAAATGTATAAATGTCATTCAGTATGTTAACAGAAGAAAAGGAGAAAACATATGATTACTTCAATCAGAAAAATCATTTTATAATATAAACCAGCAAGCAGTTTTAATGAAACAAAAAAGCCCTTTGTAAACCAGAAATAGAAGGTAGCTTCCTTAACTTGATAAAACAAAACACACACACACACACACACACACACACACACACGCAAAAACAAAAGAAAAAAAAAACACTTGACATCAAACATTCTAAATGAGGAAATGCTGAAACCATCTCCTTGAAAATCAGAACCAAAATAATGATACCCATTATTACCACTCTATTCAGTATAATACTTGAGGCCCTAGGCAATGTTAAAGAACGAGAAGCAATTAAAAGTATAGGATTGAAAGGTTTAAAAAAAATGAATGAATAAATGAGAGAGTGAAGAAAGAAAGAAAGGAAAAAAGGAAAAAGATGTAAGGTAAAGTACTTAGAGCTCATTATACCTGGATTTCCATCCTGGCTGGGGTCCTAATTTTCTGTGTGGTCATTAGCAATCATTTAACCTCCAATGTTCTTAAGCTTCCTTATCTATAAAATCCAAGCTTTCAAATACCTTGGTTAATTAGGTAGACAGTGATGCCATTAAAAAGAACAGAAAATATGTGAAGAAGTACAGGTTTGGGACATGAGAGTAAACTATTTCGGTTTTGAAGATGTAAGGTTTGAGATGTAGACAGACCATCCATGAAGACAGAGATCAAAAGGCAGTAGAACTGTGAGTCTGAAGCTGTGGGAAGTGGTGAGAGCTTCACCTCAATCCCAGGGGGAGGAGGGAATATAACAGTCATAATGGTTAACACTTACTGAGCGCTAACTAAAGGTCCAGAATTTTACATAGCTTATGTCTTTTAATTCTCACAACAACCTTGAAAGATAGGTACTCTTATTATTCACAGTTTACTGATGAAGACACAGAAGTCAAATAAATTACTCTAAGGCCTCACAGCCTCAAAGTCATGGTGTTTCACTCAAGCCTGGATCTAACTGCAAAGTCCTTCCTCTTCCCCACTGTGCTGTGCTAAGCTGCCTTTTGAAATCCAAACTAATGTAGAATCTACTCTCCTGAATGAGCTCTGAGATCTTGAGCAAGTTGCTAAACCTCTCTAAGCCTGAGATTTCTCCTCTTCAAAATGAAGAAAATAATACTAATCACATGGGGCTGTTGTGTGTATTAAACCAGATACTATATGTATAGTGTCTGTTATTTTAAAAGGCGCACGTAGCTCCCTTTATTTCCAAGCAAGGCAAACTCCCAGAGACAGACATAGAGAACTAGAACACTAGGACAGAGGGAGCTGGCAGGTGTGTATCACCCTAGAGTCATTTTAGGGATTCCAACCTTAGTGATATTTTCTTATGTTCCAAGTAATCCACATCTCCACCACCACCCCCTGCCCCATCTTCTTTGCAGACAGCTAAGGGCCAAGCAAAGGGCAAATGTAAAGATCAAAGCTTAAGAAGGAAGTAGCTGTTGAAATGAACAGATGACTTAAACTCTTCCTCCTGTTCTAAAACACTATCTATGTTCCATGATCTAATCTGAGAGCAGGAAAGAAGAAGGAGGAGGTTGTGGGTGTTATGAAGGGAAAGCTCACACTAAACAACAGGAAAATGATTGGGTTATTCAAGAACCAATATAGTTTAGGCAAAAGATTACAGATTGAGAGTCAATCCAATCTGGCTTATGCTACTGATTCCTCCACAAATGGCTACATGGAACATTTCCTGACCTAAGTATCTAACATTTCCTAAGCCTTAGTATCTGCACCTCTTAAATGAGGCTAATACATGTAACTCATATATTTACTATAAATCTTCAATTAGATCATGTTTAGCAAATATTCAGAACACCCTGAAGAGACAGCTGGTTGACCTTGAAGGCATATTTCCTGCACTTAGAGAAGAATGCAAACCGAAAATCCTTTTGGCTTGTGCAAGGGACAAACCATTACTTGTGGTGAAACACTGGAACCAGGTGTTCATTGGCAGAGGCTAAAACCAGAGTTTTAACAAGCCTGGGACAAGCAGCCTGAAAAATATCTCAAATCAATTTTGTGGTTCATAACATTACTTATAGGCAGTACTAATATGATGATATGGTTAACTGACTCTACGTATGAAACTCAAGTTTTCTACAGGCTGAAAGAGTACTTGGACTATCTTTATGTAAATAACATCTATAAATATTGCATAGTTTTAAACAAATCATTTTAAAAAATCTTTATATACTCTAAATTTTGTTGCCCCAAGGCAAAATCTCCCCCAAATCCCTCTGAGGCAAGGTCCTACAAGCTCCGCCTCACCAGCTGAAGGGTTGCAAAATGGAAAATCCTGGTTGTGAATTATAGACTAGACATTCTTACTGTCTATCGTCCTGGGTATCCAGGCTCCACACCATGCAAACATGCCATGCAAACAAAAGCTGCAGATGTTGTCAGGCATCTTGAACCAGAAAGTTTAAAGTATTTCTTCATGAAAAAATATATGTAAGTGCTTTATTTCCTATCAAGCTCCAAACTTTTCACTCCTTCTTTTTTGTTCAACAGATAGTGCTTATCTAAAATATATTACCTTGTTGGACAAGCCTACAAGTCATGCAGGATTTGTGACCTAAGCCAGCTAAAGAGGGCTCTGATATATAATAATCAAACATTTATAGTCTAATATGCTATCTATAATAATAGAAGTGAAGCTGGAAAAACAAACTTCACCATCAAAGCCGTATATTCTGGGCTTCCCTGGTGGCACAGTGGTTGAGAGTCCGCCTGCCGATGCAGGGGACACGGGTTCGTGCCCCGGTCCGGGAAGATCCCATATGCCACGGAGTGGCTGGGCCCATGAGCCATGGCCGCTGAGCCTGCGCGTCCGGAGCCTGTGCTCCGCAACGGGAGAGGCCACAACAGTGAGAGGCCTGCGTATCGAAAAAAAAAAAAAAAAAAAAAGCCATATATTCTGTTTATCATGTCTCAAAAAGACTTCTTTTTTTTAAATCCTTGAGTAATACTCAAACACTTTTTAAATGGACTATCCTGCTTTAAGAAAGTCTACCTACATTAAACTATGTAATATACTAATTATTTCCAAAAGATGGTCCCTTCCAGTTCTACAATCATTTACAAACATTAAGACATTTCAGTGAATCATTCCCAGAGTTCATGGAATCATAGATTTATAAGTGAATTGTACTCGGAATGAATTTTCGTCCAGAACTTGGAAAAATACATGACATTATACACACCGCATATGAAGTACATATAGTAATAAATTGTTCGACAATGCCTGTTGCCAAAACAAGGAAGTCAAGGAGAGAAGTACTGGAACTACTGACTCTTAGCTTTACATGCATTTCTTTAATATGATGATAAGTTAACTATGTAGCCACTTGGACAGGTATAGTAGAGACAAAGATTTCACATTATAATACATATAGGTAAATAATACAGTATAATACAGTAAACCTGTGAATAACACAAGGGCATTTATTCCTCCTTTAACCAAAATGGTGACTAATAATAGCAAACATTCATTGGTAATTCATAGACACCTACGGACTGTCTATGAATGGTTATATTTATGCCTCACAGAAACCCATTTTACATATGAAGAAGATGAAGCTCAGACAGGTTTACCTGCCCAACGTCACGTGCATAGTCAGTTGCAGAGTGAGAATTTTGATTCCAGCACTAGCTATTAACCATTACACATGCTGTGAATCTGTGATGCTGGCCCCCTTCTCTTTGCTCATTCCAGTACCCACTCATGTGCTTTTGGAAAGCCATCTCTATTCCCAGGAAGAAAAGTATCTGAAAACTCACTGACCTCATAGTGGAGTCATGTAAATATGACCATTCTTGGAAATTGTTTTAGAGTGGAAAAACCTGGACTTATGAGTTACGTCACCTGGGTTGAGGCACAGTTCTCTCCACAGCTACATGACAATGGACAACTCATTTGGTCTTTCTAAAACTCAGGCTCCTCATGTATATATACTAATAGAAATCATAATTTTTAAAATTTAGGTGTAATTCACATAAAGTAAAGGGCTCAGATCTTAAACACATCATTCAGTCAGATTCGAAGAGTGCAAAATAAGACACAGAACATTTCCATCCCCCTAGAAATTTCCCCCATGCTCTTTTTCAGTCAACCCTCCCTACTGCCCACTCCTAAAGCAACCTGATTTGCTTATTCTAGAATTGTCTATAAATAGAATCATACAGTATGTATATGTGTGTCTCTGGCTTCTTTGACTCAGCGTAATATTCTTGAGATTCACCCATGTTGTAGTGTGTGATAATAGTTCATGCCCAATGATAACAATTTGACAGAAGCATTAAAATAATGTACATTATTACCTATTAAAGGCTCTACCAAAAAACAGTTGTTATTATTATTCAAAAGAGGAAACCCAGGAACATGAGAGTGCTAGAGCCAAGAGGAGAATATCTAAATCTATCACAGGTTGGAGTATATTTAGAGAAAGGAGTCCATTATTAGCATCTCTCATATCGCATTCTTTATATGTTTAAGGACGTCCCATGTCAGAAACACATATATTTGGAGTTTGGGTTGGAACTGGATTGAATTTAGCCTTCCAGATGAGAAATTAATTTTTTGCTATGCAGATATGCCAAGAGTATCTTCCCAGTGTATTTCTGAAACATTCCCTTTTGCCTACCACAGAGATAGCGGCCGACCTAAATCAGAAGATTACATTTGAAAGACCAGCATGTGAAAAGCCATCCATAACGCTCGCCTTCAGCAAAAGCCAAAGCTTATGCTGTCAGTTCTGGCCAGCTGTGTAATTCAATTTTTCCAAGGGAACTGGAGCCTGGCCTGCATAAGTTTGACACCAATGCTGCATTTCACAGAAGGCGATTTGGCCACAATAAATAAACACACACTAGAAAGAAACAGAATCATTGAGATGGATATTTTAAGTCCTTTCTGGCAGAGACATTCTTCACTAAAAGTATGGTCTTCAATCTAAATAGGAAGCAGATACTATTCCCAAAGAGTTTTTCCTAGAATCAGTCTTAGAGGATGAGGTGTCAGTATAAATTCCAAACCCTCAAGCAAAAAGTTCAGAAGCCTCTGTTAAGTGAACTAACAGAAGAGTTTTAGAAATTACCCCTTGTTCATGTGGCAACTTGGGCAAGAATGATGCCCTACAGGGAAGCAACAAGATATACAAAATTTATTAAAATATCAAGTCACATTTGGAGCGAGGTGCAGAAGAAAATCTCCTCAAAGTTACTGCAAGCCTGTGGGTTTAAGTTTCTCTCCCGCAGAAACAAAATCTGCTCTTACATTCAACCCAAGCCACCTCTGATATTTATTGCATTTGCTGAATGCTGAAAGGATCTGAAATGTTAAACCTCTTGATCTGTCAGCACTCTGGGATTTCTGTGAAAAGATGAGCTACATAATAGCACAAACTGGAGGAATTTCACGTACCCAAAAGACGTAAATCCCCATCACAGTGGAATTCTCTTTCAATACACAACTCTAGGAGTCGTAAAAAAATAGATCCAACCTTTATCTTGTAATTTTCTCTTCTTTTCATTTTTCCTCGACATGCATAGCTCCATTTCCTTTAATAAGTAAAGTACATTCAAGGTCATTCATTCTCAACTTAAGCCACTCACTTCTCCAAAACAAGTTTAGATTGAACGCGTGAAAGTCAAAGCGTGTGTTTGGTCTCCTTAAGCTCACAATATCCTTAGGAGAGGAACAGGGAATTTGGTTCATTATCGTGTTAATGAAGGATTAGTTGCTGATATTTAAGTGAGGTTTACAGTGTATACCTACCCAATGCTCAGGTTTCCTGATTCTCATGAAAATGTGAGGCTGGCAGTATTCAACAGAGTCCAGAAAACAACAGCAAACAAGCCTGCATCACATGAGCTATGCATGGGGTGGGGGGGGAGAAAAGTAGTTAAAAAGAGAAACGAATAGACTTGGGTTGTATGATTTAAAGATGTCCCCTTTAAAGAAGTGATAAACAAAAGAAGATGCCTACAAGTATGATAAGCAAAGAAGATGGATAGGACTTGAGCCATTTCTATGCAAGATTTCAAGTGATGTCAAGTACTGAGACCAACTATTTGGCAGAGACCAGAGGGTCCCATTACCAGAGGTTGAAATAACAAGTAAGAGAGGTGGCATTCTTCTCCTTTCTTGCTTCTCTCCTCTTCGTTTCACATTTATTAAGCACTCCCTGTATTCATGATATCGTCCTGCTTGCAAGGCAGGGGGGGAAACATTTTGAGAAACTAACCAGAGTCTGGACTAATCAAAAAGCCAAATCTCTAACTGATCAAGGGACTAGGGTTTCTGAGAAAGCAACGAAGAGAACTAGCTGACATCAATATATGATGGTCCCGTTTACCTTGGGAAATTCCTTCTGATTTAATCCAGGTACATTTACTCAGTCCTGGTAGAACCCCAGGAATCCTCTTCTCAGTGAGCCACAGTGAGTGATTTAAATCATCTTCTCTCTGACCAGATTCTGGGCTCCTTCATAGATGAAAAAATTTAAGTCTTTCTTCTGGCTATTTTAGGGCTGAGTTGGTACCGAATAAATGTTTTATGAATGTATAAATATATACATATATATGTATATATACATGCATATATGTAAATATATACGTGTAACTAAATCACTTTGCTGTATACCTGAAACTAACACAACACTGTAAATCAACTATACTTCAATAAAAAAGTAAATATAAAATAAATGAATGAATGAATAAAGGAATACATTTTCTCACCTTAAGCATATCTGCCACAGACTAACTGCCCAAGGATAAAGTATATAGTCTGTGTGGAATTCTATTATTATTATTACTGACAATTTTCACTTGAAATATACTTCAAAGTATTGTCCCACATCAGTAACCTTAATTTTTTTATCCCTGTTTAAGCTATTCACATTATACTCTGTTATTCTCTTCACACCGTCACACAGAACAAAACTGATTCCTTAGCCAGCACTCTAGGCAAACGACTCTATTTTGTGAAGGTCAACACTTATAGTTAATCACCTTTTCCAGCAGCTGACTTTGCAAATATGTGTGCTTCCTCACTCAGAGAGGATGCTAGAGATTAAACTATAGGTCTCTGTTTTGGGACAGTTGATGTTCCAGACTTCAGGGAATAAGAACTTTTAACAATCAGAAATGCCCTCAGCTACAAGCAGTGGGTTCCCTGTCAGGGGAGGTTTCTCACAGAGGCTGGAAGTCCCCTGGGCAGCCCCTTGGAGAGGAACTGAGCATCACAGTTTAGATATCCTTGACCTTCTCTTCAATCTGAAATTCTGCATCACACTTCTGTTTAGATGCCCTTACCTTCTCTTCCACCTGAAATTCTAAAATTTTGTGATTTTGCACTGGAAATAGAAGTTGTTGCTAGCCCTACGAAGTAGTTCTGAGGACTGCTAAATAATTCACGCAAGGGCAAAAGTTCAAGAAGTCCAGAGCCTGGGCTTCTCTGAAAAGCAATTTTCTTACTGATCCCCTCACAGGAGTTCTCGCAGATTTTAATATTTTAGCCAAGAGAGCTGATCCTCTCTGCAGAAACCCTTAGGTTCCCCAGAAGTGGCCCTTTCAATCGTCATACGAGGCCCTTTAACTTGCCACTAGCCTTTCCCTGGCTCAACACGCTCCAGGCTTTCTTGTGGATGACTTTTTCCCCGTGAAAGGTGGTTCAGCCTTCCTGTGCCAACTAATCCTAGATCTGTAGGAGGCTGCCCAGGAAGACATTAGGCAGACTGATGAGAATGCTCTGATTCTGATCCACAGGCCACTAAGGACCTCGCTGATAATGGAAATGCAGTTTAATGTTCCTTTCAGTCCTGCCTAGATGATATGTAATATCACCGGCTACCACAGAGCCCGGGATGCAGCCCACTGAACCCCATTCAAACGGCCCACTCTATATTAAGACTGTCCTCCCACTGTACAAGTTTAGCGCTAAGTCACTGAGCCTTTGCAGAAAGGCGGCCCGAGCCAAAGGAATGCTTGGGTGACTCCAGTGGCCCAGGGAATATGATTAAAACTCACCAGGTCACCAGCTGCCTTTTTGTTCCAACTTTGCCATGACACACTCTCTCTCTGATTTCAGTTTTACTGATGGAGATTCTCAGCTAGCAAATAACGTTAAGCCTCCAGAGCACTGAAGTTTGCCTTCTCCACCTCTTGCTGCAGAGGCTGGACAGGAGTCTACCTAGTTGGCTTGCATTATCAGATGAGACCTTCCCGCAGCACTGATGGTAAATAGCCAAGAATAATGTCCAGGGTGGAAGGAAGCCAGGGAGAGTCAAGATGAACTTTCTGTTGTGTGTTCCAGACACAGAAATGGGGTCAGGGTTAGAAGCTGCTTATGCAATGCCCACGCTCTTAAGAGACAGGATCTTCAGGGTATTTTTAGAGAAAATAAAAATGAAATGAAAAACAGAGCCCTCTTTCCTCAAGTGGCTCAAACAAGAGAGCACTTCTAAGGGTGCCTGAGGACAGGCTGAAGTTGGGAGAAAAGAGGTGTTAGATGTATCCACCCATCAGCTCTGAGAAGTCCTGCCCTTTGAACCAGGCGTGAGAGGACCAACCTCAGGCTCCAAGAGGAGCAAAAGTAATGCATGTTTGTAGAGGCAGAGCTTAGACAGAGCTTGTGTGGGCTTAATTGTCCACTCACATGAGCACAAAGCATGTAGTGGCATCTGTGAAGCCAAGGGTGGAGACAGAGAGGATGAAAGTGTCCCCAGGGCCACTTCTCTGCCTGCTCTCCCACCAGCTCTCCCCTACCAGTTTCTGGACTGGAACTCCAAGGGATCTGAGAATTTTAAATATGATCCAGCAAAGGAGATGTCCAAATAGATTTTATTTAATTTTTAAAATCTGTTTGAAAATGTTAAAATATTTAGGCCAATAGCATGTGGATCTCCACTTGCATTCATGCCCAGGGCTCTGAAAATATTAGGAATGGGCCTGCTTCTGACACATCCCTTGCTCACTAACTGCTCTTGGGAGGGAAAGGGAAAGAAAGACTAAGCATTATTTGGGAGGTGGGAAGTGAGGGTTTTGGAGGGCTGAGTACAAGGCACAATAGAGCTACCACAACAGATGAAGAGGTTAAGGGAAATTAAAACCACCAAGAGGAAAGCAAAATAGAGCACATTTTCCCCCTGTGGGTCCTTAGAAACTCCAAATATTACAAGCATTGAGGCAAAAGAATGTCAACTCTCTACAAGAAAGGAAGAATAGAATACTTTCTTCTGCCTGGGCTTTTGTGACTCCAGAACTCCACTGATACCATGAGTAGGAAAGTGCAATGGAGGGCATCGATCGGGACCTGCTTCCAACCCCAACTCTCTCACTGCGTCAGAAGCAAACAGCGGGGTATAAGAAAGACTTGTCCAACTGCCGAGGAATTGAACAGAGAAGCAACTCATTAACCTGGTTGTCCAAGTTGTCTACAACTGGATCCAAGCCACTGTTCCCAACCCTCCCTCACTACCCCCTGTGCAAGTTCCCTGCTCCAGGAACACCCCTGCTTTCTTGGATGCATGGATAATTGGCCTGGCCAAGTCTCCCTGGTTTGCTCAGGTCAAGACGCCTGTTTCGGCTGATGGGCCTGCCTTCGGTCATCACCCCACAGAATATTCTCCCAAAGCTGCGGCACACTCAGTGGAAGAAGATGGTCTCATTGTCAAACTCACTTTCTTACTTTGGCTTCCTCCCAAGAGCAGAGCCCCAGATAAGGTCTTGGGTGCAGGTGAATTATTTGGAGGGTAATTCCAAGAAGCACCAAGAGGGACCAAGAAGGGACCAAGAAGGGAGAAGAGCCAATATGGTGTGCTGGGGTCGAAAGGTACTTATTCACCCAGCCTTCACCTTTGCTCACACCATTCCTCCTATCACGGGATGTGCCTGACTTTTTTTTCTCTCTCATGTAGGAGAGAGAGAATACATGAATAGGGCCCAAGAGAGAGAATACATGAATAGGGCCCAAGAGAGAGAATACATGAATAGGGCCCAAGAGAGAGAATACATGAATAGGGCCCAAGAGAGAGAATACATGAATAGGGCCCAAGAGAGAGAATACATGAATAGGGCCCAAGAGAGAGAATACATGAATAGGGCCCAAGGCTCAGAAAACCCAAAGCTCTTGTTCTCCTGTTTGTAAAACAATTTCAGACTATCCATATATTTCAATAAAAATTTTATACTCACTATCAGGATTAGAACAGCTGCAAATTCTCTTAGAAGTCTGGGCTACCACCACACCTTCTGGTGACAGGTGATGTAGTGAACATATGGGCGAGGACAAAGGGGCAGACAGCAAGATACGGCAGTGCTCTCTAAATAATTTCCATCACCTCCTGGTGTGCCATGTCCAGAAGAACCCAGCTACCCCATAAGAGTGTGCGGACAAACCCCCTATGCCCTTTGGGGTTGCCCAATGCTAAGCGTATTAGACCTTGCCTGGCACCCAAACTCTGAAGCTTCGCTTTCTTCCCAGCTCCCTACTTGGCTTCTGTCCTAGGGGCCAGCACCCTGGCTCTCATACAAGCCTGCCATAAGCCAGCAAGGATAGATTTAAACCCTCAGCATAAGACACAGCCCATCAGTATCAAGTGCTCTTGACTCTCTGACCTTGTGACCCCATTCTGACAACTGGGTCTTCTCCTTATTCCTCAGATCTGCCTACCATTTCCTGTTCCTATCTGCTGCAAGTGAATACAACTTCCCAAACAACTAGTTGGCTCAAGTGGACAGGTCAAATGACGGGCTTTCCCGTTCTGCCTGACTCGCTGCAACCACCTGTATCCTGGACTGAGCTATGACAAGATGGATGAGAGATGCACATAAGTGCTATGAAGGGCATCAACCAGGATCTTTTCCAAACCCAAACTCTGAAAACATATCAAGTTAAATGTCTTCTCTGTTGAGGTGACTTAAAGAAGTCACTACTGCTTTGGCAGGATTTGGGGGCTAACCAGAAAATGATGCTGCCGAATCACGGGTACCCACGATGCTAAGTCAGGAGTGGTGAGAGAAGACATATTTATTTGGTGAGAAGGAAGGTAACCAACTACTTTACCCCTCCACAGAAGCCTCAAGCTACCGGTCATCAAGGATTTTCTGAGAACCTCTATCTACTGTGCGAAATTCAGGCAGCAGCTTAAGAGACTTGAGTCAGGCACGAGGAAAATTCTTCTGACCATAATGAGGGGATTTAAACACTTGGGTGTATTCCTGAAGCAGTCTTGGGTAGACTCCCTGTTTTCCAGCTTTTATAAATTTATTAGACTTTGTAGGGGGATGCTATATCAGTGGTTTCCTAGCTGAGTTCCAGAAAACTCTACAGTGTCACGGAATCCAAGATTTCTACAATGCGTGCTTTAAGGGGTTACACAAATATTTGTTTAAGATTTTATATTTTAGTGAAAATTTACCTTCGATGATTTTTTTAAATGGTAATAAAAAGTGGTACTCCCAGATTTAAATGTGTCTTATATGAAACTCTGACACACTGGCACACACCAAGGTGTGGACTTCTGCTATGAGGTTAATTCATGTTTGTACAGACCTTGAAATCAAGCTTCTCCTGCAGCACATACTCAGCTAATTGTGGTGGTTAAATATTGATGACCACTCACAGATACTTAGCTGTGTGGTCCATGATCTTCCCATCACAGCACAATCAAAACAAGATGCCAAGGCACGCACAAAACTTCAACTGCCATCCCTAACTTCCAACTAAAAAGGGCTGTCTAGACAAAACAGCCTTATTACTCGAGTTGGTTGCCTTCTTAATAAGTAAATGTGTAAAGCTGCAGTTATGAAATAAATTCATACAAATATAACCCTACTGCCGTTTGTTGATATTCTTTATAGATTTATTTGGAAAAAACAATAAGTCATGGTTAAAAATGAGTTTGAAATCACCGCTTTAGATAAAGGTGGGTGGTGACTTCAGAAAGTCTCTTCCAATCTGATTATCTTATCACAACACTTGTTTCCAGCTATATCAGAGAAATGATATTTTGATATGGAAGAATATTCATAGCGTTATGTTGTTACATGAACAAAGAAGGTTCAAAGGAGCTATATACAGCACAATATTTTATATATATATAAATACACACACATATATACTACATATTATACATGCTTAGAAAAGACTTAAAGTGTATATGCCAACGTTACAAACCATACAGAAAGCCAATTGGAATTATTTTCAGAAAGCAAGGCAAAGGCTCTTCCTCAGTGTAGAAGGATGGGTGTGACTGGCATTACTTCCAAATGCAGAGTGTAAATAAGTGTGTGAGATGAGCCTGGGGTTTGCTAAGCCTGCTCTGTGAATTCCTTCATTCACTCCTAGTTGGTTGCTTGACAAAGTGACACCATACAGCTCACTGGTCATACACTCTGGCTTAGACATAGAGGCTACTGGGTCCAAGTTCCAACTCTGCCCCCTCAAAAGCTGTATATCCTTGGGCAAACTTGACCTCCCTCAACTTCAAATTTTCCCATCTACCAAATGAAGATAATAATACCTTCCCAGCAGGACTACCGCAAAGAAAATGAAATATGCTTACAGCTGGAGAACCATGCCTAGCTCATACTGAATGTCCAACAAATGGCATCTGTTGTTCATCCTAGGATATGTTTCCTGCCACAAGGTGCTTCCAGTCTCGCGGGAAGACTGCAGACATGCAAACAGATAAATGACACTACAACGCCATCATCACTGCTGCAGAAGCATAAACAATATGTTTTGGGAACTCAAAGGAGGCATATGCTTGATGGAGCTTGAGCCAGGGAGTCCGAAATTCTTGCTCATTCCCCATGAAGGAAAGAGATGAGTTCAGTCTCTGCAAAGATCGTTTGGGTCCCTGTGGTTGGAAAGGAAACCGACAGACAACAGCAGAGAGAAAAAAGGCTTTGGACATTGATGAGCCTTTCTGCTGCAAAGGTTAATTCATGTTTCTACAGACCTTGAAACAGATCCCCGTTTCAGGGGCACCAAACAGCATGTGTGTGGGTAATTTGAGAGTCAGAGCCCTTGGACACCCTGACAAGGTTTGGGTTTAGAGTGACAGCCATGGGCCTGGGCCTGTCCGCTCTAATGGGCTCTAGTTGGCGTCCATCGTACATTCCTTCACTGCTGCTATAGAACATGAAGTCCCATCAGCTTGGGCCACCTGTTAAGCAGGGTGTGCGTCTTCCTGCAGCTCTCAGAATAAAGCTCTCTCCCCACCAAGCCCAAATCCTCAAGCCACACCACATTCCGGCTTCCAAATGCTGAAAAGTTATTTTCAGTAGCGATTCCCTTCTAGGGAACATGGAGTAGGGAAAAGAGTAATTTGATGGAAAGAAAGCACTAGATTTTAAAGCGACAGCTGCAAATTAGCTCACAGTATTTTTACGATCACTAACCCAATGTAAGATTTGAGCTTTGGAAACCCATCCCCACCCTTTTTGTTTTTTGTTTTTTTTGGTCTTTTTCTGTTTTGATGAAATGGAAAGCAGATTTAAAAAACGATAAGCCCCCAAACAAGGACGATATCACCAATAGAGGGAGAAAAGCAGGGGTGGCAGAACCGCACAGTTGGATGAAGATAGACATGGGGATGAGGGGAAAAGCAAGGAGCCTTAGGGACCAGTGAAGGCAGTGGGTTGAAAAGTACAAGGCAGAGAGCGAATGAACAGTAGTGAAGTGGGCTGTGGGGTAGAGAAGAAGGGCTGGTGGGTAAAAGGAGTTAGAATATTTTGGGAGCTGCTAATGGGGGCTTCGTGCCCCCTCCCTATGGCCTCCTGTGACTTGAACCACATCTGACTTCATTTAGCTCCGGCTGTGGCAGACAGGTCTTTACATACTGAGAGCCTCCCCTCTCAAGGCTTCTCAGCTTCTCTGCCTCGGAACTTTCTCCAGAGCTGCGGAAGCCATTCATTCAGCGCGGAGGAGTTAATGAGAAGGCAGGGAAGGGGGAGGTGAAGAGAGGGAACAGGGGCAGGGGGAGGAGTTGGCGGATGATGTTGCATTTTTCAAACCTAGGGCAAGGGGGGATTATTCTGGGTGCATTCTGAACAATTCCTTAAAGGGTCCCCAATGACATTAAGCCCCAGTTGCCCAAGGTGGTCACCAGCTCAATATTTCAATGTTACGCTCTTCCTGGACTTCCCATTTTTCCCTGTATCAATCTCTCTGCCCTCATTCCAGCTTCTTGAGATCACCTCCCAAATTAAGTACCTGCGCCTAAGTCCTTGTCTCAGACTCTGCTTTCAGAGGACCCCAAACTAAAAGAGGATTGAAGGAAGGAAGTTAGTGGCAGCAGGTACAGCAGAGAAGGAACAGTTGTTACGCCTGCAAGAAGGTCCAACCATACACAACATCAATCATAGTAACGTCCGCTGAGAGGACTCTGAAGACATTACCTAGTCTGTCTGCTTACCTTAAGACAGGTGCTTCATCAATCCTAGGCAAGAGAGACTTTCTTAAAAGTTGCTATGTGGAAATCCTTTAATATCGTGAACAAAATCTATGAAGTTAATCATTATCGTTAACACTAATCATGAATTAGACCCCTAGTACCAAAAGCCTAAAAAATGATATGACCGTTGACTTGCTATAAACCAATCTAATCCACCTGATCAATGATCCTTTGGGAGGTCAGCATCTCATTACACTGAAACTACTCTCCTCTCCCTTCCCACCGCAAGAAGGCTTCTGTTTCCACCATATACTTAACTGGAACCAAAGTTTTCCCTGCTCACTGGTGCTCATCCTTACTTAAGGGCTCTGTGTTCATTTAGTTTAGAAAATCTATTTTTTAACACTTACATTTCTTTTTAAAAAACGTTTATTTTATATTGGAGCATAGTTTATTAACAACGCTGTGTTAGTTTCAAGTGTACAGCAAAGTGACTCACTTATACATATACATGTACCTATCTTTTTTCAAATTCTTTTTCCATTTAGGTTATTGTGCTCAAATTTTACGTTTCTTTAAAAATCATCAGCTATCACTTAAAAACCCTGAAGATTATTTTAGCCCTTAGATGCTCTCTTCCCTAGTTTCTCAGAGACACTGTTGGCCACTGAGTATACATTTTATTGGATAAGGAAGGATTCGATTTGTTGCTCTGTAAAGAATCATATATTCCAATAGCAAAGCTATTTTCTTGATTAAATCACCCTCTGTGGATTAAACTCCTCTTTCAGCATCGATATCAAATATGTAATTCCCAGAATTATTCAAATGGCGAAATACATTTATGAACAGATTTCTGACACCATGTAAGATGAGGGTGGACATTTTGAAATAGACTCCTGTTTAAATAATCGTTACAAGGAAAATCACTCTTCTGCAGAAAGATAACAGTTTCATCCGATTTTTGTTTTCATGGTACATAAGGAAAAAAAATATGAGTTCTAAGAGGGAAAACTGGAGCCATTATCTGGACTGTTTGTGACAGTGCTGCGGAGTAAAGAAAGCTATTAAAGATCCACAATGTAGAGAGTGAACATAGCTGGCTGTAATTGACAATGAACTTCCATAGTGTTTGGAAGAGGCACTTGTGGGCAATGTGGGATAGCGGTGGTAATTAAACAGTCATAAAAATCTGAAACTGTAAGGCTGACAAGAAAGTGTCCAGGCATTCCTAGCACTAAGAGTCTAATAGTCAATCTGCAGCACTCCTTTTCAGCTTAAATAATGTTTGCTAGAATTCTCAGTCAACACTTTTCTCCCTTTCTTTTTGCATTACGCAGCAAGAGTTGTATGGCTCCTGCTGTGATCAAGAGATGGAAGGGCTCCTGAATGGAGGGTTGGAAGATGAGAGTAGGAGAAATCAGAAAATGCACCTCAGTACAAGCCCTTACCTGCTGACCAACAAAGTAAAGAGGAATACTGACATGTGGGCTCAAGGTGTGACTCATCTTGCTACTTGTGTTTGCAACAACTTAACGAGGTGTGTAAAGCTGCATAAAACTTCAGGGATGTGTGTGGTGAACTAGGCTGAGGTGGTAACAAGTTCATTCTTGCCTGTGATGTCCAAAGGCTGTGTCTACAGGTGTGAAACTATCAGATCCAGACAAGGAGCAGGTACGTGTGTGAGAAGTATGCACGCTGGTTTCAGGCAGCTCAGAGTTCAAGTCCTGTAGTTGTCATTCACCCAAGGGGCGACTGTGAGAAAATTATTTTACTTTTCTGCTCAGTTCATGGTCTGAAAAATAATGGTAATAATCTTACAGGGTTTCGGCGAGCCTTAAACGTGATCATGTACCCAAAGTGCTTTGCACGGTGCCTGGCACAGAGTAACACTCAGTATATGCTGGCCACTGCTTTCAGAGACCAGAAAAACTACTGCCAGATTTTTGCCACAGTATGTAGAATATTGCAACAAGACCCAGGTTGAAGTAGAATGAAAATACTGCAGAGGAGATTCATGAAAGACCAGGAGTTTCTACCGTTCCTGCGTCACATCCACCATGTACTGAGCACTGGGCTGGGTAGTTTCCTATGAGAATTCTCAGTTTGCTGATCACTGGGAAAATCAATGGCTAACAAATTCTGTATGAGTTTGATCCCAAGCCCTGTGATCTTTTAGCTACACCTCATAGCTTCCTACTGTAGCACAGAGGAACAAATGGAGATTAGAAGCCAGCTTCCTACGGACATCTTTCTGAGCTTTACTGGGGAATGGTATTACCAGCCACGCAAATATTCTCTCCCCCACCTCCTCCCTCTTGCTGTTGCCTTTGTGGATTAATTTGTTAAACAGAATATTTACTAACTGACCCTTCAGTGCTAGACACTTTTTTAAAATCCTGTTTTCCAAGCAAGGTATAGGATTGTATAAAATGTATTACTCTTGGTGGCAAAAAAATACATAAATGCCTAAGTGCTTACATATGTCTAGAGTATCTCTGGAATATTCTGGAAGACGCCAGTTGCTTCTGGGAAGGGAACTGCGTGAATGAGAGGGAGGGCTGGAGGTAGGACTTTCGGTAGTTGTTGAATTATGTACCCCATGCATGCATTAACTCTTGAAAATTGTTTTGAAAAATAAGATTTCCCTATGTAGGTACAACTATAATCATTATCAATTATAGTTAAAAACTCCACACTTTGCCTACATGCTCTATGCCTTTCAAAGATCCCCAAAGTGAAAGTCATGTCCCTTTCAGAACAGGCTGAAGGACCAGGGCGAGGACCATGTCTAACTTATCGTCAACCTCCCACAAGAGCGAGACTATTGCAAAACATGTCTGGAGAGAAATCTGTTTATTAGACCTAATCTTTCCACCGACATATTTTAAACACAGAGTGTGGGTTAATGTCCCAGTGTCCCCACAGGCACCGTGCCAATGACCACGGCATCAGGTCAAAGTGCAAATGCAGAGACTGCCACCATCTCAACTCAACATCAACAAATGCACTGCCGATTCTATCACCGACCCCATAGTGATGTCCCATACATAAATCCCATGTTTATAAATCCAAGCATCTGTTCAACCAAACTGAGAACCTACCCTATGCTAGGGGCTGTTGCAATGAATTCTAAATCCTTGGGGAGTGAGTTTAAAATGAGCTTCATTTTGCAACAAACTGTTTTAGAAATGGAAGTGGAAACATTACCACTACCTACATCTCCTCAATATGTTTTATACATATTGATATACACATGTATATGATATATATATCTGTGTATATATACCGTACATTGTGGTTAGGATGACTGGGATGAACTGGAATCTCAGTTCCATCACAAACTGGGTGACTCTAGGAAACTTAATATCCTTGTGCTTCAATTTCATCTTCTGTAACATGGGCATAATGACACCTATCTTTCATGATGATTTAAAGATTTTAAATAGTATGTCTAGAAAAAGAACTTAGCCCAGTGCCTGGCATGGGGTGGCTTAATAAATAATAGCTAAGAAAAAAAAAGGTTAAAGAAAATAATAGCTAAGAAGAAAAAGCACAGTTGTTTTCCATTCAATGAATAAATCGCAGTTTCATAAATCCAGGTCAAATTATACCCTGTTATTTTAGTTTGTTCAAGAAAAAAAAACAAGAAGAAGAAGAAAAAAAGAATGCTTAGCTCTGTCTTTTTTTCTCTTTGAAAAAAAACTATACAATCACAATATTAAGGAACCACACACATTCCATAAAATGAGGCAGTAGCAGCTCCTTGGTTTCAGACCCAGAGAGAGTGAAAGGGGGTCAATGGCAGAGCATTAGAAATGGACCAGGAGAACCAATATCATCTCTCTGGGCAGTTTATGACATTCTGGATGGACGGGGCTTGGAAGAGATGACTTCTGAGACCTAAAATCTTGATTGCTTAATATTTCATTAGAAAAGTTTAGCTCCCTGGTCTTGCCAGGAGTCACAGAACATTGGTGCAGGAAAGGACATCGATGAGTATGCAGACATCAAGTCACGTCACGAGGGAGGAAGCTGGGGTTCACTGAGAGGCGACTTGTCCTGAATCGCTCAGGAAGGACCAAAACCCAGAACCAGAAGCCAAACCCGCAGATGTCCGTGGCAGAACTTCCCTATCATTCAGCACCCCAGCTGTTACTAGATACCATGGGTTTAATTCTGGGTAATTATTATGACTTGTTGAATTTTTAACTTCCCCTAATAAGAACTTCAACGGAAAACACTCAGCATTCCCCAATGCTGTGTAATTTCTGCAAAGGCGACTAGAATGACAATTTTATTTCATGGAAATGGGAGGGCTGTATAAACAGTGAGCAGTGTCTCAAAACTCAAAAAGCCACAAGAAGCAATCTGGCTCTTTTGAAGATGCTTATCTTTCCACGAGGGTATGAAAATTAAAAGTTGGAAAGCTCAACACCTTTGTAAAGATTTTATTACCCACACTTTTCATAGGATGTAACAGCTGTGTTCTTTTCTTCAAAGCACTGATATGACTCGTTGGTAAATCAGCTACTTTTTTTTCAAGTCTCCCTTGGTTATTAAATAGCTTCCTATAACTTTTGGTTATCAAATACCTTAACTCTCCTCATTTCTGCAACTTTGAACCACTGAGAGGAAGACAGAATTATAGCTTATGATGGGAAAAAAAAAAAAAAAGGAAGGACATTCAAAGTAATGTTTGTTGTCTCTAGCAGAACTTATATTTAAGGTAGACTTTGCCGGTTATTCCTCACCGTTAACCAGAAAAGCGGAAACTAGATCAGGGGATGTGGGTTCTGGGTTCTTGAGCATGAGAAGTTCTCCTTTTGCTTTCACATCATTTTGTCATTTCCCTCACTGCAGAGTTGATCGTTTCTATTTCGAGCACAGGAATATTTTATGAATAGAGAGCACACACACTATTTCTCTGAGACTCTTGCAGGCTGACAGACAGAAAGGGCGTGGAAGTTCATGTGATGGGCAAAAGTCAACTCTTGTTTGCCTATGCCTTCAGGAGTTTATACCGTACTTTAGAGTAAAACACATCTTTGCAAGTGACAAACATCACTGGGGTGACAAAGGAAACTAATTTCATCCAAGAGGCCCTGACTGGGAATAAAATTATATGTGTGCAAAGTATTAGGCAGGTAAATATCACCTCTGAGAAGTACTCACAAAGTGGTTTAAAAAAAAGTACAATAGTTTTTTTCAGAATCATTGGGTGGCCTGTTCCTTCTTCTTCCTGGAGTGAGTCACTGTACCTGAGGGATCACTTTGTACAGACAAGAATGTCTACCCATATTGAAAATCTGGCTGTGGTTTTTAATGGAGGGCTAGGAAAGGTAGCCGTGGCTGGCAACTGGTGGTGCATGCATAGGCGTCTGTATCATTTTTCTCTCTAAAACATTATTTCTGTGTTCGGTATACTGCTCTGTGGAGTCGCATGGCCCAGGCAGGCTCAGTGAGTCTGGATCTCCAAGCAATAGGTCTGTTCTAAACTCCTATTCCACCAACCAAGTAACTGCCTTCTGTAAGGATGCTGGCTGGGAATTCCAAGCTCTTCGGTGCCTCCTGAAAGAAAGACTGGAGCTTGGGTCTGTGTGTCTTCTTTACCAGGTGATAATAAATAATCAGCTCTAATCTAACAAAATACAAATGACCATATGCTTTCCACTCTCTTCCTTCTCTAAGCTTTCCGGATTTTCACTGATAAGAGCCCTAAGGGATGCCAGAGGTTGGGGATATAATTTCACAACATGAAGCACTTAGCAATAGTAAGGCCAACTCTATTTAAACTCCAGGATCCCGTGATCACTAGAAGAAGTAGCCGACCACCTCCAGTAGAGGAGGCTGATGTGATGACTATTGTAGTCGAACATCTGACTTTCCCACTATGCTGCAATCTCTGGGAAGAGGCTACAACATCTGTCTTATTCAAGGCTATACTCCCAGGATTGTAAAGTTCTGCTCCTAACAATACCCACCGCAAGGCTTACTGTGAGGAATCCAGTAAGATCAGTGAATGCAAAGACCTTAGCACAGTGCTTAAAACATACCACTTATTTAATAAATATTTTGTTGAATAAAAGGAGGAGCACAAAGAGGAAGAAGGAAGCTTCTAACGTAAAAAGATCAAGACTGTCACGACGTCTTATTGGCATAATGGTCACGAAAGCTAATATTGACTGAGTGCTTACTACGTGCCAGACTTTAAGCTACCGTATTTAATGCCTGACAGCAGCACTAAGAAACAGGTACTCTCATTATCACCACTTTAGAGATGAAGAAGCTGAGACCTTTGGGAAATAATACTCCTTTAATGAGGGGCCATTATAGGGTTTAATTCTAGATAATTCTAGGATTTACCCCAGGGCCAGAGGGATCAAACCCATGCTGTATTCCCTAATACAGGTTGGTGTAACTTCCAATGAGATGTGACTGAAGCATTTGGACATTCTGGCCAGCCCTAGACAGAACAATGGCTACCTTTGAATTGTCTAGGAAGTCCTGGAGGAGGAAAGAGAGCCCCCCCCACCCAGCATAGCGATTCTGAGAGTTTGCAGATGATTCTAGGATGAACGGCTATAAGCTGACAAGGAAGCTTTGGCGTTAAACACAATGCCAATTGTTTTTCAACCCAGCCCATGGCGTGGATGTGTGAAATTCCAAGAGGGAGGATATATAAAATAGAAAGAGTGTGACAGGAAAAGCAGCCAAGATACTTAGGCGCATCTGAGAGAGAACACACACATTGCCCATTTTATGTCTTAAGAAAAAGAGTCATCACTCTGGTGGAAGGGGGCCATAGTCCAACTCAGCAGTGGCCGCGGCCATGTTGACAACATGAGGTCAATGCAACAAAGTCTGCGCAAACCCAAGAGTCCGCCTGGAAGTCAGCAAGTCTTCACAGGAGTCAGAACACAGGGGAGGGGCTGGCAGAGGAAGACAAGAGATCTCCATGAGACAACCCCTGGGGGGAGGTGAGGCCAGAAAAGGAACAAACAATGGAGGCAGCAAAGCATGAAGATTTGATAGCTGTCAAGGTGCTATGGGCTAAACTGGGTCCCCCTCAAAATGTATGTGTTGAAGCCCTAACCCCAGGACATCAGAATGTGACTGTATTTGGACAGAGGGCCGGTAAAGAGTGGATTTAGTTAAAATAAGGCTGTTAGGGTAGGCTCTAACTCAATGTGACTAGTGTCCTTCTAAGAAGAGGAGATGAGGACACACAAAAGGAGACTGGGGGTGCTTACGGAGGAAAGATATGGGAGGACCCAGTGAGGAGGTGGCCATCGGCAGCATCTGTGAGAAAAAGGAAAGAGGCCTCAGGAGAAACCAAACCTGCCACCACCTTGAACTTAGCCTTCTAGCCTCCAGCGCCATGAGAAAATAAGTTTCTGCTGTGGAAGCCATCCAGTCTGCATATTTTGTTATGGAAACCCTAAGCAAACTACTGCACGAAGCAACAAATGAGTCACCTGGGATTCTCCAAGGATGCAGGGGGAACGTGGGAGAGGCAGGAAGAGACTGGTTCAAACAGTTCCAACGCTGTGTCACAATATCCCCCCAAGTCTCCTTATTGTTAACTGTGCTCTTTGGAAGGTAGCCCTTAGGCTGGTGGATTATAGGGAATAACAGCTTAAGGCCCAGCACAAATGTTGGGATTCTGAAGAGACCTTAGGTGAGTTAAGACTCTGCAGCAGGCGGAAGTCAGGGATGCTGAATGATGGTAGGGGGGCCCCAAAGAAGAGCTGGGAACCAATGAACGTGAGTCTACTTCCCCTCAGAATTCTATCAAGGGACCGAAACTTCTGTGGCTGGAAATGACATTTCCATGATGTTTGTTAGGAGGTCAAGAAACAAAGTAGATATAAAAAGACTTCACAAAATTTTCAGCTGAACCAGTTTGGATTTTATTAGAAGACCTCTCCCTCCCCTGGGGCCCTCCAAGGATTGCCACGCCAACCATCTATTAATATGCAAGGTCTGATGCAGCAGGGCTAAAACATGGAAGCCTAAGAAACTAGAAGCTGGAGGAAAATTAAATGCGCTTCATTCCCATAAGCCCTTTGGTTACATTACCATACTAAAGCCACACAACCACACACACACACACACACACACACACTTACTTTTTACCATATCCTAACTGTGCCTAGGTGAAGTACTTATTATCTCTCACCTATGTCTTAGCAAGTCAACATTTTAAAATCTCTCTTAGGACTTCCCTGGTGGCGCAGTTGTTGAGAATCCGCCTGCCAATGCAGGGGACACGGGTTCGAGCCCTGGTCTGGGAAGATCCCACATGCCACAGAGAAACTAAGCCCGTGTGCCACAACTACTGAGCCTGTGCTCTAGAGCCCGCGAGCCACAACTACTGAGCCTGCAAGCAACAACTACTGGAGACCACACACCTAGAGCCTGTGCTCCACAACAAGAGAAGCCACCGCACTGAGAAGCCCACGCACCACAACAAAGAGTAGCCCCCACTCGCCACAACTAGAGAAAGCCAGCGTGCAGCAACGAAGACCCAACACAGCCAAAAATAAAAAGCTCTCTTAGTCTGGTTGGGCTGTTCTAACAAAATACCACAGACTGGGTAGGTGATAACAACAGAAATTTATTTCTCACAGTCTGGAGTCTGGAAATCCAAGACCAGGGTGTCAGCAGGGTTGGGTGAAGGCCCTCTTCCAGGTTGTAGACTTCTCATTGTATCTGTGATGTGATGGAAGGGGCCAGGGAGCTCTGAGGGGTCTGTTTCATAAGAGTGCTAACCCCATTCAAAGGGGTCGCACCCTCATTAGCTAAGCATCTCCCAAAGGCCCACCTCTTAGTACCATCACATTGGGCATTAGGATTTCAATATATGAATTTGGGGGGCACACAAACATTCAGACCATAGCACATGCTTGTGTTCCCCCTCTCTTCTTTCTCTTTATCTCTCTCCCTTTTCCTCTTTTTGTCTCTGTTTGTTTCTCAACAGTTTGTGACATGGAATCCAAACTTAAATGTCACGTGGTTTGACTGTTCATTGCCATGTTAGCATGGTGGAGAGGCAGTTGGACCTATGGATCCACCTTTGACTTGTCCTGTAACCTTAAACATATCACATAACCTCTCTGAATTTGTTTCTTCATCCATAAACGAGGGGCATTAGAAATATGTGCTTTCTGTATGCCCGGGGGCTAAGCAGAGTGCTTGATGAACATTGTCTCATTTAATCCTATCAATCTCGGGTGGCAGGTATGTATTACTACCTTCCTTTTCCCCCCAGTACTTAGGATACCTACCCACAGAGTCAATGCTCTAAATAAGTTACATAATACTTGAAAAATACTTTGTCAACTATGAAGCATTAAAGAAAAGTTAGCTATAAATTTGTTTAAACAAATCTCATGACTTGTATAGCATATACTCCTTCTATTGATGTTTTCTAAGAGGGGAAAGAAGGGCAATTTGGGTCCAAACCTGACATTATCTCCTATAAACCGACAAGTTTTGATAGAAGAAATGAAAACCAAAACAAGCTCAGAACGACCTAACCATAGGACTATTCAGAGATTGGGGAGACATAAGAGTTCTGAAGTCGCTTAAGGGGTCAGAGCAGTTGTTGAGTTTTAAGGCTGAAGGCAGTTCTAGGGCCAGCCTGGACGTCAAGGTCTGTCTTTGTTTAGTCTGGCTTCAACCTACCCCTGCAATACATTTCTCATTTTCTCCTTGTCGTTCTCCAGTTCAGAACTCTTCTCAACCCCTTCTTATTTATCAGAATATATAACCCCATTTTTCATCCCTACTAGGTCTCCCTAGAAGCTAACATGTAAGTGGCTAAACCAATCCAGTTAATGTGTTGATGAGTGCTATGGAGTTACTGTGTTACCCCCGTAACTGGGAATTTCACAGTGCAGGAGGCCAGTGAATGAAACAATTTTGGCTGGGCAGACTTTCCATGCATCATCATAATATAAGCAGTAACACCCACTAGAACTGCTAAAGCACTTTTTGGATGAAGTAGGACTTTCATATAGAGGTTACTGCAGGGGATCGAAGACCTTGTGAGACAAACAGGGTAAGGATTACTACTCTCTTCATTTTTCAGGTAAGAAAAGCAAATCTTGATGAGGTTAAGTAACTGACTTCTCTCATTCCCTCCCTCCATGCATCCTCTCTTCCTTCCTTCTTAAATGTAAAAGAAATACCACCTCCAAATCCCACTCACTCATTATAGCTGTCTTCTAAAGCTGCCACTGAACATCATCACCCCAAACCCTCAATAGTATTTTAAAGCCGAGAAGCACGTGAAAGTACACGAGTCCTATGCAAATTGCAAAGCACAATACAAATATAAGATATCCAGCCTCAGACAACTGCATGCATCACCATGAAGTTAAAAAAAAAAAGCACGACGTTTTATTGTTTTTTTCTTTTTTTCACCAAACACATGTCAGCCTCAAGTATTCCTGAATCTATGCTCTATTCTGTTCCAATAAAAAGTTATCAGAAGACTTCACTCATCAACCATTCCTGCAATTTAGGAATAAACTAAAACTGCAAAACAAATCATTGTTCATAAGAATTGCTCTTCTGTTGGGCAGCTGAGGTGGGTGTGACCTGGGCACAGCAACAAACATTAGAAGCAAAAGCTCTCCTCAGAGTGTGGCAAATCTCCCTTGTGAAACCGCATCCAGACAAGTGTTTACTGAAAAGCTCTTGTCATTTCAAAAGAACAGAGTTAATCTGGAAAAATCTCCATGCATTATTAAGAGTAATTTTTAAATAATCCCCCTGCCACCTTCATTTACTTATACCCCTCCTAGCCTCAATCAGGAAACCTTGCTGACAGTAGCAGGTGCTGGGTCTCATTAGTGACAAGGACCCAGTAGGGTTGTAAAGCTGGAAGGAAATGCCTTTAGCCTGTCCGTGGAATAAGCTAGCCTAACGAGAAGGGAGGACTTCCAACAATGGGGGCTGTTCTGGGATAAAGGCATTCAGTCCAGTTTGAACACAAAGGGATATTTCTGTCAAAAAAGGGAATTTCCTAGTGAAGCCTAAGTTCTTCTGTGACAGCATTTAGGAACTCAAGATGGACAGCAGGACATCGGGGCACCTCATAAGCTAAAATTACCCTTTGCTGAGGAATTAAAATGAACTGTGATTTGATGTTGGGTGGGAAATATTTGGGTATTGTGAAAGAAGAGAAATAAGAAAAGGAGAAAGGGGATCAGAAAAGTTCAGGGTCCACAGTGTTTGGACTGGGAAATTAAACACATCTAAAGAGCTGTCATCACAAAAAGATTAATGTTGGGTTCCATACTCCCCTGACATTTACCTCAACTACCAAGTATTAAATATTTACAAAGCATTTGGGCTTACAGAGTGCTTTCTAATTCGTCCTCACATTTTTGCCTTCTGCCCAGATGTAGAAGTGTTGCTATTACTCTTATTTTATTGGTGAAGAAGCAGAGGATCATAAACACAGAGCAACTTATTCAAAATTGCAAAGTTAACGGAAAAGTTGGGGGTTGGGATGAATGACAATGACACAGTCATGCATGAACCCCTATTCCTAGACTAACCCATGCAGACCGAGGGGAAATCAGCCAATGGTCCGAAAAGAAATTTAACAGGAAAGCAGTTGTCTGCATCCTTCCCATAAAAAGATTTCTGTGATCTGTGTTTGCAACAGACAAGATACTGGATTCTTTCATTCTAGTGACATGAAGAGAGCTGGAAGGAAAGGGAAGTGATGGACCGCTTATAAATAGGGCTGAAGACAAGATTAGGAGAGAGGCTGCTGCCCTCATCACCTTCTCTGTCTTCTGAGTCACGAAGCTGTCGTGGTCAGGAGCTTGGCACACGCTCTACTTCATATTTTATACAGGAGAAAGCACCCAGGCTCAGGGTCTCCCATCACTTCCACATCTTTCTTTCCAGAGAGCGATCTCTTACGAAGGCATCGTCCATTCCCTTTACTGGATTTACAGTAATAAAGCATCTACCACGTGCTACACACATTATAAGCAGTTTAAATCTATCGACTCAATCTTCCCAGCAGGACCATGAGGTGGTTACAGTTATGACTGCCATTTTACAGATGTGGAAACTGAGGCCCAGGGAGTTTAAGACTGATGACATCACAGCTAGTCAGTGGCAGAGCAAGGATTTGAACCCACAGCTCATGCTCTTAATCTCTAGGCACAGTAATATCACACCAGTCTTCTGTCCTCACAAAACACTGGGCAGTGAGTTTGCACACAAGGATGCATTGTCTTCTTTTTTAAAAAATTGAAGTGTGGTTGATTTACAATGCTGTGTTAGTTTCTGGTGTACGGCAAAGTGACTCAGCTCTCTCTCTCTCTCTCTCTCGATATATATATATATATATATATATATATATATATATATATATACACTTTTTCAGATTCTTTTCCGTTATGTTATTACGAGGTATTGAATATAGTTCCCTGTGCTATACAGTAGGTCCTTGCTGTTTATCTATTTTATGTACAGTATGTACATGCTAATCTCAAACTCCTAATTTATCCTTCCCCCCTTCCCCCTTTGGTAACCACAAGTTTGCTTTCTATGTCAGTGAGTCTGTTTCTGTTTTGTAAATAAATTCCTTTGTATAATTTCTTTTTAATCTATTCATTTATTTATTTATTTTTGTCAGCTTTGGGTCTTTGTTGCTGTGCGCAGGCTTTTTCTAGTTGTGGCCAGTGGGGGCCACTCTTCATTGCAGTGGCTTCTCTTGTTGCGGAGCACAGGCTCTAGGCGCGCGGGCTCAGTAGTTGTGGCGCACGGGCTTAGTTGCCCCGCAGCATGTGGGATCTTCCCAGACCAGGGCTTGAACCCATGTTCCCTGCATTAGCAGGCAGATTCTTAACCACTGCGCCACCAGGGAAGCGCCTGTATAATTTTTTAGATTCCACATATAAGTGATAGCATATGATATTTGTCTTTCTCTGCCTGACCTACTTCACCTAGTATGGTAACGTCTAGGTCCAAGGATGCATGTTTTTGGTGTTCAGTGCATCCACCTTCACTTCTTATAGCGCTTTTCCTTTTGGATGAAGCATTATCCTAGGATGATTATATTCCAGACATATGACCAAGTCTACCAAGTCTCAGTGGCAACTACTCATTAATTTTATTTCCCCGCATTAAAAATCTCTAGGTAACTTTGCTTCATGTTCTTTCTGTGCAGTGGTACTCAGAGAAATATAGTTAGAATTAGGGTATTTTACCCCTTCTAATTAAAACAATACATGAATCTGACCATCTTCCCATGTTTACTCTTTTATACCCTACAAGCTGTAGCCCACAGACGGATCTGACTGGCTCCTGACCTTACTTGTATGGCTGGCATGCTAAGAAGGAGTATGTGATAAAGACTGTATGTGACCTACAAAGCCTACAGTATTTACTATTTGGCTGTTTATAGGGGAAAAAAATTGCTGACCTCATGTTTGATATAATTTCTAAAGTTCACCAGAGCAATATATTCTATATTTTCTTTGGGCATTTTGCTCTGTCCATTGCCATAATTGGAGTAATGTCCTCTTCATCTGATTAGCTCATAGCTGAGGAAATAAACCAAAGGAGACCATGGGTATGACTGCAGCAACAATGAGCAGGGTGCTGGAACTGGCTTGCACAACTGATTTTGTGCATCTTTTCCCACATCAGCATTTGATGGTTTTGTATTGGCAGCCTGGAATCAGCCATGGTGGGAGGATTTATACCGTGGAAATTGGCAAATGCTACCAATTTACTAATGAGAGAGAAACCTTCTATATGGGAGAAAAACACATCATAGTAACTCTTCATTCTCCAAAAACATCCTAGGGTTAGGACTGAAGTTTGGTATGTGTAGGAGATGCAGAGGTGACCATGTTACTATTGTCTTTTATCAAGTTGAGAAAATAAGAGTTTAAATCAAGAGTCCTGAGCCCAAATATCCACAGGGGCTGGGCAGGTAGAACACACATGTGAATGGGCTGAATGAAAAACAGTAGGAAATGGCAGGGTCTGTGGAAACAAGGGAACGAAATCAAAGACATTTAACTAAAAAAAAAGTCAAGCCATCTACCAGACAAGCAAAACACTGCCTGCCAATTTATGGCCCTTGGCTTAAGGGAAAGCATTTTGAGGCAGAAAACTGTGCCTTTAAAAACCCTTTTCCTGCCTCTCCTGGACATTATATTGTATTGGTTTGAAAAGCAATAAGAAAGATTTTCACGAGATATGAGGAAAAGTGTACCAACCTAGGATTATTGAGTAAGGGACACATTATTGAGAGGTGACCAGCTCGCCTGTTCTGAAGGAGGTTTCCAACTGAAAGCATCACATTCATCTGAGGCCATTTATTCTCCTACAGAAGGCAGAGGTCTTGATTGACAGATGGCCCCTGAGCAGCCCGCCCCAGCTGTGTGACTCCCAGCCCAGCTTCCACCTCCATCTGGGGGTAGAAGTTCTCCATCTTTCCGGCCTTTGTTAACTATTTCAAGCCACACTGGTGGCATTTCATTAGGCTGTCTCTTTCAGGAGCTTTAAGTGATCCCCATACGGGCTGGAATAATGGGTTTCTCTTTCAGAGTAAAAAATTTCCTTTCTCTTTCTGGAAATTATCAGACTGATGGGTATTTTTTAGACGGGGAACCCCACACAAACATCAGAAGAGGTCCCAAACACAGCATGAATTTCTCAAAACTAAGCCAGGGCTCTCTTGTGGTTCTTGCCAAAGGGAGAGAGGAGGACAGATCAACTCACATCTTGCGGGTGGGAGACAAGTAAAACCGATAGTGATTCCCAGCAGATTTTTAATAATAATTGGGAAGAGAGAATGTATAGAGATTTCCAAGAGGGCAAAAATAAGACATTCCAAAGAAATGTAAAGTGAGGTGGGGTTACAATACAGGACACTTCAGGTCCTGCAGAGGGTCCCCAGAGGGACTGCCTCTTCCCTAAAGGCAAATGCAAAACAACGCATTTAGGGAAAAGATGACAACTGCACAGAAAGGACGCTGAACCAGCCTCTGTAGTCACAGAAAAGCATGGAGGAAGCAAGGAGGCTGCATCCTAAAGCCACCACACAAGGCTCCACACAACAAATAATCCGTTCTGTCCTTTTTGTCCCCAGTCACGGACATTATACCTATTATCTGTTACAATCAGAAAATGCTGTAGCTAAAATGGTATAAGATAAAATGACTAAAAAGCCTTTTTTATTTGTTTGTATTTACTATTGCTATGGACTGAATATCTGTGTCCACCCCCCCCCATCCTCCCAAATTCATATGTTGAAATCCTAACCCCCAGGGTGATGATATTAGGAGGTAGGGCCTTTGGGAGGTGCTCTACCCTCAAGAATAAGATTAGTGTTCTTATAAAAGAGGCCCAAGAAATTTCCCTTGTCCCTTTTGCCATGTGAGGACACAGTTCAGACACAGCCGACTATGAACCAGGAAGTGGGCTCTCACCAGATACAGAAAGTACCAACACTTCTATCTTGGACTTTGCAGCCTCTAGAACTATGAGAAATAACTGTTTGCTGCTTATAAACCACCCGGTTCATATGGGCTTTTTTGTTATAGTAGTATATGTTTTTGAATAGACTAAGAGAACAATCAATAGTTACTTATCAGGGGGCTGAAGATCCTTGACTATACGCACAGCCAGGTTACAGACGTACTCTGAACAGGGGTGACAGCTCATCTGCAGAGAGTGGGGACTGGCTTTGGGTTCTTAAATGTAAGGCAAAAATCCTGAAGGGCCAAAATCACTGCTGAGAAATTTCTCAACGTGCCCAGCATGGTATTGTGTATACAAACTTTTAAAGTACTTCCTGTGCCCGGTCAAAACCTTAGAGTCACAGAACTCCTAAAGAAAGGTCAAAAGTTCTACAAGCAGATGTCGACCATATGAACCAGTCATCCTTTGGGATAACTATCAAAACTTCAGCTGTTCTTGGAAGATAGGTAACATCGAACATGTTCTGACTTGCTGGGTTTCTGGCCATTCCATTGATATAAGCCTAATACAAATGAATAGACTTGTTTTTCTCTTGTGAGTATTAAAGAGGGTTTGGAGTTGGCAACTTGCTCTGGCACCTTTGGGTTCTAAGTCAGTGACCGTACTATGGAAGCAAAAATGCTTCTTTCTAGGTCTTTCTGCTCAACAGTCCTGCAAGGAGACCTCTGATTAGTAGGGACAAAGTATGTGAGGACAAGCGCAATGAAGCTTAATCTTCAAAGGATACCGTTCTTAAAGTGACACTGAGTGTCTGTGTTTCATTATCACTTGGAGTCCGGAAATTGCATGGAACACAGAGGTAATTACAAAAACACGCTCAGCACCCTTTCCTTGGCTTCTCAATCGATGTTCCCGATACCTGGCCAGCATCACTGTAGTTAACTGAGACTTGTAATGTGAGCGGCAGTAATCAGCCCATATTAACAGAAAGCTGAGTGAAGGCTCACGCAAAGGTCTGTGTTTAAGGGGCTGTGCATCCGTGAAGGAAGTTGAAAATTTCATGGAGCTTGTTTTGCAGCAATGGTACAAGTGGTAATTCTCTATCTCCTGATAGAGTAAGATCCTCTTGCAACCTATGAATAAAACATTCAACTAACAGCAGGTAGTCTAGTGACTGAGGGGCTTTGGGAGGGGTGGGCTTTTGTGGGTGTCATCATTACTATGTTGGCAGATGGTGCCGAAATAGCCTCAATCTGTTCCTAAACTGTGTGTCTCAGGCTAAAGCACAGAGCACACTACTGTTACCGCACTGGGCCAAGAAAAGAAAATGTTGTGCTTTTTTTTGGTCCTGGAATCCCTCCGACAAGAAACTAATGTGCTGGGGAGACATGTCTTCACCTCCATTTATTTCCAGTTTCATTAGGAAGAGAATCTGATTAAATCAACCTTGAGAAGAAGGTGCATCTACATCTCTTACACTAAAAATTAACTAGTACCTCTCCCTTGCCTCTAAAAGCCAACAGATCCACATAAGTGAAGATCAGTGTTAATGCAATTCCATACAATAGAAAAATGTACAGATTCCTAGAGCTACACAAGATGATTATGACCTAACGTTTGTCTTGGCCCCTCTACCAGCCTCGGAGGCTGACTCTTCTGGAGAAGATGGATCATTCACACCAAGTATAGATCATACAAAACCATCCTTTTCAGCTGCTCTTAATATGTTTGATGTAGCGTAAGTTCGATGTTTTACCAGTAAATATGACGTATTGCTATAATTATAACTGCTGTAATCGGCCATAACATTTTCCCTTTACTTTAATATTTTATTATTATTTTTTAGTGTTGGTAGAGTTTTTCCAGGACAAAAGAAACTTTGAATAGATGCCACACATCGATTAATTAGGGGCATATTTTAGCCTCCTAAAACCAGAACAAGAGCAAGCAGCCAGTACGAATCACAGATGTATCTGCTGTCCCCTCTTCCTCTCTCTGTCTAAAGCACCTAGCACTGTTGCCACGTTTAAAACAAAAAATATAAATAATAAAATATGGTTGTTCATTAAATAATTTGGCAGATTTATTAAAACCCAGATATCCCAAGGCCTTCAGTTTTCTGATATATCCTTTTTTATTATTATTATTATCCAAATAAAGTGAACAGTATTCTCGGTTACAACTCTTTGTCCCCAGGTCATTCCGCTCCTCTTGGTGTACTGGGAGACTGACCTCTGGGAATTCCACTGCCCAGTCTCCTTGCCCTCTGACTTTTATTAATTTGGTCTGGCCACTGGGAGCACAGGCAGGAGAACAAAGATGGGAAAAAAGAGGTCTGAGTGATTATTTTAACAGGCCCAGCCACCTAGATGTCTACTCTGATCGTGGCTGCACACAGCTACAAGCAAAGGCAAGCAGGTCCCTCTTAGATGGCTCCAGCCCTCATCAGCCCCTGGTGACATGATTCTCTCCCATACCTCCCCACACCTAGGGGTGCTGATGGCTCCCCACTCTTGCTGGTCCCTGGGCCCATCCCCATCTTGGCCGGTTCCCTTAGCCCCGCCCACGATTCTGCTCCAGCTTTGCATCTGTTTCCTGCCAGGACGCTGCCTGATACAGCCCCATCCCACAGATGGAGAGTATTCCAGCATTCCGCCAGAACTTCTGAAGATTCTGAGGGAGAAGCAAGATCACACTCTCCTGTCACAATTTGCCTGGATCCCTTCTCTGGCTTAATTCTCAAACACTTCACTCACCACAGCCAATGTCACCTCTTCCCACCCCTGGAACTGGTCCTATTGCCCTCATTCTTCCAAAGCACACAACCACAATGTAGCAAGTGTAGCAAAATCTTACCAGAGGCTTGAGAAAGATGGAGGAGGCCTCCTGTTTGGAGCATAACAGGAAATAAGTTAAAATTAATCTTAGATGTGACGAAATTCCTCGGCCAAATTTATTCAGCCACCCCCACCAGAGGGAATTGCTCTCTGGCAGGCTTCTCCTTAAGCCTTGCTAACTGCCCTGATACTGGACTCGTCTGAGTTCTCTCCCACCTCCCCCAAACTTTCGCCCCCTCTAATTGCTGCCCCTCCTACCAAGAGTTTCCCAAGTACCAGTTACTCTATCCTGCAAGGCACTACTGTTCAGTCTTTGTCTCAATCTTATCCTTAAAGACCATGCTGAGGGTCTAGCCTAAAGGCTGGCAAACCACAACACCAGAAGTCAAATCCACCTGTGTTTGTATATCATTTTGCTGGAACACAGCCATACCCATTACCTGGAGAGTTGAGTAGCTGCAACAGAGACCTGCTGGCCTACGAAGCCTAAAATATTTACTATCTGCCCCTTTACAGAAGAGAGTTTTCCACCCCCTGGTCTAGCCTTTCTCACCTAAAAAAGGTCAAGGAGGCATTCTCCTATATAAAAGTTGCAGTCTTAAGGCAATTTTTGCCAACCAAAATGAATAAGTCGCTGGCTTTTAAAATGATGATTTTCTCTTTATTACTCAGGACCATGGATATTCAGTGTTAGTAAAGATTAGAGAAATGGTATTTCCTATATTCAGACTGTAGATTTTTCTGAGGACAGTTTAATCTTGAATATATGCAGATCTTTTAGCCCAATAAATGCCACTTTTATTAATTAATCGTAAGGAAATTTGTATTGAATAAGGATTCGCCTACAAGAATGTCAACATGGATAGTTTATAATAGGTAGGTAGAAAGCAACATATATAGCCAACAACTCATATATCCACTCAAGGAATTCTCTGAAGCAATGAAAAACAATCATGTAAACAAAAAATTTTTTTTTTCCTGGAGTTCACTGGTGGCTTAGTGGTTCGGATTTTGGGCTTTCACTGCTGTGGCCCAGGTTCAATCCCTGGTAGGGAAACTGAGATCCCATAAGCCTCACAGCACGGCCAAAAAAAAAAAAAAAAGAAAGAAAGAAAAATATTTTTTTCAACCAGTGAAAGAGGTTCATGTTGTATTTTCAAGTAAAAAAAGGCAGGTGAAGATACAAAATATGTAGTACGGTCCTATTTTTGTTTAAAAAAATATATATGTATATAAGCATACCCATATACACCTATGTATGTATACAAACAAATTAATCCAGAATAATACACCAATTTTTAAACATGTTTGACTCCGAGTGGAGAGAAAAAAAGTGATTATTTTTTCCTTTTCCTTCCCTCTATTTTTCCCCCAAAAGATACATTTTACACATTGCTAGGCATTGTCTGTTTGATGAGATCTTGAATGGACTTCTTTGCCAGTGTTTAACTGTTTGATACCTGCCGAAGAGTAACTGTTGACTTCTCTAATTAACCCAAGCCTTTCATCCCCCTTTCCGCTCTGAAGCAGGTGAGAGAAATTACATTCTCACTCTATTCAAACAAGTTCTGGGGACTTCCCTGGTGGCACAGTGGCTAAGATTCTGCCCTCCCAATGCAGGGCGCCCAGGTTCAATCCCTGGTCAGGGAACTAGATCCCACATGCATGCTGCAACTAAGAGCCCACATGCCGCAAATAAAGATGCCATGTGCCACAACTAAGACCTGACCCGGCGCAGCCAAATGTTTAATAAATAAATAAATGTTAAAAAAACAACAACAAAGAAAAACAAGCTCTGTTGTAGCAACTGTTGACATCCTGTCCATTCCACTGAACGTAAGGACTCCTGCATTCTATGTGTTAGATCAGGGAGTTGTTTGCTCGGGAGTGGGTTTTTTCCCTCCTCCTTTTTAACTGACTCTAAAAATATATCTATCCACAAAAAATTGAGCTGATGGAATATAAAAATATTTTGGTCCTCATCCTTCCGCAATCTGGGAATTGTGGTCTGGAAATTCAATACAAAGGAACTGTTTTCTGAAGCATCTGGCACATGCAGGACTTGTAAAGACTGGAGAGGGAAAAGGAGGGTGAAGTGATTTGCTGTCTGGGAAAGTCAAATTCCTGCATTGGGGGCCACAGGAACTCTTTGGAGCTGCCCAGAGAAGGGGAGACATGTTAGTGCTTGAATTGACTATATAACTTCAAGGCAGTGAATTCCAAAGGAAAATAAAATATGAAAATTTCTTCCAGGGTAATGGTGTTAATACTTCAGTGCTTAGCAAAAGACATACCCTTGTTCACTGCAAAGGGTGGTGTTCTGGTTTCATTAAGCCCAGTGCAGTGGAAATAGCCCAGGCTCTGGAGGAAGACAGACTCAAGCGTTTGAGTCCTCAGCCATGTGACTTCACAGCTGTGGGACTTTAAGTCATTTGCATCCCTCTGGGACTCAATTTCCTCTTCTAAAAATAATAGAAATAATACTACCAACCCTGTACTGATTTTGTTATTGTTAGTAATTATATGTGCAGTGGGTAGTACGTCCCTGGCACCCAGAAAGGAAATAATAAAGGCTAGCTACTTCACTAATAGTTTAAATATAAGTAATAAAAATATTATTTCAAACACTGGTCATATTAATAATAATCTTCTAGTTTGCCTGATTTTTCAAACTCGATATCAGAGGAAGGTCTGGAAAAAATTTAGAGGACAGCCTTCCAGGCATTAGTTAGAAGGTCTGGGTCAGAGCCTATTTCCAGCTAGTTTTTCCAACAACCTGTTTTCCTCAACTTTTAAAAGTAACTGCTAGGGCAGACCTTTAACAGTTCACTGGTTGCAGGAGAAAATAAAAGAGAAAGGAAAAGCATTCTCTTTCCTCTTTACATGTTTGCAGAATCTTGTTGTGATGGAGGCTAAGTCTCAAATAATTCCTTTCATTATATGCTAGCAGTTGACCAGACTGCTGGCTGAGAAGCCAAAATTCTCTTTTTTTAAAGACTACTTAAATTTATTGGTTTCTCCATGTGTAGGGAATGGATCAAGATACTCTTTATAAACCACTACAGTCCCTGTCTGTATGTGCCTGGTGCATTTTATTCTACTTCCCTGGTAGTGTCTTGTGGTTGGCTGTCTGTACGTTGTGAAGAGGCCCCTGTCTTGTGGTTGCCTGTTGAGTTTTACGGTTGTTATGAAAGTCTTGTGAAAAATGCTGATAAAGGTTTGCAATGAAGAAAACTGAAACAGACTTATAGGAAGTTAGGAGCCAGCTATTTTTCTCATCTGTACATGAAAGCCTAGCTAGCTGGCACTCAGCAGCTGCAATATTGAACTATTAGTATGGAAAAGTCTGTGCTGGTCTTGGAATCCCTGTCTGCTAAAGCGCCCATTTTGAACTTACCTAACTCCTTACGAGTCCAGATTCTGTTTCTTCTTTGGGCAAACAGACCGTTCAAGTCTTTGCATCAAAGCTGTTACCTGATTCTTTCCAAGCTTTAAAGCTTTCACTTTATAGAACTCTAGCAATCATGGGATGTGGATAGAAACTTGCACTTTCAATATTTCAACTGAATCAATCATAACCATGATTATTTTCATTATTAAGAAGTATTAAGAAAGCTCATTTGATCTTTCAAGGCCAGGCCTCTCTACTGCAGACAGATTATTCCATCACTTAGGCTAATAATTCTTCCTTCCTTCCCTCCTTCCTTTCTGCTCATCCTTCCCTGTCTCCTTCATTTATGCGCTCATTGATGGGCATACAAAGTCAGAGACTGCTCTATCCCTAACTCCTAAAACAATACTAGGCACATAATGAGCCTCCAATATATACGGTTGGAATGAATGAATAAACCAGATTCCTTTGCCCATACAGCCTGTCACTCTGTCATTACTCCTCAGCAATATGGCAGTGATTATACACCACAGTATTATTACTATACGAAGCATTATTTTTTATAATTATTTTTATAAGTTTTACTCCACGGCGATAATGTGACTCATACAATGTGGTGGTTACTATGCTGCTCCCTGCTTGGGGTTGGGACAGGTGATGGAGTGGGCAAGACAGACACAACCTACCCCTGCTCTCTTGGACCTTACAGCTGAATGATGGTGAGGGCCACTGCACACATAACTACACAAGCAATAAAATCGTTATATTTTCTGTGGTGGAGAAGCGTAAGGATGTTTTGAGAACATATATAGGAAGACCACATCTTGTGCGAGAAGACAAAGGGAGCATAGCCAGGTCAAAACGAGGTACCCTGAGTTAGTGATAATTAAGCTAGGACCTGAAGGGTGGGCCAGAGCTTGTCATAGGGAAACTAAGATCTAGGCAGAGAGACAGCATGTAGGAAGACCTGAGGTGAGAAGAAACACATCTAGGAACTGTGCAAGGGCTTGGAAGGAATGTAGTGAACAAGAGATGAAGCTGGAAAGGAATGGAAATCAAGGAATACTTCGAAGGTGGAATTAGCAGGGCTTGATAATAAATTCATGAAGGGGTAGAGACAGAAGAATCAAGGATGAACTCAGGGTTCTGGCCTTAGTAACTAGGTGGCTTTATCTTGAACTCAATTTTTAGAAGCCACTGTATCGTTGTCTTTTTGAGTAGAAGGTGTTGCTGAGAGAAAGAGGCTGTAAATGTGCCCACATCTCTTAGCTCGCCAAGCAATGTCTCCCATGATCTGGCCTTGCCCTCTCACTCCAGGAAAAGGTATCTTCTTGCTTCGGGCAAAACCTCACAGTTCCCCTAATGGCCATCCACCATTTACCACCTAATTAAAACTTCAGCTTTTAACAGCACTCAAGACTCACTTCCTCTCTGACACCTCTCAAAATAGGACTGACTCCTTCCTTCTTCGTTCCCCACTGCACCCTACAGCAGCCTTTTCAAACTTAAATGCTTAGGGTGGCAAGGAGGCATATATGCAAAAGAGGGTCACTTGTATATAACTGAACTTGTCTGTACTGTGCACGGGTGGGAGCAGGGAAGCTGGGGCTAATCGGAGATGGACCACCGTCTCTAAAAGGCTACTCAGCATACACCAGATATCGTAATGGGAATTAGGGGCTAATGTTGTCAGGTTTGAGAGATTCAAAAGAAGCTCAAAATCTGAGGGGTGCATGTGTGTATGGGGGTGGGTGGGTGGGTGTGTATGATCTCCCAACTTTTCAAAAGAACACTTACTTTTTAAACTCTGAGCAGGTCATTGAAAATATGCCAGTTTTGTAACCTCTGCTCTATAAATTTCATCTTCATTATTTGTTCTCTTGTGTCTTCTAATCATCTTTATTATGTTGATTTGTCTCATGTGTCTTCATCTGAGCTTCCTGAGGGCCAGCACTGTGGTACATTCATGCACTACTGCGTCCTATGGCGGCATCCCCCCGCCTCTATAATCCCCAGGCTGAGCCCAGTGTCTGGCACATAGCAGGAGCTCAACAAATATTTTGAATTGACGCATTTACATGGTTAATCATTCAGTAGAGATTTACTAAGTATCCAGAATGTGCAATAACTTGCTGTGTTCCTAACTTCCAGTACCAACTGGCTTGCCTGAAATTCCTTCATCTGGGATGCATTTGTTGAGCTGACTTCTCTAGGTGTTGCCTTATGGAGATAGCACACGAAGAACTTGTCATCCACTGATCAAAATCAAATCTGTCTTCTCATATTCACTCTCTCCTAAATCACCGTCCTCAGATGCCGTTCACTGTGCTCCGACTTGCGATAATGTTGCCAATATAGCTCGTAAAGTGCTCTCTGACCCTTGGAAGAAAGATGCTGCAGAAAAGGGAATTGATCATAAAATAACTGAACACACTGGGGTGTGTCTGGCCTTCTGTTTAAACGGAATTGACTCACTAAGGGTCACGAATGCTCATTTGCTCAGAGAAGAAGGATGCTGAGCGATAAGGAGGAGAAGCGGAAGAGACATTTCCATCTGTCATGAAGTCAGGTGGAAAATGAAGAGCTGGCTTCCATTTTACAAGCAGAACCAGCTCTATGCACAAGCAAAGGCGACTGTGATTTAAGAATGTGGGAAGGGGGCTTCCCTGGTGGCACAGCGGTCGAGAGTCCGCCTGCTGATGCAGGGGACGCGGGTTCGTGCCCCGGTCCGGGAAGATCCCACATGCCGCGGAGCGGCTGGGCCCATGAGCCATGGCCGCTGAGCCTGCGCGTCCGGAGCCTGTGCTCCGCAATGGGAGAGGCCGCGGCAATGACAGGTCCGTGTACGGCAAAAAAAGAAAAAAAAAAGAATGTGTAAAGGCTCCTGAAGAATTTAAAAGATCTCTGCCCCCTTCCTCCAGCCATCCCCCCCAACCTAGAATATTATGATTCAGATATTGAAAACTCAACAGAACTAGCCTGCCGCTTGAATATTACCACACTGTGTGCTAAGGAGGGGAATCATATTATCTATGGCTAAGGGATTCCACCTAATAACTGACCCTTTATCACCCACTGTCAGCTTTAGCGAACAAAGGAGTGAGGGACAGATTCACAGAGTGGAGAAGTGCTAACGAAGGGGATGAGGAAGTGAGATTCAGTGTAGAAACGAAAGGCCAAGTGCGGACACTAAGTTATCTCAGGGTAGGAAATAGGACGCAGTGGATGTGAAAAGACAAACTCTGAATTTTGATGAAATCTGATAGGCTACGAACGTGTTGCCCACATGACGATGACATCTAGAAAAACCATGCAAGGACATTAGTCACTAATGAAGGCATTTCAGACGTGACAACAGGGTAGAAGAGAGAATTTGGGACGGAAGGGTTTTACAAAGCCCCTCATGCCACTCCTTGTATGTGTTTATTTCCACTTCTTTTTCATACAGCTCCTTCAGAGATCCACACAAATTAAATCTTAAAGGCTAGATTTTATGTGCAAGAAGTCTGTCCCCACTGATCGTACTTCTACCTGCAGTGGTGGCAATATTGTTGTTGGCACTGGAAGAAAACTCCTGCCTTTACAGCTGGTCCCGGTTTTTCTTTTCCCTTATGCATTTGGCTCGTGATTAAAGCTTCTTCCCTCGTGGGCCAATGAATTATTTTATATTTTAAAAAAAACTTCTTAAGCCAGCAGCTCCATCACGTATTAGTTACAACCTCTTGAGCTACCGACTTAAATTCTGTAAGCTTCCATTTCTTTTTCTGGAACCTGGGGATAATAACTGTATGAGGATTAAAAGAGAAGCATCATGTAAGAGTTGAGTACAGTGTCTGCACACAGTGGGTACCCAATAAATGTCAGCTGTTATGACCGGGTAACTTTTCCAACCCATTCTCTTTCCTTCACCTTGTTCTAGCTTAAAGCAGTCAGACACAAACGGTGCTGCCCAGCACGCAGCTCACTGTGTTGTTTGAGATGTTTCAGAGAATCTTGGCATTGTAACTTGCGACCCGTTGTTGGTGACGGTCTTGTTTTTTCTTGCCTATAAACCTCCCCCAACCACTATGTCATGACACACAGCGTGAGAAAAGAAGGATATCCAATTTAAAGAGATAATTAACAAAAGCCAAGCCTTGGGACCTCCCTGGTGGCGCAGTGGTTAAGAATCCGCCTGCCAATGCAGGGGACACAGGTTAAGAGTCTAAGCCCTGGTCCGGGAAGATACCACATGCCGTGGAGAAACTAAGTCCATGCGCCACAACTACTGAGCCTGCAAGCCACAACTACTGAAGCCCACGTGCCTAGAGCCCATGCTCGCAGCAACAAAGACCCAACGCAGCCAAAAAATAAATACTAAATACATTTAAAAACAAAAAAATCAAAAGCCAAGCCTAGCAGAAGGGCAGTTTTACTTGGTTCATTAGACAAAAGGGTAATGAAAAATCCAATCTGATCTCAGGTCAAGCAACTTGGTTAAGTTAAAGTTCCCAGAAACACAGCGGTTAGCAAACACACACACACACACACCCATATGTACACATGTGTTATATAATTTAAAATAAATAAAATATATAATTAATTAATATTAAATATGTATCATTTTAAAAATCTCCTCTCTGAGATGGCAGCAAGTGGTGACATGCGGTTGAGCTAGAATTCAAACACAGTTTAATCCAACTCCAAGGCCCATGCTCTTAAGAACAATGGTGTATTGTCTCCGTGGCTAGACATCTTTCAGAGAATGAGGTGGTGTTCCGGACTACCTAAACTTCCACTTCCCATCCTCCAAATCATTAAGAGTCTAAGATTCATAATGAGTGTATCTAATAGCGTCACTCCCTTACCCTTCCATCCTCAACATCATTTTCTATGTCCTCACTTTGCTTTAGTTTTCAGCCCAACACTTAACACACCTGACATTAAAGCATCTATTTATGTATTTGTTTTCTGTTTCTTTCACTAGAATATAAACTCCACGAGACCAGGAACTTGATGTTGGTCACATCTAGCACCTGGAACAGAACACTAATAACAGAATAGAACAAAAATTATCTTATTCAATGGATGGACAGATGGGGATGGATGGATGAACGGATAAGGTGGTAAAGATGGATTTAGTTTGGTGCAGGACACCCACTTGGGTAACGATATAGGGAAATTTCAGAGGTACCCATTCACAGGGTGAGCTTTGGGGACAGTAAATTGACCTCTTTGAATGGCAGAAGGTAAGAATTAGAAAGTAAAGGGAATTAAAGCTGGAAAATTAAACTAGAGCCAAAAGTTGGAGAGCTTCAAATGCCAAGACATTTACCCAGAGTAATAATATGAGAACCGTCTTTCTTCAACTGAGCTGAACGAGTCGGGCTGACACTTTCAAGAAAGCCCCAGAGAAGAATCATCTCTACCTTTAGGGTCTCTAATAGCTGACCTGGATGGAATTTGAATTCTGTCCAATTCCCTAGCTTGGGATAACAGAGGTTTTATTTCCCTCAAGACCATTGGCCTAAGACCTGAGGTAGAAAACAAGAGAAAATCAACTGCTACATTCCCAGAGGCACAGAGGTTGAAATCTAATGCCTGTGGGGGAGAAAGAAATTGAAGTCCCAAGGTCCAACTTGTGCCTGCCAATTTTTTCCTTTTCCAGGTTAGGAAAAGTCTCATCTTTTTCTCCACGGACAAAGGCTAGAGGATCTGGTCCTAGCCCCATGCCCCTTACCTATGGGATGTCAGGAATTCAGGTAATCATCATAATGACAATAACCACAGCTATCCTTTATTGGGTGCCTACTCAATGCCAGACCTTGGGCTAGGGACTATGTGTAGGTATTAGTCCGTAATCCTCATGACAACACTGCAAAAGGCTAAGTCAGTTTCTCAAGGTCACACTTTTACTCAGTGGGAGAGATGGAATCAAAACAGATCTATCAGGTTCCCAAACCTGTTTTCTAATGAAAGAACTGCATTCCTACATGATACTGGGTAACAGGCCCACAGCTGCCAAGGCCAGCTGAGCGATGATTAAGGGGAACTCTGGGGACTAAGGTGGAATGACAGGGTGAGTAAGGAGGCTAAAGGAAAAGAGTAAGTAGGGAGACATCCAAGAAGGTCCTATTGGAGCCGAAAGTGAAAGGAGAAGGTCACTCAGAGACAGGAGACATAGGCCAGGAGATTGTTGTAAGAGGCCAAATAGTCAGACGTGGAAGCTGTATTTACATATTTGAAAGGTCACAAAGAAGAAAGGATTAATGCATTTTGTGTTTCAAGAGAAGGCAAAACTAGGAAGTACAAGCACTAGTTTTAATTTAGGAAAGCATTCCCAAGCACCCAAGATGTCTCTAACGTGCATCCCCAGATTCATCAGCCTAACACTCTTCCCTTCCTCTGTGAAAGACTTTCCTTTATTCCAACCATAACATTCCAATGGGGGTGTCCTTCCTTCCTGGCTACTTTGACTGCGTGAGTATAGACACCAGATGGAAGGTAGGCTAATCAGATCTTTTCCCCCGACTGGGAACATGGGAACCAGAAAGAACAAACAGCAACCCTTTCTAACTGTGAAGCAGGGATATATGAGCTTGGGAAGTTGCTGGTGGCCGTGTTGTTTTCCACTAAGTGGAGAAAGCCCATCTCTACTTAGAAAGATGGACGAGAATAGAGAAAAATCAGAGAGGGAAAGAGGAAATGAGGAAAGTGAGGGAGGCAGGGAAAGAGATGGAGAAATTGATTGATCTCCAGTATTCAAACCTAGCTTCTACTCAACCCTGAAACCTGCCCTTGCCATGTTTTGTCAAGAGAGCTAAATAATGTTGCTTTTCCCTAAAACGAGTTTGAGTTTGGAGTCACTCAACCACAAGATCCCTATAACATAATCATTAGTGAGCCCTAATGCATGTGAGTTGAGGTGAGGGCATGAGTTCCCCACCTCTGGACACATTCAGAAAGGACCTGGATGATGATGACAGAACACAGGTTTCACGAATGTGGTCTCTGCAATGAGTTGGAAGTCCTTGTCAAGTCTAAATTCTATGAGAGCTGCAAGATGTTCAAGAATATGCTCTTTATTTGTGCCTCAGTCACTTTCTTTTTTTTTTTAATTGGGGTATAGTTGTTTTACAATGTTGTGTTAGTTTCTACTGTACAGCAAAATGAGGTAGAGTTCCCTGTGCTATACAGCAGGTTCTCACTAGTTATCTGTTTTTCACATGTTAGTGTATATATGTCAATCCCAATCTTCCAGTTCGTCCCACCTGCCCCCTTTCCCTCCTCGGTGTCCATACATTTGTTCTCTACATCTGTGTCTCTATTTCCGCCTTGCCAGATTCCACATATATGCGTTAATATATTTGTTTTTCTCTTTCTGACTTACTTCACTCTGTATGACAGTCTCTAGGTCACTTCTGCATGGGTCATTTGCTTCATTATTTCTCCAGCTCCATTTACACGCAATGTCATCTGTTGATGGCTCACTTACAAGACTTCCTGAGGGGATTTCACAATCACTCCGATAAAGAATCTAAGAAGAAGGTAAGGGAATGTACCTTTGTTCCCCTGCCAAACCACAGCATAGTATGCAATCAGATTGCAGTTTGGGGACATAGCCAGAAAGACTCAAAGCTACTATTAAATCAGGAACTCGGCTGACCTTAACACTTAACACAAAGAAGACCCAAGAGGCTAGTGTGGTCATCTCTTTCCTAAAGACTCCAGACCTCACTGAAGTTATCTTCAATGAATAAGGAAATCCAGACTGTATATCTACATGTTGCCTACACCCACCCTATTATATAAGCCCATCACAGACCTTCCTCAGCATCAACCCACTTAAGATCAGGAAGTGTTTCTGATATCTTTCAGCTGTTATACACATAAGAATAAGGACTGAAAGAGTTTAATACAGGTTATGGCCATGAGTTCTAAAGTCGCTATTCTCTATGGAGATCATAGTAGACTCACTCTGCATTATAGGATATATATGAGCTCAACAGTTAGTGGTTTAGCTTCTTTTCTGCAGGAAACCCAAAGCAAGCTTCAGAGGACAGAAAGAGAGCAGCAAATGTAACCAACAGAGTTAAGACCAACCTGTATATGTTCACATATTTCTACTTGTTTATAAACATTTAGGGAATTCTCCTGATTCACTAGTCATCAGGTTGGTAGTCTGCTTCAAATACTTTTTTGATAAATGAGCACACTCCCTCCCCAAAGCAGTATACTTCCTGGTAACATAAGAATTGAAAACCACACTGAACACAGTTATGCCTATTTGAAAGTGGCATTACAATAGTGAGGTGGCCACAGCAGTCACGGGGCATCCACCACTGTTAGCGATCGACACTGAGTAAGGAAGTACAGCACACCAACGATCTCCTGACCTTGGCACTCTAAGAAGACCCAGCCCTTGGCCCATCACCAAGTACTTCCTATTCTCCCCGACAGGCTGGGCTCTAATGACGCTCTCTTGCAAGCTAACTCCAATGTCTTTCATTCTGAAACAATCCAGTAAATGCTTATTTGGTTGACCCCTAGTCTGCCCCGCAAGCCTGTAAGCTCCCTGGGGGCAGGCCTATGTCTTCACTCATCTCTGAATATGATGATCCTGTCCCGTACTTGACAGGTGCTCAATGTTGATTTCCAACTCAAGCACGGTGTCAAAAAGGATTTGAACTTACTCAGGACCTGCACCCAGAATGTGCTAAACCAGGGGTCAGCAAGCTTTTTCCGTAAAGGATCAGAGGGTAAATATGCTACGCTTTGCTGGCCACAGAGTCCCTCCCGCAACTACTTGATTCTACCGTAGATAATATGTCAACGGATAAGAGTAGCTATGCTCCAGTAGAATTTGATTTCTGGGTACTGAAGTTTGAATTTGATATAACTTCTACAAGTGACAAAATATTCTCTTTTAAATTTTTTTCAAAAACTTAATTCTTAGCTCATGGGCCGTTCAAAAAAGGGTGGTGGTAAGTTTCACTTTCTGGTTTGACATGCGAAGAGCTAGGAAGTTGTCGTTCCCATCCTCACAACAGGAAAAAAAGCTGAGAAGCTACAAATCAACAACTTTTCTTAGGTCATGAGAGAGTTGAGGTCACAAATTTGTGAGAGCAAATCACCATGCTCCCACAAGTGGCCAGACAGGTAGCTATAGAGATTCACATCTTACCAGGAGGAATTGGGTAGGAATACCTAAACTGCAATGGGCTGATTAGCCTTTAATTACTAATTATTGGAGACTGGGTTTGGCCTAGCTTGAGAGATTAAAACTCCTGAAGGCCTAGTCCTTGAGGGACTCCCACACTTTCCTGAGTTTTATCTCCGAGAGCTCCATCAGGTTCTCAACGTGAAGACTGGAAAATGAGCCCTTCATGCCTCCAGCAGCAGGAGAGGAAAAGTAACCACTCGGAAATACAGCTGACCCTTGAACAATGTGGGAGTTAAGGGTGCCAACCCCCCACCCCATCCCATCGCCCCACTCCCCGCAGTCAAAAATCTGCATATAACTTTACAGTCCACCCTCTGTATCCATGGTTCCACATCCATCAACCAACCATCTGAAGGTTTGACCAACTTCAGATCGTGTTGTACTGTAGAACGTATTTATTGAAAACAATCCATGTACAAGTGGACCCATCCAGTTCAAACCTGTTTTGTTTAAGGGTCAACTGTATACCCAGACTCTTCTGTTCTCCTTAACAAGGCCTGCCTTCAAGGGAAACTATTTTACCAGAGGCTAAACTACTGGGGTTTTATCAGAACCCAGTGAGCTAAGGGAAGGGAAATACCCAACTGCAGCCCTTCCTCGTCTTCCTGTTTCATCTAAGGGGTGAAAAAAACTTCTGAGAACCACTTGTGAAGAACTGTATATAGTCAAATGTATTCACCTTTTTGGGGGGGTTTTCTCTGTGGATAAAAAAAGAGCATAAAGTCAAAAGACAAATGGGAGGGCTTCCCTGGTGGCGCAGTGGTTGGGAGTCCGCCTGCTGATGCAGGGGACGTGGGTTTGTGCCCCGGTCCGGGAGGATCCCACGTGCCGCGGAGCGGCTGGGCCCGTGAGCCATGGCCGCTGAGCCTGCGTGTCCGGAGCCTGTGCTCCGCAACGGGAGAGGCCACAACAGAGAGAGGCCCATGTACCGCAAAAACAAAAAAAGACAAATGGGAAACTAATGTGAGGCTAATTTCCTTAAACAATAAAGAATGCCTACAAGAGTTAATCAACCCAACAGAAAAATGGGCAAAGACTATAAACAGGAAAAGAAATTAAAAGGCTCTTAAATCTGCAATGATGGAGACTAAGGACTGAGACCTAATCATAATCAAAGGATAAAAGAGTGTTTCCCCTCGCACACATGCTGCCACCACATCAGTGCGGCTACTGTATAACAACAGGGGATTACTGTTAACTGCAAGGCTCTGATCATATTTCTAAAGGAGTCTCTAGGGAAACCCAAGACAACAGAGCAGACAAAAACAAGGACATCAGAAGAATTCAGCCTCTGACACCTACAGTTCCAGGAAACAATAAACACAGCCTAATTCCCAGGCAGATAACCCCCCAAAAAATGTGGTGAACTGGAATTGGCCCACAGGTCATAGTTAACCCACCCCTGTGCTTGGTATAGAACACCCTGTGAGGCAACCAGAGACTTTTAATAGAAGTGTTTCTTTTTCTGAAAATGGTAACTCAGACCAGGATTTGCAGGATTCACATAAATCCATGGGTTCCAGTTACCCATGTTGTTATGGTCTGAGTGTGTCTCCCCCTGCCCCTCATTTCATATGCTGAAATCCTAATGCCTAGTGTGATGATATTAAAAGGTGGAGCCTTTGGGAGGTGCTTAGCTAATGAATGGTATTAGCACTCTTACAAAAGAGACCGCAGAGAAATCCCTCGCCCCTCCCTTCCACTAGGTGAGGGTATGATGAGAAGTCCGCAGCCTGGAAGACGGCCCTTAACCCCACCATGCTGACACCCTGTTCTTGAACTTCTAGCCTCCAGACCTGTGAGAAATAAATTTCTGTTGTTTACAAGGTGCCTAGTCTATGGTATTCCTGCAACTCATGGATTGCTGGTTCTTAATAAAAATAAAACCACTGGAAAAGAACCCATATGATTCTTTATATAAATATCAACCTTTTTTTTCTCAACTTCTCAGAAGTTTTCAACTTCCAGTGAGACAATACCCGCGTTTAAAACCACCGCTACTATGGGTTCCAGAGAACTGAATTTGATTACTCATTATGCCTTGGCTTTACTTTCAGAATTGATTATAGTGAATTTCAAGAGTCACATAAAAGAGCACTAATAGCACCAGCTGGCATGCGGCATGAGACACACCAGCATTTTTATAAATGTCCCCCCTGTCACTACAGCTCTATTCACTGACAAAGGCCCTGCTGTTTTCCACCAACTGCAGGTCCAGCAAATTGCACTTAACTAGGGTGGCAGTTCTGTAAAGCAGGCAAAATGTTTACCAGGATGAGACCAGCCAGGAAACCCATTTTCTTTATCCTCTAATCAGGATGAAAAGAAGGACTGGGTTCATGAAAGCCTGCGCATTAGGACCTGATCCCGTGCTGTCATCTCTCGTTACGTGCATGAAAGAAGGGGACTGTTTGGGTTTGGAGGGTGCAGAGGAAGCTGCTACTTGATTTTCCTACCAGCTGTTGTTCACTCACAGGCTTGTTGCCAACATAAGTTACTTTGCTCTATGTGCCATTCCTTCTCTAGCTTGGATTATAATCTAGAATTTGTACAGTGCTTTTGGCTTTATTGATCTAATTAGTATTTTGTCCTCATACTTCTGTACAACCTAAGACTGTGGTCTTTGATGACAGGTACCTTGTTTAATCTTCTTTATGCCCCAGAATCCAGTACAGTGTTCAGTACCCGGTGGGCACTCAATAAATGCTTGTTGAAAGAAAAAAAAAAATGCTAGGCAATGGAATTGTACCAAAACAGGATAGTAATAAAAATAGCTAGTATTTATCAATCATTTAAACTTTCAGGAGTGCCTGACTACAATCCCTTGGTAGTATTAATATCCCTATTTTATAGATGAAGAAACTAAGGCTCAGAGGTATGTGTAGCCAGGCCCACAGGCCCTCTGACTCTGAAGCCCAGTCTCTTATCACTGCAATGGACTATCTCAGAAACGTCTACCTCCAGCACAAGGTATGTGATTCCCAGGAAATTCATTTTGTTATTTAGACAGTATGAGTTCTACATATCCCATTACTATATGTGCTTATTTCCCAAGAACTGCTTGGTTAATGATGCTCATTGTAAAGTGCAAAGTTCTTGAAAGGCAGACAGAGGAACGCAGGCTTCCTGGAATACTCAGAAAAATAGTTAGCTTACTAAGCCACAAAGAAACCCGCAAAAAGGAGGTGATGCCATTGTTGGTCTATTTGTTAAAATGTTCTTTCTTCCTGGAGGAGCGGAAATCAGTTTCCTTGTAACTAGTAGTTCATGGGTCTTTGTCCTAACAGCACTAACATATTTCTCTTCAACAACCACCTTGCTGGTATCTGGCACTGACTGCCTGGTCTTATCTTTGTGTTAGACACCAAAAGGCATGGGATTATTAGTACAACTGGGTTTTAGTACATAAAATGTAGAGGTCATTTTAAAACAATACACCTTCAACAAAATAAATTACAGAAGGATCAAGACGTAAATTTAAACAATGGAACCAATAAATATTAGAAGAAAAATGACCTTTTAAAATAATCTAAGGTAAGGCAGGCCCTGCTACATATGACATAAACTCCAAATGTCATCTTTAAAAGATTAATAAATTTGACAATATAAACATTTTTTAAATGTCTTAATGAAAAAAATACTATTAAGCAAAGTCAAAAGATAAATGGGAAACATATTTTACAACTAACAAGAGGCTAATTTCCTTAAACTATAAAGAACACCAGCAAGAAAATGGGCAAAGAATAGAAACAGGAAAAAAATATTAAATCTACAATATGATGCTTGACCTCACTCAAAATAAGTGAAATGCAAATCAAAGTTTCAATGTTTTTTTTTCCACCAATCAGATAAGCAAAGATCAAAAAGTTGATAACACAATGTAATGGGCAAGAGTATGAGGAAAAATACATTCTCAGTACTTTGCTGGTGGAGAGTAGACTGGCACAATAGCTCTGGAGAGTAATCTGGCAATAGTCTCCAAGTCATAAGCACACATACCTTTTGACTCAGGATAAATTCTAATTCTTGGAGTACTTTCACATGTATGCAAAGTGACATATTTCTAAGAATATTCATTACAGTCTTGTTTCTGATAGCAAAATATTAGAAACTCTCTAATGGCCATCCAAAAAGATGTCATCAAGAGAATAAATAATGGTACATCCAAGCAGTGATATATTAAACAGAACAGGGCTCCTCTTCCCCTCCCTCCCTCCCCTTCTCCTTCCCTTCCATTTTTTCCAAAAAATTAAGGGACCTGGTGGTGAGGGAAGGCTGACTACTGTGGGTTAGTATTTGACCTACATTCCCTCGCTTAATCCTCACAACAATGAGGTTATTTCCATGTTTGCAGATGATGAAAATGAGGTTCGGAAAGGATAAATAATTGGTCCAAGCTAATAAACAGCAAAGCCATGATTCAAATCCAGGTACGACTGATTACAAAGCCCATACTCTTACCACCAATTTATCTTTGCATTTCTAACAGTTTTTGCTCCATATGTTTTATGGTGAAGCTCTTTGGCACATAAACTTTCGAATCTATTATGTCTTCATCATTGATTATACCACTTATCCATGTGAAACCACCCACTCTCTTGTGTATAACACTTTTTGATTAAATACTATCTTCCTCATATTGTTATCCACGTATTATCTTTTTATTATTAAATCATTTAACATATATTTGACAACAGTATACCAGCTATACACTGGCAATACCAAAGTGAATAAGACTTAAAGTCTGTCTTCAAGGTAATTAGAGGAGATATTAACTAATAAAATACTGTACAATGTGATAATTGACTAGACCATTTTAATTCACCGGGTAATGAATGCAAATGACTGAATATTGCTTTTTAATCCACTTTGACATTTTATGTTCTAATAGAAGAATTTAAACCTATGAACTTGCCATACTGCATACATTTGGGGGTTTATTGTTGTTCTTTTGTTTCCTTGCTTTTTCTTTTCCATTATTTTTTTTTTCCTTTAGAGGCTCTTTTATGTCCCATACCCACTTAAAAGACAGGCGTCTTATTTTTAATTATATAAATGGTTATCACAGAGTTTTTTCACAAACACACAAAAAATCTTATTTACCTAATCAAAACAAATGAACAAACAAAAACGGGTTTGACCATGTTTTATAGATGCCCAGGCATTTAGTGTCTATACTTCTCTCAACCCCACTCTCCTCCATTACCCAGCCTTTATTAATTGACTTGGGTTCCCAAATCTAGTCATTTCTCTGTGTGTGTGTGTTTTATTCTCTTTTAAGAACCTTTTTTGTCATCTGTGTTCTAGTTTGTTTCCATGGTTACAGCAATTATTAACATCAGTTCTTATGCTGGTTCTTAGTATTTTTATTCACCTGACCTTAAAGTTGAAGCCAACCTGAAGGATGATTCCCTGGGGATCCCCGCATTGGGTGGGAAGCTGGAATAGACTGCTTCTAAAATCACTTCCCACTCCAGCATACTTGGTAACTGTAAGCAATGTCTATAAACTGTTCGCACACACACCATGCTTATATAGTTGAAGAATACAAAGAGCTTACATCTTAGATGCATTCACTGACTTGCTTATACACGCTTTAGACCTTGAAAATGCTATCAACAAAAAAGGCAGTAGAAAGATCCAGTGATATAGCTGTTTAGAACTCAGGCTCTACAGCTAGAGTATCTTGGTTCAAACCTGGGCTCTGACACATTACTGTGCGACTTTTGGGCCGATCACTTAGCATCTCTGTGCCTTAGGCTTCTCATCTGTTAAACAGGGGTACTACTTCCTCAGAGGGTTGTTCAGAGCCTTTAATGTGATAAAACACAGAAATCCCTTGCAAGATGCCTCAATAAAAAGTTTCTTCTATTACTAGGCTTTTATCGGGCTTTGTTGTTTCTTGAGCATGGTGGCATTATTATTAATATACTATACATATATTAATACATCCTTCTGCACTTTCCAACTCTAACCTCTCTCATTCTTGATAAATTGCAACTAATGACTCTGATGAATGAAAAGAGAGATGCTACTTCTCTACTCCCCACAAAAGACCTGCAGGCATCACTCGGAAAGATGGTCACAGCCCAGCCAAGCAGCTGGACGTTTCTGGGGTCTGCATTATTTCACTGCAACTGCATTCAATTGCTTTGTTGATCTACCCAAGAGCCAGACAATGGTTTTGATGTTCTGAGAGCTCTGCTAGAAAGAGAGGCAGTGGTTTCTGTCTGTGAAACTCACCGTAGAAAACAGCAGCAAAGCCCGGAACAATTAACCTGAGACGGAGACTAACCCACCTGTACATGGTCACACCACTGAGTCCCATGGAACACATCGTCCTCATGCCACTCAAGTTCTAGCAAAACAGCACCAACCATTAGCCCCTCGGCTGTGTGCTGGCACCCTAAAGCCAGGAGTGATGGATACCCAGCAGCCCACATCCTCAGAACTTCATCATGGGGACATCCTAAAGTCAGAAGGTATTTACCGAATACTAGAGGGGACACAGTGGTACTGCCTGTGTGCAAATAACACTAGCTTGTACTTGTACCTCTTTCATACTCCAACCACATCACTTACATTTGACCACATTCTAGTGAGAGGGGCAGACAACACTCACATGAACAAGTATGCATGGACTATACAGGATGGTCATAAGGGTTCTGGAGAGAAACAAGCAAGGGAGGGTTGCGGGAAGTAGTGTACATCAGAGGGAGGTGCTGGTAAGGTTTGCCAGATGTTCCATTTAAAAGATGCTGAAAGAGAGGGTATGACGCCCTGACAGCATGCTCTACTCTTTGTCGGCTTGTGACCCTGGCAAGTTGGTAACTCTATTCTGAGCCTCAGTTTCCCTCCACTGCAAACGATGACCATGGAGTTGTAAGAGAGAATGATACATTGTTGAAGTTACTAAGCATTAGATGCACAGCAGATAACCAGCACATATAAAATGCCTAACAAAATGCTCCATATATTCCATACCTATGATGTTATTATCATTATGTGATTAACCCAAACTCACATAGCAAATTTGCTGTTGGGCAGGGCCTAGAACACAGGCAGGTCTGCACTCCTAGCCCAGGGCTCTCTCTGCACACATAGTTGTTCTTGCTAATCACTGGGCAGTTGGTTATCATCAGCCATGGTATTTCGTGAGAAACATTTCTATGCATCCTAGCTGTCTTTTCCATCATGAGATGCATCTCTTCCTACCAGTTTCTGTCTATAACTACCGCAACATCTGACTCTATAGTAATCAGTCTTGTGATGCTGTCTTCTACTAATCCTACATTGCCAAGTGGCTTTTCCTTCCAACATACGTTGATCCCAGTGAAGGGACTGACACAAAAAGGCAAGAAAAACAATCACCATTCACTTTGCAGAACGTCAAGTCAGTGTGGATCTTTTCCTTACTTTCCCTCACCTCATTCCCTGTATCCACCCCGGTCTTCATGATAGGAACCATGCCTAATAATTGGGCATTTCTTTGCCTGATTTCAAGTGCTTACTGAAAATTTGGACCTCAAACCAATTTAACCTTCAATATTAAAAGGGAGACTGTAAATCCTGTGTGCAAGATGTACCTCTTAAAATGCAGACTCATCTAGTGTGAATGGATCATGCTTATTTTTTTAAGCAATTTATTTTTGGCACCAATCTTTACCTATGTTTACATTAAGCTGGGTTATGGGAAAGACAGACAGAGGTATGGAGTAATGATCTCAGAATTCTAACAGGAAGAGTCACTTTGGACCATCTATTTCCAGATTGTTCACTCAATGGAAAGGTGAGAGAAGGTGTTCGGTGGGGAGATCAGGAATATTTGACAGCTGCTGTGATACCGGATTTGTGGCTGGACTAGAATGGAGCCAGGCGCCCAGTATCTCTGAGAAAGGAAACTTCTCGTCCCAGAGGGAGGTGAACAATGTTTTGGGAAAAGAGAAAGGTCCAGGGACTCAGTCAAAAATTAGAATCTCAGACTCCAGAGAATAAGATAAAAGGAAATCAGAATTTATGGAATTAAAGGAAACCCTGGGTGGCATTCTCTTTTAGTCTCTATTATTTCTGTTATGTGAAGAATGGAGAAACAATTATTCTTTAGGAAAAGGCACCTGAAAATTTTGTTTCTGTACAAAAATAAAGGACAGATTCAGGGGAAAATGTATAAGTAATCTCTGTTCCATTAGATCACAAGCATTTAGGTTTCTTTGCTAAGAGAGTGAATACAATGAAGACGATGAAAATGCAAGTGCTGTATGCTTATGCTTCTTTTTAACAGTCAACCAGTTTGAACTGGAGAAGCCCTTGATTGGTTTGTGTCTTCTTCCCAAACAAGAATCATTTTCAACTCAAGGATCTGATTTGAAAACAATGGAAGAACATGTGTAAAACAAATATAATCATGCCTTCTTTGAAACTTAACCCAAATCATACAGCTTTAATTTACATCAAGCTCTTTGAGCATCTTTAGAACAGAATTTAGCCCTTCTAATAGAAATCTTCCAAAATAAGCTTCTCTCAGGACTTCTGTTGGGTAACAATGTTACAATACATATCTTATCTCTGTCCTATATCTGTCCTGTCCAGAACCCTCTGGATTGCCTTTCACATATAAGGTTAGGGACACACTTTTTTTTTTTTTTTTTTTTTTTTTTGCGGTACGAGGGCCTCTCACTGCTGTGGCCTCTCCCGTTGCGGAGCACAGGCTCCGGATGTGCAGGCTCAGTGGCCATGGCTCACGGGCCCAGCCGCTCCACGGCATGTGGGATCTTCCCAGACCGGGGCACGAACCCATGTCCCCTCCATCGGCAGGCGGACTCTCAACCACTTGCGCCACCAGGGAAGCCCAGGGACACACTTTTTTAAAAAATATAAAGTATAACAAAGTACGCAGATAAATGTCTCCAATACAACTGGGGTCAACTAAACTGAAATAAGGATAGGGAACACTAAAAATTGTGTGCCCACCACAGACAGGACAGAGGAGAGAAACTCCTTAAGCTGACACACTCTGGGTCCAGAGCAGGAATGGAAGCTCTCTAGTCAAAAGCAGTGATCAACCACATTCTTCAAAAGCTGGAAGAGCCCTTGGAGGGAACGGGAAGAGAAGAAAGGAAGAGGAAGAAAAGACGCTGCCATAAGAGGCAGCCTGAGAGGTAACATGTTTCATTAAAAGCACTGACAAGTGTATCACTGTTGTTGGTACCAACAGCACTCACAGACCAGGGAAGAAGGCAGTCCCCTCTGTTGACAAGTCTCCAAGCCTACAGAGGATACACTTGCAAAATCACCATAATAATAATGTACTTTAAAAGTAATAAAACAACAGGAACTGAGATCTAAAGGAGAGATCTGAATGGGCCTGGGGTAACAGGGGGGGAGGCTTCCTAAAGGAGCCAATTTTCAATGGATCATAAAGGGGGATTGGCATGGATAGGAGAACGGGGCAATGTCCTGGAAGGAGCCCAGACTGTATTGTTAATTGTGGTGCAGAATGAAAACTTCGGATGAAATGCTCCTGGCTTTATCCATTTGAAGAAATACCTTCTGAATGCTTATTCCATGTTTCCCGGTAGTCGCTGAGGATACACGCACGAGTACGGCATAGCCTGTTCCCTTTAGGAATCTTCAAGTTCATAGGAAAAGAAGAACGTAAACAAATAACTGTGATATAGCATGGCAAGTGCGGGGGAAAAATGATTACAGCCAACATCCATTGCATGATTACTGGGTGTCAAACACAATAACTTTACATTTATCTCATTTAATATTCCCAAGCAGCCTACAAAGTAGGTTCTATAATTATACAGATGAGGACACTGAAAGAAGAGTAATTTGCTCAAGTGAATGTCATTGCTCAAGGTCACTGATATGAGTTAAGTGGTGGTGCTGGGCTTTATAAAGCCACATGCGCTGGATTCAGGGCCATATTCTTTTAAACGCTGTGCTATATATCTCTACAGTTTTGTGAGAAGGAAACTGGTATTTATTGGAAACAGTGCCATTTTGTTTAATCCTATCAATGAGTCTACGAAGTTGGCACTGTGTCGATGCTCTGAATGAAACAACTGAGATTCAGGTTCCAGCGTTTTTCTGTCAATGGTTGTTCAGCAGTTAGCTGTGATTTTGATGTTTCCATAAGAAGGGGTGAGCCCACGTCCTTCTACTCTGCCATCTTGAGCTCCCACTTTTGTAATTATCCGCTGAATGATAATAATTCTGTATCTAGGATGCCGAGTCACACATAAGTATTCATCTAAGGCAGTTTCTGTAAAGGGCTCACAACTGAGATTCAGAGTGAAACGCGTTCTCAAGATCTGTTTGGTCTAACTCTGAAGCTCATGTTCTTTCTAGTAAGCCACACCCCAGGTAAAAGGATGAAGCCACCAAGTAATTGAGAGGCCTTAGAAGACTTGCTAAAGAGTAGAGAGATGGGTTTCCCTGGTGGCGCAGAGGTTGAGAGTCCGTCTGCCAATGCAGGGGACGCAGGTTCGTGCCCCAGTCCTGGAAGATCCCACATGCCGCGGAGCGGCTGGGCCCGTGAGCCATGGCCACTGAGCCTGCGCGTCCGGAGCCTGTGCTCCACAGCGGGAAAGACCACAACAGTGAGAGGCTTGTGTACGCAAAAAAATAATAATAAAATAAAATAAAGAGTAGAGAGAGTTGAGCTGAATCTGAAAGAAAGAGCAGAATGTGACTAGCTGTGAAAGTATATTCCAGGTGATGCAACTAACTAGAGCAAAGATACAGGGGCATTTATGATCACACCCCATGAAGGCCTGGTCGGACATTCAGTGTGGCTACAGGTAACCCCGACAGGGCTGCAGCGTGGCTCTACCATGCTTCAGGGTACAGACGTGATGCTCTGAGTCTGGGGGATGCTCAGAGCTTTTTAGAAAGGAGAATGGCACATTCGGCTTTGCATTTTGGACAGATCTTCCTGGCAGCCATGTGGAGTACAGGGTGGAGAGGCGGCAGTAATTGGATTCACAGATGTTTAGGCGGGAGAATTGACAGAACACGGTGCGTGAAAGGAGTGTAGGCTGAATCCAGTGTTTCTAGCTTGGGATCTTGGTGGCAGATTTGGAAAACTGAAGAGGACGAGCGGGTTTCTGGAGGAAAATGGTACGTGCAGTCTTGGCACGCTGAGTTTGAAAAGCCTTTGGCACGCTGAGTGTGCTATCCACCAGGCAGCTCAAAGATAATTCTGGAGCTCCAGGGAAAACACAGAGTTAAACTTTTGTCATACTGCACTTGTCTAAAACCCAAAGAAAGAGAAATAATAAGAACAAGACAGGCAGGTAAATAAGTCACTCTGGCCTAGTTTGTCTTCTCCGTGTTTTAGGCGGAGAAGGGGGTTGCTTGTTTGTGTGGGTTTTATTTTTTTTTTAACTTTTTATTTTATATTGGAGTATAGCCGATTAGCAATGTTGTGATAGTTTCAGGTGCACAGCAAAGGGACTCAGCCATGCATACACATGTATCCATTCTCCCCCAGACTCCCCTCCCATCCGGGCTGCCATACAACATTGAGCAGAGCTGCCTGTGCTATACAGTCAGTCTTTGTTGGTTATCCATTTTAAATATAGCAGTGTGTACATGTCAATCTCAAACTCCCTAACTATCCCTTCCTCCCACCCTTCCCCCCCCCGGTAACCATAAGTTCCTTCTCTTAAGTCTGTGAGTCTGTTTCTCTTTTGTAAATAAGTTCATTTGTATCATTTCTTTTTTAGATTCCACATATAAGCGATACCATACAATATTTCTCTTTCTCTGACTTACTTCACTCAGTATGACAATCTCTAGGTCCATCCATGTTGGTGCTAATGGCATTATTTCATTCTTTTTAATGGCTGAGTAATATTTGTGTGAGGTTTTTTTCTTTTCCTCCCTCTCTGCCTTACGTAGTTGGGACCTACTGAGAAAAACTGGTTGCAGGTTTTTAGTCCAAGTGATACTCATTTTGCAACAGGCTAACTGCATCCTGGCCATCCCAGCTCCAGGGAGGAGAACACACAGCCTCAAGTTCACTGTTGCGATAAAGTCCTGCTCTGGCCCCAGGCAGGAGAGTCAAGCAAGATCAAAGCACATAACACAAATATTGTTCTGATAAAAACCAAGCTTTTGGCTTTTGATGTGGGCCAACCTCTATTGTTAGTAGAAACAATGGACTAGTGTAGTGAGAAGACACTGGCAATAAGTATAAAGCAGGATGTACTCAAACAAGAAGGAGAGAAAGTGAGAGAGACAAAAAGAAAGAATGAGAGGGAAGGAAGAAAGGAAGAGAGGGAGGAAGGAAGGGAGGGAGGGAGAGGAGTGAGGGTGTGGGAGAGAGAGGAGGGCAAATTGAAGTCAACCTGTATCCTAAGGAGTGAAGTAGAGGACCATGCAGCAAGGTAAAGCACAGTATCTTTCGTTGAAGGTCCCCTTCTATGGAGGAAAGAGAAGAGCACATCAGATTCGGAAACCTTCATTCTAGTCTCACTGTGCCATTAACTGCCCAGGGGGCTTTACGATGTCCCATACCTTTTCAGTTCTATTCCCCAGAGGCTGTCTCTTGCTCCTTCCATCTAACATTTATTTTCCACGGCTGCTGCCAGGAGATGCTCCTTCATCCCGGCAAACCACCTTCTTTCTTTCTTGGGGGAAAGGATGCCTGATCTTCTGGGGGGCAATGAGACACAGGAAGGGTGTCAGAGCCATTCCTAAAAACTCTCAGAGGTGGTACCTGGCCCAGGCCACTTCCTCTTTCGAAACTCCCAACATGCTATGGAATTAAGACCTGCCAAAGCAGGATTATCAGAACCCTCAGATAGTCTAAAATGCTTATATTTCACAAATTACCCTTACTGACAGCCAAAATAAAACTTCATTTGGGAACAAGGTCAGGAGTCTTAATTTGAGGCCTTTTATGAACATGAGACCTAGAGCTAAATAGCCCACCTGCTCTTCCTCCTAAGCCTGGCCATCTCAGCACCCCCAGGAGCTTAGCACATGTTGTCACATGGTGGGTAATAAAGAAGTACTTGCGAAATGAATAAATGCACACATGGATGAATCAACAGTCTGCATGTCCTTGGGCTCTGCATACTTCATTACGAAAATAATAAGATGGCAATATGGTTATCTGAGAAGCATGTTGATTAAAATCAGGCCCTGTGACAGGGCAGATTCTCAGAAATCACCTTCAATTTATAGATCTAAGGACAGAAATAACACTCTTACCTAGAAGTAGGAATAATATCCCAATTTCAGCTATAAGCATTTAATCCCAATCTTCAACTAGGATGCATTTCTACTGCTCAGACTTAGAATGAAGAAAAGAACTCTCCGAAGCCAGAGACTGGGTCTCTTAAAAGAGCACCTGCCACGGTTTATTCATAAATATTTTTGAGGAGATTAGAAAACAGTTGGTTAAACTAACCCTTACCCCTTGGATAAATAGGAGCCTCAAAAAACTGATAAAACATGTTGAATTTGGAACAACCTCAAGGTCATGCATCATGGTCTTGATGTTATAAGTATCTCTTCCCCACCCCATCAAACAGTTGCTGTTGCTTCAAGTTTTATTTTTCAGCCCATGTCTCCTTGCTAGATTTACTCAATGAGGACTTTTGCTTGGTGGCTTTAAAGAGCCATCTTGGAGTTACCAGAAAAAAAAGAATCAGCTGCTAAAACATGTTGATTTCACAAAGCTCAAAATGGTAGGGTCACTTCCCAAGATTGGCCATACATGTGCTTATACAGCCTGTGCAAATCTGTGTTTCGAATTCACAACCCTTGGAAGGAAGAAAACACAAATTGACATCTACCTTCCTCACAGGGTTTATGGAGAAGATTAACGAGTTAATAAGCATTAAGTACTCTGCAAGCCACGGGTGACTGGCAAACATGATTAGGGCCACATTTTTCCTACTGAAGTGGTTCAGGCTTTGCACAGGAGGTTAAATCCCAGGAGGAATGTCTACTTTAGTACAGGGAACATGAAGCCAACTCTCAAGTAACAGGCTGCCTGTTAAAATGCCCTAGGTTTGGGGCTTCCCTGGTGGCACAGTGGTTGAGAGTCAGCCTGCCGATGCAGGGGACACCAGTTTGTGCCCCGGTCTGGGAGGATCCCACATGCCACGGAGCGGCTGGGACTGTGAGCCATGGCCGCTGAGCCTGTGCGTCCAGAGCCTGTGCTCCGCAACGGGAGAGGCCACAGCAGTGAGAGGCCCGCGTACCGCAAAAAAAAAAAAAAAAAGCCCTAGGTTTTCCAGTCACTGGTGGCAGGAACAGACTTAGATAATACAAAGGCAATGGTATCCCCCAAAGCACTATGGAAAGTGACGGAAGTAATAAGCAATTCCAATTCACAGTGGCATCTGCAGTAGCAGCAGAAACGCTTTGGTGAGACGGATGCTTCTCAGAACGCTCCCTTTCTCAAGTCTCCAACTTATTTAGCTGTCCTGCAAACTTCAGCTCTGTTGACAAAGTCCAGTCATTTGCATCAGTCCACACTCTATGTGCATGTGAACATAACCTCGTCAAGCTGCAATAACCGTATTTATATGCTACAACTCAGGTAATTTCCGAGACCCCTTAGCGGGGGAAATACACTTATTAGGCTCACTTTAGGCTTAGACATGTCTCCTTCCTGCTCCCAGGAACATTTCCTCTTAACTCTATATTTACTCTCAAAGTACAAATACTGCAAAATGGTTAGGCAGCTAAAATTTACTGAAAGATCTCCCATGCCCCACAAAATGACATTCTATTCATTTTGCAACCTAGGGCGCCTACATCTCTAAAATCATCAGAGTTACCAAAAAAGGGAAAACTTCAGATGCTTTCAAAAGGGCAACAAAAAAAAAAAAAAAAAAAAAAAAGGGCAACAACCTCTAAATCAAGAATCCTGACCTCTGATTTCACCAGTGTTCTCACATTTTTGCAAACTTTTCATTTTTAGGTCAAAAGAATTAACCTAGTAGGGCTGTGAAGAGTAGATTTTAGGATGAGAGAGTGAAGACAGGGAAAACGCCTATGAAGTTATTATAGAACTTCAGGAGAGATATACTGAGAGTCTGAAAGAAATCAGTGGTGGTGGGAATTCAAATGAGGGATGATTTCCCATGTGCACCAAGCTTTGTGTTAGGGGTTGAGTCTTCATTGCCCTAAAAGGTCCAATTCTCGGTGAATACCCAGCACACACGTAAATAACCATGACGGATATTAACTGCTGTGACTGTGGTGTGAATAACACATCCCCCAGTCACAAACTGAGAGGAAACTGATCACGTCTGGATAGTCATGAAAAAGTGCACAGTGATGACACACTGGATACCATTTCATCCATTCTAGAAGGAGGGAAATAGCTTTCCTGGCAGCATGAGACGAGTGTATCTTTGGCGCTCAATACCTGTTGAGTCATTCATTTGGTCATTCTTTCATTCATTATTCATTTATTCATCAGGCGTCTACTGGGTGCCAGGTCCAGTGGGGACAGATAAAGAAATGGCGGATGTCAGGCTGTGAAGTTTCGGTTGTAGCCTGATAGTCACTAGGGATCTAGCCAAGGATTTCTGAGCAGGGAGATGACATGATCACAACATCTACTAAGTGAAACAGTTCTGGCAAAAAATAAAATTAAACAATGGAGGATTACGGCAGCTGATGACTGACAGCCCAACTATGAAGATGTTGCTACAGCCTAGAAACAGGATGGTAAGACCTGACTAGGACAAGAACAGTGGGCACAGAAAGAAGCATCAGGATTTGCAAACTGTGTGGGTAGAATGAACTGAACTCTGAGAGATGGGCAGGGGCAGAGCCCAAGCCTCCGTTTCCTGGGTTGGATAAGTGGGCAAAGCATGGGTCTGTAACCCAACTGAAGGGCACTGGGAGGAGGTTAAGTTTGAACAGAAGAGTGAAAAATGACGATTTTGTTTGGGGCATGTCTCATTTGAGAAATTTCCGGGTCACTCATGCAGGAATGTCCAGCTGGCATGCCGGAAGTTCAGGATAGGAGCAGCAGCTAGAGAAAGGGATCTAAGAATTCTGTGCAAATAAATAACAGTTAAAACTATGGAAGAAGAAAAGAAGTAGATTACAGATGGACACTTGCCAAAGCCTATTAGGGACATATAGGGGATGATCTACCAAAAAAAAGATAGGTGGTAGAACAGGAGAAGTCGGAAAGAGTGCTATTATGAAGTCAACAAGGCAAGACAGGAAATTCCCTGGTGGTCCAGTGGTCGGGACTCCATGCTTTCACTGCTGAGGGCCCAGGTTTGATCCCTGGTGGGTGAACTAAGAGAGTTTCCAGAAAGAGGGTTGGTAAATAGAAAAAAGTGCTGAAAATCCAACCCTTCCTTCTACATTTCTTTTCACCTCACCACCAAACTTGTTTGTCTCATTTGTAGACACATCCTTTAATATCTCCCTTTAAGCTATGAGTTAATATGTATCTATGTGGCTATGGTCTATGTGGCTTAATGTATATCTTAATATGTGGCTATGGTATATATGATAGTTAAATTCGAAACTCCATTAACATCAGTGTTTCTCCACTTTGATGAGACATCTAACGTGATCAAGGTTAGAAATGAACAGCAGACGCGTCAGATTATTTGAACAGGTTCAAAGAAACCCCAAGTTGTCAACATGACAACCATTGTAAAATGTATTTTATTGCCATCATGGATGAAAAAGAGGTTTTCTAAATTATAAGCCAATGTCATTTACTTAATAGCATTTCCAGAAAAATCTGTATTGCAGAAATGCTGTGTTTCCAAGAAACAGTAATGGTTTCTTCAACTCCGTATCTTACTCTTTGGATAGCCAATTGCAATTTTCCAGAAAAGGGAAGTTGCAAAACCAAATCAAACTAGCGCCACAAATGAACACCAATTGACCCTTTCAGAGCAGCTGGGTTAGTATTTAAGAACCAAGCATCTAACCTGTCAAATATCTCTTAATTTCTTTTTTAATCAATGATGAGCTATCAGGGTAGATACTTTTCCTTTTTATAAAAATAACACACAATATTTTGTTTTATTTTACTTCTTTTAAAATAAATATGTGCAGAAAAACAGAAAGGAGGGACTTCCCTGGTGGCGCAGTGGTTAAGAATCCACCTCCCAATGCAGGGGACACGGGTTCGAGCCCTGGTCCGGGAGGATCCCACATGCCGCAGAGCACATAAGCCCATGCGCCACAACTACTGAGCCCGCGCTCCTCGAGCCTGTGTGCCGCAAAAAGAGAAGCCACTGCTATAAGAAGCCCGCACCGCAACAAAGAGCAGCCCCCGCTCGCTGCAACTAGAGAAAGCCCGCACGCAGCAATGAAGACCCAACACAGCCAAAAATAAAAAATAAATTTAAAAAATATTAAAAAAGAGAAAGGAGTAAAAACATAACAGTTCAGGCCCAATTTGAGGCTGAGTAATTAAACCAAACTCCTTCCCGACATCTTGTGTTATGCCCTGTGGAAATCATCTAATCCCTGGTTTCCCTTTGACTGAATATAGAGTTCTGTTCTCAAATTAGATCCAGAGAGTGAGACTCCTAAAGGGACCTGTTGACCTACAGGCATTAGGAATGTCTGCTGAATCAGTGATTCTTCACTTTAAAACTAGTAAGCGTTGGGGAGTGAAGAGCTAATGTCTGGACCTGATCATCAAGGAAATGTAGCATAAACATATCATTAAAGATAGGGTGGTAACCACTAAAAGAGCTAAATATGGCAAGTGTTCAAAGTGGTTTCCTCTGGGAAGTGAGCTGGAAGTTAAGAAGGGTTGGGATTCTTCACTTTAAAACTAGTTAAAACTAGGCTGAAGCCAGGAGGCTGTGATATTCATTATAAGGTGTTCTGTACTTTGCAATGTTTTTTTGTAACCAACGGCATTTGTATTTGGAGAATACGAAAGTGGAAAAAGGCTATTAAATGTTATGATTACGTGTATGCTTACTCTGTCTTATGTAGTCTAGATTTTTGAATTTACATTCACAGAGTCACAAAAAGATAGAGAAGATCTTCTGTTTTGCAAATCAAAAGACTGAGACTCAGAGAAGTGAGCTGTCCAAGGCCACACAGCTAACAGCTAGAGCCAAAGCAAGAATCCAGCCTCTCTACTAGTTCTGTACCTTATCAACGCCCTCTCAGCCTGCCTCTTTTTATGAATTCTGCAACGCAGGGAAGGGATCCATTCTTATTTAGGAAGTTTCAGACTATACGATAGACTTCCCTGGAAAATTATTATATCACAACTCAGCCTCATCAGACATTATAAATGTCTGATGTTAAAGAGAAGAAGGGAAATACCAGGAGGTGGGGTATGGAACTGGAATTTCCAAAATGAAAGTCAGTTTCTAGCGAGGGGGGACCCACGGCACCCTGTATAGCCACCCCTGCTCATCAGATTACATAGCCAAGTGGATTCATTTGCTAGAGCTGCCATAACAAAGTATCAAAAACTGGGTGGCTTAAGCAACAAAAATTCATTGCCTCTCAGCTCTGGAGACCAGAAGTCCAAAATTATGGTGTCAGCAGGGTTGGTTCCCTCTAAGGGCTGTGCGGGAAGGATCTGTTCTGGGCCGCTCTCCCTGGCTTGTAGATAACTGTCCTCTCCCTGTGTCTCTTCCATGGTCTTCCTTCTATGCATAGCTGAGTGTGCAGATTTCCTCTTCTTATAAGGACACCAGTGACACTGGATGGGCTCACCCTACTCCAGTATGACCTCATCTTAACTAATTACACCTGCAACAACTCAATTTCCAATAAGGTCATCTTTTAAAGTACTGGGGGTTGGGATTTCAACATATGAATATTGGGGGAACACAATTCAATCCACAAAACCAGGCAATGACCAGATCCTTGAAGCCTTCCTCCGAACAACATTTACAGAATTTACTGAATATTTTCTTTTTCTGGGAATGTCCCTTTAAAAATTAAAATCAATTGGAAAAAAAGATTTGAAAGAAGAAATTCACTTTACATTTACCCACTGTTAACTCCTCTACTAAATAAAATGGAAAATACTAACCATAACATTACCTCCTCTAAATGAATACATACTCTAGGATAATTTAGGATCAAAGGAAGTAATAATAATTTAAATTATAAATAAATATGCTTGCATTTATATATAAACATAACAAATGTTATACAACAAAGTCATCATCCAAAAGCATCCACCCGATAGCTATACTGGAAGGTTCAACCCTCGAGTGACTATGTCACATTTTAAGGGGTCTTGTCAATTTTAACTGTACAGCTGAATGAAGCCTGAGCACCTCAAACTGGGGAAACACACATAAAAATTTAAAATCCATTTACTTTTCCATTCGACCATGATGTTTACCTTTGGCTTTCCACCCAGAAAGAAAAGCAAGGATGACAAGTTTCCCTTTGATTTCTACTCAACTCTTCCTGGACAGGTCTTTACAGCAAGGGCACTTCACAGGAAGTTTACAAGGGGAGAATTTTCCTCTTATTTGGTTTATCTAATCAATAGTTCTCCTATAATATGCAATTGTACATTTGCCTAAAAAACTTTTGCAAATCTGTCTATCTAACTTGAGACAACTAATCTGGGTTAATTTGAAAACAAGCTCTGGCAGCAAACCAACAGAGAGTAGCAAATATTTCTCAGAAGACTCAATTATATAAAGCTGATAGTTTTCCAAACACACCCACTTCTCACTCTCAGTTTATATGTTTTATACTAACTCACTCGTTCACTCACTCACTTTTCACTGAGTCATTCAACAATCATGGGTAAATCCCAACCTAAAAGTGGGTTACTTCCCTTCAATTTGTAACACTACTGTTCGGAACTGGAATGCATCATTTAAAATAAAAGCAATGTTACCCATGCAGACTTGGTCTTATGTATTCAGTAAAAGCATATCTGATCACAATGAGATAATGAGAAAAAAAAGTCAATACCCATAATTAAGCATAAACTAAAATGAATTATGTTTACTTGTGAAAAAAGATTCTTTCTCCTTATCTTCAATCTTTTCTTAAACACTCCCTCCTCCTACTTGCCCTGACGGAAGCCTGGCTTTCCCCTGAAAATACCACTTCCTTTGTAACTCTTTCCAATGCTGGCCATTCCTTCAACCTCTGTCCAACTACAAGGGCGAAGAAGGAAAATCAACAGACTCCTTGTTCCCTGCTGCCCCTTCCAGATACTTGATCCTCTACAATCTCTCAATAAATTCTGCTCCTTAAGCCCAGAAGTACAGCAGGTCATATTCATGACACCCTTCCCAGAGCAGATGCTCCAAACCCCTGCTCACTGACCACCTGGCCCTGGACACGATTTCCCAGACACAGCTATCTGGACAAAGGGGAGACACCTCATCCAAGCCATACCAGTCAGATTTCCTCTCTCTCTCTCAGAAATTTGGAATTGAAATGGAAGAGGAAATACCTACATTCATATTGATTTTTTTCCTCATTCTCCAAATATTGACTAATTACCTGCTGCTAGCCAAGTATTGTGGCAGATCCTATACTGTACAGTGTTTTTAGGAGGTAAGAAGAAGAGTTTAGCTAAAGCCTAGTGTTCATGAAGGAAGAAGAAAGTAGGTTGAGGCTAAAATTGTAGCAGGTTCCAACGGCTGACCAAAGATTGAGGGTTGTATCCTGCAGTTAAAATTAAAAGGTAGCTGGTTTTACAAAATGTTTCTTAACTGACTCACATCAAGAAGTCCTCTGCTTCTCCCTCACTTGCCTTTCAAGACTCATACTTTGAATGTGACCAAAATTGACTGAAATGCTATTCCAACCCACCCTTTTTATTACTAGGCTTGAGCTATCTGTTTACACCATGGTTCTCCCTGACGCAGTGCAAGACAAACTCTAATGGAAGAAAAGAGAAAAACATGGCTACTCTGTAGGTCTTTTCCCCCCGTGGATTGATTGTAAGCCCCTTGAGGACTTGCTTCTACCTCTGGAAGCTGCTATAATGCTCATTACACAGGAGATGCTCAGTCAAAAGGTGTGGACTGAAACCAAATAAGAAACATGCATCATGAACTTGGAAATGCAACTGGAATGGAATGAGTTAAAAAAAAAAATCATCTGGGATTTCTGAAAGAACACCTTGCTCGGTGTGGAGAGTAAGTCTGGGAAATGTGCCTTCTTTGGCATAAAGAGGGGGTGGGAGGAAAAAGAGGTAGAAGGAGAGCCAAATACTTTCAAAGAACAACATTATGTCCTAAGGAGAGAGTGGTTTAACGGTATGCAACACACCTGTGCTTGCCCAACAGTACGGTGATTAAGAAATACTGTTATCGCCTTCAAAAGGAAGTTTTCCGAAACATTAAATATGATAACCTCCTGCTGGATTTTTCCACTGCAACTGCAGTCGCCACTTCTAATCGTGCTGCTGAAAAGATAAGGCAAGATCTAAGAGAGAGGACACCAGGTGCCCATGAACAAATGCTGTCCCCAAAGGTAATCTCTCAGCATACAATCTATTAAGTGTTCCACTCAAGGGACCAACTCTAGTTCAAAAACATTTTTTTTTTCTTCCAGAGTCCTTGGCTTCTGATAACTGGAATTATGAAGATTTAGGCAGTGAGGGTCCGGGGAGTTGCACAACTGCAACTCAGCCTGTTTGACTTCAAACCCCACTTTGCTTTAACTAGTCAAATACAGATTTTTTTAAGGTGATTTTTTAAAAATCCTATTTACAAGATTCTAGAACACATTAACAATCAAAGATTTAATCAGAATGTTAATGCTGCTGCCAAGGAACGAAAAAATTATTAGGTGTTTTTTCATCTTTATATATTTGCTATTTGAAGCACATGAAAGAACTTTCGTAAGTGTGACTAGCTCACAGTGTCTTTCTCAATAATATATGCTTCAACTTATTTTTAATATAGGTCAAGCATGATCATGTATTTTTAATGTCATGGAAAAGAAAAAATCCTGCAACTGGTTTAGTTATGGCAATAATAGGGTAAGATCCAGGCGATGAAACTTTTCTTCCCATATGCCTCTGTTCCCCTTCATGAAACCAACTGGAGGAACAGGAAATGGCTGGTGAATTCAGTATGAAGAAGGTTAACTTCACTACTAGTTAGCAAGAAGCTGCAGAGACTCTGAGAAGTCCTTTGGACCATACAATGTCTTGCAGCCTGACACAACTCAAAAACTTGGAACGGAACGCTAGAAAGTTTTGAAAAAAGGATCTTTCCATCTCTAAATTTCTCCCACCATGCTCTCAGCCCCCACTAGCCCAAATTAATTCACAAGAGCAGAAAATTTTCAGACCTTCACATAGAAAGCTCAGAGGGTCAGCCTTTCTTTTAAATTGACTAACTAAAGGGTCTTCTGTAAAGCCTTGGGTTACTTAAAGAATGCCATTTACTCATTCATTCATTCAGTTTAGTATTTACTGAGTGTCTTTTGAATTCCAAGTAATCCTCTAGGCACTGGGAATAGAGCCTCCAACAGAAGGAATCTGACAAGAAACCAATAAACAATATACAGTATATGCACTATATATATATACACGCACACATACATACATACATTTGGCCCTTGTATCCACGGATGTGGAACCTGCAGATACCAAAGGCTGCCTAGACTACCCCGTTTTATATAAAGGGCTTGAGCATCAGTAGATTTTAGTATTCACAGGGGTCCTGGAACCAATCCCCCAGGGATACTGAAGGCCGGCTGTACTCAGGAATAGAAGTACTATGGGTATGACATGCTAGAAAGAAATCAGGGTCAAGATATAAAGGGGGGGTTGTTATTAATAACAATCTTGTTAATTAGTTTTACACCTACAGCATCAAGATGCCAATTCTTCAATTTTCAGATGAGAACTACTTCAGGTCACAGTGGTAATATTAGGTTTTATTAGTAATTCAGTCAGTGCTGCTTCTAGATTTACAGTTATCTAATGCCTTGTCCCTAACCCCCATTTCTTAGTCAGTGCTCCAAACCCTGGTCCCTCTGAAACTGCGGATAAGGAGCAAAGGCTTCAGAGAAAGAATCACATCCTCCATCTCCTGCTCTTGTCTTCTTCTGGAAAAGGCTTGAGAAAGGACACAGCCACACCTTCTGAGCAGCTTCTTGGTTTACTTTATCTTTACAAAACCCCTTCTAAATGATCCACCCTCTGATTGGCTTACTCCAGTGACTCACGGTTTTGTCACTGGCTGGCTTTAAGGCTACAATGTTGAAAGCAATGTAAATTGGGTTCCCAGCTTTACCGAATCAAAATGCAGGATGCCCAGTTAAACTTGGCTTTCAGGTAAGCAGCCCAAGTTTTTAGCCTAACTATGTCCCACGCAGTATTTGGGACATACTTATACTTAAATTTTTTAAACCAAATAACTGTATTGCATCCAGCAACCGCATATGTGAACATTTTGGGAATGACATTAATGATTTATTCCAGTAGCGCGGATATCAGGTTTTGACACAGCCAGAAAGTAGAGAAATTGCTTCCAAGTAACAGTCTCACAGCAAGGCTAAGATGCGTGAGAGCAAAGTTTTGCAGTGCTGTATGCATCATTACAGAGAGCTAGTTCCCACCTATTTCACGAGCACAGATCAACCTGCAACAGCTTTACCGTTGCTCAGCCCTACTGCTGCTGACGTACACACCTAAAGGTGATGAGCAATTTATTTGAACACTTAGAAAAGACAGATGGTGTCATCAGACATTTGACAGAGAGAAAAAAATGTGCTAGAACTCAATGACTATGCACCCACTCCTTAAACTCCTTGCCAAATTTTAATGGAATTTATTCTAAAACCTCCTATAGGGGGTGCATTTGTTTGCTAGGGCTGCCATAACAAAGCACCACAAATGGGTGGCTTAAACAACAGAAACTTATTCTCTCACAGTTCTGGAGTCCAGAAGTCTGAAATCAAGGTGTTGGCCAGGGTGGTTCCTTCTGAGGGCCATGAGGGAGAATCAGTTCCATGCTAACCATCTTTGGAGTTTCTTGGCTTGTAGAAACATCACTCCAATCTATGCCTTCATGTTCACAAGGTATTGTGTGTGTGGGTGTGTGTGTGCGTGTGTGTGTGTGTGTGTGTGTCCATGTCCAAATTTCCCCTTTGCATGAGGATACAAGTCAGGGCCCACCTTGTTCCAGTATGACCTCATCTTAACTAACTGCATCTGCAAGGAGCCTATTTCCGTATGTCACATTCTGAAGTACTGAGGGATAGAACCTCAACACCAGAATTTAGAGGGGACATATTTAACTTATAACAAGGGGTGGAATCTGTAAATGTGTTAGAAAGACTGGAGAGGAAAGCCAAAGATGAAGGAGACCAGTCTGGATATGAAACCTGACAGAGAGAACTTGGGAAGTGGGAGGCTCCCAAGACCTGGGACCGGCCCCCAAAAGTCTAACTATTCCAGCCTGGGGAGAGGGGGCTGATGAGGAAAGAGATGAAGCCTGCTCTGCAAGCAAGCACCCTATTTTTACCCAGCGTGGAAGGACGCAGTGGCAGACAAGAATGAACCATTCTGTGTCCACTTCAGGCTTTGGCGCTGTAAAAGCATTCCGTATTGTCCACAGCTTTCAGGATTCCTCCCTCATTATGTGTGTAGTAGCACTTACTGTCCACAACACTCATTTAGCAAAGCTGTCATATAGTGTCATGTGTGTTTTCTAGGTATGTTCTTTCTCTACAACTATATCAGGGAAACTTTCCATTTTCCCAAAATATATTTTATGTGCATATTTTACATTACATGCCCACACATATATAAATATGAACATATATAAAAAAATTAAGCAGCTGAGAATGGAATTTTACAAATCAGTGGCTGAGATTCATTCTTTAAAACGTTTCTTCTTGGGGCTTCCCTGGTGGCGCAGTGGTTGAGAGTCCGCCTGCCGATGCAGGGGATGCGGGTTTGTGCCCCGGTCCGGGAAGATCCCACATGCCACGGAGCGGCTGGGCCCGTGAGCCATGGCCACTGAGCCTACACGTCCGGAGCCTGTGCTCCACAACGGGAGAGGCCACAACAGTGAGAGGCCCGCGTACCGCAAAAAAAAAAGAAAAAAAAAAAAAAAAAGTTTCTTCTTTCAGATCATCCTTCCACGCCTTATGGATGTTTTCAAAGGACAGACAACTTAATTCAGTACTTGGAACAGCTGTAAAGTTATATTCATTTTTTCCCCTGACAAATACAGATTGATAAACATACCATACTGGAAATACAGTCTCCTGTCATTTCATAATTATTGAGGCAAAGATAAATTTGTGGAGAGTACATTTTCTGGCAGAATGAGAAATAATGATTCTGGGACATGAGGTATAATTTAAAATAAAATGTACCCACGTAAAAATTGTAAAGTGTTCAAAATATATTTAAACCAGCAAATCCATTTCAAAATTCTATTTTCCAGGTGTTAGAAGGATTGGGACAAAGCATCTGGTTTTGTTAATTTAGGCCCCTCTTTCAACCAGGTATTGATAAAGACCTACGACATGGAGACACTGTTAAATAACTGTTGATCCAACACCACGTACATTATTTAACCATCTGTAAATCTTACCAAATGAAGCTGCTTGTTTCTTAGTTTTGCCCAAATCCTGCTGTTTTAGGGCCATGGCTAATGACCAACAGACAACTACCGATGAGTCAATTCTGTTCAGTTCACTGAAGTTCTTAAAGTAGATAAGGCCTGATCCCTTCTCTTATGATCATATAATCTATGCAGGAAGACAAATATATCATAATAGTAACCAACACACTTTGATACTTTGATACAATGCACAGTACTAGATATTGTACTAAGTTCTGTATTCACTCTTTCCATTCTCATATCAGCCCCACAAAGAAAGTACTATTGTTATCCCCACGTTAGCCATGAGAAAACTAAGTTCTAGACAGGTGAGGCTATTGTTCAAGGTCAGAAAGCTAGTTTGTCCACTCTGCTCCTGCCTTGTCTACACTTTTGACCGTCCCTCTGAGACTCAATAGTTCCTTTGTCCCTGTAACAGGAATGGTATTATCAAAAGAGGGGCTTGCTGTTAATGTATTTTGTGCACTCCAAAGCGTCAATAAAGGAAAATCACAAGTTCCAGAGACAAAACAGAAAAGAGATCTTCTTCCACATGGCAATAAGAGCTGAAGTTGCCCACCTTAAGATGACATTGGATTAACCCAGTCCACCATGGGCCCCACCACTCCTGATTGCCTTAGACTCTGTTTCGCTACTTTACAGTTAATGAGCAGATCGTTTTGGCCAGTGGTTCTCAGCCCTGAAGGTACATTAGAATCACCTGGGGAGCCTGAAAACCGACTAATACCCAGAATAAATCCCTGACTAGTTAAAATTAGGATCCCTTAGGGAGGGATCCAGTCATGAGGTTTTTTAAAGCTTCCTAGGTGTCTCTAACGCATGGCCAAGTCTGAGAACCGGTACTATAGGCTGTACACCAGTGCCTCTCAACCGGGGCCTATTTGTCCTCCTTGGGATATTTGGCAATGTCTGGAGACATTTTTTGTTATTATAAGTAGGGGCAAAGGATGCTACTTGCATCTAGTGGGTAGAGGCCAGGGAAGCTGCTAAACATCCTACATCACAGAAGACAGACTCTGCTCCCCAACAAAGAATTATCTAGTCCAAAATGCCAATAGCACTGAGGGTGAGAAACACAGTGTTCCCCTTTGGTCCAATTAATCTAACTTGTGCATAGCCTACCTGCAGGGACTGTGCGATCAACTAAGTGGAACTGCCAGCCTCTCTGCTAACCACACACTCAAAGAAATGAAAAATCAGGTAAAGGTGGGCAAAAATTTGCCTTACAAGGCTTCCCGAGGATAATATACTCAATCTTGACTGTGTCTGAACCAGCCTTTACAAAAGATTTTGGGACAGAAATGGGTCTGAGCACAGTGCATCTTCCATCACGATTTCCTCTGAACACTTTTAAATCAGGAAATGAGGTTCTGATGAAGCCCAAGTCAGTATACCATGTCTCCTCTGCAGTCAATGTTACATGCAGAGAAGGCCGCTTAGAGTGAACACCTGCAGTTCTCTGCCTGGAGGGCATCTTTTTGGCAGGAGGGTACTTGTGACCCTCGCAGAGATGCCAGCAGGAGTATCAGAGAGGTAATACCCTCAGCAGTCAACCTTAACGAAATGATGATGGCGAGCAGGTGAATAAGTTTCACCCCCTTCCTCACCCCTCAGTTAGGATCTGATGCATTCCAGAGTGGCTTAGTGGCTCACGGTGGGGTCTTTATGGCTTTGTTCCAATCACCGTCTTACATTCCCACTCTACTACCAGTGTTTTCTATGATTCTATCCCAAATAAACTTCTTACACTGAGATACTCTTATCAGGTTCTGCCTCTCGGGGAACACAAAAATGGAACAAATCTCAGAATGCGTGACACTATCAGATATGCCTGAACACACTGAAAAATTAGGTGGACAGAAAGGTACATTGAGACATCTGAGCCAATATTAGTGCAAAAAAAAGTCTTCAGGAAACTATTATTCATGGGTTCTTAGAGAGCAGCAAAGATATTGTATCCACAAAACAAGAGAATGCTATAAGAAAAGAATGAACAATGAGACCAAGAGAATGTTCTGGAGCTTAGAGATAGAACAGATAAAATTTTTTAAAGATTCAATACAAGAGTTGTAGATACAAATCTAGTAATTGTTCATGAAAATGAACAAACATGAAAGAGAAGGACAACTGGAGAAAAAAAGAAAAAAAGATAACAAAAATTAGTTTCTTAGCGTGTCCATACAGAGGGTCCAACATCCAGCTATAAGATTTCCACACACAGAGAGCAAAAACGGCAAAGGAGAAGAACTGTCAAATAAATAATACAAGAAAACTGTTCCAGAACTGACGTGTAAGAGCCTCTGGACCACAGACCCCAATCTACTCAGTAAATGGCAGCCTAAATGTCTTAGTTATTTTTTTCATGACACTCATAGGCCCAAAGAAACACCTACCAATTCAATTTATTAAGTAGTTAAGTCCAAACAACGTAGTACATCTTTAAGTCCTAAAAACTTAGCATTTGTTGGGCACTATACAACCTCTAAAACTTTGCAATCATATGGATACTGCCACCTTCATTTCATGTGGTACTTATTTATTTATTTATTTTTTGGTACTTATTTTTAATTTAATTTCTTATCACAGTAATCACAGAAAACCCAGCTTTGCAAAGATATTCACATTACTGAAGGAACGCAGCAATCTAACGTTGAAACTCCCTTTAATAGTTTGCCTGGTATCCAAGAGATGTTGCTGTTTTCCTTGAAACTTTAAAATATTCCATGGTACCCTTGTGAGTTCACTGGGGCACCCTAGGATATCTTGACACACAGTTTGGGAACTATGGCTTCAGCCTACTGCTGTCCATTAAGTGCTTGGAAAATTGATTACCAAAAGCCTCACACCAAGGCAAGGCACTCTATACAACTGAGAATATCAGAGATAAAAAGAAGTATTAGGGCTTCCCTGGTGACGCAGTGGTTGAGTCCGCCTGCCTTTGCAGGGGACACGGGTTCGTGCCCCGGTCTGGGAAGATCCCACATGCCGCGGAGCGGCTGGGCCCGTGAGCCATGGCCGCTGAGCCTGCGCGTCCGGAGTCTGTGCTCCGCAACGGGAGAGGCCACAGCTGTGAGAGGCCTGCGTACCGCAAAAAAAAAAAAAAAAAAAAGAAAGTTTCCAGTAAAAAGAAATAGTTCACACATAAAAGAAAGCGAACGAGAATGGCCTAAGACTTCTCACTAGCAACCCTGAAAACTGCTAAGGGAAAATGACGGCTACCTCAGACCACCACAATCAAAGGACCAATCCAGTGAGAAAACAAATTAAAGATATTATCACATATTTACCTCCCAAACATTCTTTCTCAGAAAGCCACTGAAGAATGTGCTCCGGGGCTTCCCTGGTGGCGCAGTGGTTGAGGGTCCGTCTGCCGATGCAGGGGACACGGATTCGTGCTCCGGTCCGGGAGGATCCCACATGCCGCGGAGCGGCTGGGCCCGTGAGCCATGGCCGCTGAGCCTGCGCGTTGGGAGCCTGTGCTCCGCAACGGGAGAGGCCACAGCTGTGAGAGGCCCGCATACCGCAAAAAAAAAAAAAAAAAGTGCTCCAGCAAAACTAGGGAGTAAACAAGAAATGAAGGTGATAGTAGATTCAGGAAAACAGACACAGGATAAAGCCAAGGACAACCCGAGGAAGATGGCCACACACCAGGCCAAGACAGAAGCAGTCCAGAGTGGCAGGGCTCCAGGAGAAAAATAAACGGAATGGGTGGATTATTTGATATGTGTGAAAATCTGAAAAAAAATTATTGCTAGAAATTTGATACATTAGTGCTGCATTTGGGGAAAAAAAAATTGATCTAGGCATAAGAAAACTAAGCAAATGGAAAAAAAAGAAAAGCTGTTAGTAACTGCAAAAGACCTGATCATAGAATATTACTTGGCTGGAAAATGGAGCAATACTGACATTATCATAATTTTATAAACAGAGACTGATTTAGTCAATAATGGCTAAATCTGATATATCAAGAAATAGCAGTAACAGGCACATTATTCAGAATATTAGAATATATATTCTAGTATGTAAAAAAAGTATTCCAATATTCTAAATCATATGCCCATACTGCTATTAGAATATTCTAAATAATATGCCTATACTGCTATATATTCTACTATTCTGGGGAACAGGAGAGAAGATATGGGGGAGGGTAGGCGAAGGAATGCTATAAACATGTAGTATTTTGATTTAGACAAATTCTAAAAATGAAGTACAGAACAGAGGACAGTATATGGATATCGCAAGCAAAAAAGAAAAATCATTAACCTTGATTTTCATTGCAGATGAAGGATATTTCAGATGAAATGCAGGGCCCCAGATAGCCATGTAATTACCTATATTTTAAATTTCACTTTGTTTATGTAATCCTACTCTCAAGTCACCTCTTCTGTGAAGCATTCCTTTCCACTTCATATATCCTTAGTACCTTCAGATATTCCATAAGTTCCGTTACAACATTTACTCCTTTATAACTTTTTATTATTATAGAACTTATTGTAATTTACATAAATGTAGTTTATTACTCTACACCTGTCTCCCCTCTGGGCTGTTCTATTTTAGAACAGGAATTTCATCTCATCCCTCTATAGATTTTTGCTTCAATCTACCAACAAGGTGCCACCTTACAAACATTAAAAGAAAAATTATTTTAATAAATAGTTGTGTAACAATTTTACACCATACCTCATCAATTCAAACTGCCCATTTCTTTTCACATTTTATCATCTTTGAATTGGGGGATGGGCCTTAAAATCTCTGAAGGTGTGGATGGAAACCAAGTTCTTGCAGAGAGTATTTATAATTTCTCCTATCATTCATCGGGGGCCCTCTCTATCTGAAAACACTTTAGATTAGATTATCTGCCTAAGTACTTTTTAAAACTCACACTGACATTGTATATTCAGACCTAAATATTTATTAGAACCAACCTGCAATTCAATATTATTGGAGATATATTCTTCCTTCCTTCCACCAGTACCAAATTTGAAATGAGTGCCTTTGTTGTCCCTTTTTGTGTGATGGGTTTATTTTTCATTTATTCCTGCATTGAAGGCATAGCCCTTTGGTGTCCCAACTTTATGCAGGTAACCTATCAGACTTCCCATCTTAGACAGTTTTTTCTTTCTTAAGGGTACATAAACAATGACATATCTTCCACTGGATGGTCTCTTGGAGACCACGAAACACAGTACTAAATAACAGAATAAAAAACTAAAGTATATTTTTGACTTAGTAATGATTATATAAATATTTTACATTTTTTGTAAAAGAAACATTGGGTTTCTTTGGGTTAATAAGATCTCCACATTCCTATAATTACTAGAAAAAATTTTAAAGAGTTTTGAATTTTGCTGTGTAGGTTAAGTCCCTACTTGCCTACTGTTCCTTCACAAAACACTCCTCTGCATGTTCCTGCATATCAGCATTTTAAGACACAGTTCACATTTGCCCACTAAAAGCCACAGCGCCCTACGCTGTGGTTTGGTTGATGGAAAGCATCTGATGCGACTAAAACTCATCAGTGAAATACACCCTTGTGGGATCATAATTCACACCTGCAAGGCAAACGAACTCTCCTAAGCCATCACTTACGTCGTTTGGTTCCCTAACATGGCAAATCCCAAGCTCTCCCTTGTGCCCCCCAAAAGGCTTTATAGAACATATGATTGAACCCTTCATTTTACTTATAGGATTGAACCCTCTATCCAAAAATAATACTTAGATAGGCATGAGACCTGACATATTACACAGTTACTAATTATTTAGTGCAGACTACGGTTCCAGGCAATGAGCTAACCACTTTACATACATAATCACTCCACTCCTTACAATGAACCCACTGATTAAGAAACTGAAGCTTGTAATTAAGTAACTTGCACAAGATCACACAGGGAGAAAGAGGTGGCTTGCAAATTCGAGCCCAGACAAAATAAATCCAAGGCCCACCCTCTGAACCATTGTCTTTTACCACTTTGAAAAAAAAAACAAAATTGCGAAAGGAAGAAACAAGAGCAGTATGAACAGCAATGCAAACAAACTGGACATGTCAGCTGCAGTCATCCTCAGCAACCCGTTACATTTTAGACAGAGCCACCCACACTTATGAACATGCTAAGAACGATGCTTCAGTCCACAGGGAGGAGCAGTTTTTAAAAGTACTGAGCTAAAGTACGGGTCATCCTTTTAAGATCCATGATAATCATTATTAATCGTGAACCTGTCCATCTTGTCTATTCTGCGCTGGGAATGCGGCTCATTTGTGCTCATTGTGTCTTAGGATATTTACTTTGTGGTGCACATTGTATATTTTCTCTTAAGTCTCACTCTGCAGACCAGGGCTAAAGGCAAGCATTATTATAGATCAAAGCCAGTGAAGTGGGTAATGAGGTTTGGTATGTAAAACACCTGTTATAAATCCGGGGGAAATTCTGGCTTTTCTTTAACATGAACTGCTTTGAAATGCATCATCTGAAGTAGAATTCTTAGTAGGCCACTAGCTGCCAGAGAATGATTTCCCTTCGCCAAACAGAACACTGGTAGCTTTGCTTAGATGTCTTTCACAAGTGTGGAGCCATGTGCAGCGAGTTATTTTTATACATACTTCATGGGGTGACGGCTAAAATGCACCACTGAACAAGAAGAACATCCCCTACCCCGGCAGAAAGAAGGAACTGAAGGACCATCCCGATCAGCTTCACTTAAGGAACATGGTCTGAATTCTCAGGCTGATACATAAGCTTAAAAAAGAAACAATTAAAATATCTAAGCAGAGAGTTTTCATCTCCTTGGGTAGAAAGCGTTCTTACTTATTCAGATGTGTAGGTCCCTGTGCCACAGCGGGGCAAAGGCAAAGTGGTTATAAATATAACACGAAAAGGATAATTAATTACATTTTTGGATCACTGTTAAAATCATGCCTGGCTCCTCTTTTGGGAACTGTCTTTCAAGACTGGTCTATGTTAAGTAAGTGCTTCCTAGGTTTATAAAGTCCCTTCTTTCTTCCTCTTCTCTACAGGAAAAGGTATAGTTTTCATTATCGTATGCCAAATGTTTATCGCCATAGTCCAACAGCAGGAGTGCTGGAGGATGGGAGTCATAAAAAAAGGGTCACTGCTAAATCCCCCAATTTTTTCTCTCCCTCCCTCCCTTCCTTCCTTCCATCTGTCCTTCCATTTTTTCCTTTTCTAACACATTTTAACAGCCTGATGTCTGCCAGGTACTATGCTATATATGCTGGGGTCAAAATCACCCTATTTGTCTTACTAATCTCAAGTACTTCACAATCAGCCTCAAATGCCCTACCTCCCTAATTACTGTAAGGCTCCCAAAATCAGAGGCCAAGGCTTATTCCTCTGAGACTTCTTTTGGTCCCCACACGATGTCTTGAGTTTGTGTAGCGCGCAGCAGGAGAGCTGATGGGGTGTTAGATAATCTGATTTCCAGCTCTGCCACTGACAGGTAACCTGGGACCAGTCACCTAACCCTCCTGTGCAAAAGGCAGATTGTAACACCTGTCCAAGCATCCACAAAGGGGTGACCTGGTGACAAAATCATAATGCGAGTAAAGCCCCTTTGCAAACCTAAGCCTTACTCATGGAGTTGCCCCCAAGTATAATTCAGGGTCAAGTGGCCTTGTCCCAGGGCAGCTGGGTGGAAACAGGGAGCCAGTCATTTCACTAAAGCCCTGCCAACCTCATGCTAGAAGCACCGCTCTAGAGAGCGAGCTTCTTGAAATGTGAAACCGAGCGTGACATTTCCCTGCCTAAAACACTTCACCCTCAGAATGAAATCCAACTCTGTAACAAGGCTTACCAGCCTTGCCCCCTGCTCAATTCTCTGGTCTTTTTTCAGTCTTGCCCTTCATCAAGGTCTGAAGGTCACATTCTACCCGCTCAGCCACACTGGGCTAAAGTTGATGGCCAAGCTCTTTTTTAGGCTGTCCTGAGGCATTTGCCTTCCCTAGCCCTAGAGGGGCTCAGCTGCCCTTCCCACGGGAACCCACAGCATCCCATAAAACCCCGCATGTTGCCCTTTTCACTCCATCCTGTAGTTGCCTGTATGGTGCTGATCCGATGCTGATCTGTGTCTGTCACTCAAATGTTGCCTCTTGAGGGCAATCCCCTAGTGGCGTGTGGCACATAGAAGACACGGAATAAATAACTCGTTAGAGGCGTAAATAAATGAATGAATGAAGAACTCCTTTGCAATGAGACAGGAAGTGATTCTTTACTGTATTCATGAAGTCCTACCTGGGAACTCTGCACCATTATGACTTTAGCGAACCAGATGTGGTAGCAGAAAAATTATCCCTCCCCACCACCCCCTGAAAAGAAGATGCCTAGTCTCCAGAACCTGTGAATATGTTACCTTACATGGCAAAGGGGAATTAGGGTTGCAAATTGAATTAGGGTTGCTAAACATTAACTTTAAATGGGGAGATTATCCTGGATTATCTGGATGTGACCAATGTAATCACAAGGGGCCTTTAAAATGCAAGAGAGGTATAATAGAGGTTGGAGTGATTAGAGGTGAGATGACTCAAACTGCTACCCCAGGCTTAATGGAAGGGAGCCATGAGTCAAGGCAGGAGAGTGGTCTCTAGAAGCTTCTGGAAAAGAGCCTCCAGAAAGGAATGCAGCCCTGCAGATACGTTGATTTTAGCTCAGTGAGATCAGCATCGAGCTTCTGACTTTAACAGACTGTAAGATAGTAAGTGTGTGTTTTAATTTACCAGGGTTTCTAGTTATTTGTTACAGCCATAGTAGAAAACGAATATTTCAAACAAGAAAGTAGAAGAAAGACCTCATAAAGACAAATCATTCCACCTCTTGGAGCTTCATTTTCCTAATCAACAAGTTGAGGATAAGCATCCCTAGTCCGCTCATTTTATACAGCTATTCATGAGGATCAACGGCTTTAAGGCTTGTGCTTCAATCTCAGCCTCAGCATTTATTCACTGTGTTTCTTTGGCAAGTGGCTTAATTGATCTGGGCCTCAGTTTTCTTAGCTGTAAAATAGACATACTGATAGCATCAGGGTATTGTGAGATTCCACTGATTTGGTCCACGTAAAGCGCTAAGAACAGCGTCTGGTACAAGGTAAATATTATATAAGTGTTAGGTACTATCACACGTGTAAAAAGAGTTTACAAAAGGTTAGGCATTATAAAGTAGAATTAGCATTCTTACAGAACACTGGTTCTTAAGAGGTTGGTTCTTGCCCTTCCCCAGTAGCAGTTCATAAACTTATGGAGGCATTTTAGAGGTCAAGGTGGGTCATGCTGGCATACAACTAGCATTTAGTGATAGCCGCCAGGGATCCAAGACACCTTGCAACATCTGAGCCAGTCCTTCACAGTGCAAGATTTTTCCAGATCCCAAGTGATACTACATACCCCTACCCATCTTCATTTGTAGCTATGCATCGATAGTAATTTTACATACGAGTCCTAGCTTCTACCTCCTTCATTATGACCTCTGGTGTAGTTGTACCATGCAGTTATCTATTGAAACATATTTTTTATAATTCACTTCATTTCTCCATTTTGTCATGTTAATAATAGGGCATTATTTTGATTTTAAATTTAAATTAGAGTTAGGTTATATTTATGAAATTCATTTCATGATAATAAAAGGGGTGTTAGAAAGATTTGTTAATAAAAGTGTGTTGGGTCTGAATTTATAAGTTATGAAGTGAAATAAGGTTTAGAGATGGCTTACCGCAGCTTTCTAGCTTTCCAATGGAGAAAATTAAGGCCCAAAGGAATAAAGTATATTGCAAAAAGTGTAATTATTAGTTAAAAGATAACTCAAGTTTCAAGATTCTAATTCCAGGGTTCTTGGGTATTCTTTAAGAATCTGTACATCCTAAATAAATTAATATTCTTTAAACTTCAAATTCTCATCCAATCCTGAGATTGAATGGCAGCAAAATCACTGCCCTTCCCTTGCACCCTGCCACCTCCCTGCCCCATCATCCCTACTTCCACCACTGGAGAAAGTGATTATGAAAGTGACATTTTAGATGATCTCAACAGACGAGCATTCCTGGGAGTAGTACTGAGGGAGGAACTCTGATGGAGAAGGTTAATGCCAACAACTGTCTCTGACTTTCTCCTTTGCGTTTCTATTTTTTCTAGTCTAGTTCCATAAGTGACCTCTGTACCCAAGGATAATTCTGTCCACCCCTCACCTCCACTTCCGGAACATTCTGCACTCCTTGATCTCAACAAAGTTCTGAAGAAACTAATTTTATTGTCACTTCAGTTACAAAAAGGTTGATATAGGCCAAATTATGATCTTACTATTGATACAAGGGCAAAAACCTCTTCCCCCACCCCCGCTTCTGTACCCAAAGCTGCCAAAGACGTCTATGCAGGTATGCCCTGCCCAACTCCAGAGGGTGCACCCCTGGAGTTAGAGGTTGAATATCTGCATGGCTGAATGCAGGGTCCCTGTTCCCACCTCCCTAAAATGGGAAATGAGTTCACAGTGTGAAGATTTCTGATCTTAACTTTGATGCGCGTTTGGTTTAACACTGACTTAACTGGAATAGTTTATTCACTCTTTGAGTCTGAATTGCAGTTTAGTCTCTTTGCCTGCCGTGTGTTTAATGACGGACGCTCAGTCACTTTGTAAATTTGGGCCATATCGCAGCAGCTCCCTCTTGATAGCCAGACACTTGGTGATTAGGGCTTTGAGACTCAATCCTCTTTCCTGTCTCTCCCTTTTGAGTGGTCCACACAATTGCTGTTTCCTGCTCAAGGCTGTCCCAGGCACGTCAGCACATTCGAGGAGTGGGGAAGGACATCTCGAGCCCAATAACTGATGAAGCTTCAACTGATTCAAGCACGCAGTTGAAGCAGAAGCTCAGAGTATCAATTTCACCTGGAGGTTTTAAGTATGAGCTTTGAAGTCTGATAGACCTGGATGCCTTCTAGCTCTGGTAGTTTATGCAAATAACCTGTAAACTTTAAACGTGTAAAGTCTGTAAACTTTAGTTTCCCATCAGTAAAATAAGCAACAGTAGCACTAACCTCATGGGGTTACCAGAAGTGTACACGAACAAATATAAGTAAAACCTGGCACAAATTATGTGCTCAAGAGATGTTAGCTGTTGCTGTGATTCTCTTTTCCCAGAGCAAAGGTCTCCTAACATTACAGTTCTATAGTACAAAAACAACAACAACAACAAAACAATAAAAATTTAAAAATATAAACTCTAGTAAAGGAATAGGAAAGATGTGTCCCTTAGAAGGGGCAATTTCATCTTCATGTGAATTGTAAAAATAATCACAGCAGGCATTTGATACGTTCTGTCCCGCCCCCCTCCCCCGGCCTTTTTAAATTCTCAGAGTGCTCTTCCATACGGCAGCCCAATAAGTAAGCATTTCTTTATTCTCATTTTTCAGAAAACACTGAGGCTCAGGGAGGTTGACATCCTTCTGCGGCAGAATCTAAGACTAGAACGCTGGCATTGAAATTTGCTGGGCGGGGTTTCATTTCACAGGATGTACCATTAGTAGAGGCAGTCAGTCTCCACTAGGGGGCGCATGTCACGTAATGGGGGTCATATTGGCTGTGGTTGAGGGATGAAACTAGTCTCCAACAGCTCCCTCAAAAATCATACAAACCAAAAAAAAGCAATCTAAATAGAAAACAGTGTCTTTACCATATAAATATATCTGTAATACATCTCCCTTAGTCCTCTGGTCCAACTAGATTACATCAGCAAAGACTTTCCTATGTAGAAATTCTGAACTCAAGATGGCATTTCAGTGCAGTAGCAAGTAGATAGGTGATTTTATTTTATTAAACTTTTTTCAAGATTTTTTTTTTTTGATGTGGACCACTTTTAGTCTTTATTGAAGTTGTTACAATATTGCCTCTGTTTTATGTTTTGGTTTTTTGACTGTGAGGCACGTGGGATCTTACCTCCCGGACCAGGGATTGAACCTGCACCCCCTGCGTTAGAAGGCAAAGTCTTAACCACTGGACCGCCAGGGAAGTGCCGATAGGTGATTTCAAAAAGCCCTTCCCGTGATTCTGAAAAGTCCCTTCAGCTGGGAATCCCTGTACTAGGCCAAGCTACAAAAGAGAGGTTGTTTTCTATTTGATTTGATGATACATGATCATTCCCACCTCATTTCGGACCAATACTCTCAGAAGAAGAGACACTGTTTTGGGGGTGGGGGGAGAGGGTTTCTTGCTTATCCTAATAGCAGTCAATTTCTGAAAACTCAGGCTTGGAATAAGACTGCTGCTCAAAGCCCAGGTGGGTCGTGTCTAGCTAGGAAGCCCATAGGTCTGCCCCTAGAGGTCCTGCCTGGAACACACAACAATCAGTTGTAAGAATGTTACCTTCAGAGATTTTTACAAAGCTCACTTTTCAGTTGCTGCACCAATAAAGTCAGACAACTGCTTGACTTTTTTTCTTTGTCTAAGTTTATTTTAAACTGTAGCGAGTCACATTTTCTTCCTCTTTAGGGGTGAGAGAGTTTTTTTGTTTTGTTTTTTTACTTCTTTGCTAAATCACTATTCATTAAAGTGAAACTGAGGAGAAGAAGGGACATAATGAAGGGCAGTGCCTGAAATAGAAGCAACCTGCCTTTGTGGCCCCTGATATTTTGCAGTAAATATTACAAGCCAAGCAGGTATCCAGCCGTTTATAGTCCAAACTACACTTGCTCCAAATTCCACCTGCCCCTTGTCACAGAAGCCAACACACACTTGAATCAAGAAAACTTTTTTGTTTACTTATGTTAACCATAAAGCCAAAGCAAATAGCCTTCCACTTTCCGGATCCTGGGTAGCAATTAAATATGAAGACATCACAAATCCTCTACACAAATAAGGGGCGGGGGAACGTGTATTCTAGGCCAGGATGTGGGCCATGTACCAGAGAGTTGCATCAGCTGTTACAGGGAACAGTTGGTTTCCCAACTTCGAACTTTCTGGGTTTCACACACCAGCACCACAATTGATGAGCAGGAAATTGACTTAAGTTCTTGATTTAGGCTTAAATCAACCACCTGGTTTACAAGGTCTCAGTTGAAACATTGTTTCAATGGCCATGGGTTCATTTACTCGTTGACTCAGCAAGCATGTCATGGAGCTCAAGGGAGATGACCCAAACTAAATCAAAGACCCCAGATAACTCAATCTACGGCGGGGAAAAGCTGAATAAATAGATATTTCCATGACATTAGTGCTGAAAGAGCTATGTACAAAGCAAGCTAAGGGGCAGAGTGGCAGGCATCCAGTGAAAAATGCAGCTGTAATGGGAAAGGAGAATGCGTCATCCCCTTACCACTGCCCTTCTGCCCCACGTAACGCCCCACAGTCACAAAAGGGCACAAAACGGTGCTACCTATTCTGCTCACATTCGGCAACTAGGAGAATGGGGACATAAGATCTCAAGAGAGTAGTTTCTAAGACACCTCACACGCAGGGGAAACTGTTTACAAATGCAAAGTTGTTTCCACATCACTCCGGGGGAATGGAGGGGAAACACCGGGGGAAGATGCAGGCAGAAACACCACTTCACCAGCCCTCCAACGGAGCAACCTGGAATCCAGAGGGACTGGCCAAACACCTGGCAGCAGAAGTGTACTTTTGCATACAGCTGCACCTCACTTCCCAGCCCTGGGCACAGCTCCCGAGCCAGAAGCCGAGTTTCCAATTTGAAAGGAGGAAATGGGAAGGGTGGTGGGAGTTCTAGCATTCACACGTTGCCACCCCTCTCTGGCCCCTTTGAGATTCAACCCTTTTTTTTTAGCTGGGCAGCCCAGGCTCCTGAGAAGAAAATTGTGCCAAAGCAGAAAACTGTCAGAGTTGCTATTACTCAGTGAGCTCGCTTCGGAACGCGGGCGCGTACACTTCATTGCCAGTTTCACTTCCAGCCCCTACACTACACAAGGATTTTGCGCGGATAAAAAATGAGACAACCTCACTACGCCTCCGACCCGGTGCTCGGCACAGAAACCCTCCTCGCCTAGCCCTTTCCTACACCCCTGACGGGTCAACGCCTGGGACAACCCTAGGGAGGGAACAAGTTGCCCCCAGGTGGGCAAAAGTTGTCAAAACTCCCGCCAGCCGCGCGCTGCGGCCCCCTGGTGGGTGACAGCAAGCGGGTGGGTGTGAGGATGAGGCTGCGGTGGGGCTGGGGGGGGGGGGGGGGCGTGCGCTGCGCATCCCGAGCGGCCCGCCCGGCGTTAACCCCTTACCTTCCAGCAGCACTTCCTTGCCAGCGCGCTTCAGCGCCTGCACCGCCTCGTCGTGGGTGGCGTCCCGCAGGTCGGCCCCGTTTACGGACAGGATGGCGTCCCCTACGTACAGGGCTTGCGTTTGGTCCGCCGCCAGCCCCTTGAAGATCTTGCTGATGAGGATGGGCATCTTGTTCTCCTTGCCCCCCTTGATGCTGATGCCCAGCCCGCCCAGCTCCTGCTTCAGCACCTTCACGCCGCGCTTCTGGTTCGAGATAGACTCGGGCACCTGCTCGGGCAGGTCGGTGAAGGCGGTGCGGACCCCGGCGGGCGAGTCCGGGGGCTGCGCGCCGCCCGCGCCCGGGTGCCCCGCGCCGGCACCCCTGCAGAACGAGCCATTGGTGGCGGTCCCGATGCCGTTGTACGCCGCAGCGCCCTCCTCGCAGCTCAGAACCAGGGCGTCCTCGCTCAAGTTCACCAGAACTTTGTGCCAGCGATCCCGCACCAAAACTTCCAGCAGCCCGCTCCGCTGCGCTCGGCCGCCTCCCCCGCCGGCCGGCCCGGCCGCCGCTGCCGCCGCCGCCGCTACCGCCATCTTTCCGGCATTCTTAAAATGCCATGTGATTGCAAAAGGGGGGAAAAGTGGGGAAGGGTTGCGGGGGGAGCAAGGAGAGCGCGCCCCGCAGGGAGGAGGCGGGACGCGGGACTCCACTCCGGGACTTCGCCGAAGCGCCCTGCGCGAGTTGGCAACCGCGGTGCGGCCGGTTCCCCCTGGCCTGATCCTGGGCGGGGTGGAGCAACCTAAAAGAAGAAGGAGAGACAGAAACAGGAAAGGGGAAAAAAACCAGCTGCCAGTGGCAAAACCCCAAACCGAGGAGAAGCCGCGTAACGGCTAAGCGCCGGCGAGGGTCGGTAGGGGGAGTCGCTACCGGGGAAGGACGGGGACCCAGCGCCTGGTGGCCGCTCACCTGTTCCAGCCGCCGCAGCCTCGGCGGTCACACGCCGCGCGCCCGCTCGACCCTCCCCGCCTCCCTCCTCCGAGGGCACGTCGCCGCAGGGACAACTTCCCTTCCACCCCGCCCCAGGCGTCTCTTCTCCACCCGCCCTTCTCCGCGGGCGCCCACACCGCACCTTGGCGTGGTCTGTGTGTCCTGCGTTGGTCCCCTGCCTGATGCTCCCAAGCCCCCTCCCCTTTCACACCCTCTGTTGAATCGCCTTTCAGTCCTACCCCCCAGGGGTGTCTAGATTCAAATCTCCTCCCTCTGGCTTCCTCAAACCAAGTCTCGGCTCCTCCTGCTGAGTTCTTACCTGTCTCTCCTTTTCGCAGGGGCTGAAAAGGTAGACTCAGGCAGAGGCCCTGGGTTGCCTGAGAGTCACGAGGGAAGGCTGTCTCAAGACCCCAAAATGAAACGTCAGCATAACCCGAGTGCGGGAAACTTCTTTTTAAATGCAGGACATCTTTCTGCCGGGTCTCTGGAGAGGTGTCTTTGCTGGCTGGGGTTTTTAGGAGGTCGCTGCCTGCCCCAGACCCCAGAGACAGATGTTCTTCCATTTCTAGCACATTATATGCTCTCTGCTTCTGACCTATCTTTTTTTTTTCCCCCAGTGCCACCCAAATGCTTCCTGTGACATTCTCTTTCTTCCCGAGATCCAATATAGAAAGTCCACCATTTAAGAACTCAGTTGCAATGGACTCTCTCTCAAAAGTTCCTTTATGAGTGACATATGTGGAGCTCTAGCTGCATTTTTCCTGGGAAATGATATTATAATCATTGGTTACTTTCCCGGGCCAATGTGGAAATGCCAACATAACCCATGTCTTAGATGAACCTCCCAGAACCCTCCTGGTCCTTGAACCTCTCAAGTTCTCCCCGACCCTAAGCAGGTCTCACGGAACTCTGGAAGTGTTTCACACTTCTCCTTTCTCTCCTTTTCCCTCCTCTCTCTGCCATCTCTCCAAAAACCAAAACAAAATTCACAAATCTGAGAATTCCTAAAGGTAAACCCAACCCAGCAAGGTGTCAGGAGGAAAGAAATCTATTGAACACATTCCCACTGATGTGTATTATCACTGGAAGTTCTCTAACCCTTCCAGAATGACTCACACTTTTAATTGAGAATGTTTAAAAACCCAGACCCATCCCCAGAGATCGGGTGGTTGGTATTCCAGGCAGGGTCCCAGAATGAAATGGAAACATTTGAGTTTTGGGATTTTTTTGTTTTTGAGGAAAAGAAGTCACTGCAGGTAGGTCAAGGGGAATGCTTAGATTTATACTTCTGCTTGTAACAACCTTATTTCCTATATTTCTAACCCACCAGTGTTCCAAAAGCTGTTTATTCTTTCATGTAAAGGTCCTCACGGCCGGGACGGCACAGGCGGCTCCAGTGTTGGGTGGGAAAACCGTCTGGGGGCTGCCCTCTGCTTTAGAGGCTGAGGACTCACACACGTCACTCTTCAGGAACCTGAGTGCTGCCAAATGCACTGAGGTGGAGATAGGCACCAGGATGCCAGTGTGATGATTTAGAAATCGAAACAGATCGCCCTTGGACTGAAATCCTCCATTCACAGCACACCTGTATCTTGCCTCTGTGGTCAAGCGATGTCAGAGGCCCAGGCATAACTAGAAGTAATGTATCAATTTGCCATAAGAAATTGCAAGCTCTGGGATGAGAATTTCTCAGAATCTCTGTGATAAGCACATTTTTTTCCGGGTAAGGAGCCCTACATGGGAAGCAGTAGACTGCTTGTTGGAAGTGGCATCAGAAGGAGAAGAGCAAATATTCAACATCATTAGGCCTGAGGCATACATGTCAGCCGGAGATGCCTTCACCGATGGAATTAGAATAATAGCCCCTCTTCTAAGTGCTTTATACATGTTCACTTAATCCTCCCAGTAATTCTTGGGGATACTTACTATTATCATCTCTCCTATTTCACAGGTGGAAAGCCGGAGGTACAGATTGTTAAACTTGTTCTGGTCCTGTAGCTAATAAATGGCAGAGTCAGGGTACAAACCCAGGTGTGAAGAATTTGGACTCTTAATCATTGTCCTACACTCTCCTAAAAATGCTCAGAACCTGTCAGCCCCAGTGTTCACCTTGGACTGAGGCCAGCCTTTCCACCAGGAGGAAAGCCCTGAGGGTTAAGACCCTTCCCCTAGATATGTGTAGAAAGGTGCAGCCAGCCTTGTCTCTCTGGCCTCTCCTGCTTTCCAAAGTTAGAGCACACCGGGCCCTTCCAGAATTGACACACTCTTTTCTTTAGACATGGTAGTAAGTTGAAGCTGATGACTATTGTGGTCTTGCTTGCCTAAAAGCCCTTTCTTATCCCTCACACAGCTCTGTATATCTGGCCCCTGAGCAGTAAGGCCGGCTCTCAAAGGTAAACTTTACTTACCTCATTTCTTGGTTCTAGATGGGACTACTGCACTGCAGCCCTGTAATACTTACAATTAGGACAGATTATGTTCTGTTAGGTCTCCCCTTCTGAAGAATGGTCACTGGACAGGTCTGCAAAGACTACTAGCTTCCTCACTTTATGTGTGTGGCCTTTGAAGCTCAGAGAAGAGCAGCGACAAATCCAAGGCCACGTGGTGGGTTTGTGACAAAGACACAACTGGGTTATCATGAATCCCAGTCCAACTTGAGCATTCCAGATGTTACAGCTGAAGTCCCCTCCTCCTTTTTTTAACCAGATTTCTTTTACTTAGCTCTGTATCCGGTTTTGTTTCCTCCTTCTGTCCTAAACCTTTGACTTCCATTTCCACCCAGCCCAAAGTGGGATCTTCCCGTGGGTGCCCCTTTGCTGAGGGAGGTGCATTTTCCTGCAGATGTTTGGGTGGACCTAGGCTTGCAAAAACAGGCCACGAAATCCTCAGCAGCACAGAGCAGAGGATAGTGATGGAGCAGTAGCAAGAAGGGGCAGTGTTCCTCCCTCATTCCACAAAGTTTGGTGGTGCATCTGTCCTGTCCCAGGCACTGTTCTAGGTGCTGTGAAATGCGAGCAGACAAATGGTAGGATGTGCCCTATGAGGCTTACATCATAGTGGGCGGTAGGGTGGAGGTGGAGAAAGACTGCAAACATAAGATACTTTCACGGAGAAGTAAATACCAGGAAGAAAATAAGACAGAGCAACAGGGTCTAGAGTGACGAGGGGCAAGGGACATCTATGGGTGGCCACTGTTAAGGAAAGCCTTTGTGAGGAGGTGACTATTGCCTGAGACATGGATGGTGAGAAGAAGGGAATCTTGCAGAGATCTAGGGAAGAGGGTCCCAGTGAGAGGGAAGAGCCAGAGCAAAGCACCTGAGATAGAACTAAGCTTGCCTGGTTCAAGGGACCAAAGGAGGCCAGCATGGCTGGAGCAGCCCCTGGGAGGAAGAGAGAGACCAGAGAGATAGACTGGGCCAGACCACAAAGGAGGGCCTTGGAGGGTTACAGCACAATCCATTCTCCTTGTCCTCTCTGAGCCTCAACCATCATACATTTTGGATTGTCAGGAACTGTCTTAATTACGACTACAGTTGGCCCTCTGTATCAGCAGCTGTTTAAATCCGTGGATGCGGAACTTGCAGTATGGAAAGCCGACTGCTGTATGCCATTTAATATGAGGGACTTAAGCATCCTCAGATTTGGGTATCCTTTGGCGTTCTGAAACCAATCCCCCTCGGATAGCGAGAGACTGTATTACTTCCTAATACCTACTGAGTCAATTTTTACTGGTTAGAACATGTGCTCCAGTGTTTAGGTTTGGAAAATAGGATCATTGTACTTTTGATGCTGTTTCCTGAAGATAGGTTGAGCATCTTTAGGGGGATTTATCCAATTACAGAATGGAGTTTGGTTATAAGGTATTTACCTTGTGAAGAAGAGGAGGCAGAAAGCTCCTTGACATCTGAGGGGAAATTAGAGAACAGAATGACAGAGGGGCAGGAGGGTGCTTGAAATGCAGAGCTCCTAAGCTGAGGCCTACCTGTGTACATACGTGTTGACCAAATGCTTACTGAGTACCTGCTCTTATAAAACACTGTGGAAGGTGCTGGAGACAGGCACACCCAAGGATGCAAAGATAATTAAGACAGCAAGACAGACATGTACATAAAGAGCTCATGAGGAGAATGAGATGGCTGCAGTACTGAGTGTGAAACGAACGGAAGCAGCCAGATTCCAGATTCTGAATCGTAATTCTGATTAGTGACTCTTATTTTATTTCTTCTTCTCACTATTGAAACTAAAGCTGTGCAACTCAGATTGGGACTTGAACCCTAAGGCTGGGACTCAAAACCCAGATTGCATCCAAGACTCAAAGTTGGCCAAAACCCTGATTGGGACTTGCATCCACGTAGCTGGGACTTGAACCTGGCCAAAACCCACAGTCTTTCAACTGAGATCACACACCTGGTCGCAGGACTTAATGAAGCTCAGGTTCTTGATGTCTCATCACAGAAAGAATTCAGTGACAGACAAAGTGATAGGTAAGAAGTGGATTTATTTAGAGAGAAACACACTCCATGGACAGTGTGTGGGCCATCTCAGAAGGCGAGAGCAGCCCCAGGGTATGGGGTTGTCAGTTTTTATAGGGGTGGGTAAATTTGTAGGCTAATGAGCGGGAGGAGTATTCTAGCTATTTTGCATAATGGGTGGAGATTCCCAGGAATTGGGCCACCACCTACTTTTTGACCTTTATGGTCGGCCTTGGAACTGTCATGGCGCCTGTGATGTCATTTAGAGTGCTGATGTGTTACAGCGAGTGTATACTGGGGCTCAAGGTCTGGTGGAAGTTGACTTGTCCACCATCTTGGACCTATTTGGTTGTAATCAGTTTATGTCGTGTCCTCAGGATATGTCATTCCTTTAAAGGTTGTGCCCTGCCCCTTTCCCTACTGTTTCACTATTTTTTGCTTTATTTATTGCAATGTCTTTATTGCATTACTGGAGCAAGCTGGCCAGACTGTCCCCTCTTGGGGAAGGTAAAAAGCAAAAAGACCAAAAAAGTATCTCCCCTCCCCTTCCCTCCATCCTCCCCCACAACTGCACAGCAATGTCTGAGCACGTCTGGCAACAAGAACGATTTGCAAAAGTTGTCTAGGAACTACATTTTGAACTGTCCCAACACAAGACGTATAGTCGGCTTCCCTGTGAATCAGATATTTTTATGTAACTACATGAATTTTTTTGACTCCATCAAAGACAACAGAAGAATAGGTTTTTTACAAGTAACGACATGGCCCCAAAGTCACAGGCTGGAATTTGTAAGGAAACAAGGTTGTCGTTAGTGGCTGCAGCTAGAGCAAGCTGAGATTGACAGCAGAGGGCTCAGTCAGGCCCCCATCTGGACCCTCTGCTTTGAGGCCACTGAAGCCTCACAGAGACCTACTGAGGAGTCTTAACCGGCAACAGAGACCACCTTGAGAAATGAGGAGTTGCCCAGATGCAATTCTTAGCCCAAGGGGACTCTTGAGGCTAGTTACTTGCTGCAAAAAGGGGAGACCCGTGGAGGACTCCACGTTGGCTCTCAAAGTTTCTTCAAGGCACAGGAGGAGTGACTCTTATTTTAAAGATGAAGCACTGAGACTGAGGGACAGCGCTTGAACAGACGGCTGAGCAGGTTCTTTCTTCTCTGGCGTGCCCCAGGAGGCCTACAGGCACATCATCCATTTCAAGTGGGTTGGCCAACACACTCTGTTGCATAGACCTGGTATTTAGCTGGGTGGATCCTTGGTAAACTAGATAGACTACCACCCAGGCTCTCAGCCAGCCAGTATGTCAGGTGAGTTATCTGATTGCTCACTGTGTTTAGAATGTTGTAGTGGTGACTTTGGGCAACAAGACTAGCTCAAGGCAGAATTGTAGTTATAGATGCTTATCCTCTCTCTTTTCTTATTGAGTTCCACTCTCTCTCGTTCTCTTCCATAACTACTTCTGCTGAAACAAACCATTCCCAGTCTTTTAATATCCATGCTGTAAATTTAAGTCACTTTTCCTAAGGGATATAAATTTGATTCTTTTTTAAAACTGTAGAAGGATAGGTGAGATCCCATATTGAAGACATGTTGAATAAAATGACTCTGAAATCCTAGTAGGCAAGGTGTATCCCACCACATACTAAAACTTTAGCAAGTTGGCCTAAGTAGGCATAGAAGACGTCCCGGTGCAAAGGTAAAGAGGAATAAGAAATCAAAATTTCTTCCATACACGTCTTTAAAATATGGTAGCAAAGAAGTGAAAAGTCGAAGGATGATGCTTGAAAAATGTTGAAAGCAGAATTGATAGGGTCTAGCAATCGATTTGAATATGGGAGCAAAGGAAAAGTGTTTATGGGGAGAGAAATTCATAACTATATGCTAACTTTTGAATTGCTTCTCTGCATAATTAAACTAGAACTATGCAAAAGTAGCCCCAATTAATTGCAAAACTTGGAAACCCAGAGGCAGAAGACATATTTAAAGGCAAAGGGCTACTGCCCTACTTCTGGAATGAAAATTCAAGCCCTCTGAGGCATCGCAAGACACTGTATTTACACACAGTGTCCACTGGACTAAACTTGAAGTTGGCAGTCACTGCCTGAAAGCTCTGGTCTGCCTGGTGAAGGGACAAAAAAAAAAAAAAAAATAGAGCAAGCAAGAGGCTGAGCCTGGAGGCAATCCCAGGCAGCTGCCTCCTTTTCCTGTCTCCAAGGGTGATAAGACTTTGCACTGCAGGGGCAGGGGATTATGGAGAAAGTAAGCAGGACTTCTCCTAGGACCACGCTACCATAGAAAAGCAGGTTTCAGGAGTAGCCGGAATGACTGATATATTAAACAGCGAGGGAAAATACTTTCAGAAGTGTTTTGAAGGAGAAAAAAAATTGTCACAGGTTCACTAGAATTTCTATTTTTCATATATTTCTATTAAGTATTAGGTTCTCCAGACCTGGGGCTATGTTTAAGATTCATGGCTGTTATAGAATTGAACAGTGTCAAGGAGACACCTAGTAGTTGTTCCCAGTGGTTGAAGGGAATTAGAACCACCTGGGGAACATGTTAAAAAAGCAGGTATCAAATTCAATAATTTCTTCCACATTTATTATTGCTTCTGAAGCAAGGAACTTTTTTCTATATACAGTGATTTTTGTTGTTGGTTTTGAATTTCACTGTGATATAGATTCTTATCTAATGTGCTCTAACTCATTACTATCATTTTTCTATTTTCTGCTTAAATATATCAAATATGGCCAGTATGAACCTCTTCAAGCTGCCTCTTGTGTTCTTTTGACAGGTCCTCATTATCAAGCACTTTTTTTTTTTTGCTTTTTGCTTTCTGGCATAACAAGCTATTTCAGGATCAACTTGTATTTTATCTGCCTAGCCCTGGGATCAGCCATTCCTTAAGGACCCCTGGTTCCTTTCAGTGTGAAATGTGATTTAAAAATCAAGATCTGGAGACTAGGTGTGCTTATTTAAACTATGATGATAGATAGATAGAGTTCATACTCCTATTATCATTTCAAATTCTACACCATGAGATACTTTCTTACTTTTCCTTATTCCATATTTGTGTCTCCCAATATGTGAGAAATCTGGTTTTCATACATGTCAATAGAGTTATTCATTTTGGTGTGTCCTACGTTAGAAAAAGAAATTGTTTCAGAATTACTATTACTATCCTGATAGCAGTACAAACAACAAACCTACTTAGTAAGTTCAAAATTTCTCTGCAGTTCATTTTGTCCTTAGAATATATTTCAGTAAAGGTGCACAGATCAGTAAAGGTGCACCATATAGGTGCTTGATCCAATCTACCATCTAAATATCTAAATATGGGGAAACAGGCAGATCCAGATTGCAGGGATTCTGTAAAATAAGTGGCCAGGGCTTCTCAAAAGTGTCAAGTCATGGAAGACAAAAAACAGGGTGGAATTTTCTAAAAGAAAGGAAGCTAAAGGGACATGAAACCCAAATAAATTGCAAGATCTTGGATTCAATAATAAGAGAAAAACTACAAGGAATTTTTTGTGTGTGGCAATTAAAGACATTTAAATACAGACTGTATATTTGATCATGTAATTGTATCCATGTTAATTAAGTTTCTTGCAGGTGATAATCGTAGAAAGTTTTTCTTCTTAGAAGATACGTGGTGATGTCTGTAACTGACTTTCAGATGGAGAAAGGGAGGGATTACCAAGAAAATGTGGCAAAGTATCAACTGACTTTCAAACATAGAGACAGAGAACAAGAGAAAGAGAAGGAGATCTATGATGCAAAATTAATAATAAGTTAATTTAGTGAAAGATAAATGGGGATTCATTGTACGATTCTTTCAAATTATTGATAGGCTTAATACTTTTTTTTTTTTTTTCAAAGTAGAGTTGGAAATAATAATGCAGAAACGTAAGCCTCACTCCAAAGGATTCTGATGATTCTGGTCTTTGGTAGGGTCTGGAAATTTACATTTTATCAAGGGGGTTCTGATGCAGCAAACTATGGTCCCTGGTCCAGCTCTTTGTTTTTTTTGTAAATAAACTTTTATCGTAACACAGCCACAGACATTTGTTTACATATTATCTGTGGCTGTTTTCATACTACAATAGCAGGTTTGAATAATCTGACAAACTATAGAGCCCTTTGACCTTTGAACCCTTTGACAGTAGAGATGGTCAAAAATATAAAAATATTTCTAACCTGGTCCTTTACAGAAAAAAAGAATGACTCCTGCTCTAGTGTATTCAAATTTAGGAAAGGGACTAGAGCAACTTTAAAAGCAGGAGAAAACTGGAATGTAGGTGAAGGGGCATCGGTCTGGCAGATAGTAAACATTTCAGTCCATGTTAGCTAACATTATTATACATAAAGGAAACAAACAAACAAAAGAATCAGAATCAACACTTGAATGTGCCTACAATGGGCCAATTTATTATGTTTTCTCTGTGAAGCAGAAGTTATCCATGTTTCATAAATAGGGAATTGAAACACAGAGAAATAAGCCCATTCTAGGTCACATCAATTTTGGGTGGAAGAGTTGAAATTCAGACTGTGGCTTAACAAACTCCACATCCTGTCCCCTTTCCACTGGGTCACCCTGCCACCCTCACTATATTTTAAGCTTCAGTTGATAGAAACTCAGATTTTACATCCGTGGTCCTCTGAGTGAGGGCCTTTACAATCATTCTGAAAGGGAAACCCACAAGAGAATCAACCTCTCTTCCAAAGAATGAGTCTTTGGCAGCCCTAACACTGGTATGTTTTAAACTCTGTCTCACTGGCTTTCTGAAAGGTTAAAAAAACTGTGGCTATTCTTTTCAATGTCACCAGCACCAATGCCCCCAAGTAAAGGCAGCTGTAGATTACAGTCAGAGCAAGGGAGTCTTACTTTTTTCACGAATGCAAAACACTTTATTGCCATTTATTTTCTTTCCAGATAATCAAGCGACTGAAAAATGGGTTTCAGGCTGGTTGAGGATTTCTTCCTTTCCTTCTTCTTTTTTCTTTTTCTTTTTAAGAGAGAATTTTGTTTTCCCCAAAAGAATCAATTTAGAGTGAACTTAGATTCTGTCACAAAAAGTCAATTATAATCAGTGAGCTCTGAAATTTTTTCAAGGCTAAAGTGATTTTACCTTGGGGAAGAGAGAAGCTTATGACCATAGGATGATGAGGATAGATAAATATGTATATATATTTGATGAGGATGTTTATTCTTTATCCCCAAAAGGAAATATGTCCTCTTTGAGTTTTTTAAAAATACTCTGCCCTCTAGTTTTCTATTAAATTTAACAAATTTTGATAGAGACGTAAGTATAGATGAGATATTTCTCCGCAAATACCATGATAAATGATCCCCGTGTTGGATAATAATCTGAGGTGAGATATACGCAAACCTGGAGAGCACAAGCCCCCTGTCAAGAGCCAGTGTTGTTCAGGAACAGACAGTGATTGCTGTCGTTTGGGAAAAGCATAGGAGCCAGATGCTCTGATTTGCCAAAACAATCAAGAAATATACTTTTAAATGACTTTCTAAATTTGGCTCAACCTGTTAGAATGGCTGTTATCAAGAAGACAAGACCTGGGGCTTCCCTGGTGGCACAGTGGTTGAGAGTCCACCTGGCGATGCAGGGGACACGTGTTCGTGCCCGAGTCCGGGAAGATCCCACATGCCGTGGAGCGGCTGGGCGCATGAGCCATGGCCGCTGAGCCTGCGCGTCCGGAGCCTGTGCTCCACAGCGGGAGAGGCCACAACAGTGAGAGGCCCGCGTACCGCAAAAAAAAAAAAAAGACAAGACCTAACAAGTTCTGGCGAGGATGTGGAGAAAAGGGAACGCTGTACACTGTTGGTGGGAATATAAATTGGTGCACCCACAATGGAAAACAGTATGGAGGTTCCTCAAAAGATTAAAAATAGAACTATCACATAGTCCAGAAATTCCACTTCTGAATATATATCCAAAGGAAATGAAATCACTATCTTGAAGAGATATCTGCACCCCCATGTTCATTGCAGCATTATTCACAATAGCCAAGATACACAAGCAACCTAAATGTCCATCAATGGATGACTGGAAAAAGAAAATGTGAGTTATATGTGTAATGGAATATTATTCAGCCATGAAAAAGAAGAAATCCTGCCATTTGCAACAACATGAATGGACATTGAAAGCATGATGCTAAGTGAAGTAAGCCAGACAGAGAAAGAAAGATATTCTATGATTTCATTTACATGTAGAATCTAAAAAAACCAAACTCAAAGAAACAGAGAGTAGATTGGTGGATGCCAGATGGGTGGGGAAGAATAGGTGAAGGAGGTTAAACGTAGAAACTTTCAGACATAAGATGAATAAGTTCTGGGGATCTAATGTATAGTATGTGACTGTAGTTAACAATACTGTATTGCATACTTGAAAGCTGCTAAGAGAGTAGGTCTTTAAAGTTCTTACCATTAAAAAAAAGAGATAACTCTGTGAAGTGATGGATGTGCTAACTAACCTAACTGTGGTAATCATTTCACAATATAAATGTATATCAAATTATCATGTTTTACATCTTAAACTTGCCCAGTGTTATATGTCAGTTATATCACAGTAAAGCTGGAAAAACCTTTGGCCCAAATTTGCATAAAATATTATTTAGCCCCAGAAATAAAATAAATGACAAGCAAAACAAAGACTGCTGCAGGCTGGATTTGAACTTTGGGTCATGACTTGGTACCTCCCACTATACATAACCGAATTGGAGCTCTGGATGTTCATATCAGTCTCTGGGAAGTTGGCATATGTTTGGTCTGTCTTCAGTCTTCAGTACATAATCTGTTACAATCTCATGTTCTCACAGCATAGAATGAAACCTCTGAGCTCCAAGGAGGTCCCATCCCTGCTCATACAGTAAGTGTAATGCGACAAGGTTAGGTTTTATGGCAACTAGCCAGTTGGACTTTCTTCTGCTTCATGGTATGTGCCTTCAGCCTATACCACTGTCCAAACTAGTGACAGAAATAGGATGCTAGACCTTCTGTTTTCTACTGTATGGTTCAACACCAGACTCGATGTTTTTCTATTAGGTTCTTGCCCAAAAGGCATGGTGTGGCTATCAGATTGTAATTTTCCACCTCTTTCCCAACTCCTACTTGTCAAGAAGCAAACACTTCCACAAGCTTGCAGCAAAAGCAAATGAAAAGAAACCAACCTGACCCAAAAAGTGCTAAAAATGGGACTTGTATAGAGATAGATTTGGGGTTTATTTGAATCTATAGGAGTCTCAGAATTCTCTGCACTTTACATTCTTTGTAAATGTAGTCAACCCAGAGAACATTTCTGGGTAAGTACCTGGACTTTGCTCCCCATAAAGTCTCCTAATATTTTAGAAATTAGCTTTTAGCCGCTGCAGGCTTAACTTGGGCACAAGACCAGAGTGTAAGGGGCTAGCAGATCTGGTTCTGAGCAGTCTTGGGAAGTACAGCCGGACCCTCTGTCATCCAGGGGAGGATCAGATTATGTACACATTTCAAGGCTGCAAATCCTAACAATGCTCAGACACTGGGCAGTTTCCAGGAGAAACAGCCTACCTCTTTCTTCCTTTCCTAGGTAATCTTAAGAAGTCGAATTTACCCAATCATTCTCAGCTCTTTCATTTTTGTACTATATTACTGTTTGAAAATGTTTTCATATAGATGATGGCAGTTGAACCTCAACATGTCCCAGAAAGGTAGGCAGGTTTTGTTAAGCATTATTTTCTGTCGAGAACCCAAGATCGTGTGACTTTACCAAGGTTGCCAAGGTTATTATAACTCAGCTTTTCTGAGTCAAACTTGAGCATTTTTCTTCAGTATCTGGAGAATCACGCTCTATACAGCACTGTACCAGTTCTGTTGAGGCCATCAACTTTTACACGTGATTCCCGTCTTTCTCACCTTTTACCATAATATTGTCTAAATATTCCAATAATTTCAGAAACAGTTATTGACTAATCCATAAACAGCCTGGGCTAGACACTTTTATGGGGTTTAAAAAAAACATAGGACTTGGTTTGTGATCTCAAAGGACAGACAATTTGGATTTGAAAGGAAAGGATTATGTGAAACTACCAAAAAAGAGAGGTCAAGCTAAGAATAAAATTTAGATCTCATAGCATGAATCAAGCACAGAGCCAAGCACTTTACATAATTATCTGATTTAATCATTGGAACAACTTTCCAGGGCAACTGTGATTATCCACCCGACAACGGAGGAAACGATTGCGTACCTTGCCCAAGGTCATAGGTGGCAAATGGCAGAGCTGGGATTCAGCTGTACCTCTGCCGGATGTCAACATCCTGGAGAGTTTCACCGTGCCGTTCTGACTCCGTGAACACAAAGGAGCCCATCGCGATAGGGACCGAACCCTTCAGTGTCCAGGAGAATGTGGAAGGTGGGCACCCTCAGAGAACGACAGGGTCAGAACAGTAAGTGTTGTGTTGGAACTTGAAAGAAACAGAGAGCAGGACTGGTGCAGACCCAGTGGTTTGAGGAGGGCACGGGGGGGGGTTGGAAAAGCATGAGTAATAAGTGGGTGATTGGTTCGAACTAAGTGATGCACGGTCTCTCTCAGAGGTCAGATGGTTTTCCTCGCTGGAGAGCTGTGGGTTAGTATGGTGTGTTCTCAGAGCTGCATTTACAGCTGTGCCTCTTTGTTCTAAAGGGCACTTTGTTGCTTTTGCCAAGTGCCCCAGCTTCCTGAGTTCAGGTGTTCCCTGAAGGGGATGAAAAACAAGATTTTGCAGCATCCGTGGGAGAAGAGGGAAGGGGCTTCCCTGAATAAGGCAGAGTGGGTTGAACCATGCTGTTTCTTAGGGGACCGTGAAGGAGCCTATAAGAGGCCTCTGGAGGGTTTTATACATGCTTGCCTCACAACACCGGGCTTTGCATAGGTTCTTAGAAACAAGTTCTTCAAATTGTGTACCTACCAAAATTATGGCCCACAGATGCGCTTTGCAAAGCCAGAGCTTGGTTTTGTAGACTCCACTTTCTCTAGTATTTCCTTTGTATTCTGAGGCTTCAGTTGCTTCTGAGAGGTGCTTCCAGGAGCTCTAAGAAATGTATTAGCCAGTCAACCTTGTGAGCTAAAGACGGCCCCGGGCTGGGGAAACCTTATTGCCTGGAGGACCCTGCCCCCTCAACCATTCCGAAAGGGATTCAACTCTGACATAGCATGACAGTAGGATGGTAGAGCTTGTTGGGCTTTCTGCAAAGTCTTCACTTAAGAGTAATGGTTTCTCACTAGGAAATGTGGTGCTGTTGGAGATCTTGGACTCTGGGTGAGGATTCACACCAGCTTGGAGAGGCCTAGGGTTATACAACCTATTCCTCTGACTCACAGAGGAGATATGACTTAGGAAAGAAGGGCTATAGTTTTTCATTCTGTCACTTAACCCTTTTGGATGAGTGTGTCCAAACTTGCCCCCCAGAGCCCCTCTCCCATCTACTTACGAGGGCAGTTGGAACCAAGGCACTCAGGCCAAGATGCCAGCTGAGTGGCTGGTGTCAGAAGTCAGAAAGAGATTGAATTACAGCAGGAGTCCCTACGCGTGGTGACCCAAGGCACACGGAGCCAGAGTCCTCGAGGAAACGGCAAGATTCAAATACTGGAAGGACATAAACCAAAAACACGACATTAAAAAAATTTTTTTAAAGAAAAAACAGATAAATGATAAATTTAGCAGAAGCTTCTCATCCCCACTAACAATAAAAATTAAAACAATAAAGCATTTTGTTTTTAATCTCTCAGGCTGGCAAAGATCTAAGACATTTGATAATAATCTTAAAGATAGTGTAGGGAGATTGAACTCGCTTTCCCTATCAGTGGGCTATACACTGAAACAAAATTTTGGAGAGCTTTTCAGCACTACTTATGATGCTTATGGACTTTGACCCAGCTCTTTCTTTTCAGGAATTTTTTGACAGATATACCCACACAAATGCACAAAGGTACTGTGTTTTTTATAATAGTAAAAAACTGGAAACAATATATTTGTCCACGAGTAGGGAATACAACGCAAACATTTTTAAGGATGTCAAAATCATATTAAGTCAAAAGGTACGAACTTCCAGTCTTAAGACAAAGTCCTGGGGATGTAATGTACGCTATGGAGTATTGTATATTTGAAAGCTGCTAAGAAAGTAGATCTTTAAAGTTCTCATCAGAAGAAAATAAATTTGTAACTATTTGTAGTGGTGGATATTCACTAAAGTTATCATGGTAATAATTGTTTCACAATATATTCATGTATCAAATCATTATGTTGTACACCTAAAGTGAATACAATGTTACAATGTCAGTTACATCTCAATAAAATAATAATATTGTCAAAAAAGCAAATAATAGAATAGTAGCTATAGTAGGAGCTTTTTGTATAAAACAATAGGATATGCATATCCATATGTGTCTCTCTTTCTCTCGCTACATATGTGTCTCTCTTTCTCTCTCTACATATGTCTATGTATATTTTTCCATACATGGAACATATCTGAAAGGATACATGTACAACCGTTAATAATGATTGAGGACTTCCCTGGTGGCACAGTGGTTAAGAATCCATCTGCCATTGCAGGAGACGTGGGTTCAAGCCCTGGTGTGGGAAGATCCCACATGCCATGGAGCAACTAAGCACATGCACCACAACTACTGAGCCTGTGAGCCACAACTACTGAGTCCGCATGCTGCAGCTACTGAAACCCATGTGCCTAGAGCCCGTGCTCTGCAACAAGAGAAGCTACCGCAATGAGAAGCCCACGCACCTCAAGGAAGAGTATCCCCTGCTCGCCGCCACTAGAGAAAGCCCACGCGCAGCAATGAAGACCCAACGCAGCGAAAAATAAAAATAAATAAAATAAATAAATTTTAAAAAATAATGATTGACCCTAGGAATCATAGTGAAACCAACATGTTAAGGAACATTTTGAGTTTTCCTTTATTGACTTATGTGCAGTCTAACTGTTTTTAATAGAGAACGTTTATTTCTTTTATAATTAAACAATTTTTTTTTGCGGTACGCGGGCCTCTCACTGTTGTGGCCCCTCCCGTTGCGGAGCACAGGCTCCGGACGCGCAGGCTCAGCGGCCATGGCTCACGGGCCCAGCCGCTCCACGGCATGTGGGATCTTCCCGGACCGGGGCACGAACACCGTGTCCCCCGCATCGGCAGGCGGACTCTCAACCACTGCGCCACCAGGGAAGCCCTAAACAATATTTTAAATGAACTTATAAAGGATAAAATAGTAACTCTATACTAGGAAGATCAAGTGCTATCAACATCGAGTCCAAAGCATCAAAGATACTGATGATGATAATATTAATAATAACAGCACACAGATAGCACCTCTTTGTTTCAGACACTGTTTAGCATACATTAACTCATTAAGCCTTACAATAATCCTATGGAGTAGTTACTATTTTAGTGATGAGGACCTGAAGCTTAAAGAGGTTAACCTACTTCTGGACACACGGTTAGTAAGAAGTTGAGCAGGTATGGGTGAGTCATGGGTTTCTGCTCTTGACCTCTATCCTACCCTGTGTCCCTATGTAAGATGGAAAACAGTGAAGTTCATAGCTGAGCTGGGAACTGATCTGACAAGTGGGAGCCAGGAAGTTGTCGTAACAGTCTCAGAGGTGCCCCCGATCATCTTTACTCACCGCTAAGTACTTGGTGGTCCATGATTTGAACTTCCTCAAAAAGTCAGAGATTCAATATTTCTGCCTGTATGAGTTTGGCTAACACGATGATTGTATCAATTGTAACAACTGATGATTGTTAGACTTCGGGGAGGGGCGGGGGTCTGTGTGTGGTCAGCTGTGTATAATAGTAACCCAATAAAGTGGTTACTTAAGTAAGATAAAGATTTATTTTTTGCCCATGTATAAAAAATCCAGAGGTAGTCCAGAACTAATTTGATGACCAAATGAAATTAGGGACCAATGCTCCTTCCAGCTCTCCATCCACCATCCCTTGTGTGTGGCCTTCATAGTCATGTTCAAAGTGGTTACTGGAGCAACAGCCATAGCATCTTTATTTCAAGGAGAAAGAGACAATAAGAAGGGAGAGCAGGGGTGCACACCAGGTACCTAAGTATGCTTCTTGAAAGCTATTGAAGACAGTTTGCCTTGTATATCATTGTTCAGAACATAGTCATTTCTTCACAAATGGCTGTAAGGAAGCTAGGAAAATTCATCTTTTTTCTAGACAGTCATTTGGCTGGGTAACAATTTTGGGTTCTATTACTAAGAAAGAAAGGGAGAATGGATTTTAGGATAAGTGACTAGCAGTTCTGCCAAAAAGGATCCATTCCTGGGTGTCGGAAAAAAATGGAGTTCTCATCATTATAGTTTTGAAATACCAAAGGCCATTCTGCCAATGGCTTTGATCTGAGTAGTTGAGCAAGGGGCGTTTTGAGGACACTGGGCACCTAAGTGTGAAGATAGGTAAGAGATGCTGAGCAGGCACAACAGACTCTAAGAAAGAATGGAAGTGCTCAGAAAGTAAGTTCTACCCCCTCACCATTATCAAAAGTGTCAGACTTGAACTTTGACAATTTTACTTTATTTGGGCTTTCCCTACAAAGAGGCTTCCATACCACCATGTCTACTAGAGCCTTTAACTTCTCCTCTTTGGAAAATGGAAGGAATGTTTTAGGGCTCACCCAACACCTCCATGAAGGGCCATTTTCTGAAGTCATCACTTTGCTTATTATCAGTCTCCCCGTCTGGACTTATAAAGGAATGAACTTATTAACTCAGAGGAATGTGCCTGGGAATAACAAGGTAAAAACAAAATGGGCTGGAAGAGCAAGAAGTAAAGTTCTGCCAAGTGTTTCAGAGCCACATCAGGGCAGAGAGACTGTGATAGGTTCTAACTGGCGCCAGCATCAGTCATGACTTCTAAAAAAATATTTTTATTTACTTATTTATTTGGTTACACCAGGTCTTAGTGGTGGCAGGCAGGCTCCTTAGTTGTGGCACGTGAACTCTTAGTTGCGGCATGCACGTGGGATCTAGTTCCCTGATCAGAGATCGAACCTGGGCCCCCTGCATTGGGAGCACAGAATCTTATCCACTGCACCACCAGGGAAGTCCCAGCCATGACATGCTTACTTTCAGCTATGGGGCACTTTGGGAAGGTGAGAAATTATTTTCTACCTTAGAAGACATCAAAGAAAATCCAGTAACTCACACTTTAATAAAAACCAACTAAAACCAACAAAGGTCCCCACCATCACAAAGGAGAAGGAAAACTGCAAGCAAGCATCAGAGAGGAAGTTGGGTAGAAAATGATTTTTTTTTTTTTTTTTTTGAGGTATGCGGGCCTCTCACAGTTGTGGCCTCTCCCGTTGCGGAGCACTGGCTCCGGACACGCAGGCTCCGGACACGCAGGCTCAGTGGCCGTGGCTCACGGGCCCAGCCGCTCCGCGGCACGTGGGATCCTCCCGGACCGGGGCACGAACCCGTGTCCCTTGCATCGGCAGGAGGACTCTCAACCACTGCGCCACCAGGGAAGCCCAGAAAATGATTTAAAGCGGGGATTGGCAATGGACGGTCCGAGGGCCAAATCTGGCCTAGCACCTGTTTGAATATGGCCTGTATTTTTATGGCTAAGAATGGCTTTTAAATTTTTAAATACCTGAAAAAATTCAGAATAAGAAGAAGAATTGATTTTAATGCCACAGAAAAATTATATAAAACTCCAATTTCCGTGTCCATAAATAAAGTTTAATTGAAGCCCAGCAATGCTCACTGATTTATGCAGGTTCTCTGGCTGTTTTCACACTATTCCAGCAGAGTTGAGAGTATCTGCAAAGTCTAAAATATTTGCTATTGGTTCCTTTACAGAAAAAGTTTGCTGAATCCTGATTTAAGTACCAAAAAAAAAGTGCATATGCCTCATCACTGACAAGGCGTATGAGCTGGAAAAACATAATTTACTTTTTGAGTCTCAGTGTCCTCCGTGTTCAGATGGGAGTAATAATCTACTTCACAGATTGTCATGAGGATTAAATGAGATAATTCATGTAAAGCATGTGCCTAGAACATGGCGCATTGTCAATAAATGGTAGTTTTTGTTGTTATTTATTGCCTTGATGCTAAATTTTAATTCTCATTGAAGACTCAGCTTGCCTCTTGAGCTTTCTTTGAACCCCTCAAGTTGGACTAGATGTCTTTTTCTGTGTTCCCCTAGTACCCAGTGCTTTTCTCAGTCACTACTTACCACTTTACATTGTAATTATATGTTTATGTGCCTGGTCTCTCTTATGAGCCATGAGTTCCTTGAGTGAAGGGACCATGATTATTTGTTATGGGTATTTGTATTCCCAATAGCTCACAGTGAACGTGACACAGCAGTGTTGGACTTTTAAGGGACCCCGCAGCCAGGCTGGAAGATGTTGCTTCCTAATACTGAACTCTAGAATTAGACAGACGTACTCACTCAACCACAGAGTCTTTGGTCCAAGACAGCTTCTCCAATCCCCATCAGAGAGGCAGGGCTAACCCAATAGTTCTTAAGGAATAGAGCTGTCCTGTCTCTTCTCCCATGCTCCTTACTTGCATAAATCATTTCTCTGCTGGGAAGGAGTAAAAGGGTAGGGAAGGAGGCCAGGAGTGTTACTTTAGTGGGACGACCTTTCTGTGGAAACATGAAATCGTGGAGGATAATGTTTCTGTTTAGCAAGTGGCTGCTCTTATATGAAAACCAAATAAATGACTCCGACGGAATGGGACTCTACATTACATCATTGCCTTCACTGGGCTCTAGAAATTTGTCATACTTGCCATGTGAAAACCAACGGTGCCCTTTAGGCAGTCACGTAAGCCATAGAGCTGTATGGGAAGTAAAGGGAAGGGCTTCTCAACTGAAGAGGATCAAAGGAGAGAAGGCTAGAAATGGATACAAATACTTTTTTTAGTGGGTAAAGCAAAAAATTGAGGTTTTTTGGGATGTGTTGAGGGCACCAGGGTCTCACCCCCACTCTGTCTTATCTTTGCATTTATTTTTCTTCAAATGGAAGCTGATTTTGCAGGCTTTGTGGGACGAGCAGTAATTTGCAGACTCTTTCCACATTAGAATTTGTAGGGAACTGAGCAGTCTTGCCATCAAAATTCCTCATACAGAAGGGTAAAGAAAATAGGTGCACTGACTTTTTGTTTGATTAAAAGGTGTTTGAAATGTCCTGGATTGCATTCTGCTTGTCTGATGCATGTACCATTGAAGGTTCAGACCAGGACTACGAGGTCTGTTTGTTTGCTGTTGAGATAGTAGCCATGTTGCTAGACAAATTTCGATGGGCAGCCTGAGAAAGTGACGGAGATAACTTAAATTTGGCAGACCTTGGGAAAGGTGGGGCCGAAATAAATCTAACTGAATACTCTTCATTCATTAACTCATTTACATAATCTATATTTATTGAGCCACGTCCAATACTGGTTACTAGAGACAGATTAAAAAACAAAGGCGCCATTATTTAAATCTGTGGTTTTCACAGTGTTGGTATCAGGTTAATTGGTTAAATTTTTAATTTTCTTTTTTTCCCTCCTTGTGGTACCACATCTTGCCTCCTGTACCAGGTAGGAGCCAGAGGCTTAGTAAAAGCAACCTGAAGTCAATAATGCTTTCTGTCGTTTATAAAATACTGTGGGTATTTAAAAATATCGTGCCCCAGAGAGAGAGGTGAGACGATGAAGGTTTTTGAGGGCCAGGAAATGAAAAGAGATTCCCCTGAAAGTGGAAAAGGAGAAAGATTTGTGTGTCCCCAGACCAGTGGGCATCTGTATACCATACACTGCTCTGTGCCTGTCCCTAAAGAGGAGACAAGGGCTTAGAAGTTAGGACTATGATGAGTGCATAAGGAGGTGGAAACTCTATGGTGAAGGTTCTCAGCTTTAGAAAGAGTTCCCAGACTCCATGAGGGGCACATTAAGCTACAATAAACTTGAGCTCTGAGACTTCAGTGGTCCTCATATAGACTGGCGTTTAGAAGACCTTCCCTGTATCTTTAGATCCCATATGTGGTGCAAACCTGGGATGGAGAAGAGACCCCAATAATGCTTGAGATTGAATAGTCTGCCAACCTGGTGGGTTGGAGTAGAGAATCCAATTAAATTGAATTTAAGAAAAACAAGGGAACTGATTTTTCTTACAGTTTTTATTCTATGCATTCTGCATCATGTACATCTTCTTTCTCAGCATCCCACTCTCCTGACAAGTAATCTGAAGAACAGGTAACTTTTTAGATTCTCAACAACTTCCCAAAGCTCCCACCGCCATGGATTTTGGGGTAGAAAAATGTTCCTCTTCTTATAGGGAGTATGACAAAGGTCACCTGTGGTATCAGGTAGACTATGGAAGCTGATGCTTTTTTCCTTAGGAATGATTCATCCTGTGGAAAGCAATAATGTCTCCTCAGTCTAACACCTTGTTTCTGTGGGTACAATTTAGAATTAGCTGGGAAGGCTGAGAGGCTAAAACTGAGCTATGATTCCTCCTGCCCAAGTCCAGAAAAGGACGGAACCAATATCTTTAGCAGCAACAAACATCAAAGCTAGCAAAGGCAAATATTGACTTCTGTCCAAAGGGCAGAAGAGGATCCCAAACAAGACATGATACTAAAGATCAGAAGCCAAAAGTAAACTGGACTTGAAAGAAGTTTGGAAATAAATTGCAAAGGAATCTGGAAAACTGTTTTCCAGGGAAGCTCTCAGTGTTTGCTCGATGGAGGCTATTTTTCAGTTTTTTCCACTGATCACACTAACTTCTTATTCATTTTATAGCACAAAAGCAACAACTGATAACAGAGATTTAAGAAAAATTCATGAACAAAATATACTAATGGGACTTCCCTGGTGGTGCAGTGGTTAGGAATCCGCCTGCCAATGCAGGGGACACGGGTTTGAGCCCTGGTCCAGGAAGATCCCACATGCCGCAGAGCAACAAATTTCGTGCGCCACAACTACTGAGCCTGTGCTCTAGAGCTTGCGAGCCACAACTACTGAAGTCCATGTGCCTAGAGCCCGTGCTCTGCAATAAGAGAAGCCACTGCAATGAGAAGCCTGGGCACCACAGGGAAGAGTAGCCCATGCTCGCCACAACTAGAGAAAGCCTGCGCGCAGCAACGAAGACCCAACGCAGCCAATAAATAAATAAATAAATGAATAAAACAAAAAAAAAACTAGTTAAAGAAAATACTTTTATTTGACTTTCCCCCTCTGAAAATTGAGAAGAAACAATTTATATATATATATATATATATATTTTAGTGGTAGATCACCACTGTCTAGTTCCAAGAACACCAGTGTTTAGAGAGAAATTTTGATAACAACTCTCCTTTACTTTGTTACACAGCCCCAGGTGGTCCCTCTCTCTCTGCTTTTACTGCTTCCTGATGGGTGTGGAGTAAACTATGTGACAGGCACCATCTTTGGCACAAAAGACATAGAAATGAGAAGTCCCTAGTCTAGAGCACTGTCTGGTAAAAATACAATGCAAGCCACACATGTAAGCCACATGAAAGGAAACAGATGAAAGTAATTTTAATAATATATTTTATGTATACATATATATTTAATTCAATGCATAAATATTATTTTAACTTGTAATTGATATAAAAATTACTGAGATAGTTTATGTATATATATATATATTTTTTTTTTTTTAGTAAATTTGTGAAATCCAATGTACATCTTAAGCTTATAGTTTATATAGTATAGTATATAATGATCTCAATCATTACTAGCCACATTTTACATATTCAATAGCCACATGTGGTCAGTGGGTACCATACCAGGCAGGGCAAGTCTACAGGAGCTCACTTTATACCCACACACCACAAGGTCACAAGAACTCCTTGAGGACATGAACTGAGTCTGCCTTGTTTGCCATCATGTCTTCAGTGCCTTTTTCAATGCCTGGCATGTAGGAGGTGTCAATACTTGTTGAGTGAATAAGTGGAGTTTTCAAGTTTCTCCTCTCTGGTTTTAGTAAATAAGTCACTCCATGTAATCACTTGCTGCATTTGGAATTGCCACTTCTATTGCTTTGTTTTGTATCTCATTCAGTCATGATCACTCCCAGAGACCAAATAGTTTTCACAAAGCTCTGAATAGCTCTCAGCACCTGTTACCTCGCTGTGGACCATGGGAAGAGGGCATGTGATGACCGAATCCAATGTGCCATTTTTGCTATCCTTTGGATATTTAGTTTGTTATATCAAATACAGAATTAATATTATTTGTAATATCTGAATTTTTATGAGCTATTTTGAGCACTATTAGTTCATCAAAGCTTTATTTTCTATTATTTTGTTTTGAGAATGTTTGTTATGTTTCTATGTGTTGTGTTGTTATATCTTAGGGCCGATCATTTTCCAAAGGAATTTACCTCCAATTTTCTAACATGAGTCATTGGAAAATTAGGAATTGAAAATGACATCAAAATAGTTTAGATACTCAGTTTCTATTTGATTCCATGAAGATTCCATCAAGCCCTCTGAGGAGGACACACCCTATGGTGACACCTCAATGAATGACACTCATGTAATTCCCTCCTCGTGAGTGTAGGAAGAAGTAGTGGTTTCCTTATAACCAATAGCATACGGTAAAGGTGATGGGATATCATACCTTTGATTAGGCTGCATCATATAAGACTTTGTCAGTGAGAGAGACTCTGAAAAGCAAATCGCCATATTGTGAACTGCCTAAGGAGAGAGCCATATGGTGGGGAACTGTGGGCAGCCTCTAGGGTGTGAGGGTGACATCTAGCTACCAGCCAGCAAAGAGCTGGGACCCTTCCTCATACAACCACAAGGAAATTAGTTCTACCAATAACCTGCATGTGCTTGGAAGTGAATTCTTTTCCAGCTAAGCCTCCAGGTGAGCACATGGCAGTAGATGTCTTAACTGTATCCTTGTCAGACCTTGAGCAGAGGACCCAGCTAAGCCTTGGCCAGACTCCTGACCCATGTAAATTGTGAGATAATAAATATGTGTTGTTTTCAGCCATCAAGGTACATAATACACCCTTCTTATAATTTGATTCTAAGTCACCTTTTTTAAAAGGCTGAAATGTTAAAGTGTAAATATATGTATGTGTGTATTTTGGGAACCTCAGTTCCCACTGTTCTCCCAGGTATATTTAATGCTCCAATCATACTGAACTTATGCAGTTCTCCAAATCTGCAATCCTATTTCATACCTCTGCTGGGATGCCCCTTGTTCCTCTTGTCCACCTACATTACTCCTACTCAGCTTTCAATCTTACTGCAAATACCTCCTTCAGAAATCTTCTCTGAGCTTCCCAAGTAGAATTGATCACTCATTTTTTTCCCTGCCATCACTGTTTTATATCTGCGGATCTACATGTCAGCCTCCCCTCTGAACTTCGGACCATTATCTTATATTCACCTCTTATGTACCCAACACCTAGTGCAATATGTAAAGGTAAACATCCAAATTTTGAATTTCAGACACACCTGCAGCCCCCTAAAATGCATCTAATTAACTTCCTTGATGGTAGAGAGTTTCTTGGCCCAGCTATATAAAATTCCTTATTTAGGCACAGTGAAATTTATTATAGTATGGAACCTCATAAACCAACCTGATCGATTTTTGAAATTAAGAAATAAGACTTCTGTTTAGAAACCAGATTCTCAACATTATATATCATCAGATTTTTAAAAATTTCATTTAGATTTATGTTATATATGAACCATATAGATTATCCTGGGATAGAACCTGATTGTTGACAATTATTTAGGTGTTTTTCATTGCTCTCTTAGTTTTTTGACTCTGGGGCACCATTTCATAAATGGGTACTTAGCCCATTCAAGGGCCTCTGGATCCACAAAAAAGTTAACCGAACACCCCCAAATGCCTACTTTACAACTAGCAAATTGCTCATATACTAGGCTGTTTTATAATGGAACAACGACTTCAAAACTAATTCTTTTGAAAAGAGACATTTGGATTAAATTTATTTCTAGAATATTCTCTTAGAACAACCTTTTTTTTTTTTTTTTCAAACAAGTGTCATGAAAAGGTTTATTTTTAGATTCAAGGTTTATAAGAGCTGTAGTGTACTTGGCTCTCTATGCTAGATTTTTATAGCCCTCTCACTTTTCTCAGAAGAGAAGGCTATTAATGTTGCCTTCCAAATAGTTTTGATTCTGTAGGGAAGATTTATAAAAAAATCATTTTAGCCCTTGGGAAAAAATTAAGTCAGTTCAAATGCCATATCAAATATTTGATATCCAATGAAATACAGAGTGGATAAAAATATAATTTTGAAAAAAAATGCCAAAGAATCTTTGGATAACATTTTAGAGAGCATAATATTCTCTCTGCATGTTAGAAAAGAACCTGAGAGAAACTTTCTTGTTACTGCTAAGTTGCTCGTTACTGTTATTTTCATTTAAATGCTGAAAAAAATCATTTAATAGTTCTTTCCCCTCTATAGACATAGAATAGAACTAGCTTAAAACCATATTCATAGGACAGTTGTTGGGAATGGACTACTTCAGTAAGGTCTAGTCTGTTGAGAAATATGAAAATATTTTTCTTATGTATAGAAACAATGATATGGAAACAATGAGAATAATGGGTTTTCTCTTGTGGTTCCCACACAAGCAACTTTCTATTTTCAGGAGGTACACAGCATTGCCAAAATGTTCACTTTCATTGCAGTGACTTTTCATCGCTGTTGTAACAGTAAAATTATATATATTTCTGCCTATGAAGTCTTTATTTATGAACTCATAAGTAGGATGCTTAGGTATGATGTTTCCAGTCATTAATGCAAAGGTGAAATTGTTCTTTCATGGCAGGTGGGCCAATTAGCATCTTTAAAAGGAGCCATCATTATGTTAACAAAAAACTGGGTTTGCTGATGAATAATGGTTTCATCTCAAAAAGCACTTTGAAAACATTGCCTAATTAATATGACTCAGAAGACTCAAATAAAAATATGTTCTCTGCTCTTAGACTTTTAGTTCAACAGAAGCACTTTGGGAAGCAAAGAATGAGCAATAGGAAAATTACATTTCTCATTTGTCAGTTGTAAAGCCAGTTGCAATACAACTTTTTTACAACTGTTTGTGTCAGAATGAGGAAAACTTACATTTTACTATGGGAAAAATATTTTAAAATAATAGTCATACTTTTATATCTGGAAACATGGTAGAATATCAGATAGCCTGAAGTGAGAGAGTGGCATTGACACATATACACTACCAAATGTAAAATAGATAGCTAGTGGGAAGCAGCCCCATAGCACAGGGAGATCAGCTCAGTGCTTTGTGACCGCCTAGAGGGGTGGGATCGGGAGGGTGGGAGGGAGGCTCAACAGGGAGGGGATATGGGGATACATGTATACGTATAGCTGATTGACTTTGTTATACAGCGGCAACTGACACAACATTGTAAAGCAATTATACCCCAATAAAGATGTTAAAAAAAATATATAGACAACATCCTTTTGAGTTCATAGCTTAGGTTTTCAATGAGTAAGGGTAGACATGAGGTGCCAATGGAGCTGTAAAAAAGTGACTTGATATTATAGGACTGTGGAAGTCCTGAAGTTGGTGGTTGTTGGTCTTAGTAACCTAGGGTGTTAGGTGCACATACTGGGACAGGACAAAACGAACCTACAGGAGAAAAAAGTTTATAACTGAGACCACCGTATTAAGTCTGACCCTTCAAGGGCTACCATTTTAGTGAAAGGGTAGATTAGACACAAATGAACCATTGGCACAGTAAGATGACAAGGAACCTTGTCTGTCATCCTGGACTCTGAGAGGGAACAAAGTTCCTTCTGATAAATTTAACCATTGGCATGTTCGCACTTGGATAAGAGATTGTACTTTTTACTGCCTGCATGGTTTGAGGATTCCATGATGACAAATTAACACCAAAATAGTTCTGGCATTTTTCAGAAGGCCCAATTTTTCTTCTGAAGGATGTACTCTCAACTGTGATGCGTAAGATTTTTACTGAGAAATTCTTTCTGAAGAAAAACTTACAATGATAAATCATAAATCAATTTAAGAAAATAGTTATCCTGAGAATCAGCAGACACAACAAATAGCAGGAATTCAAATGATGAAATAAGGGCATTTAAGATAATTAAAGAACTACAAAAGAACTTTAGAAAAAACTAAAAATAAGAAGCTATAAAAAATAACAGGCAAATCTGAAAATGAATCAAATAGAACTTCTGGAAATGTAAACTGGAGTCATTTATATTAGAAACTCAATAGATAGGTTAAATTGTAGATTAGTTACATTGAAAGAGAGAATAGGGGAAAGTAGAAGGTAGAGCTGAGGAAATTATCAGAATGGAGGGGTAAGTAGATACTACAAAGAGAGGTTAAAGAGATGCAAGTCAGGATGAGGAGGCCTAATGGATGTCAAAAAGGAGGACAGAAGGAAAAGAGGGAGAATAAGAAGGAAGCAATGTTTGAAGAGAAAATGGGTGAGGATATTCCAGAATTGATGAAAGGCACGGATTCTCATATTTGAAAGTGCAAGAAGAACATAACAGTGCTACTGAAGCAAACTTGGGCCCACTAATCCAACACACAGCAAAGCCAATCTACTGACACTGGGTTGTGATAAAGGAAAATATAGCATTTATTGCAGGGTGCCAAGCAAGATGAATAGGCAGCTTGTGTTCAAAAGACCTGAACTCCTCAATGGCTTTCAGGGAAGGGCTTTTAAAGACAGTGTGAGGGACAGGGTCACAGGGTGTGTGGTCAGCTTATGTACAGTTCTCTGATTGGTTGACCATGAGGTAACAGGGTGATGATTTGAGAATTTCAATCATTAACCTTCTAGTTTCAACCGGTCTGAGGTCTATGTGCTGGTGGTCAGCATGCAGTTAACTTCTCCCACTGGTGGGGTGTTTTGGTATCTGCAAAACAACTTCAGGATATTATCTATGGCCCTTGAGGAGGAATTAAATGTCCTTGACTTGCTTGATGGCTAAAGTATTATAATTTTGTCTTGCTTGACTGTTTTCTTTTGTTTCTGCGTTTTCTCACTTCTCTGATTAAATTTGCTCTTTGGAACTGGCAGAAGGCCTAGGAGGCTGAAGTTTTTCTGCAGATAAGAAGGGGGAGACACAGGGAGTCTGTCCCCAGGAAGGTCCCACAGGGACCTGTTTGGTTTCAACAGAAGTGGGGAGGGGCTAGATACATCACTGTCAAACTGCCGAATAGCACAGACACAGAGATGATCTTAAAAGCAGCTAGAGGGCTTCCCTGGTGGCGCAGTGGTTGAGAGTCCGCCTGCTGATGCAGGGGACATGGGTTCGTGCCCTGGTCCGGGAAGATCCCACATGCCGCGGAGTGGCTGGGCCCGTGAGCCATGGCCGCTGAGCCTGCGCGTCCAGAGCCTGCGCTCCGCAACGGGAGAGGCCACAGCAGTGAGAGGCCTGCGTACCGCAAAAAAAAAAAAAAAAAGCAGCTAGAATGAAAATAAGAGAACATCCTCTATACACTCCAGGGTGCAGAGGCAAGCCACATGCACGCTACAGGTGGTGGCCAGGCATGCAGGACAGGTGGAGCGCTGGCGTGGGTGAGGGGTTACTATATATTGTTCCTGTCTGGAGGGCTGTGGCATCAGGAGGGCTGCTGGAGACAAACTTCTCAGAGCAGGGGCAAGCAGTGAGAGTCAGGATGCCAGAGTGTGTGAGAAGTTTGGTACATGGGCCACAGGTCATAGGAGACAAACCTCCAGGGAGAGGGAGTATTGCAGAGGGAGTTAGGGTGCCAGTGTGGGCAGAACTCACAGTGTCCCTATTGAGACCATGACAAGTGATCACTAGACTAAACCAAAAAGCCATATATGTTCTGGGTGTGTGGCTAGGGCCAAGCACCATTGAATGTCTTAATGCCTATACCCCTCACTGACAGTACATCCAGATAAAACAGGGGCTCTCCTCCCTACTGAAGTGCCCCATCCATGCCCTCTATCCAGAAAGCTTAACGCATTGTAAAGAAGAGATATTGAAAGGAATTTCTTCCACTATTGCAGAGCAAATATTGAAGGGTGAATTTCGAGCTAGGAAGCAATAAATTGATAGCTGACATAATAAACTTTAGATAAAAGGAAGTTGAATATAGAAGAAAGACATGTGATCCAAGAAATTAGGTGTGTTTTCAAAAAACAACAGACAAGTACTGTGGGCAAATCTAAATGGCAACGGCTGTACATAAAACAATAAAGAGAACAGTGATTCATTTGGTGGGTGTAAAGCAAGATGGAAGTAAAATACTGGAAAACTAATACATATAAAAAGGAGAGGCATGATAAGAAAAGTTTTCAAAATCTCTTTAGTGTTATGGAAAGAAGGAAGAGATTAACATTTTTTGGAGTCATGTTTTACTCCTTTCTTTATCTCATACTCCAAGTGTATTTAATCTGTTTGCAAATCTTGCTAGCTATATCTTTAAGCCGTATTTGAATACATTCATCTTACTACCTTCTCTGATACCATTCTGGCCTGGGCTCCAATAGTTTTTTGTTTTTTTTTTACATCTTTATTGGAGTATAATTGCTTTACAATGGTGTGTTAGTTTCTGCTTTATAACAAAGTGAATCAGTTATACATATACATATGTTCCCATACCTCTTCCCTCTTGCGTCTGCCTCCCTCCCACACTCCCTATTCCACCCCTCTAGGTGGTCACAAAGCACCGAGCTGATCTCCCTGTGCTATGCGGCTGCTTCCCACTAGCTATCTATTTTACATTTGGTAGTGTATATATGTTCATGCCTCTCTCTTGCTTTGTCACAGCTTACCCTTCTCCCTCCCCATATCCTCAAGTCCATTCTCTAGTAGGTGTGTGTCTTTATTCCTGTCTTACCCTTAGGTTCTTCATGACATTTTTTTTTCTTAAATTCCATATATATGTGTTAGCATACGGTATTTGTCTTTCTCTTTCTGACTTGCTTCATTCTGTATGTCAGACTCTAGGTCCATCCACCTCATTACAAATAGCTCAATTTCATTTCTTTTTATGGCTAATATTCCATTGTATATATGTGCCACATCCAATAGTTTTTTACATGTACATTTCAATTACCTTTTAACTGTTCTCCCTGGTTCTGCCCTTTGCCTACTGTAGCTATTCCCTCTCCTTCCTGCCCCCCACCAAAAGATATCCAAATGACCTGTTTATGATTTTACTCATATTAATCACTCCGCATGCATCCAATGACTTTCCATCTCACTTAGAATAAAAGCCAAAGCCCTGAAAATAGCTAAAAGTCCCCGTTCAGTCTCCCTCCTCACTGCAACCCAGCAGCCTTCCTTGCTGAAATCATCATGCCCTAGCCTCTCCCTTACTTATTCTGTGGTAGCTTCACTAGTCCGTTGTGTTCCTTGATTCTACCAAGTGTGCTCCCACTGTAGGACCTTTCTACTTGCTAATTTCTCTGACTTCAGAAATCTACTTGGCTCACACCCCCACTTTCTTGAGTCTTTTCTCAAGTGTATCTTTCTCAGTGGGCCCTTTCTTGTGAACCCTACATATAATCCAGACCACTTCCCTTTCCCACCCTTGCACTATTTATCTTTTTTCTTTATTTTTTCCATTGTTCCTATCACCACCTGTAATTCTCTGCAGCCATCCCTCAGTATCTGAGAGGGACTGATTCCAGAACCCCCAAGGGTACCAAAATCCACTGATGCTCAAGTCCCTTATCAAAAATGGCACTACAGTCAGCCCTCCGTATTTGTGGGTTCCACATCAGCAGTTGGGTGAATCGAACCCTCAGACACTATATACCTCTCCATTCTTTCTTTCATTCCTTCTTTCTTCCCTCTCTCTTAAATTATCAGGGTTTCCCCCATAGGAAGCATTCTGATGACAGGAACTTTTGTTTTTATCGTTTCCACAGTATCTCAAGGTTCTAAAGTAGTGCCTGGCCGGTAGTAGTCACTCAGAGCATTTGTTGAGTAAGTGAATGAGTGAATGAATGAATCAAGCCAAAATAAAAATGAGGAGAGGGCTTCCCTGGTGGCGCAGTGGTTGAGAGTCTGCCTGCCGATGCAGGGAACACAGGTTCGTGCCCCGGTCCGGGAAGATCCCACATGCCGCAGAGCAGCTGGGCCCGTGAGCCATGGCCGCTGAGCCTGCGCGTCCGGAGCCTGTGCTCCACAAAGGGAGAGGCCACAACAGTGAGAGGCCCGGGTACCGTAAAAAAAAAAAAAAATGAGGAGAAACATAGAAAAATTAAAAAACTCGACTAAGAAGCTTTATCTAATGGATTTACAACAAACTCTGTATTTAACGATTAGCAAATGTACATTTGCTAATTACACTGTGAATATATATCGATCATTTACCAGAACCAATTATGTATCTACCTCCAAAGCATGTCTTAGTGAAAACCAAAGTTTCAGTAGTAATATATTGACTCTTTTCTATAACCCCAATGCAACTAGAAGACTACAACAAAAATAAAACTAAATAATTACCAGACATGATTGGAAAGCAAAATGAGCAAATAAAAAAATTAAACTCCATTCTTACCCATTGATAAATAGTAGTCATTATGGAGCTCAGAAAATACCTAGAACTGAAATACATGAGTTTTTTCCTACCAAAAATCTAAAACTGTATTATAGGGAAATTTGTAGCCCTTGGAAAAAACCCAGCAATTTAAACATAAAACAAGTAGAGGGAAGAAAACAATAAGTTTAAAAGCAGAAATAAGTGAAGTAGAAAACAAAAACTAGAGAGGATCAATAACTACCAAATTGATTCAATGTGAAAAGTAATAATAACATAGAAAAAACTGTGAGTCGATTAAAAAAAAAGTGAATAAACAAGTATACATGACTGGAGAAAAGGGGTACATAAGTATAAGAGAGATTAAAAAAACGAATTACAATGAATATTTTTATGCTAATACGTTTTTAAAATAAGAGAAAATGGACCATTCTAAAAATGATAATGAAATTATTTTTCCAAGTTAACAATTTAAAAAAATTTTAAAATATCTCTGAATATTAAGTTTCTAGAGAAGGCAAACATTTAGTTTTTGAAATCCTTCTAATCATCTTTGGCAAAATGAGTATAAGTATATATTTTTCAGTCTCTTTCTAGGGGTTAAGAATTCTGACGTGCATTAATCAAAATCCATTTAGTTACAATCTCAAATCAAACTTCTCTAGGCAAAATAGGATTTATTGGCTCATAAAACTAGAAATTCAGAAACGTTTCTAGCTTCAGGAAGGCATCCAGTAGCTCAGATAATGCCACCAGTAAATCACCTTGTTCTCTCTCTCTATCTTGGCCCTGCCTTCCCCAGCTTTGGGTTCATTCTCATGGAACTAATGTGGCGGTTTTGGTCACCAAAATCTCTAGGCTTACGTCATTCTCACAGCTAATGATCACAGAGAACAAAGAGCTCCTCTTTCCTGAGAGTTTCAGCAAAGTGCCGAGGGTCAACACTAATTGACCCACTGATGTCATGTGCCCATCCCTCAACTGATCCCTTTGAACAACGGAGGGGGTTGTCTGGCCATGTGACACGCCCTGGATCAGGGGGATGAAATTCATCCTTTCCATATCACATGGACCAAGAGTTGAGAGAAGCCATGTTCAAAAAATTTCCAACTCGCTCCTATAGATTCCATATTAGTAAAAATGAACCAGAGATTACTAGATAATTATTTTTACCTGCTTTATCCAATCATCAGCAATGTCTACAATGTAAAGTAGAAGAAGACATACTTTTGTCTCCTTCCTTTGTCCAACAGCAGCAGTGAAGCTGGGATGTCAATCTAATTGGAATTTACCTTTATACATACAGCAACCTGATTTGCTGCTATTCTCTAGCATTTCCAAGTTCCAGAAACATGGGACAACCTCAGCATCACCAACTAGTAACTAATAATATGGTACGTACTCAACACCAGTTGAACTGATAACTAGCTGCACTCCTAGAACTCCCCTTCTTTTTAGGATCCTACTGGAAGAGAAGAAAGTGCTGGACCTTAGTGTCCAGGGGGAAGGAGGAGAGAACACTGGATGAAAAGAATGGGAGGAATTGGAGGGAGATGGAGAAAGAATTCTCCTTGTTTACAAGGGTCATGAGCTGCTTTAATCGAGGACCGTATGGGATTAGGTAAAATTCAAGGGGACAGTGAGATCAAAACATCCTATGTTGAGATTATGTTAGTTAAATATTTGATAAACTGTAAGTTACTATGTGAATGTGAAAAATTCAACTATATCTTATTTGGAGTTCTTATCTCTTTCTTCTTCTTCTTTTTTTTTTTTTTTTTTACAGGTATAACTGAGCGAAGTGTGTTCCACAGAACATTCTGTGTCATAGACTGTAAGAAAATTGTTTCCATAATCACATAAATCTGGTAAAAGCAACGTATTTTGTACTCATCTTGTCTTGCCACTTCCATTCACATATTAAAGTCTACAAAATTTCAAGTTTTATTTAGCCCAACAATGACTATAAGACTTCCTACCCCACCCCTCTTTTTTTTTTTTTTTGTGGTGAAGCCTACTAACATCATGTCTTTACGCATACTGTGGGAAAGACTAATTTTTCTCCCTTCAAGGAAGAACTAAATGTGGAAATTGGTAATTGACTTACAAGTAGATTTTTGTAGTCTCCCATGCAACTGCTTCTTCTTTCTCTTTTTTCTTTCCCTCTCCATCTCCCATTTCCATAGCTCACTGATCTCTGCTATTGACATTAATCATGAAATTGCTGATTGCCTCCAGGGAGTCTCGTTCAAACTTTACAGTGAAGCAATTGGTATGTTTCTTCACTTCATGAATGAAGGATGGAGGGATCAGAAGCTGAGGTCGTGTGATTAAAGACAACAGTAATGACCCTACATTATTGCTGGAAACAAGAAATAGCAGCTGCATTGTGAGGGTGTTTGTAAGAAATGTGGTCTTGCTGGAGACAAGGGGTGAAACTTCTCTTTCCTTCTTCCTTAATCTTCCAGTGAGTCCTTCTCATATATGGAAGTCTGCTCAGTTTTTTATTACCCCAAACTTTGTTGCTTAAATCATTGTTCTCAAGGATACTTGGAGACAAAAGAATATTCATGCGATCCCAACAGACACAGTTGTGCAAATTATGTGGACTGGTAAACAACATACATGTTTATCCAAATTAGCCAACAAAAATACCTATGATAGCTAAGATGGAAGGAAAGTTCAGGTTTTGGAAGACATGAAGGAGCCATAATTTCAAATTTGACACTGGTCAGATTTGGGGTTTCTGCTTTTGGATGCCTGGAATGGGAGTATGGCCATGAATTTGCTAGTCAGTGACTGAACAGGATGTCTGCCTGGACTTCAAAGAGTTCAATAATTATTGACCACTAGGAGAAAGGAGAGCAGGGAAGGATGGAGGAAGAGGGGGAAGGGACTGAAGGAGGGAGAAGGGGAAGGGACCGAGGGATGGAGAAGGGAAGGAAAGGAGGTGGTAAATACTAGAGGTCTGTCTGCTCAGATCCAGTGTCCTGTTCTTCCTGCAACACGACATTGAGTCTATTAGCCTTTGCCAGGAGAGTCACTTAACTTCTTGGAGGTTTTGTTTTTTAATCTGTAAAATGGGAGTGATGGTACCTTTTTCAGTTACTTTACAGGATTGTTTTAAGGCTAAGCAGAAAGAGACAGGACATGGAAGGGGTTTGCTATGAGTGAAAAGCAACACAGATGTCTTTATACATTTCATGGAACAGTAATGAACACATTTATATCCAACTTTGTACTGTATGGCACGATAAACATAACACACAGGCGACATACGTGAGGGCAAAGTGAAGATTTGTGCTCAAGTGAGCATTCTCTCTGCAACTGGAGGATGGACTACACAAAGCACAGAAAAGATATCTTAAAAATATGAATTTTTAAAATGGCATAATTTAATGATTTTAATAAATTAATTAAAAGCCATTTTTAGGGCTTCCCCGGTGGCGCAGTGGTTGAGAGTCCACTTGCCGATGCAGGGGACACGGGTTCGTGCCCTGGTCTGGGAAGAGCCCACATGCCGCGGAGTGGCTGGGCCCCTGAGCCATCGCCGCTGAGCCTGCGCATCCGGAGCCTGTGCTCCGCAACGGGAGAGGCCACAACAGTGAGAGGCCCGCGTACCGCAAAAAGAAAGCCATTTTTAGAGTTGAGAAAGAGTGACGTTAACATTGTTTTTGGACAGTTGTTTGGAATTGAGTTCAATTATTGCTCTGTGGCTTTGGCCTTCAGCTTTGGTCTTTGTTGTTTTTTCTTTCCATTTGGTATGTTCTTAATTTGAGGGATGTTTCAGGCACCCAGAGGAAGCCAGGTGGCAGATGAGCACGTCTGATGAGTTGATTTTTCTCCCCCAACGCACGTCTACCTAAAACATATGTAAATAACATTTCAAATTTGCCGTAGGTTAGGATTTGGATTATTACATGGGAGCAGGGCTGTGGCTGCAAAGTTTCCAGGTAATGATGGAACTGTCTCCTTGATTTAAGTCAAGGCTGCCTGTGAAGTTGATTTCAATCCACTTTTGCACATAGAACCAAAATGACACCTTAAAGGAAAGATGAGAGCAAACCCACAGAAAATTTCTTTTCTAGGTAATTCTTCCTAGATGTTTAAATTTCTAATTAGAAATTTTTATGGTCAGTTGTTCAGGCTTGTTTCTTCAGTTCATTCGTTTGGTTTGGTTTTGATTTTGCTATTGATTTTTTTGCTTGTGGTTAAAAAAAAGAAAGAAAGAAAAAAGTGTCTAGGCCGGCAAAGGTCAGTTCCTGAAATTTGTATTTGTATGAACTCCAGGTAAACTTTATTTATCTGAGTTTATCATCCTGAAATTGCCTGGGCCTAGATACAAAAAAAAAAAAAAAGGTTTTTTTGACAGTGGTGACCACACATCTCTTGATTAAGCTGTCAAATTAGAAGACGGATTGACCTGGAGATATGATTTCAATTATTGCTTTTGATGGTTCTAGAATTTGTATCAAGAGATAAGACATCGGGGTCTGGGAGACATTTTCTATTGCTGGGGGTAGGGGAAGTAGGTCACTGTATGTGCATAAAATTTTACAAACCAGTTTGGTTACTTTGCTCCAAGAGTTTTATAGCCATTTATGGTTTTTTCTTGCTAAATTGAAGTCAGTTCTGTTTTGTAGAAGTCACATAGGCATGGCCTTCACTTCAGAACTTAACAAGTCACAGACATGGTTTGAATCCCAGATCCTCTACCTTCTGGCCTTGGGAACTCGGGCAAACTTTTCACTTCACTGTGCCTCAGTTACGGCAGGTTGTAAGGAAATCATGCTGCCTGTCTGGCAGGATGTTGGGATGATTAAAAGATCCTAGTACAGGAACTCGTACATTATTGTTAGTACTAGGATCCCTCACAAGGGCTGTATTTAAAATCGTTGTTTGCATTTGAAACATGATTCACAGTTTATAAAGTGTTGATATTTCTTCTGTGTAAATCTCAAGGCAAGTATTAAAACTTCCCATTTTAAAATGAGAAGACCAAGGCCGAGACATATAAAACTGATTTTTCAAAGTTCACGTTGCAAATCATGACAGAGCGGGAAACCTGCCTTAGCTCAGCATCAACCCTTATAACCTATAACCAAGATTCTCTTCTTGACCAAACTACTCACGCTCTCCTAAACTCTTTTTCAACTAGGCTTCAACTCTTGGATTTACATGTTTATTTCTGCATTGTCTAATTTTAGCAAGAATCCTGCTATGTCTGTTTAGCCAGAATCCTCAAATCTCAATATCCGATCACTCTTCTTTTTTTTTTTTAACATCTTTATTGGAGTATAATTGTTTTACAGTGTTGTTTTAGTTTCTGCTGTATAACAAAGTGAATCAGCTATATGTATACATATATTCCCATATCCCCTCCCTCTTGTGTTTCCCTCCTACCCTCCCTATCCCACCCCCCTAAGTGGTCACAGAGCACGGAGCTGATCTCCCTGTGCTATGCGGCTGCTTCCCACTAGCTATCTATTTTACATTTGGTAGTGTATATATGTCCATGCCACTCTCTCACTTCGTCCCAGCTTACCCTTCCCGCTCCCAGTGTCCTCAAGTCCATTCTATACGTCTGCATCTTTATTCCTGTCCTGCCCCTAGGTTCATCAGAACCAACTTTTTAGATTCCATATATATGTGTTAGCATACGGTATTTGTTTTTCTCTTTCTGACTTGCTTCACTCTGTATGACAGACTGTAGCTCCATCCACCTCATTACAAATAACTCAATTTCATTTCTTTTTATGGCTGAGTAATATTCCATTGAGTATATGTGCCACATCTTCTTTACCGATTCATCTGTCGATGGACACTTAGGTTGCTTCCATGTCCTGGCTATTGTAAATAGAGCTGCAATGAACATTGTGGTACATGACTCTTTTTGAATTATGCTTTTCTCCGAGTATATACCCAGTACTGGGATTACTGGGTCATATGGTAGTTCTATTTTTAGTTTTGTAAGGAACCTCCATACTGTTCTCCATATGGTTGTATCAATTTACATTCTCTCCAACAGTGCGAGAGGGTTCCCTTTTCTCCACACCCTCTCCAGCATTTGTTGTTTGTAGACTTTTTGATGATGGCCATTCTGTTGGGTGTGAGGCAATACCTCATTGTAGTTTTGACTTGCATTTCTCTAATGATTAGTGATGTTGAGCATCCTTTTATGTGGTTGTGGGAAATTTCCCTTTCTCTTTCTCTTCTTTGTTTGCACAGCTCCTGGGGATCAGCTTTGGTTTTGGCCCCGCCTCTGCTTGTAGGTCACCATCAGGCATCTGTTCCCCGCCCAGACAGGAGGAGGTTAAGTCAGCGGCTGATTAGGGCACTCTTGCTCACTCAGGCCGGGGAGAGGGTGGGGTACAGTAGTCATAATTGGAATGCGGGGCGAGCCTGTGGCGGCAGAGGCTGCCATGACATTGCAACAGCCTGAGGCGTGCCATGTGTTCTCCCAGGGAAGTTGTCCCTGGATCAAGGGACCCTGGCAGTGGCGGGCTACACAAGCTCCTGGGGAGTGTGGGTGTGGATAGTGACCTGTGCTTGCACACAGGGTTCTTGGTGGCGGCAGCAGCAGCCTTAGTGTTTCATGCCGTCTCTGGGGTCCGAGCTGATAACTGCTGCTTGCGCCCATCTCTGGAGCTTGCTTAGGTGGTACTCTGCCTTCTGTGGGCACATGGGAAAGGAATCCTCTCTCCTTGTGCACCCCGAAACAATGGTCTCTTGCCTCTTCAGCAGGTCCAGACATTTTCCTGGACTCCCTCCCGCCTTGCTGTGGTGCACTAGCCCCCTTCAGGCTGCGTCCATGCAGCCAACCCCAGTCCTCTCCCTGGGATTTGACCTCAAAAGCCCAAGCCTCAGCTCTCAGCCCCCACCCACACGGTGAGTGAGCAGACAGCAGACGAGTCTCTCGGGCTGGTGAGTGCTGGTCGCCACCGATCCTCTGTGCAGGAATCTCTCTGCTTTGCCCTCTGCACCCCTGTTGCTGCGCTCTCCTCCGCGGCTCTGAAGATTCCCCCACGCCCACTCCCTGTCTTCGCCAGTGAAGGGGCTTCCTAGTGCGTGGAAACTTTTCCTCCTTTACAGCTCCTTCCCAGAGTTGCAGGTCCCGTCCCTATCCTTTTGTCTCTGTTTATTCTTTTTTCTTTTGCCCTACCCAGGTACGTGGTGGGTTTCTTGCCTTTGGGGAAGTCTGAGGTCTTCTGCCAGCATTCAGTAGGTGTTCTGTAGGAGTTGTTCCACATGTAGATGTATTTCTGATGTATCTGTGGGGAGGAAGGTGATCTCCACGTGTTACTCCTCCACCGTCTTGAAGGTCCCCCCTGATCACTCTTGATATCTAATTGGGTTCCTCACCTTCCAGCATCCCTCAAGTGATGTTTGATCACCCTGGCCTGCCTTCAGCAAGAATCCTGTTAGGTTGGTTAAGCAAGAATCTTCCCTCACCCCAGATGTTTCCTCTTAGTAATTTTCTATCTACTGATCCCCACCCTGCTCCTTGGCTATAAATTTCCACATGCCCAGGTTGTGTTCAAAGTTGAGACCATTATCTCTTCTCCACTACAAGACCCTATTACACTGGTCCCCATACTGATCTCAATAGTCCCCCTCTGAATGAAGTCTGCCTTTCATCTTTAACAAGTGTCATGAATAATCTTTTCTTTAACACCTAGAAGAGGATTTGTCTTTTCATAGGTCTTAAGAACATTTTTGTTGAATAAATGATTGAATGAAGTACCTAAAGCAAAAATTCTCTGAACTCCAAGTTCATTGGTATTTTTTTTTGTGTGCTCAATCTGCATATCTAAACCAGGGTCGTGTTTTCTTCTAATGACAGCAGAATAATGGGTATTCAGATAAAGCAGAGCTTCTTTGATGTAAGTGTGGACTGAATCCACAGACTGGGACACTTATATGTTCCACAATATTAAAGGGACCCCCCCTTTTTTTCCAATGAGGCTCATTGAGTATGCAGTCTTCAGGGCACTGTATTGAGATGGCTGATGTACCCTCAGCTTCTGGAAAGAGTGATTTAACAGCAACAAACCATTGACCAGGACACCTAAAGGGGGTGGACGCTTTATAGCTAATGTCCACACAAGCCACCAAACAGGCTGCATCAAGAAACATGCCTGTATCTGAAAGAACAACACATTCCTTTGATTCCCTGAGACTGTCCAGTGTACAAGGACTATTTTTCCTTGAGTGGAAAAGATAGCATTGATTCGATGAGACGCCATGAGAAATTTGACTGGACTCCATATTTGAGTAGTAAGAAAAAAATTGCTGGGAGAATATACTTACTTGGCAAGAAAATTTAATGGTGAATTACAGATCCCTCTAACAAAAATATTTCTGATGGCACAGGCTGCTATAGTGAAAAGAATGCTGGATGGAGCACAGAGACTGGTTCTTAATTCCAAGTCTGTCATTAAGTAGCATTGTTGCTTTAACCAAGTACTCAGCTTTTCTGAGCTGCATTCTCTTCTTTAAGTGAGTTGGTTAAATAAATAATATTAGAGGTTCCTGAAATTCTGAATTTATATATTCATGAGAAATATTTTTGATCCACAACAATTTGTTTTTTTAAAAAAACTCTCCTGCATTTAAAAACAAAAGGAACTGAGTGACACTCAGCATTGAAACGGAAATTAATTCATTAGCATTTTAAAATATCTCAATGGCAATATTTCCCAAACAATGACTCCCATTGATGACATGAGTGGGCCATTGTGCCTTCTGCCAGTAGAACAGACACCACTTTATTCTTAGCAGCTGTGATCCCCAATTGGAAAAGGGGACTGGTCCAAAAATGATAAAGGGAAATCACACCACAGTGCTGAAAAACAGCATGGAGCTTAGGGGCTTCTACTGCCTTGGTCACTGTTCTTCCCTTGAGCTTCCTGTCAAGGAACTTGCCCTTTGGAGACTGAAGCCCCACAGTGGCTCAACTTTTGCTTTGGGGGTATTTGCCTGAAAAGGCTCTTTTTGCTCTCTTTATTGCTAAAAAGAGTATAAAAGGATCTTATTCATAGAACCAATTCTTCACCAATGCAGTGTCCCCCATACTCAAGCTTTACTTAAACAGTTTCTCCTATTTTCCATTTCCAATTTATTTTGAAACAGGGCAAAGCAGAAGAGAATACATTGATTCTTGAATCAAGTATTCAAGTTCCAAAGACAGATGATTCTCTAGATTTATTAAAGTAGCCATGAGTTCTTGCTACTCCCTTTGTTGGGGAAGCTCTTTAAGTGAATGCCCAAGGCTCTTCCCTCACCCACTTCAGAGCTTTGCTCAAACATATGTCCTGGGAGCCTTCCCCTGTCCAAACATGTGCACTACCTCCCACCCCATTTCATGTTCCCCATCCCTGATTTATTTTTCCTCACACCATGTTTTTTCCCCAGGATCTCATCAAGTATAGGATATTTCTGGATATTGGCTGGATCTCAATACCTAGAACAGTGCTTGATACACAGTATGCAACCTGTATGTATTTGTTGAATGACTAAAGGTTGGATGGCATCCAAGAAAGTACTGTAATAAATATTTCATAAAGTGATAAATGAATCATTAAGAAAGGGAGTCCTTTGAATTCCCACTGGTCCTTTGATTTTCACTCTGGTGAAGCACAGCAGTAAGTTGGCTTGCCATTTGGATGTAACCTTTCTGAAAGTCACCTACTTCTACAGTGTTTCTTCACTGCTAGGAGTGATTTCACTCTCTTCAGGAGAGGAAGGCTGTTGAACACCAAAGGGACATGTTGAAATTCACTGTTATGTCCCTCTAGCTCTCTTTCATATCACTCAGTTTTGTCCTGGTTTCTCCTGGAGGTTTCTTTCCTCCTGTCCTCTCTGGGGATTTCTTATCCCACATTCAAACAGGTAATGGTATTAAAATACGAGAATATAGAATGAAAGCATGTTAGATTCAGGAAGAACCATTTAGTCTAGTGGCTCCTAAGCTTCCATGCATCCTATAAACATTTGGAGAGCTTTTGTAAGTACTGCTACTCAGACTTCACCCCAGACTATTAAACCAGAATCTCTGGAGCCAGATCCACATCAGAATAATTTGAAAGCTCTCCTGCTGATGGTATCGTGTAGCAAGAGTTGAGAATTGCCTATCTATTCTGTCTCCTATCCCCAACTCAACAGATGAAAAACTTGGATTCAGATGTATTGAATTACTTTCCCATGGCTGCTGTAACAAATTATCAAGGCTTAAACTTAATGGCTTAAAACAGTAGACGTATTCTCTCAGAGCTCTGGAGGCCAGAAGTGGGAAATTGGTATCACTGAGCCAAAATCGAAGGAGTTGGCAGAGCTGTGTTCTCTCCAGAACTTCATAACAGAAACTTATTTAGAAATCGAATCATTGCAGTTGTAATTAGTTAAGATGAAGTCATCATGATGTAGAGTGGGCTATGAGCTAGTATGACTGGTGTCCTTATAAAATGGGGAAATGTGGACACAGACACATTCAGACAGGGAGAACACCGTGTGAAGATGGGAGTTATGCTGCCACAATCCAAGGAACTACCAGAAGCCAAGAGAGAGGCCACAGCAGATCCTTCCCTAGTGCCGTCAGAGGGAGCATGGTCCTATCAACTACTTCATCCTGGACTAACAGTCTCTAGAGATGTGAGACAAAGAATTTCTGTTGCTTAGACCACTCAGGTTGTGGTACTTTGTGATGGCAGCCCTAGCAAACAAATACAATACCCCTGAAATGGTGTTCCTTTAATGAGGACTGCCTGGATGTGCCATTTTTATAGTCCTCTCATTTGACAGATTCAACAATTCCATTAGAAGTCCGGACAGTAAACAGAAGAGCACGTTAGTGAAGATCGAGAAGATGGGTTCTGTTTTCCAATATGCAAACTTCTTGAGTTAGAGATAAAACTGAATCCCAGGGAGGTGATGTAGTTTGTCAAGAGGTTCTCAGGACTACAGTTAAATGTGTCAAATTATTGGATCCCAAAGAGTGGCTGATTGCAAAGTCCCTCCTAGTGTTGGTGGGGGTGGTATATATGGATGTGGTCTTTACTGAGTCATTTAATCAATTATTACTTATTGCATGTTGGTTACACAAAGTTCTGATCTCCTCCCTCAGAACAGTGAACGTTTTCATGGAAAGAAAGTTGTGGTCAGAAGCTGCCGACTACCATTTTTCTCCGCATTTGGGCATCCTGAATAGAGAAAGCAAGAAGGAGGGTGAGGATAAACCAATCTATGTGCCCTACTTTCTTTTCTCTTCTCTCCACCTCCTTTCTCAACTCAAGATTTTCCTTTTCACCCACATGCCTCATCCTAGATTTGGGCAAGAGGAGCCTTTGACCCAAGACTGTTTTAGAAAGTCTCACATAACACACACAACTCAGGCATCAACAAAACATTTTTCCACTCCCTCTCCTGGATGGGACAAGATAGTGGAGACAGACACTGTATCAGGGCGTGAAAATAATTTGAGTGGCAGAACTCTTAATTAAGAGAAAGAAAAATTAATTAACAAGTTCTTTCTCTCAGGTAGCATGAAGCCAATTTTACATAAGGAGATAGGGTTTCCAGGTAGGGACGAGAAGGCATACATTAACGTGCCAAATGAGAAATATTTTGCAGTGTGAAAAATTCATATTACTTTTAAATTTGTTTATATGTAGGTCAAGATCTATGCTGTCCAATATGGTGGCTATTTAGATTTAAATAAACCAAAATTAAACGAAATTAAAAATCCAGGTCCTGGGACTTCCCTGGTGGCCCACTGATTAAGACTCTGCACCTCCAATGCAGGGGGTCAGGATTCGATCCCTGGTCAGGGGACTAGATACCTCATGCCGCAACTAAAAGAAAGATCCTGTGTGCTGCAACTAAGACCTGGTGTAGCCAAATAAATAAATAGATTTTTTTGTAAAAAAAAGAGAGGTTATTAAAAAAAAAAATCCAGGCCCTCTGTCCTACTCACCACATTTCAAGTGCTAGTTAGTTACACGTGGAGTGTGGCTACCATACTGGACAGTTCAGATACAGAACATTTTCATCATTGCAGAAAATTCTATTGGACAGCATTGGTCTAGGTGTAATGAATGTGGAGCATGGTACTGATTTTTCACATTGGCAATTAGATTGGTACCGAAGCTAGGATTGCAAAAGTTGTACTTTATAAGAATATTTAATATAATTTAACAAATTCTCAAAAAATCTGTTCAGCTTATTTAAGTAATTAAAAGATCAATCAGGAAAGGCCTAAGATAATGGCACCAAATGGTGGGTAAGGTAATAAAGTGTGCAAAGTAGAATGTTGGCTGAAATACAGAAATATTTTGTGTGGCATGTAAGGTACATCGTCTGAATTTGTCACTGGGAGAATGGTCTCGATGTTCATAGCAATGACACTGGGAACAAATCAGAGATTACATATGTTTTCTGGATTTAGTCAATGGAGGAACATGTTGATGAAACACATATCAAGTCTGACATCATAATTACTCTCAGACACATGCTGAGAATAATGACTAAATCATTCTTAGAGCAACAAAATTAAACTTAGATAACATATGAGATTCACTAGAAGAGAGAAATGAAATGCAGGTCTTATGAATTTGAATATTTCATAAAGAGATGCTAAATTTACGGTGTATTTGTGCCTTATGGGATAAAATTATTTTATGCCATTTTTGTGATAATTTATTATATGTGACCACATCAAAAATTTTTAAATGACATGTAAAATTATGATTAACTTCTGGATCTGTTTTGCTTAAAGAATTCATTGACAATGCTAATTGCTATTGTCTCGGAAGAGGGAAATTTCTCTACATTGAATTTAATTTAAAAAACTAAGAAATCTGATGACTCAAGAAAGTTTGTCTAATTTGGCTTTGCGGGCAGTAGATCCCAGATTATGTGACAAATCTTTAACAGCGTAATTAGTGATGTGCTGAAATAAAGGCAAGGCATATTTTTATGAAAAAATATAATAATTTATGAATGGCATGTCTTTAGAACTCATTCTGACATTGGCGGCTTACCAACAGAACACTGTAACTTGAATTAAATTCAGTTATCTTTGATATTATACTGACTTGCAATCATTTAAACTTAACAGTATTAAAAATATTTTTCAATTTTGTCATTATGAAGGTATACTTTTCAAGGAAGGTGGATAGAACATATTTTAACCAACAGTTTGTCAGCTTGATTTATACATTTAAAATATATTGTTATATGGTATGTGGGCCTCCATTTGTCTCCTGGCCTTTGGTTTGGGAATAATAAGAGTGAGCCTGGCTGTCAGTCCTTCTGGAGGAAGTAAAAATGCCTTTTTCCACGGGTTAGTTAGAGCTTCCTGTTTCAGACCCCCCAGGGAGTTTACAGAGACAAGTTCACTGGGTTCTAGTTCAACTTCACAGTTCACCTATACCAGTCGCGTAGTTTCAGACATTTAGGGTGAGAATATTTAGAGATTGTGCTTAAGTATTTGCAATGGGTCATACTTCAGTGGATACTGACCAGTCTTATGGCACCTCTGCAATTACAGAACAAGAGGAAGGGGAAATGATTAGGCTCCGGTGTGAGGGATTTCACTTATGCCCCAGGAAAAATGTATTTGAGAGCTGAGTATCCTTACACCTTGGACTGGTTGATTGAGGGGAAAGGTGGGAAGCTCCACCCCGCTTCCCTTGGGCTCTGACTGGATTTCTCTGATTTGAATGTTATGGATCTTGTGGAGTCTTGTCTGAAAGCAGAGGAATGGGACATATGATTTTTTTCCAGTTTTATTAAAATATAACTGACAACAATTGTAAATATTTAAGGTATACAACTTGATGTTTTTTTTTTTTTTTTTTTTTGCGGTACGCGGGCCCCTCACTGCTGTGGCCTCTCCCGTTGCGGAGCACAGGCTCCGGACGCGCAGGCTCAGCGGCCATGGCTCACGGGCCCAGCTGCTCCGCGGCATGTGGGATCTTCCCGGACCGGGGCACGAACCCGTGTCCCCTGCATCGGCAGGTGGACTCTCAACCACTGCGCCACCAGGGAAGCCCCAACTTGATGTTTTGATATATGTATGCATTGTGAAATAATCAATACAATCAAGCGAATTAACATATCCATCACCTCAATAGTTACCATTTTCTTCTTTTTTTTTGGTAGAGTCCTTACAGGTCTAAAAGATTCGGATTCTGTGGCCTGCTGTTTAAGCATTGCACAGTCACATCACTGTAGCTCAAAACAGAAATGAATTTTACCCCAGTTTACAAGGAGGCAAATAATAGTCTCCATGAGCTGTAAAGGTACACCCTCTTGACGTTTTGCATTCTTGCTAAAGCCAAAGGGAGCCCTTCTACACTGGGGACCTTTGGGTTCTGTTTTACCAGTGACCTAATCCATTGTGAATGACCACCAAGAAAGTGGCCTGAATTATGCTCCCACTGTTCACGTAGCTGTGACATTTCGTAACAAAGACCAGCTTCTCAGACATGTGTCCTGTGTGAAAGTGAGCTCTAGCCTGGGCTGACTTTCTGTCCATCCCAGGCCCAGAGGCGCGGGGAGTTCCTGGAGCCACTGCTTGAAAGGGCTCTGGGCTCAGGTTTCCCAAGAGCAGCTGCTGGTCGTTTAGGCATCTGAAACCTTTGAATAGAACGTGTGAGGTGTCTGTCTGACTTGCAAGGAAAGCTCGGCAGCTCTGAACTCAGGGAATGAAATGGCTTTGGAAGGGAAAGATGAGAGGTAGCAGGAAAGGGGAGAGGCAGCCGGATGAAACAGGCAGGTGTCTGTGGGCTGAGATGGCAGAAAGAGGGGCATGCTTCCAAAAAGAAAAAGAAATGACTTCAAATTAGTTTTTGCTGTGTCGGAGGGAAATGCTTGCGTGACAACTGGCTAAAATGAAGGCCTGGGGCCCCTTAGAATGTAAGCTGATGAGGCAGAGATAAAATGAAGATAGAACCTGCTTAGATCCCTGCTTCAGGGCCAGGCCTGAGATACTGAGTGTGTAGGAGGTGATCAATAAATGTCTTCGAATTAACCAGTGAGTGGATGGCTCAGCAAACCTGTGAATTTCATGAGTGGCCACATGGCCTACTGCAAAGTGCTTGAAGGTTCGAACAGACATGTATGGATTTGAGAATAGTGGCTCCTCTTGTGTGATCTCAATGCTTTCAGCCTTGATTTTTCCATTTTTAAAATTTGCTTGGGGATAACCACTTTGCTCAGTTGCATGAGAACTAAAAGTGCCACATGTAGGGGCTTCCCTGGTGGCACAGCGGTTGAGAGTCCGCCTGCCGATGCAGGGGACACGGGTTTGTGACCCGGCCCGGGAAGATCCCACATGCCGCGGAGTGGCTGGGCCCGTGAGCCATGGCCGCTGAGCCTGCGCGTCCGGAGCCTGTGCTCCGCAACGGGAGAGGCCACAACAGTGGGAGGCCTGCGTACTGCAAAAAAAAAAAAAAAGTGCCACATGTAAGTTCTATATATGTTTATTTATTCTGAGGACTTAATTCTCTTTAATACTTTTATTTTTTCCTTTCTAGCAGCTGGGGAAGTATAGTTGTAATAGACCAGCCCATAGAATCTGCTTCTTGTTCTCAAAATTATCTGATACTTAGAAATAAGGCAAAGAGGACTGCGTGTCCTTTCAGTGTCATTCTGGAACATTGACTAATAGACCTACCCAATGACTACTTAATAATCAAGGAGAAAATGCCTGTATTTGATATTGTATTTTTTATGGATCAGGGCCCTAATTCTGTCATGTTACCTTTTAACTGGTAGATTTTTGTTTAATAGAGATGCAAATTTCTGTCTCGTAGAAAATTTAACTACAGAGGACAGTTTATTCGTTTTCTACCTAACCTAGCAATTTTACTCCAATATTCTTTCTTTAATCCCCATAAATTCTCAGTTCCTCAAATGCTCTCTGATACTATTTTACGATTCTGCTGATTCCCTTTTAAATTAGTCAGATAAATTGATCATTCCATATTAAATTCGTTAAATAAATTGATCATATGAGTCATGTTTTTAACTTTTTGAAAATCATACTTTGCAGTATTTAGAGATCTCCATCTTTTGCTAGCAATCCTAGAACATAGTGGGCACTCAACATAGGTTTTGTGAATAAATGAGTGAAGAATAAACTAAAGCATGAACTACTAAAGGAGGACAGAAGGAACCCTGAGTCCCACCAGCTTTTGAGAAAAATAAAATATTTAATGAGTTTTTCATAATGTTAAGTTTATAGCAGAATTTTAGAATTCTGAGATAATTTCCTTCTTACTGGGGTTAAAATGTTCTTTATATTATGAAATTATGGTAATAATAGTTTGAATTTACTTTTGAATTCTGTCATTGAAGACCAAAAACTGGAAATTTGCATCTCTGTGCTGGTTCATAGGTTTTAGAGATATCTCTGGCCCTTGTAATCCACTTGATCTCTCAGATTTCCTCTTTCCCTGATATGATCATTATGGGAAGATGAAATCTCATTTACTTTAAACAAGTCATGTAGCTTTCAGCAAGATTTCCAAGACTTGCTATCATTAAGAGAAATGGCTGTTTTTGAAAGACATTGTGCATGCAAGCTCTTTTATTTTATTCCCACTAACTCCAGTTTTTAAGTAGCTTCTAGGATAAAGAAGAAAAAAAAACACTTCCTTTTATCATAAAAAGAAACAAAGTATAGTCTATGTCAAAGTTTCATGTAATATTATTAAGCAGATACAGTGCCTGGAATATATTAGGTGATCACTTCATGTTTGTGGAATGCCTTTAGGCAAGGTTCCTTCTTGTTTCCTGTCTTTGATTGGTCAAGCCTCACCCTCTAGGGTTTTAACTCATCAGCATTTTACATGTTGGTAGAAAGAAAAATATAGGCATCTATAATATCTGTATATCATAAAACATAACCAGTAATAATCCTATGGGTATTACATGACAAAATTATGGGAAGCATTAAAAAAAACCTTTTTATACGATTGTCATTATTAGGAAATGATAGGAGTGAACTGTAGCAATAAGAAGTAAAGCAAACCTTCTAAAAGAGGAATCACACATGCCTCACATTCCGTTAGGAGGATGAAGCAAAGATAAAAGTGCCAATGGAGGGCTTCCTTGGTGGTGCAGTGGTTGAGAGTCCGCCTGCTGATGCAGGGGACATGGGTTCGTGCCCCGGTCCGGGAAGATCTCATGTGCCGCGGAGCGGCTGGGCCCGTGAGCCATGGCCGCTGAGCCTGCGCATCCGGAGGCTGTTGCTCCGCAACGGGAGAGGCCACAATAGTGAGAGGCCCGCGTACCGCAAAACAAACAAACAAGCAAACAATCAAACAAAAAACCACACTGCATCCACTCCTTTGTAGTGTAATGTCAGTCACTAAATACTTCAGTATATCACATCAGTGGTCTCAAGCTTGACTGCATATTAGTAGAATCAACAAGGGGTCTTTAACATTTTTTAATGCCCAAATGACATCCCAGACCATCTAAATCAGAAACCCTTGGAGTGATATTCCAGGTTATTCCAAAGTGCAACCAAGTTTGAAAATCGGTGGACTAGATTAGATGCTTCTTATGATGAGATGCCCTTGGAATGCATTTACTTTCTAAAAATAAAATATTTTAATTTTTATAAATGGCTAAATTTCATACAGGCTTATTTCTGCTTCTGACTGTGATGGAGTAACTGTGATGGGACAGTAAACAATGAGAAAACTGCATGAAATATATGAGGTAACTGTTTCTGGACAGTAGACAACAGGCAGTGCAGGACTGTGATTCATGAGAGAAGAGAAATAAATAATGTGAACTTTATGTTCATCTGGGCTGTCTGTCCAGAGGCACTTCCCAGATTGCAGTGAAGGGAGGGGAAACTCAAGCAGAGCATAGGAGGAGATGGAGGCTGGAATTTTGGCAGAGTGAGGTGTCTGGAATTTAAGGGTCAGAGTACCAGAAAGGAGGGAGCTGCCTGGAAAAAAACTCTCCAAAATCTGCATAAAGGCCCCTTGAATATAGTGTTGAATAGTAACCTACAGATGTGAAAGGTGAGCCTCCATGAGGCTGGGCAAAAAAACAACCAAGGACCGTGAGGCTGGGCAAAAAAACAACCAAGGAACTGTAAACTGAAGGGTTCCTAGAACACACACAGGGCTGGGAGATGTCTGAGTTTGGTCAACCACAGGAAAGAGTTCGTGTTGAAGCCCTCAGGACACTGGAGGGTCCTGCCTTACGAAGGAGAATAAACTAGCTCTAGAGTTAAGGACACTTGAAACCTGCACTAAAAAGCTTGTAAGAAAACTTTGCAAATTTCAAGCTGAATAACAAGTACAGTAATTTAAGTGCCTGCCTGGATGAAGTCCAATGCCTTTTAAAGGAATGTATCTTAAAAGGAAATCCCGCACTCAACATTATAAAATGCACAGGGTCCAAGGTCTAATAGAAACAAAATACTAGACATGTGAAGAAGTAGAAAAAGTACAACTTACTACCAGGAGAAGCATCCATTATTACCAACAAAACAAAAGTGATAAAGGTAATGGAATTAGCAGATGTGGATCTTAAAACAGCTAATACGGGCTTCCCTGGTGGCGCACTGGTTGAGAGTCCACCTGCCGATGCAGGGGACACGGGTTCGTGCCCCGGTCCGGGAAGATCCCACATGCCGCGGAGCGGCTGGGCCCGTGAGCCATGGCCGCTGAGCCTGCGCGTCTGGAGCCTGTGCTCTGCAACGGGAGAGGCCACAACAGTGAGAGGCCCGCGTACCCCAAAAAAAAAAAAAAAAGAAAAAAAAACCCAGCTAATATAAATACCTTCAAGGATTTAAAGAGAAATATAAGCTAAATGAGATATTTTACACTCTCTTTTTAGTACTAAATCTTTGAAATCCATATGTGTTTTACACCTACATCACATTTCAACTATTGGACTAGCTACATTTTAAGTATTCAGTTGCCACATATGGCTAATGGTTACTCTATTGGGCCGCGCAGCTCTGGTCCATCAGCCTGGTTTATTTCCTCAGTTCCATTTGACCCTTGAACAACAGGGTTTGAACTGCTTGGGTCCACTTATACATGGGTTTTTTCAATAAAGCCGTACTCCAGTACTGCAGGATCTGCAGTTGGTTGAATCTGAGGATTCAGAACTGGATACAGAAGGCTGACTGTGAAGTTACACTCAGCACCCCTAACTCCAACCTTGCACACGGGTCAACTGGATTTATTGCCATCTGAAAATAATAACACTTCGGATTCATTTTTCTGTCTCACCCTACTAGAATATAAGCTCTAACAGAGAAAGGACATTGTCTGGTTCACTGCTGTATGCCCAGTGGCTAGAAGAGAGCTCAATACATGGTAGGTACTACTATTTATTTCTTGAATAAACAATATTTCAAGAGAAGACCTCAATACTATATACAGCAGATAGGGATTCTAAGAGATACATTCTAAGAACGAGGATGGCCCTTAGAGGAGGTTTAGTCAGTGAAGACTTTGAAATTTGATGGATATGGGTTTGAATCTCAGTTCCTCATCTGCAGTCCTATGACTCTGGGCAAGTTATTTAACCTCAATGCAGGGCTGTCCAAGGTGGGTGTGGTCCAAGAACAGTTGGAGAGTATTTTATCTTCGTTAGTGTTTTGAATTGTCAGGGCATTATGATAATAAAAAGTCTTATTTTTCTTATTAAAAAATCCAGCATACAATGCATCCCCTCACTGTCTACACACTGCCACAGAGTGTGGCACTCTGCTCCATCTATGCTATTGCCACTGTGAGCTTGTGTTTTCTCATCTTTAAAATTATTTTTGTCATTTTTATTTATCAAATATGTTTATAGCCCTTCGTATGTGCCAGGCATATTTTCATTGCTTTATATATATAAATCTGCTTAATCCTAGCAACAGTCCTGGGAGGAATGTTTTTTTTAATTCTCATTTTATAGATGAAGAGACTGAGGCCCACATTTACAGAGCTGGGAAGAAGCAGAGCCAGGGTTTTAACTCAGAATCTGACTCCAGAGAACACAGTCTTGTGCCGCTTCTCAATAATAAGACCCTGCACACAAGACTGGAGATACTGCGTGCAAAGTGGAAGGCACAGTGTCCGGCTCATAACAAATATTCAATAGACAGAAGCTGTTCCCATTTTTGCTAATAATAGTATTTTGGGAATCTGAAATCATAGGGAGGGTACCTGACTTGTCCAAGTACACACTACTATTCAGAAGGCAGCAGGGGCTTAAAGTACAACCTGATGACTACCAGTCAAGCCAGGTCTGTCCTCAACCCTTACAGGAAACTAAAAAGAAATAACCACTGGAAGAGTAAGGAAAGTGTTGACATTTTAAATAAATTGAGAGCTCACATTTTTCTCATATGGCTTGAAGGTTCATCTTATCTGATCCTGAGAATTCCCTAATACCTTCCAGAAGGATTTTTATATGGAGCATGTTCTAAAAGACTCTCAGTCTTTTAGACTGAGAATGTTCTCTCAGTCTCTTATCCACAGAACAAGAATAGTATTTAGTATTCTAAGGCTGTGATACATCATAATTATTTTATGTTTTTCATAATTTTTAAAAGCATGATTTAAACTTTGAAAAATGTTAAAATTATGGTATAATTTATACACAGTAAGGTGCAATGATTTTAAGTGTGAAATTCGATGGATTTTTACATGTGTATGTGTTACCACCACTCAGATCAAGACAGAATGTTTTCAGGGCCCCAGAAGTCTCCCTCATGCCCCGTCCCAGATAATACTACCCACTGAAGAAGCACCATTCTGACTTCTACCAACTTAGATTTGTTTTGCCTATTCTAACACAGTTTGAATGGAATTTGGGGTCTGGCTGTTTTTGTTCCACGTTGCCTATGAGATTTATCTGTATGGTTGTGGGTAACAGTAGTTCATTGTAAATTTCTCAATAGAATTCCTTGGTGAATATATCACAATTTATTTCTCCATAATAATTTTTGTGTTTGGACATTTCATGAATTTCCCATTTGGAGGTATTATGAATAAAGCATCTATGAAATTACTGTATATTTTATTTGATGGACATAAGACCTTATTTTTATCAGATACATACGTACACATAAAACTGCTGGGTCATAGGGTTGATCGTACAAAACAAGGTTAATAATGCATAAGAATTTTCCGAAACAGTTGTACCAATTTATGCTCCCACAGCAGTGTAGGAGAGTTCTTGTTGCTCTCTATCCTCAGTGATACTTGGTATTGTTACCTTGGCTCTTTAGAATAATCTGTATTTTGAACCTTCTGTTTCATTACCATAGCATGTGTCAGATTACATGCAATTTACTAATCAGCAAAATGCTACATTATTATAATTAAGGCAATTGTATTTATTGATAATTAAATTACAGCAACACAAAATTTCCACTGATGACTAAATCACTAGGGCCACAGGCGATTTTTTCCTGCACTCTATTTTTAAAAATAAACATTATTGAAGTGTAATTCACACATTATAAAAATCCACTAATTTAAGTGCAAAATTTGTTGAGTTTTGATAATTGTGTACAGTTGTGTAACCTCTACAGTAATCATGCTATTTTCATCATCCTATAAAGTTCCTTTATGTTTCTTTAAAGTCAGTTTTCTCTTCCTGACGCTTGGTTCTTGGTAACTATAAATCTGCTGTCTTTTACTATAGTTTTGGCTTTCCTAGAGTTTTACTTGAATTAAATCCTACAGTATGTAGCCTTTTGTATCTGGATGCTTTTACTTAACAAAAGTGTTCTTGAGATTTACTCATGTTATTGCTTTTATCAGTAATTCATTCCTTTTTATTGCTGAATTGTACTTCATTGTTTCTATATACACACCACAATTTGTTTAGTTATTCAGATTTTGATGGAAACTTGAATTCTTTCCGATTTGGAGCTATAGTGAATAAATCTGCTTTTGAGTATAAGTGTAAACTAATGTTTCCATATCTCTTGAATAAACACCTAGGAATGGAATTTCTGTGTATTTTGTAAGATTATGCATAATTTTAAACGAAATTCCCACTGTTTTCCAGTGTGTATTTTCACTAATGATGTAGGAGAGCTCTGATTGTTCCACATACTTGTCAATAGTTGGTATTGTCAATCTTTTTGATTTTAGCCATTTAATAGGTATATAATGGTATCTCACTGTGATTTTATTAATAGTTTGCCTAATGATGAATGATAAGCATATTTTCATGGGCTTATTTGCCACCTTATTTTGTGAAGTATAAGCTTTTGCATATACATATATTTTTTAAAGTCAGGTTATTTGTCTTCTGATTATTGTATTGTAAGAATTCTTTATGTATTCTGGATGAAAGTACTTTGTAAGATATATGCATTGTAAATATTTTATTCCAGTCTGTGACTGCCTTTTTAAGTCTTAAAAGTGTCTTTTGAAGAGCAAAACTTTAAATTTCAATGAAGTCAAATTTATCAATTTTATTTATTTATTTTTTTTTGCGGTACGCGGGCCTCTCACTGCTGTGGCCTCTGAGCCATTGCGGAGCACAGGCTCCGGACGCGCAGGCTCAGCGGCCATGGCTCACGGGCCCAGCCGCTCCGCGGCATGTGGGATCCTCTCGGACCGGGGCACGAACCCGTGTCCCCTGCATCGGCAGGCGGACCCTCAACCACTGCACCACCAGGGAAGCCCAAGACATTTATTTTTATTGAAAATATGTCTTAAAATGTATATATAGACATAATTTTATAATTCATAAATGTTGTCTTATTGTATTTGTTGTTTTTCGTGTTGTTTTTGTCTTTTTGGTTACCTTTTCCTCTTTTCTTTCTTCATATACCCGCCAGATAATTCTCTTTTTAAACCTGATCTACACCCTTAATGTATTCTTTGTCCACGTTTATGTGATAATAATATATAGCAGTTATATGCATATTTTTAAGCTCAGACATATTGGACATTTACTAAATATTAAAGATTATGCTAAATCTTTATGTGAATTTTCACATTTCATTCTCATGAAAATGCCCTATGTGGTTACTATATATTATCCCAATTTTAAGGATGAAGACATTTAGTCACTGAGAAATTAAGCGATTTGGTCAAAGTTACTCAGCAAGCAAAAGAACTGGAACTTATACTTTAGTTGGTAAGTGTATATTTTAAAATATTATATACTACACAATGCTCAAAAGCCTTATTTTTCATTTAATAATACATTGTAAATATTTATTTGGATAGATATTTGTTGTAATGCTACTATATGTCAGATACTGTTCCATTCAGTTTGACTTTCATTTCCATTAAATCAGATTGAAGGATGGGGTCTGAGAGTCCTTTCTCTCTTCATTTTGAATAGCCCGAAAAGATAGCATCTACCCTTTCTTTGAACAAAAGGGAAAGCAGACTAAAGGTGGTCAGGCAACAGCTTGCCAGGGGGCCATTTGGAGGGGCTAAAAATTATGTCACACTTCTGTGAGGTGTTCACGGCTCTGGCCTTAAAACCTCATATCACATCAAGCCCTTTCCTTCCTCTTTAATGGCCAAATATATGCTCATAGTTAGACCCAATCAGCTCCCAAAGGGGACAGATTTTTTCTCTCACCCATTCATGTAGCTCCCCAACCCCAAGATGAGTAGAGTTGACCCCCAGACATTTGTTCCCATGGAAACCCAACAGGCGCTTAGAAGGAGAATCCAAAATTATGCCTCTTTCAGGGGGCAGAATCCATTAGGCCTGGATATGTGGATATAAGTTCCTTTACATGGTTATTTTAAAGTAATGAACCTGAGCCTTTCCAGGGTCTGATTCATGCTTTTAAAAGGCAGTAAGAGAACACTTTCTCAAAAAGAGGTTATCCTTAGTCTATGTACATCAGTAAGGTAGCCTTTAAGATCATGCACTGGGTGATGAAGCCCTGTCATCCTGCTGTCATTTGGAAGCTGGCATCAGCTTAAAGCTTTGGCCTGACAGGATATGTGCAGAGACACTGCAAAGAGTTCTAGAAGCTTATTCGTTTTCTGCCTGATTTATTTCCCTTCCTGAGGTATTTCTCTATCCCTGATTGTATTCTTTTTTTTTTTTTTTTTTTTTTGCGGTACGTGGGCCTCTCACTGTTGTGGCCTCTCCCGTTGCGGAGCAGAGGCTCCGGACGCGCAGGCTCAGCGGCCATGGCTCACGGGTCCAGCCGCTCCGCGGCATGTGGGATCCTCCCGGTCCGGGGCACGAACCCGTGTCCCCTGCATCGGCAGGCGGACTCCCAACCACTGCACCACCAGGGAAGCCCCCTGATTCTATTCTTGGAGCCAAATCATGTTAGGCATAGAATAGAGTGGGGTGAGTGTTACATAAGGAAAACATCGTAAAGGAAAGAAAGTAACTGGTGTTCTTTGAAGGTCTACTATTTCCCAGGCCCTCTGATAGGGAGATTATGCGTGTGTTTATACACACACACACACACACACACACACACATATATGTATAATACACAAATTATATTATATATAATATGTTTATATACAATATGATATATGAATGTAAAATAAATAAAATATTCCTTTTTATGTGTGTATGTTCATTACAATTTTTACCAGTATAAAAGATACAGGATGCACAATTTACAAGTAATAAAAAAATATTCAACACTCTTTACTGTAAATTCCATGTAGCCAATTAATTCTCAAAGAACGCTTTTGTTGACTTTTATCAAGCTCTTGTATCTGCAGCCAACCTATATACTTCTGCCACGAATGCTGACATTTTTTTCTGTAGCCATTACATTGTGAATAGCTCAAAATTTGAGGAAATATCTTCCCATTATGTGAACACTATTATCCGATTTACCCAAGCGAGGCTTTGACATACAAGGAAGTTGTTTCACATCTGTATTACTCATTAATGTAAATAAAAACCTTTTATTTTATGTATGTCAATTATATATATATTTGTAATTGAATCTTGACAGCAACATTTTGAAGTTGATATCATCTCCAGGCAGACATAAGCTCTATAAATATTTTTGGTGCATAAACTTCTAAAGTATTTGCATTTCTCTACTCATGTGTATGTGTATGTATGCGTGTACACAGCTGCATATACTTATACAAAGCTTGTGAGAATTGGATTATACTATTGTAATCTCTACCTTTTATAAAATGGCATATATAAAAAATGATATATCATACCGACATATTATTTGCTGATGTTTTATTCTTGGTTACTGAGGTCCGAAAATATTGTATCATATATGACATCACTGATTTATTTAATCACACTGTCTTTTTTGATATTTTGTAGTGCCCTTTCTTTTCCCTACTATACGTGATATTGTGATGAACATTCTTGTATTGTTTGATAATTTCCTTAGGGCAAATCACTAGAATTGGAATGACCGGATCAAAGGGCATAAATATTTCTTAAAGGCTCTAAATACATATTGCCAAGTTGGACTGCAAAATGATTATAGTGCCTACACTTGCCCTCGAGTGTAGTGATTATACTTGCTCTAGAAGAATATGAGATTACCCCTTTCCCCACATTCTTGCTAAACTAGATACTTTCATTCTTAATCATTACCAACCTGACAGACAAAAATAATATCTCACTTAAATTTGCATGTTTTGATTAGAATTTTAAGCCTCTCGATATTTTATCTTGAGCAGAAATGTATTGGTCAAAAAAATAGAACTTAATTTCTACTAAAATAAGAAAAGTTAAGGATGATCGTCTTAGTACCCAGGATATATTTTGAAACAATTTAAAATCAGTGAATTGATTAGAAATTTATTCTAGCTGTACATGGTATTTAAGGAATCATTTTTTTCCATCTAATCATGCTGTGTATGATTGCATAAAGACACAGCAGGAGATAGACTTTTTTGAAAAAACTTCTGAAGCCAAGTTGGAAAGGTGTCCCTCATGATGCATGCCACTTTGATTTCATATGGTAATATTTTTGCAAGCATTTAGCACCCAGTTTGAACCTTGGTGTTCATAGAAGCCATTTTTTTCTCCACATGTGACAGAATTATGCATTCGAAAATGTGGATAAAGGAGAACTTCTATTAAGACTTGTTGCATAAAATTAAAAAAAATTGTTTTGAATGATTAAGCCTGATAAATTCTCTTTTCAGTTGAAAATCACCTACTGTATTTGCTTCTACATTAAAAAAAAAATCTTACAATGTGAGGAACATGTACAAAATTTGAACAATAGAATACAATGGAAAAAGTACTACACTACCTGGAAGAAGAGGTCAGTTTCAACCTAGGATTCATTCAAGAAAAAGCTGCATAACGCTAGTCAGATAACTTCACTTTTCTGGTTTTCAACTCCATAATCTGCAAAATGATGCTGTTCTTGGTAAACCTTTTCTCCTAATTTCTTTCTTTTCTTTTCATGGCATGATTGAAGTATATACCTGGACACTTTTTACCCTTTATGGCTTACTAGTCCTAAAGTCCCAGCTTCTCTTTTCTTTAACTGATATGTTGGTCTTTTTGCCTGTAAACTCTCAGAAACATTCCCTAACCTCCTTTTCTGCTTTGACGTGTATGAAAATATATTTTTCAAAATATCTTGGCCAGTTGCCTTCTGTCTAGGTTCAACCAAAGGAACCACTAATGGGAGATTGAAGGAAGGAGAGACTGTGATATTTTTTGTGTTCTTTCTCCATGAGTAGCATCTCCAGCAGCAGATAGAGCTGCTGCATGGCTCCATGTTCTTATAAACAGCATCTACGTCCTGGCAGGCTGTCTTCATCTTCAGCTTCTGAGAGAGCCCCAGACCTAGACTCCAGTAAGACCCTATTTCCCAATTGTCACCCCAACCTTGGTGGCAGTAACAGCTTCCGGATTTTGTTAATTCCTGGTTTGCCTCACTGTCCCCTGTTTTACTTCTCAGTTCTTATATCATCTGTGTAGCCAATTCTCTGCATTAAATACCTTCTGTTTAAAATGATTGGAGTGGCTTGTTTTTCTGAATGGACCCTTGTAACAGGGAAGAGCAAAATCTGACTCCATGTTGGATCTGTTTCTTTTATTTTAACCTTTGCTTTTCATTGCTTTTGTTATTATAATCATACATAATTGCCTGCCTCAGGGAACCCTGCCCCTCTGCCTGAATGTTAAACTAAAGTGCCTTTGTTCAGCTCACAGGGAGACAATCTGACCCTGCCCACCTGTGAGTAGCTGCAGAAAGGAAGAAATTAACACATCCCTTCTCCCTGATGCTGGCCAAGCCAGGAGATATTTTGCAAGACTAATGGCTTTTTTACTTTACTTCCTCATCTCCTCCCCCTCTCTGTTCTATAAAAAAACTGTCATCCAGACCTCGATAAGATGGTTTTTGGGGACACTAGTCTGCCATCTTCTCCTCCGTCTGCTGGCTTTCTGAATAAAGTCAATATTCCTTGACTCAACACCTGTCTCCCAGTTTATTGGCCTGCCTCTCAGCAAGCAGAGTGAGCTTGGACTCAGTAACACTCTGACAGATACAATTAAACACTTTTCTTTTAGTTCTGCTGCCAAGCACCTAGATAAGAACATTAGCTCTTTAAGAAGTCTCCCCTTTTCCAGCTTTTCTTTTTTTCTGTATTGGAAGATAATATTTTTTTCAGTTTTATTGAGATATAATTGACATACAGCTCTAAGAGTCAGGTGTACCTTGTACGGACTCAACATACATATACTGCAAAATGATTACCACGATAAGTTTAGTTAACATCCATCTCTCATATAGTTACAAAAAAAAAAGTAAAAGATGTTTTTCCTTGTGATAAGAATTTTTAGGATTTACTTTCTCAGCAACTTTCAAATATACCAGATAGCAACTGTAGTCACCATGTTGTACATTACAACCTCAGTACTTACTTATCCCATAACTTTTTCTAGCTTCTCTTTATGACAGTTCACCTATTCATAAACAACTTAAATTTCCTTAAATGTAGTTTTCATCATAAGCAAACTTTTCATGGTTTGTTCTTGTGTGGAGTATAAAATCCAGTCTCCTCAGCCCAGAATTTAAGGAATTCCAGCATGCCGACAGAATCCATCTTTCTAAATTTTCCCTGTCATGATCCACCAGCCATTGTGATTTCTCCACTATTTTTTTCCAATGCTTTGTGCTGACTCCTGTACTATTTACACTTTGTTCAGGCTCTGCTATCTGCATGGACTTACCATCCTTTTCTTCTCTACCTTCTGAATGTCCCGCATTCTTCAAGACTCAATGTAAGCCTCACATCTCCTATGAAGCCACTTCTGACCATTCTATTCTGTACCAATCCCAGTTTTCTCTGAGGTATGGGACCTGCACAGGCTATTTCTCATTGTTATTTATGTCTCATATCTGCAGATAAGGAAAGACAATAAAATGCTATGGTTCGTTTTTCTAATTATATCTATCCCAGAGTTATTGGAGGAACTGCAAGAAATGACATAGATCCTGTAATATGTGAGACATAAATAAATGTTCGTTTCCTTACTGCCTTCCAAGATTTTCTTATTGAATGAGGTATTTTGTTTGGTTATAAATGTAAAAGAGGTAATACTTAGGTTGAATATTTGTTGCCCACAGGATACATGCTGGAAATTTTTGTTTTGAATGTATCTCTTAATATAAACTTGTTTTATTTTTTCCTCATTTTCCTAAAATTGTAATGAGAGGGGTGAGAATACGTTCATTTATTTATTCAGCGTTTATTTGTTTATCTCATGTCATGTGATAACTACTCTGCTAGCCCTGAGGATAAGATAAGGAGTCAAGTAGGCCCTGCATCTGTCTTCATGGAGCTTGAATTGTAGTGAGAAAAAAAGAAAAAGCAAGAACATATACAAATAAGGATGGCATAAGGGAGGGAAAAAAATTTCTCTCTATCCTTCTAGGTTCTGTAGCTGGTCTAAAAATTAAATTGACACAAGACAGATTAACAGGAGAAAAAGATTAATTTGAATTACATACGTACACAGGAGAGTTTTATAAAAATATAAGACTCAAGGAGGTGTCCAGCTGAGACTTGTATACTATCCTGAGTTATGGAAAATAGGGGTTTGACACTTAGGTGGGGGAGTGAATTAGGGGAGGGGAGGGGAGGAAATATCTGGTAAATAAAAGCTGCCTTGTTATGCAATTAAGAGTCTCTTGGGTGAAAAAAAAACTGTCTCTGGGGACTTCCCTTGTGGCGCAGTAGTTGAGAGTGCGCCTGCTGATGCAGGGGACGCGGGTCCGTGCCCCGGTCCGGGAAAATCCCACATGCCGCGGAGAGGCTGGACCCGTGAGCCATGGCCGCTGAGCCTGCGTGTCCGGAGCCTCTGCTCCGCAACGGGAGAGGCCACAACAGTGAGAGGCCCGCGTAACGCAAAAAAAAAAAAAAACAACTGTCTCTGGGAGTAGTTTTCTCCTCATACAGATGCATTTCCTAATGGAAAATTATTTTATAAATGCAAATTTCCTTTATAAAAGGGGAAATTTATACTTTATTTTAGGCAGTTAAGGGGGAGATAAAGAGCTTTTCCTGCATCTGATTGTTCTGATTACCTTTACCTCAAAATACTTCATATGCTAAAGTGGCCTATTTTAGGGTGGCAGGTTCTGAACTCCTTCAGTACAAGTGATCAGAAGTGCTATGAAGACAAACAAAGGAGCGGACTGAGGGGGAAGGTCTGTGAATGGAGTGAGTAGAGGGGTTTTGTCAGCGGTGGTAGCACTTAGGGTGAGGCCAGAGTTGGTCTCATTAGGGAGGCGCTGACTGAGCGGTGGTGAGGCTGGAGCACAGCTAGGGGAAACAGGATGTTCAAAGGCCCTGAGACAGACAGGAGCTGGGTCTATTTAGGCAATGGAAAAAAGCCCAATATGGTCAGAGCATAAGAGGCATGGGTGGCAGGTGGGGGTGGGGGGGCGTGTGACAAGGGGATGCTGAAAGGATTGGCACAGATTATTAAACTGAAGTTTCCAGTAAACTGGACTCCATTCAGACAAGATTTTGTGAAAGAACGCTCTATAGTACTTGTCTCATGAGATTTACCATCCAGACTGAATAGTTAGGTTTGAGGAGCGTTTAGGCCATTGGTCGTCAACTCTTTTGGAACAGTTTAAAATGAACTCTCTGAGGTCTGCTTGGAGGTGGATGGCAGGCAAACAGGTTGTTAAGCCTTGTATTTAGTTATTTATCCTTCATCTTCACTCATTCACTTATTTGTCAATTTATATAACATGGGCCCTTCACCAAAATACCTTTAAACAGTCTTCCAGGGATAGAATTCTTGGTTGAATGGACTGCGACCCTGAAATAGCATTTTATTTTTTGTTTTATTTTTTTGTCAAAATATATAACACAAAACAGTAGACTGTAGCTTTTGGGAACAGGAACTGAAGTTTTCATTTTGTACCTGGATATTTGACATATATGTATATAGTACAGCCATCACAAGGCCCAGCGACTCAGAACCCCTTCTTTACTTCTTTTATCCATCACTGCAGCTCTGAGGCCTGTAGTGCCTTCTTTCATCTTCCTAAAGAGAGCTCCCAGAGTCTGTGAAACTTCAGTGACTCTTTTGTCTTCCCTCCGCAGCAATGGGCTGAATGTTCTCTCGAATGGCAGGCATTATTTATGACAAAGGTTCCCTCAATGTCAATTTGTCCACAGAGGGAAGCACAGCTCCAAGGGCATGTTCTTCTCCGGATGCCAGATTCAACTCCCATTAGCAGTAACGAGCATTACGTGTGTGACTGCTGCCTTTTCTGGGCCATTGCAGCATGGAGGGAAGTCTTTTGTCATCCATCACATCACCAGAAACCCTTGCTCACTCATTTCCCCTTCTCTAAATAGCTTTCCAAACAAGAAAGTGGAAACATTGTTTATCTCTGACCAAAATGTTCTTTCCAATAGCAGTAATGAGGTCTTCTGAAACCAAAAGGCAGAGTTTGCTCTCCCTGGACACAGGACGGCGCTAAAGGGATTAACCTTATAGGAAGGTCAACTCTGGACCATTGTCGGAGTTGACTGTCATTTCTTGGAGCTCAGGAACCCTGACTTCTTTGGACCCATCATAGTACTTAGCCTTCTGCTAGGCAAGGAGCAGATGCTCTATAATTAAAGCCAGGAACTTGCTACACTCTTCACATTCATTATCAGAGATAATCCTCAGATCAATTGGCTTGATATGTCTGGTGGATATTCTCATTCATCTGGTCCACCCAGCTTTAGAAGTCTATCCTGTGTGTGAAGAATTTCCCACTCATGAGACTCAAAAGGATACTGGATAATCATTTCCCCAGCCTCTCATGCAGCTAAGAGGGGGATGGGTATAGACTCAGTCTTCTCTGATCATGTGTATGCTCTGCAGACTCGCAAAGGGAATTAGCAACCAGAAGAAACGGGGACCACAACGAAGCTTTTAGTGGGCGCAGCAGCCATCGTTAGGGTTAGAGTTAGGGTTAGGGTTAGAGTTAGGGTTAGGGTTAGACTAACACTGAACAGCAGGGGGAGTGGGACTCTGGGGCGGGGTGGGAGGGAGGTTCTGATGTCAAGGGTCAGTGGTGTCAGCAGTGCAGATTATAGTGGGCAGAGCCTAGAAGCAGCAATAGTAATTTCCTCTCTAGGAAATTTCTGTGGCATAATTTCTCACATTGTTCCTTGCTTTCTAGACGCAAACCTGGTTATCTACTGTTCCAGCAAGACTGTGAGCTATTCAACATCTTTTTATAATGAATTCCCCTTAAAGGAAAAAAATGTATTCAATGACACTGTTAAATCACTGTAAGGAAGACTTTATTCAAGGAGGGAGGCTACTGTGATAGATTTAGGGACCACTGTGATGGAATTTTGCAGTAAGTAAGAGAGACTGGACTTAACTCTAAATGTAGCACGAGCACATGGGAATTTACAACGAAGGACAAGGGTGGGGGTCAGTAGATGGAAAATTACTGAGAGGAAACATCAAGGGTAAAGGAGATTCTGGTTAAGCCAACCTAAAAGGATTCTTCTGACGACAGACCAGGGTGATCAGATATCACCTGGGTGATGGTGGTGAGTGAGGAATCCAATTAGATATTAGGGTTGGGGGATTTTGGCTAAACTGACTTAGCAGGGTTCTTACTAAAACTAGATTTTATAAGAAAGTACACAGATGGGGCTAGGAGAAGGTTCAGGAGCCTGACTAAAGTTCGGCCAAGCAAAGAATCTTTGTCATTTCCTTTCTGCCTAAATCCAGTCGACCAGTAGATCTCAACCGCAGGTGACTCTTCCCTCCTCCCCCAGGGGACATTTAGTAATGTCTGAAGTATTTTTGGTTGTCACATTTGGGGAGGGGGCTGGCACATGGTGGGTAGAGACAAGGGATGCTGGTAAACATTCTACAATGCTCAGGAGAGTCCCACATCACAAAGAATGATCTGGCAAAGATGTCAGTAGTGCTGAGGTTGAGAAATCCTGCGTCCGAATTAGCCTCCATGGTTTATAACTAAGAAACTTACTTAAAACGGGTGATACCACTAACCTCGTTTTATAATGAAGGAAGAAACTGAATGAGGTTAAGTAAAATGCTTCTAAATAAATACTACTAAAGATAGCCTGGCAAAAGAGAGATTCCTTTGAGCTCAGATTTTCACAGTCTTGTTATGAAAACCGTTGGTGTTCTTGACAAAAAGCACAATTTGACTTTGTGGTGGCTTTGTCAGGTTTCACCTTGGCTGCAGTGACCTACATTTCCCCAAATTCCCGTTTCTTGTATGTTCGTGGTTAGGGTTGAACAAAAGAGATATTCTTGGGTGACATATAGATGGTGACGTGATGCAGATACCATTTTGTAGCTCGCAAGCGCTGTCACTGATCTGCTGGCTCACCCGTTTGGGGTGATGCCGGGGTGAGCCTGCAACTACTTGCGCTTCTCCTGAAACTTCCTTTCATTACTCCAACTCTCAGGCCAGCTGTGTGTGTTTAACTGTGAAGAAGGGCCTTGGATCCTACAGAACATCCATGCAGGTAAGACCTGATGGGTTTCAGCCTCTCCTCCTAGGCTCCAGCTTATGCTTGTGGATTCCAGCTGGATCTTGCTGGAACTCACTTTATATTCATCTTCTCTTCCTGATTGTCTACCCTGTGGACTTCAAGTTCCAGCATGAGACACAAAGACAACAGCCTTAGAGTGACTATTTAACGACTCCTAAAATTGTATAAGGTCAAATTCTTGTAAAAAATGTATGTATATATGTGTGTATGTGCACACACATGTGTACACCCTAGTGGTTCTGCTTTCTAATAGTGCCCTAAGAGAACTGCCAGCATTTTAGACAAAAGTATTATTATAAGAAAGTCACAAATGCATAACTACATAAAAATTTTTAGAGAAAGGGAAAAAGACACTTAAATTCCCCTTGCCTTAAAACAACTGCTTTTCACTTCTGTACGTCAGTTTCTCATCCTTTCCACAAGTATACATTAAAACAAAAACACAAGTGCAAAAACTTGTGCATCCCTACATATCAATTTCTTTTTTGCCCTGACTCTCCTACCTCTATGGTCACCTCATATCTGATATTCTCTCTGCTGATTTTCCATTCCACGTGAGGTGACTTTTGGCCTCTCTATTTCTTGCTCAAATATTCATCACTGAAGTGGGAGAAATATTTTTTCCACACTCTTGCAGTATGCACTGTGACACCTAAAACATAACTTGCTTTGTGATCTCAATTTACTAGAGACACAAATTTTTAATCTTTAATTTTAAAGTTAATGTGCTTGTGTAATACCCTCAACAGTTTACGGGACAGAGTGAGGTGTAGGACTAAAACACAATTTGAGTAATCTACCTCATTTTGTGCTCAAAACTACCCCTTCCCTGCTCTAATGACCCATAATCATTGCCAAAACTATGGGACTCTTTACTTGGGGTAAAATTTCTTCCCATGAAAGGATGACCATAGAATTCCGTGTGCCTTCTGGGAGCCTCTTGAGAATTGAAGGGAGAGTGTGATGAATAATTATGTGCATTAATAAGTAGGCGCAGATATCATCTTACTCGTGAGGCTGCTTCTGCATGTCAAGAAATCGACCCCTGTCCTATGCCAATCCCACCATAGCGGGGACAGAATTTTTTTACATATTTGCAATCATACTATATATTTTGTCCTATCTACTTATTCCATTTAACATTGTATCATATTTTCTATATTCTGCAGCCTTATGTCTATCACCTTTTAAATAGTTGCATTTAATTGCATTGGAAGACTTTTTAAGTCACTCTATCTCCCATTAGACTTTTTTTTTTTTTTTCTTTTCTGGCTGTGCAGTGCCGCAGGCGGGATCTTAGCTCCCCGACCAGGAATCAAACCCGTGCACCCTGCAGTGGAAATGTGGAGTCCTAACCACTGGACCGCCAGGGAAGTCCCTCCCATCAGACTTTTGAGTTGATTATAGGTTTGGGTTTTTTTTTTTTTTTTTCATTTATAGTTAAAGCTGAAGTAAACATTTTCACCCATAAAGTATCTTTCTTCTTTTGAATTATCTTTATGGCGTAAGTGATCAGAAATGGGATAATTGGATTAAAGGACAAATACATCTTTATACCTCCTCCTAATGAATTTATGCAACTAATTATTCATGGAACAAGAAATGCAATGAGCTTTGTTTGGCCTCTGCCTGTTTTTTCACTTCCATCTCTCATCACTCTACTATATGTATTTTAGTCCCCCTGAGGTTGTTGCAGTTTCAAGAATTTAACATCTTGTTTCATGTTATTGTGTGTGTTGCCCATATATTTACTTTCTTCTGATTGTAGTGTTCTTTAACTTTTATTGTGTTCAGAGAAATCCAGCTCATCCCTCTAAATTCTGGTATCACTGTCTCTGTGAAGGTGCCTCTGATCACTGTCTAACCTGAACTATCTCCCCAGCTAAGGTTAACTGAACTTTTCCCCACTCCAGTCCAACAGTACTTCTTATGGTCCTTTTGTATAGCATCAACCACATTATTCATTTATTTATTTTCCTATTAGACGGGGAATATCTTGAGGGCACGCATTTTATGTTTTTCATCTTTAAGTCCTAGTGTCTTTAGAGCCACTGAATAGATTAACAATACTCTTTTTGCCTCTTGCCATTATGGAATGCTGGTCTATATAATTCCTTCTTTCCCCATTGATTTTTTCCCCACTAATATATTTGTTAAATGAGAAACAATGCGAAATAGAAGTCATCAGAATTCCTGTGTTTATAGCGCACAAAACTAAAATACAGAAAGAGCCTACCGGGCTCTTTGGTGGGACTATTGGCGGACTCTGGGATGGCTCATGGCAAGGAGTAATTCCCAGAACTTCTGCTGCCAGTGTCCTTGTTCCCACGGTGAGCCACAGCCACCCCCGCCTCTGCAGGAGACCCTCCAACACTAGCAGATAGGTCTGGTTCAGTCTCCTATGGGGTCACTCCTCCTTCCCCTGGGTCCTTATGCATACACTAGTTTGTGTGTGCCCTCCAAGAGTGGAGTCTCTGTTTCCCCCAGTGCTGTCGAAGTCCTGCAATCAAATCCCGCTAACCTTCAAAGTCTGATTCTCTAGGAATTCCTCCTCCCATTGCCACACCCGCCAGGTTGGGAAGCTTGATGTGGGGCTCAGAACCTTCACTCCAGTGGGTAGATTTCTGTGGTATAAGTGTTCTCCATTTTGTGAGTCACCCATCCAGCGGTTATGGGATTTGATTTTTTTGTGATTGCACCCCTCCTACCATCTCATTGCAGCTTCTCCTTTGTCTTTGGATGTGGGTTATCTTTTTTGGTGAGTTCCAGTGTCTCCCTGTCGATGATTGTTCAGTAGTTAGTTGTGATTCCGGTGCTCTTGCAAGAGGGAGTGAGCGCACCTCCTTCTTCTCCACCATCTTGAACCAATCTCCAGCATTTTGACTCTTAAATTTAGGTCTTTGATTCATTATTTGAATTAATTTCTGTATAAGGCATGCAGTAGATGTCCAACGTTAATCTTTTGCATTCTTTCCCCATTGAATGTCTTTGATGTGCTTGTCAAGAAGCAATTAACCATAGATGTATGGATTTATCCCTGGACTCTCAGTTCTTTTCCACGGATCTGTAAGTCTATTCTTATGCCAGTAATATGCTGTTTTCAATATCTTTGTAGTAAGTTTTGAAATTGGGAAGTGTGAGTCCTTCAACTTTTCTCTTTTCTTCAAGATTCTTTTGGCATTCAGGGTCCCTTGCAATTCCACATAAATTTTAAGCTCAGTTTGTCAATTTCTGCAAAAAGGCAGCTGGAATTTTAGTAGGAATTTCATTGACTCTGTAGATCATTTTTGGTAGTAATGACATCTTAACAATATTGTCTTTCAATTCATGAACACAGGATGTCTTTCTATGTATTTAGCCATTCTTTAATATCTTCCAACAATGTTTTGTAGCTTTCAATGTATAAGTATTGCACCTCCTTAGTATTTTACTGATTTTGATGCTATTATAAGTATCAATATAATTGTTTTCTTAATTTCATTTTTGCGTTGTTCATTTTCTAGTGTGTAGAAATAAAACTGATTTTTGTATATTAATACTGTATCCTGAAACTTTGGTGAACCAGTTTACTAGCACTAATAGCTTCTTTGTGAATTCTTTAGGTTTTTCTATATGTAAGATCATGTCTTCTGGAGACAGTTTTACAGCTTCCTTTTCAATTTGGATACCCTTTCATTTCCTTCCTCCCTCCCTCCCTTCCTTCTTTTCTTCCATCTTCTCCCCCACCCCCCAACAATTGTCTTGTCTCAAACTTCTAGTAAAATGTTGATTACTTATCTTGTTACTGGTTTTAGATGTAAAGTTGTTTTTTTTTTTTTTTTTTTTTTTTGCGGTACGCGGGCCTCTCACTGTTGTGGCCTCTCCCGTTGCGGAGCAACAGGCTCCGGACGTGCAGGCTCAGCGGCCATGGCACACGGGCGCAGCCACTCCACGGCATGTGGGATCTTCCCGGACCGGGGCACGAACCCGTGTCCCCTGCATCGGCAGGCGGACTCTCAACCACTGTGCCACCAGGGAAGCCCAGATGTAAAGTTTTAACATTAAGTATGATTGATGTGGATTTTTCATAAATGCCCTTTATTAGGTTGATAAAGTTTCCTTCTATTTCTATCTACTTGAAAGTTTTTATTATGAAATGATGTTGGATTTTGTCAAATGCTTTTTCTTCATCTTTTGAGATGATCATGTAGCTTTATTCTATTGGTATAACATATTAATTGAGTTTTGAATGTTAACCAACCTTGCATTCCCACTTGGTTATGGTGTACAGTTCTTTTAATATGCTGCTGGATTTGCTTTGCTAGCATTTTGTTGAGGATTTTTGAATCTATATTCATAGAGGGTATTAGTTTGTTATTTTCTTTTCTCATGATGTCTTTGTCTGGCTTTGGTAATAGATTAATAGTAGCTGGCCTCATACAATGCATAAGAAAGAGTTTCTTCAACTTCTATTTATGGAAGGGTTTGTGAAAGGGTGATATTAATTCTTCCTTAAATATTTGGTAAAATTCACCAGTAGAACAATCTGGTTCTGGGATTTTCTTTGTTGGAAGGATTTCAATTACTGATTCAATCTCTTTATTTGTTTTAGATCTACTCAGATTTTCTATTTATTTCTCTTTGAGTCTCTTTTGGCAGTTTGTATACTTCTAGGATTTGTCCATATCATTTGGATTATCTAATTTGTTGCTATCTTTTAATTTCTGTTAGGTCAGTTGTAATATCCCAACCTTCATTTTTGATTTTAGGAATTTGAGTATTATCTCTTTTTTTTCTTGGTCAGTCTAGGTCAAGGTTTGTCAATTTTTTGAAAGAACCAAATTTTGGTTTTGTGTATCCTGTAGTTTGTTTATCTCTACTCTAAAGCTACTATAAATGCTTCTGTTCTCAGAAGGGAGGAATGGGAGGTATATAGGAGTCGTAAGTTCATAGCAATTCTGAAATTCAGCAGGGCGGGTTGGTAGTTGCGTGAGTAGGACTAAAGACTTGGAAACAATCCCTCATGACTCTTGGCTCCACTTTCTGGGCTATTGTTTCTACCTCTGAGTTATTTTTCTCTCTTTCATGAAAGGTAGCCATGTTTTCAAGTTTGTAGCCTTCTCAGTGGTTCTAAAGACCTCTTTTCATTTTGTCTCTATCTGTTCCTTTCAATCCAAGCTGCTGCTATTTCTGCCGATTCCTTTTTCTTAAAAGCTTTGTGAATCTCCTGGAAATCTTACTGGGGTTCACTTCATTAGACAGAGGCCACCTCTACAAATATCTTTATGATAACATCTTCTTTCCTTTAGCCTTCTGCTGAGACTGCTGTGGGCTTTAAATTCCTTCAAAGCCCTATTGTTTTACTAAATGAGATTGTTTTAGATCTTTCTGGGGTCTTAATGAATTTAAAGAAGCATGCCCAAAATGCAGCATCTTAGAGCCCAGTCTGAGGTTGGGGGTCAGGGAGGGTAAAGCATCTTTAGAATAAATCAGAATTATGGTGTCTCAAGTTTCTACCACACAGAACTTGGGAGGCTTAATTAGTTCTGCTCTTGACAAAATAGAGAGCTTCCTCAAGTCAAAAAGAGAAAGGCCCTCCTTGTTATCACCCACCTATCTCTGTTAAGTGTTGTGACTCACATGTCCAGGCATAGCTGAAAATCTGTTGAAATTCTAAAAATGAATAATGCATGATATAGTACTGTGTCCCAGAATTTGTTTCATTATCTAAGTTTTGCACACATTAATATGCCTCCCAATAAGATGACTTGTTTCTTAAGTATCACAGGAAAATGAAAGAGAAACAAGAATTGCAGAGAAATAAAAGGGTTTTGCCAAATTATTTCAGTGCTTTGATAAGTGAATTTGAATTAGTAAGTGAATCTGTTTCAGTATAAATTTTATTTAGAGAAAAATCTGTTTCTCCCTGCCCAAATAAGTAACTATTGAACATTTGTTTGAAATAACACCAAATTATTATCTACAGAGAGCGCCTGCATGTCTTGCTGTGTGCCTGCATGTCTTGCTGTGAACCTGTACAGAAATCTATCAAGTAAGCAGTGAAATGATAGAACAAGGCATTGTGGACTTGTTCCCATATATTGTTTGAGTTGTAAATCATGCCTAGGGTTCTTAGGAGAAAAGGTATCACTCAGAACTTCACCTTAGAAAACTGTTTGCTATGGACTGAATGTTTGTGTCCACAAAATTCATATGTTGAAATCCTAACCTGCAATGCGATGGTATTAGAAGGGGGGAACTTTGGGAGGTAATTAGGTAATGAGTATGGAGCCCTCATGAACGGGATTAGTGACCTTATAAGAAGAGACAGCAGAGAACTTGCATCCATTCTCTGTTTTCTGCCACATGAGGATACAACGAGAAGATACCTGTCTGCAAACCAGGAAAAGTGCCTTCACAAGACACTGGATCTGCCGGCACCTTGATCTTGGCCTTTCCGGCCTCCAGAACTGTGAGAAACAAATGTTTACTGTTTAAGCCACCCAGTATGATGTTCTGTTATAGCAGCATGAACTGACAATAAGACATGATTTCACCTCTTCATGTAAATACACGGAGAGGTTTTGTTGCTGTTTTGCTCCAAGAAGAATGTAACAGAAGGTTTCAAATAAAAGTATTCATCCACCTGTTTTGTCTTTTTATTAAAGTGATTTATTTTTATACCTCTGACATAAGTGATTTTCCTAACCAGTTGTGAATTTTACCTTTGAGAGAAAAATGAACTTGGTATTCATATATAGGCTTTGTCTTAACTGCCGAGTATACACAGATGAATAAGGAACATCTTCAGCCCTTAGAGGACATATAGTGCAGGAGACTATTTCAATATAATTCAAAATTTGCTACTAGGTGTGATGAGTGCTGGGGTATGTGAAATCATGAATCTGGTGCCTGTTTCAACAGGTCAATTCAGAAAACTGCTAAGTGGAGTTGGTCATCAGTTCATGCCCCATGACCATCAATAGCTCCAAAAGTTCAATTTGTACACATTTGGTTACTTTAAAGACCATGTTGAATAAACAATTGGCTAACCCATCAGGTGACTAATAGCTTTTTACTTACTTTGGGATAAGCCCTGTATGATTCTCAGAAATAACTGCTTGATTATTTAACAAAAAGTTCTTGCCTGTTAAGGCTTCCAAACCTTCCAAAGTCCTAGTAAGAATTAGTTTGTCATGCTCTTAGTCATTGTGGGCTTATTTCCCCCTCGTTCCTGGGAAGGGGGAAGGTTTCTTCTCAAAGTAGCTCTCAATAAGCGAGGTGATGCCTGGTTTAACTGGACACTCACACTAAAGCAGGCCACTGTCCCCTTTCATCTGTGATCAGATTATTCCAAATAGTGTCACAGCGATTAGCTCAGTAGGTGATCAATGGTGGCTTGTGGAATGAGTGAGTGAGTCATTTACCGCGGGCCAATTTCCAAAGCCGATTCTCTGATTCTGTCACTTCTCTGATACCCAGCACTATAGCTGCGCACCTTACTCTATGGACCATGCAGTTTAGTGAGTGTTATGCTTTTGTCCATGGTTCACCTTTGTGTGGTGACACAGAGCCTTCTGAAGGTAGGTATTATCTTGAAATGATGCAACTCTATATTCTATGAAGTCTGGTCTTAGGCAACACACTGTGAAGATAAACCTTTCATCTAAAGAATCAGGCATTGAAGTAAGCAGAAGACCTTGTCCCCTGAATGATATGCAGACGCTTGTACTTATGGTTTATTTGGAAGCCAACTCAAATCCTTCTAACTCTGGCTATCACTAATCTCTTAGCAACCACAATTTATATGCCTTGTCGATCACCTTTTTGTAGGAGCCCCAAGAACCGTATCTTTTTGCTTTTTACTTTCTGAGGAAATGGTTTAAACATCCTTCTGCTTACATCTTAAAAGAAAATGACTGTAAAAGTCATATTAGATCATCCACTTAAACCATTATAAGAAGTGGAGAAAGTTACTGGTACTTAAATCAAGTTGGAGACCTTATCATTGGCCAAAAATAGATGTATTTTTGCCTATTGTATTAAGAGATCAGTAGCTGCGGTGCCTAGTAGGGTTTGCAAGCCTCTACCTTGAATAATCAACTAAATTGTCAATCTCACTGTGTCCTAAAGCCAGTAAAGGAGGTATCTTGCCAGTTGCGAACATGCTTGTTACTTCTACATTGTAATGGAGACCATTACTCTGGCTTGAGGTGCTTAAAGGGAAACTCTAGATTCTTGTCCAAAGCAAGGAAAGTTCTTTTTAAGTGCAAAAATATTGGAGTAGGAATGACTTGGGCTGGACTCCTACCTTTACGTTTTGGGTAATTGTTGCAGTTTCCCTGAACCCTAATCCCTCATCTGATTGTGGAAATAAACATAACATAAATGAATAGTTCATTAAATAACTGATGTCTTCTCTCTCCCATCCTTACTTTAATCAAGAATTGGTTCACTCAACACTGATTCTCCTTTGCTTTGCTCTAACACAGAGACAAGAAAGCCAAGTATTCAATTTTCCGAGCTGCAATCCAGCTAGCGGTGGAGATATGACACAGTTCTGACCAATGGTATGTAAATTTAGTCTAATGGGAAGGGCTTCCATTAGGTAGAAGACCTGTGGTCCTCCTACCTTCTTCTTGACTGGGAAGCAGGCATGATGGCTGAAGGTGCAACACATCTCTTGCCATCATGAGGATGAGAGTCATGTCATAAGGATGGTGGGACCAGAGGATAGAAAAAGCCTGGTCCCCAACAATACCATAGAATGGATATTCAATGATACCGGGCAGGCAGAAAGGTTCATTCAGAAAAAAACTTTTATTATCCTTCATGAGAGATTAGTTTTCTTCCTACTACCGTAACACAGAACCCATTTCATATAAACAAATCATCTGGTTTTGCTACGCTAAGAGAGAATGTGCCTCCTCATTGCCTAGAGTCACATTTCAGAAGGACTGAATGCTGGAAATATGGTGTGGCTCAACCTTAAATATCTGACAGAAGCAGGACTCAGACCCCAGTCTTTCTGATTCCGGGGCCCATGTTATTTATCACTGCACTCACATGGTGCCCCGCTCCGGGTACTCAGCAAACTCTTAAAGAAAAGTTGCTGATTGATGATGAATTAAATAATTTCTCTCTGTTTTTACATTAAAGAGTCTCTTCTTTCAGCACAATCTCATACTGACACTGAAACCAAAGGTCTCCATTAGCGGATTCTTCTCTCTGTAGAAGTGAGAACTGAGCTGGGAGACAGCTGAAATGAATTTCGCGTGGCGTTGGCCTTGAATGTACTGATGAAAGGCACGACCCGGAGTTCTTTGGCTGGGCCCCGCAGGATAGCACACTTGTGGCCTTAGAGGCATGGGACTGGGGAACCACTCAGAGAAATCTGTCAAGTGCACAAACAGCAAGAATGAGCCTCCACCTTGGATGGCCTTGCTTGGCTCCGTAATCGTAGCCCTTTTAAGGGATCATAGCAGAGACAGCAAATTCCACATTAATCCACTTTTTAAGAACAGATGTTCGGTATAAGCCAATAAGCTGTCGTGACTCAAAATGGGTCACAGACATTGCCTTTTGCCCAGGTCGAAGGCCAAAAACATACTGGGCATTGTGTCCAAAATGGGATTAAAGTAGTCTAAGTCCAGACAGCTTACATCCTTGATTCTATGGCTTAGTCAAGCATCGTGTTCATTGGAAATAGAATCTAGATTTCCTCCTACTTATCCAAATCCTGAAGTATTTGTTTCAGACACAAAATGCTTGGGACAGTTATATATTTCCCTCTGAATGCTCTGTTGCTTCTTTCTAATAACATAATGAAAAAGCCTCAGTTAGACACTAACGATAGTAAGTTTTTAGTCAGGAAAATAGTATATGCTCGTGGTTGAATTTTCAAATGGTATCAAAAGGTCAAGAGGAGCAACTACTCTGTGCCTGCTGCTGGACCAGGACTTTTACCCGTTTGTGATGTTTTCTCATGGATGAAACAAACTCATCCCGTTGTAGGAGACGGTCTGGAGAGTGTGAGATGGAAGGTCTTCCTCTACCTCCAGGGACCTGGGAGACTAAGGAAGTCGTGAGAAAGAATGGTTCTGTCACAGGGTGATGCTGTGTCAGAAATGCTTTCCAACTCAGCCATGCTGGATGGGAGGTCTGTTTCGGGAAAGTGGCTGAGAGTGTGTGTCAGTAAACTTACATATCATTGGTCAGAACTGTGTCACATCACCACTGCTAGCTAGATTGCAGCTAGGAAAATCGAATACTGAGTTTCCTTGTCTCTATGCTAGAGTAAAGCAAAGGAGAATCAGTGCTGACTGAACCAGTTCTTGGTTAAGGCAGGGATAGGGGAGAGAAGACATCAGTTATAACCTAAACATCAGCCGGGTAGCCTAAACGTCAGTAATATGAAAACTGACCCAAGAGATGGGAGCGGCAAATGAAGCTTCCATGGCAGCATATGCCTCCAGGGGAGACAGGTCCCTCCTGTATCATCCACAGAGCTTCTTTCTGCACCCAGGCTGCGCACCTGCTGACCACAGCAGCTGCACTGAGCCCGGCCCTTCTTGGCCCTGTGGGTTTGGTGGTCAGGGGCACGTGGCAGTACAGTGGGGTGCTTTGGTAGTGAATTAGCCAAGGGGGGCAGGCGGCTTTTACTCTGAAACAGAGGCAGCTGCAGCCTCATTGAAAGTATGCAGCCACCTGTGGGACTGAGCGGTTTTTCTCTCTGTAAAACGAGGGCTAAATATTTGAACTGGGGAAAGCCCTGGGAGGAGTGGTAACCTGAAAGAGGCCAGAAGAAACTTCTTAAGGTGATAAGGTGAGGGGGGTGGGGGTGGCTAGAGAGGTTTAATTTAATTCAAATTGCTGGGTTTGAAGTTATTTTATACCCTACCTGGGTAAAGGAGGAAGACACCCATCACTGCCTTTAATCCTCAAAATATTCATTAAGGTCCGTATTATTATCTACATTTTGTGGATGAAGAAATTGAAGCTGAAAAAGATGAAGAGGCTCGGCCAAGGTCACGTGGTTGGCAGGTAGGTGGACACCAGTTTGGCCCGTAATATGCGTTTTTACCACAAGCCGTAGCATCTCAAGACTGAGACATGCTACATGCTAGCCTGAACGTGCTAGTTTAGGGGCTAAGTGCCCAATTTTACCAGCATGAATATCCATTCCTCTGGGCCATTCGATAGCCGGGAGGAGCACATAGCTTGGCAAGGAGGTCCTATTACTGTGTTTTGTAACAGGTATTATTAGGGCAGTGTGGGATGACCTAAGATGTGGAATGGAATTGGTCCAATGTCTAGGAGCCGTTCCTCTATCCTTAACCTTTCTCAAAATCATCAGGTCGAGTCTGGTTAGGCTATCATAGTAGAGCGAAGGTTCACTTGCCTTATAGGCAGCAGTTGGCAGGGACCCCAGTTAACTGTGTTCAGAGACTATCTCAAAATTGTTTCAGGGGTTGCCAGCAGCAGTGAAGTTATACTAGGGTAGAGTTTCTGAACTTGATATTGTGACAGTCCTGTAGTCAGTGACTCTTTAAGTGCCTGCCTCACCATGAACTCCCTTTTGAGAAAAGTGCACGTAATTACATACCTTAGTGCTTGCCAACTCAGATGCCTACAAGGGTCAGGCATGTAAGTTAAATCAGTGAAGCTGGTTGACAGTAGGGATATTGGAGACTATGTTGAACTGAGAGCTTATGGGCCTCTAAATGGGTCACGGGTCACTTACTACTCAGTATCTGTTGACTGTGGCTAGTGTTGTCTGATATTCCAGGTTTTCAAGGGCAGCTGGAAATCTGGAGTTTTACAAGAAAGCTTTCTATTTAAAAATGTTGGTTGCACATTAACTTAAAAACAACACCGTGTGAGCTTTCACGCTCCACCCACAGCACCACCGTGCTGCCTCCTGCTCTCCGGGGAGGAAATGTCATGGGGGTGATGGCAGGTCTCTTCAGCTTTTGCCCAGAAATGCCCCGTGGGAAGCATGCTTTTCAACATGGAAGCCTAATACTAGAAGGTGACTGCTCGGCTCAGTCAGACCCTTGCTTTTGTGGAATTGGACCAGAAGGTAGAGAGAGTTACGTCATAATAACAGGAGGAGAAGAAGCAGACCCTGAGACCTAATGCCAGGAAACCTTAACGGCAGAGCTTTCAGACTGGAGGCCTGCTGGTGAGAGGCTGATCACGTGATGGAACGGCTAGTGCTTTTGCTGTGGGCAGTGCATTGCTAGAGCTAACATCAGGTTTTACTTAATGTCCCGTTTTATCTTTACAATAAAACCCACTGCCCAGGGGAAACCTGAGTACGTCTGGGGATCTTGTAATTTCAGAGATGCTGGTCAATGCAGCAACCTGTGCCCAGATACATATATTTGTTTGTATTAGAACGCCCGTTCTTCCTCATGATGATTGGCTCTGAAGACCATGTGATCCTGCCCCTCCTGCTGATTGGATAAGTGGGGACTATGTCAGCCAAGTTGAACCAATCAGATTTTACACCTTGTGAGTTCGAGGTCTTGTTAGTTCATTCATATGAATGCTTGAAGAGATAATATAAACGCAGGACTTGAGGTTCTTCTGATGGGATGGCCATTTCTAGTAAAATTCATTTACATAGTTTAAAAGGCCCAGCCAGAAGTGACTTCTGTTTCCTTTTCTAACCTCATCACTCACCAGTCTCCCTGACACTCCCTCTGCTCCAGGCGTCCTGGCCTCCTTTCAGGCCTACACACAGCTGTGGTCATCCTGCCTCAGGGCCTTTTCACGTGCTATTCTTTCTTCTTGGTGACCAGTTAGCTCCTAGGCAACCTTTCAGATCTCAGCCCAAAGGTCACTTCTTCAGAGAGATCTATTCTTAAGCTTCAGATTAGATCAGATCCCCCCCATTCTTCCTTTGACCCTCATTACACACTTCTGTGGCACTATACATTTTCTGTTTCTTCATAACATTAGTTCACTATTGCCCTTCATTATGGTTTTCCTTCCTGCCTCTTTTCCTTGTCACAGAAGTAGTTAAGAGCATTACTCTGGGCTCAAATCCTGGTTCTACTATTTACTAGGTAGGTGACTGTGCACGTGTTTCTTAACCTCTCGTAATCTGTTTGGTCACCTATGAAATAAGGATAGTAATGGTAACCAGAAAACTTCCTGTATTCTCATTTGGGGCAGCTGCTGAGTTTGAGTGATTTTTCCGTCTTTTTGTGTGCCCTTTGCAAAAGACTAATGCTTTTTGGAATGTCATTTTAAACGTTTTTATTCCTAAAATTTCGTTCTGCTATTATGTAACAGGAAAGAGGTTCTGAGCTCATTATCTCAGGAATATGATGGCACATCAGAAGGCGAAAGAAGGAGTTTTTCCTTGATATTTGTATTTCAAAAGTCTACGCATTCAGAGGGATTCTGAAAGGATGCGTATGAACAGACTATCCCAGAGATTTGGGAAAATGCAAAGGAGGAAAGGGTCATAAACAGCCCTACTGAGTTTCCTGTAGTTCTGTCTGGCTTAAGTATGAAGAATGACCCTGAGTGTTTAGGAAGTGAGCCAGGAGAAAGTCTAAAGTCAAGAATGGAGACCATAGGGACTTCCCTGTTTGGTCCAGTGGGTAAGACTCTGTGCTCCCAATGCAGGGGCCCCGGGTTCGAGCCCTGGCTGGGGAACTAGATCCCACGTGCATGCTGCAACTAAGAAGTCTGCATGCCGCAACTAAGAGTCTACGATCCACAACTAAAAGATCCCGCATGCCGCAACGGAGATCCCACGTGCTGCAACTAAGACCCGGCACAGCCAAAATAAATAAAAAAATAAAGAATGGAGACCATATATTCCAAACATGATTGAATCAATGATTGAAGACAGGAAAGGGGACCTACAAAGGGAGACAGCTCAGTTGATGCCTGTGAGGTTAAATAAACCAAATCAGATGCCTTCATCCCAACGTTGCAGGATGCAGTAGCACTCCACAAAATCCCCTCAAATTAGAGGTAACCCCTTTCAAAGGAGAGGGACTCCTCAATTTCTTAAGATGAAACCTCTAGTAATCTGGGAACTTGCAATAGAAATAAAGTCAAGAAATTAAAGCAAACATATTTCTCACACATTTGAGCTTGGAGACTACCTTTCTGACATATTTTCTAAGGAGAGTATATAATGAGGTTGTTTTGACACCTTTGATAAGAATCTCATCATTTTTCCTGTAGTTCATGATAGTTGCTCCAAAGGTAACCAGACCTTGTACAGCCCCTTGGGACAGTCTTGTCAGCAATGGCAAGGGTGACAGGTGACTATACCTTATTAAGATTAATGACAACTGTGGCAAGGAAGGCCACCTGGGACCACTTTCCTAGGAGTGACTGGGTTTGTGGCAGGCACTTAAGAATTTATGAACTCCTTAGAGATAGGGTATCCTTGGGCCATGAGGCTTTGAGGAGAGAGACAGGACATTCAAGTGGATTAGGATGCATAATACAGAGTCCCATTGGGATCTCTGATTAATTTCATAGAGGTTTTGCTTAGTGTTTTCGGACGAGCATTGTTAGAGATTTCACACTCTGTGTGAGGGTTGCGAGACTCTGAGGCAAGGTTGGGTGCCCATAAAGTGGAGGTTTCAAAATATAGGATTGGTGCAGAATGGAGAAATCTTAATTCGATTTTTGCTGCATTAATAGATTGAGGATGGTGAGATTTCCGGTCTTCTTGGTGAGGCCAGATGACAGTTGAAGAGAAACATGTATAAAGTAGAAAGCAATTAAGAGAGTGAACCATGTTATATGAAGGATGGCTGAAGGATCTGGGAATATTAACCCACAAGAAAGAGAGCTCCACGTGACACGATTGTCAGCTTCAAATATTCAAAACCCTGTCACTTGGAAGAGAGATTACACTTATTCAGTATGGCCCCAGGCCACATCCAGGTTCAGTAGGTAGGAGTTATAGAAAGGCAACTTTTAACACAGAGCAGACAACTCAAACAGAGATGTCTGAGGGTTGGATGGGCTGAATTCATGGCCAAAAAAGGAAGTCAAGCATAGGTTGGCAGCAGTATCATAGAAACAAAGTGGTGCAGTGTATTCGTTGGGACTTAGGGATGGAATTGAGTTCCAGTTCTGGCACTTACCGAGTATAGGACACATAGTAAGTTGCTTCATTTTTCTGCTTCAGTTTCATAATCTTTAAAATGAAGAAAAGGCATAATTGTTGGCAAGGCTTAAATTAAATAATTGACTTTAGTTCTTAGTTGTCTAGAAAGGAGGGGTGTGTGTGTGTGTGTGTGTGTGTGTGTGTGTGTGTGTGTGTGTGTTTGGCATTTCTAGTTCCTCTTAACCTGAAATTCTATGATTCCAAAGTCTTTGTAGAGAAAAGTTGAAAGAATAAGCTATTCTTCTGCATTCCTTAGGTACTGCTCAGTATTTTGAAATGAGCTTAAAAGCCTTTGGAAGTGCTCCATTTTCTTATGAAATTGTTTTGATGTGGTTTTCTTCAATCACAAATTCAGTTTAAAACAGGTGGAAGGTACTTAACTCTCATTCTAGTGCCATCTAAGACCGAAAACTATCCCTCCCTTCGCCTGTGCAGAATGAGGTATGAGGATTTTTTTACCGAGAAGTTGAAAAAGACAGAGACGGATGAGCAACCACAACTCGATCCCCTGGTTAATAGTACGATTTGATTATGTTTACATATCAGACTCGTGTTTGGGGACCTCTGAGCCTCTGTGCCCGTTTATCAAATTGCAAACAGCACCACTTATGCGCAGCTGGTGATAAAGTACTACCACACAGTTGAATAGTTCTCCCAGTAGAAAATTATGATTTCCCAAGATAAAAGCTGGCTACCTGATGCCAAGGCAATTCATCAATTCAATGACAAAAAAAAAAAAAAATCAGACAAACCACTCTTTTGGTATAGTGTAGGGTGAACAATTGGTTGATTGACTGGGTTTTGGCTGCAAATACAGCCAAAGCAAACCTAAAGCAACATTAGTTCATGGGAATTTTCATTATAATGTAATTTTTCTGCTGAACTTTCCAATTTGCTCTCAAGTTAACTGTGGGAGTCGAAGTTAGGTGTTCCCATGACCATTAAGGGTATTGTGTTTGTTTGCAAACAGGAATTGTGGTTTTCATTTCCAATTTGATGGTACTGTGCCATTTTCCATGATAATTTATCTGGACGGGGAGGTTTGGTTTGTAAAGGAAGAAACTCTATCCTGCTATCAATACACCGCAGAGGAGACATCTTAAAATCTCAGAGCAAGTGCCGTTTGAGTTTTGTTTTCCTAGCCACAAGTAAGGTGGAGTAGGATAACCCTGGGCTAGGAAGTAAGAAAGAACTCATTCATTTGCTCATTTACTTAGCATATGTTCATTGAGTTCCTTTTAATGTGCCAAGTGCTATGTGAGGCTCTGGGGATTCCGCAACAGACTGACAAGCTGCTTGCTCCCCTAGACGTTACAACTTCTAGAACAGTGGAGGTGGAGAGACCAGATAATGAACATACAAATACTCCTCAACTCTTGGCCTCTGTATTTGCTTTCTTTTCTTATTTTGTGCCCTAGGGTAAGTTATTAACTTGTGCAATAGTGTCTCACACACAGCAGGGCTCAGCAAATGATAGCTTTCTTACCTCCTCTACTCCCTACCCTACCGGGCTCTAGAAAAAGAACAAACTGTCTCCTTTTCAGTTTGGTTGATGCCTTTCTTGAGGCCAGAAGAATGAAGATCCTTGTCATCTTATGAACTGTGGATTCAGGATGAATTGGGTTATTGTCTAATGTTCCTGTGAGGGTCTGTCTGTCTTTTAAGTCCCAGAGCTAATCAACTTTTTTTGCCTAGCCAAAGAGAATACTTCCAGATGAACTACTTTCAACCCATAAATGATTTTTTTAAAAAAACACCTATTGCAAATAGCTTGTCTTGACTGGAGACCCATTCTATCTTTTCCTGAATTTCCATCAGTTAAGGTGTTTAAGGAAAGATGTGAAAAGTAGTGGATTTTATAATCACTCTCCAGGAGGTAGAGGTTGCTTTGGGTGTATTGCTGGGATGACTGTGTAGTTACCTGGTTAGAAATTGGGACACAGAAGAACTAATGGTAAATCGATTGATAGGGAAATAAATATCATTATTAATTAGTAATTATAATTTTAAGTGCAAACACAATTTATGATGGATAAAATATGTAGCCATAATGCTGTTTCTCAAATAAAATATGTCTGGAGTTTCACACAATTGAACTGAAACAAATATTTGTATACTACATTGGCAGCCCACTGGGAAGTTGAGGGAATGAATAAGATGTGACTTGAATATTCCCTTTACCCCTCTCATTACCCTTCCCATGTTCCAGTACTTATAGTTTATCCTTCATCCTTAGTATAGATTTCATATGTGCTACCAAAATCTTTTCTCCTTGAAAACTGAGTACATCTATATTATGTAGAGAAAAAATGATTTGAAATCTTAACATAACTCCCGCTCTCCCCAGAAGACGCTAGTTCTTTAGCTGTGTTAACTGGACATGGTGCCAAAGGGAAATCTGGAAAAGCCTGGAAGAGACAAGAGGGATTTTCATTGGAAAGGGCAGAGTTATTGGTAGGAGGGAAAATATCCAGAAAGGATAAAGGAATCCAGAAAAGATGGAGGCAGAGAACCTGTTGGGAGAGATCTTGAAAGCTTGGGATGGGTTGGAAAAGATTTTGTGAGTAGCTGCCATATATGAAATACATAGAAAGAATGATAAGTCTGGCTGTGCATTGAAAATGTAATTTACTCCTGGCCTTTTTTTAGGAGAATACAGTAGAGATGTCAATTACATTCCAATTATCGTGGCTGCTGGGTAGGGCTGTCTTTTTTTTTTTTTTTCCTTATGCAATACTAAGGAGAGATGGGCCCTCAGAATGGCTTTATAAAGTTTAACTTTGATAAAGCATTTAAGCCATTCTGGCATTTTTATGCCTTAAAATGCTTTGTTTCTCCAGGCATCCTTTAAGACATTTCTTCCAGCTATAAAATAAATAAGTAACGAGACGTATTGTACAGCGTAGAGCATATACTCAATAATATCATAATATCCCTATATGGTGACAGATGGTAACTAGATTTACCATGGGGATCATTTTGCAATGTGTAAAAATATGAAATCACTATGTTGTACACCTGGAACTAATATCATATGTCAATTATAACTCAATAATAAAAAAAGACATTTCTTCAGTGTTGAGGAGAAATAGCTAAAAATCCAAGGTCTTTGAAGTTAGACAAATCTGGGTTTGAATCCTAACTCCTCACTTGCTAGCTTGTCTCCTAGGACAAGTTATGTCGCCTCAGTAAGCTTCAATTTCCTCATCATAACACAGGGTTAAGAGTACCTACACTGTAGGACTGTTGTAATCACTGAAATAAAGGGACATCTAGAGGAAAACCTTGAAAGGATTGGGCTTCATCAGCCGGAGCCCCTTTAGGAAACAGGTGGTCCATTCAAAGTAGGAAAATTTGAGGAAAGTGTAGTAGCAGGACTATTTTAAAAATGTATAGGCAAAGTGTAGGAAGACCACAAAAGATAGTGCAATACTCCATTTACAATAGCCAAGACATGGAAGCAATCCAGGTTTCCATCAACAGATGAATGGATAAAGATGTAATATATATATATATATATATATACTACAGATGAATGGGTAAATATATAGTGTGTGTGTGTATATATATATATACACACACATATACACGCAATGGACGATTACTCAGCCTTAAAAAGAATGTAATAATGCCATTTGCAGCAACATGGATGGACCTAGAGATTATCGTACTAAGAAAAACAAACATCATATGATATCACTTATGTGTGGAATCTAAAAAATGACACAAATCAGCTTATTTACAAAACCGAAACAGACACACAGACAGAAAACAAACTTATTGTTACCAAAGGGGAAAAGCAGGAGGTGGGATGGGGTGGGATGGGCGGGATAAATTAGGAGTTTGGGATGAACAGATACACACTACTGTATATAAAATAGACAAAAAACAAGGACCTACTGTAGAGCACGGGGAACTATGTTCAATATCTTGTAATAACCTATAATGGAAAATAATTTGAAAAAGAATATATATATGTATATGTGTAACTGAATCACTTTGCTGTACACCTGAAACAAACACAACATTATAAATCAACTATACTTCAATAAAAAAAAAAAAGATAGTGCAATACTCTAGGGATACCAGCTCCAGGCCTGAAAGTCTGGGTAAAAGCAGTGTCTCCTGGGACTTGGAGACGGAGAAGGCTGTGCCGAGGGAGCTGCCAGAGAGGTGCTGAGACCTCCGTGAGAGATATTGCCAGCCTTTGGCAACAACTGGGGGCCTGGGAAATGAATAGAGTAGCTTCCCTCCCTCCCTCTTGCTTTCTCTCCCTCCAGTTCCTTCAGAATTCTCTAGTGGCCAAACCCAACCTGAAGCCATTTGGTAAGAGAGTCCATTGAGGTCACAGGAAGTGATCTGGGGAGCAGAGTAGAGAAGGATGGAGAGTGGATCTGGGGGCAAATGGAACATGCCCAGCATGCTCAGTAAGCGTATTTCCTTTCTTTTTCTCTTTCGGAGACTGTAAACAAGAAGGTGTCTTTCCCTTGGAAGAATAAGCATACAATAGAGCTGCCACCAGCCTCTGAAAGACTGTGCCTTATATGTGAGGTCTATAGATTATGACACATCACAGACATAGCTCTGGAGTTGGAAACAAACACATATTCATCTTTTCTTAAAGGACAATGGGAGAAGCACAGATGGTCTAGTGGTTGATTCTCCAAGAGAGTGAATGATGCAAAGAGTCTGATATTCTGGTCAGACAAAAACAGGAGCTCTTGTTTCAATAGTGGCTTTTCAAGTTTGCCTCTTGGCATGAAGCTAACTCTGGCAGAGGGTATCGTATAAACAGGGCACATGCCTAAGCATGTAAGCCAGTCACTACTTGTTGGATACATTTTCACCCTCTAGCCCATGACCCACAGTTACCTGACAAAGCTGACGGCAAGGCCTCTTTTCAGAGAATGTGTTATGGACCACTTAGATCTTTTCAAAGTTTGTAAATGAGTTGAAGGTCACCTTTGGAAAAGAGAGCTTTGTCATCACTGGTAGTGCAGCGGATCTTTGATTCACTCCACTCGTAAGCCTCCTGACCTTCGGGTAAATAACTCTTCTCCTGTCAACACATAAATAAATAAATAATCCTTCTCCTCTGCCTCTCATAGTGTGCTCAATGGTGAACCCCCAAAAGATATATCCATGTCTTCATCCCCAGAACCTGGGCAGGTTACCTTATCTGGCAAAAGGGTCTTTGTAGATGTAATTAAGGTAAAAGATACCGAGATGAGAAGATCATTCTGGATTATCTGGGTGGGCCCTACATCCAATGCCGAGTATCCTCATAGGAGATACGCAGAGGGCCGGCACAATGAGAAGTCTATGTGGAGATGGAGGAAGAGATTTGTGTGATATGTGGCCACAAGCTGAGAATACCAGCAATCACTGGAAGCTGGAAGAGATATGGACTGGATCCTCCCTTACAGCCTTTGGAGGGAGTAAGACCCCTGGTTGTGGACTTCTGGCCTCCAGCATTGTGACAGAATAAATTTCCATTTTTGCAAGCCACCAAGTTTGTGGTAGTTGTTACAGTAGCCCTGGAAACAAATACATTTCTTGTGAAACCATCTGTGCTGACACCTTGATTACTAAGCAGATTGAGTCTTAGCAGCCTGGAGCATTACAGAAATAGTGCAGGGAGCGAACATCTTAGAATATATTTTTCTGACAATTATGAGAAGCCATCTCAAATCCGGGGAAGTTGTGCTATCTAAATTACACCTTAAGCACTTGCAGTGAAACATCATTAAGTTGAAAGAGAGGCAGAAGAAAGAGTATTGGAGGAAGGAATCAAGTGTCCTGGATTCTACTACTGGTTTTACTATTCACTGGCTATTTGACCTTTGAAAAGTCATTCAAATAGTCCAAGCCTAGATTTTCTTATCTCTAAAATACTTGTCCCACCTACTTTACAGTGTTGGCAAGGAGGTTAAATTATACAAGGTGCTCTGAAATAGTAAAGTGCTATCCATTAAACTGAAAAGTAGTATATGATACATTTACTTGTTCATAATATAAATACGATATGTAGTTGCTCAGCTAAATTCGATCCTATAACTCAGAATTTGCCATGATTGGGAAAAGGGATACATAGGAGTCAGGAAATCACGGTTTTTGTCTTGGCTCTAAAGACTAAAGAGCCAAGTCATCTTGAACAAAGTATTGAACCTTTTAGAGACACAGTTTTCATAATTGTTAAGTGAAGGAGTTTGACTGGATGATCTCTAACGTTGCTCCCATATCTCTCATTCTATAGAATTTTAAGAAAATTATGATTAGCAGGATGGTTCTCTCCCTGGTGAATTTGTTTCTTCTCATGGATTAAATTTTCACTAAATTCTGTCAATCCTGAACTTGTCTGCTGAGCTTCAGATTTATATAACCAAGGACCTGGATGTCACACATATCAGCTGAGAAACTCTGAATGTAAAGGAAAGGAAAAACAAAATTTACTTACACAAGAAAAAAAGAAAGAAAGAAGAAAAAGGAAAATAGAACTCATTTGCTCACTTAATTGGAAAGTCTATGAATAGACCTAGTTTTAGCTACAGCTAGATTTATGGCTTAAATAATGTCATCTAGATTTACTTTCTTTCCACCTCTCAGTCCTGTTTTGCACAGGGCGGGCTGGCTCCATTCTGAAACTTCACATGGTGTAATAGTGCTGTTGCATTATCTCTTAATTACAAGTATCAAGGAAAAATAAAAGTATTTTCCCAGATGCATAACAAGAATCTCTTTGCATCTCATTGGCTCTGATTGGCTAAAATGTCCATCTCTGAACCAGTCACCATGTTAAGAAGAAATTCAGTGTGCTGACTGGCTTAGATCTGGGTCACGTGATTCATTGCTAAACCAGAGATATAGTCCCATCGTACCAGGACCAGTTGATTATAACATTCCAGTAATTTTCTGAGTTGGTTGTTAAACTGTTGCGAGCATTAAATTTGAAAAGGTGGGAGTATCCACGCTACAAACTAGGGCTTTATTTGTTTACTTATTTTGGAGAGATCATTTACCAGCACATCACTGGGTACAGCCCTGTCCAAGCAGAGTGGGTGAGGATAGGATCACCTTGTAAAAATGAGGCTGTTAACAAAATAAGACAAAAATAAATGCTGCAGTGGCAAGAAAAAAACAAAAACAAAAACAAGAAAACCTACCACTGTTCATTCACTAAAACTGGAAGCTCAAACTCAAAATATCTAATGCTGAATTTTCTCTTTCTCCTCCATCTGCTTTGTCTCATGGATTTTCCATCTTGATTGGTAACCATCACTCCAATCAGACACTCAAGTCTAAAATATGACATTTAATTTTTGAATGCTTTTATTTCTTTCATAACACAATTTTGCCTCCTTAGCATTTTTTAAACCCATCTCATCCTCTGTTGCTACAAGTCACTTAGACTTGTTTGATCTCTCTTTGGGATATTTCAGGATTCTTCTAATTTGTCTGCAGACCTTCAGTCTTACCTTTCTCAAATTTATCCAGTGTATCACCAGCAGGGTGATCTATCTAAAGTATGTCTGACCCAATTATTACTTCTTCCTAAATTTCTTTCCATTGCATAATAGATAAGGTCTGTGATGGCTTTCAACATGTTCACAAATTCTTCTCCCTTTACGAGGTGGAGCTTAATTCTCTGGCTTTGAGTAAGGGCTCAATGAATAGAATATAACAGAAGTGATGGTGTGTGGCTTCCATGACTAGGTCATAAAAGGAGTTGCGGTTTCTTCCTTGCCCTCTCTCTTGGATGACCCACTCTAGGGGAAGCCAGCTATCATTTTGTGAGAACACTCAAGCAGCACTGTGGAGGGGTCCATGTAGCAAAAAACTGAGGCCTCCTGCCAGCAACTATCTTGGAAGCGGAAGAGTTTAAACGACTGCAGTCCAGTCTGATGTGGTGACTGCAGCCTCACGAGAGATTCTGAACCAGAACCACCTAGGTCACTCCTGAATTCCTAACCCACTGGAACTGTGAGAAAGCAACTGATTATTGTCTTAAGCTGTTAAATTTTGAGCGTAGCAACAGGTCATTTGGTCTCAGCGTAACACTTTATTTTCCCTCCATCACTGAACCTACACTTTACAAAACCATATGGGTTTGTCTTCCTCATTCTAGTCCGAGCTTCCTGAGGGCTGGTACTGTAATTCCAAGCTCACTGCTGTATCCCTGAGTGGTAGACTGTATTGCTGTTTCACAAAGATGGCTGCAACAGTATCTCCTATTTCAAGTACTCTTCTAGAAGCTTGTCACTTCCCCATCCAGAGGTGGATTCCCTGTCTCCTCCCTTTGAAACTGGATGGATCTTTGTGACTGCCTCAAACAGTAGAGCTGAAGGGGATGATATGTTATTTCCAAAGGCAGGTCATAAAAATGCCACGCACGTTTGCGTCTCTCCTTTAGACCCTTGCTGTTGGAATCCAACCACTGTGCTGTGGGGAAACTCAAGCAATCTGTAGAAATGCCCACAGGGAGAGGAAGCATGAGCCCCAGCTCACAGTGGGAGCCGAGCTCCCAGGCGACAGCCGGTGCTAACTAGCCATGGGAGTGAACCGTCCTGGAAGTCAATCTTCCAGTCCCTAGTTGAGTCTACCAAGCCAATGCCACGTGGATCAGAGATGAGCTGCCCCTGCTGAGCTCTGCTCAGATTGCAGCTTTGTGAGGAAGATAAATGATTGTGATTGTTTTAAGCCACTAAGTTTTAGGATAATCTGCTATGCAGTAGTATGTAACGGGAACGTCCAGCGCAGTATCTGTGACATCACAGGCATTTGACAAGCATTTGTAAACTGACTGAAGATCCTAGTTTCCTTATACAGCTACTTTCTGGGCACATTAGTACACGTGTCCTTCTTTAAACAAATCTTGAACTCATGACTCAAGATTTGTGTTCAAGCTGTTCCTTCTGCTATGAATTGCCTCCCTACTTTCCTTGTACATTTACCTGCTCAAGTCTTATGCTTCTGAAAAAATGCTGTTGAAACTTGCTTTCCTCCCTTCCTTGCATCCCTTTAATAACTATGTCGTGAATGTCTACGATAAGCCCAGGATATCATATGGAGCAATAGAGGCAAAATCCCCATCCTCTTGGAGTTTCACATTTCAATGGGGATCCAGTCAACAAATAAATATGTCATTAAAAATTATAGAGTGTGATTAGCACCTTAAAGGAATTAAACAGTGTGCAGTAATAGAAAAAAACGGGGCAGGTGGGAGGGGCAGAAGGAATGGGGTCCTATTTTAAATGAAGTGTCTCAGGAAGATCTCTTTAAGGAGGTGATATTTGAGATCTGAAAAATAAGACGGAACAAGTCTGTAAGAAAAGACCATGGCATCCCGGGCAGAGAAAACAGCAAGTGCAAAGCCATGAGATGAGATCAAAAATGTTTTCTGTTGGATAAAATAAAGGAGGCATTTACAGCTGCAGGATGATGAGTGGAGAGAAGACATTGACTAGATGAAGTGGGAGAAATAAGCAGACACCAGACCATGTATACGTAGAGTCACAGAAAGGAAGTTAGATTTAATTCTAAATACAAATGATATTTACTGGAGGACTTTAAAGTGGGGGAGTGCCACGGTCGGATTTGCATTTTAAGCTTACCCTTGCTCTTATGCAGAGAATGGATTTTAGGTTGGCAGGAAGGGGTGCAGGGAGATCAGTAGGGAAACCAAACTGAACACGAGATGGTGGTACTTTGGGTTAGGGTGGTAGCAGCAGATAGATAGATAAAAATGATGTATTGGGATAAAATTCGTGGCTATAACTTATAGGACTTGTTGGGGACTCAGATACAAGGGCTGAAAGGAAAAGAGGATTTCCGGCTTTGGTGAAGGGTTTGTACTTTATTGTAAAGCAGTAAGGAGCCATGGGAGGATTAGCAGGGCAGTGTATGCTCACTTTCTTTCTTCAAGAAGCCTCTCTAGATGCCTCCTGATAGAATTAATCTCTCTCTCTTCTGGGTATTTATTCATAGTTTTGATTCTCACAGGGAATGTAGCATCAGGTATGGATTAAAAGCATAAGGAATTTTGGGGGCTGAATTGATGTGAGTTGATCTGGGTTCCACCACTACTTTATGTGAAGTGTAAGACTTGGAGAAGCCCATTCATCTCTGTGGCCTCAACTTCTCCAAATGAGGGTAGCATCTATGTTACAGGCTTGTTGGGTTCATTAAATGAAACCCTGGAGGAGAAAGATATGCTTCAGAAAGGATAGGGAGAAGACCTAGCTTTACATTAACTTCAAATTCACTTAATAACTAACTCTATCTAACATTTGTGGAGCACCTACCCTGTGCCTGATACTAGGTGTTTTACTCTTCATAACAACCTTGTGATTTAGCTACTTTTGTCATCCTCCTTTACAAACAGGCACAAAGAGCTTAAAAATGTACCCAAGGTCCTGCTGTAACACTTAGCTTGTATAGAGTTGTCTTTCTATATCCCTATTTCTCCCCATTTCTCTCAGATAACAGGGAGTGTGTGTGCGTTGCTCACAACTTCCTTCCTCATCTCTGACACATGGCAGAAAGTAACTTCATGTATGCTGAGTGAGTGAACTTTCAGGCATTGACTCACATGTCAAAGTTGACAAGACAGAGGTCAGAATTATGGGGTCTTGACAAGACAAAGGTCAGAGTTATGGGGTACTGGCTTTACTTGAGTGGGTCCACCCAGCTGAGCTGGGGAGAGTCCTGAGCCAGACTAGCTTGGAAAGCTGGTCAGATCCATGATGAGATCAGATCCTCACGTGGTCAGATCAGATCCCCCCTGCTGCCTCGTCTGCAGTACTATGATTATGTGCCTAATTTACTTGTGCTGTTTGGTTTCAGAAGCGTAGCAATGGCACAATACGACCTTTATTAACAAGACTACTGAGGGAATGGCGTATTCCGACTACTCAGGCGGAGATGAAAGCTCCTTTGTTTAAACCCTTTTGGAAAATCTCTATAAGATGTAGTGGCCGCTGTTTCGCCTTGGGAAGGACTGTGCAGTGAATATGGTTTGTGTCTTGAAGTTGAAAAGCTGCTGACCCTCCTGTCTTACAGTGGTCTCCGTGCTTTATTCTAAATATGATTATTTTGGAGAGGAGTAGGTGGGAGGAGATTGGGCTAAATATATTCTTAGATGAGGCACTACCTTGAGATGCTCATTTTAAAATAACATAATGATATGGGCTTATGTTCCTTCAGAATTGACATTGTCCCTTAAAAAAATAGAGTGATGGAAAAAGGGAAATTTTTTTTTTTACATCTTTATTGGAGTATAATTGCTTTACAATGGTGTGTTAGTTTCTGCTTTATAACAAACTGAATCAGCTATACATATATATATATATATATATATATATCCCCATATCTCCTCCCTCTTGCATCTCCCTCCCACCCTCCCTATCCCACCCCTCTAGGTGGTCACAAAGCACCGAGCTGATCTCCCTGTGCTATGCGGCTGCTTCCCACTAGCTATCTACCTTACGTTTGGTAGTGTATATATGTCCATGCCTCTCTCTCGCTTTGTCACAGCTTACCCTTCCCCCTCCCCGTATCCTCAAGTCCATTCTCTAGTAGGTCTGTGTCTTTATTCCTGTCTTACCCCTAGATTCTTCATGACATTTATTTTTCTTAAATTCCATATATATGTGTTAGCATACAGTATTTGTTTTTCTCTTTCTGACTTACTTCACTCTGTATGACAGACTCTAGGTCTATCCACCTCATTACAAATAGCTCAATTTCGTTTCTGAAAAAGGGAAAATTAATGAAAGATTCTGTTCCAAGTCTTTAAGTCTTCCTGTAAACATCAGCTTAAGTTCTCCCATAAGAAGGCTGTAAAATGATGTTTACTTATCAGAACTGGGCTTGCTCTGTGTGGTTTAGTATATGTAACATTTTCCCCCTGGTCTGCAGAGTACAAAAGAAGACAAAGTGGGTAGTCACAGATGAGGGAAGAGTCGAGAAGGGACTGTTTTATATCCTTTAAAGGGAGTCTTGAGTGCCCTGCGATAGAAGGGGACAAGATGTGATTTTAGCAGGCACTGAGAAGGTCCTTCTGCCAAAAATAGACCCACCTGCTTGTGGATGTGTGGCATTCCTTTGACTGGGGACAATGCCAGAGAGGCCAGCTGTTCCCTCAGATACTCCTCCCACAGTCTGGCTGAGACCTGAAATTCCAGCCTTGAACTTAAGGCTAAATTTTCCTCCACAATCTACCGTAAAGCATGTGCTTCTCACTTCCTCCCCTTCCTTCTCACTCTAAAACAAAGGTGTTACCAGCTATTTACACCGAAGTATGAATTATATAGATTTGTGCAAAGGACAGAAATTATGGAAGTGGGAGAATCCTTGGTTCCCTCCTCCCCCCTTAACTCTGTGACTTTTGGTCAAGTCCTTAACTACTTATGCAGTAGTTCCTTTTTCTATAAAATAAGACGAAGCCAAAACTGGACTCTTGGGAGGGCAAAATAAGACAAATGTAGAGAACCAATTAGCAAAAGGCTAGAAACAACCCAAACGTCTATCGAAGGGAGGCTAGTTAAATAAACTTTGGAGCATCCACACAATGCCATATTATGTAGCTGTGAAAAGGAATCAGGAAGACCTCTGCGTCGTAATGTAGAGTGACGGCCGAGACATATTGTTAAGTAACAAAAACAAAATGCATCACATGCATGTTTGCACAATGCTATAGTTTAGATAAGAAAGGAGGAGACATAGGAAATACATACTTATTTATAATTTCAGTAGCTGGATAAACCAAAAATTAATTTAAAAATGGGATGGAGGGAACAAGGAATTAGAGGATATGGAGGGGACATAGACTTCTCTATGAAATTTATTTTGTTTTTTTTGACTTTGGAATCACGTAAATATTGTACATAGTTAAAAACAAAGTTAAATCAAAGAGAAAAGCAACCAAAGCACAGCAAGCCCTAAAACTTTAAAATAAACTGGAAAAAAGTGAACTTAACTTTATATCAATTCTGTGGCATAACCATCTCAAGAATTATTTCAACTGATTTTAAAAGACATATTTCGATTTCACATTCCTAGGGAGATATATCCTAAGGACAAAAAAAAAGTATAAAGATCTCTTACATAAATGAACTTTTTATCAAAACAGATACAGACTCACAGACATAGAGAACAGACTTGTGATTGCCAAGGGGGAGGTGAGGTGAAGGAGGGATGGATTGGGAGTTTGGGGTTAGTAGATGAAAACTATTATATAGAGAATGGATAAACAACAAGGTCCTACTGTATAGCACAGGGAACTATATGCAATATCTTGTGATAAACCATAATGGAAAAGAATATGGAAGAATGTATATGTATATATAACTGATCACTTTGCTGTACAGTAGAAATTAACACAACATTGTAAAGCAACTATACTTCAATAAAATAAATTTTAAAAGAGATCTTTTAGATTGAATTCTTTCAGCTAGTTGTTAGTGGTAATATTCACATTATTATTTTAAATACCATTATATAGAGTGCAAGATAAAGCAGCTAAGAAATTAAGTTAATACCCTTAGGAGATAAGGTTTTCAGAGTAAAAAAAGACAAACTTAAAATAAAAGAATTGAAGTAAAAATTCTGTAATCTTTGATTTGAATTAGAAATATCAGTATTTATGATTTATTTTTCTCTTTCTAAAAACTACAAATTTCCTAGCCCTGTCCACTCATAAGGCCTAGAAGCATGACCATCTCAGTTTAAATGATTACTCTGGGTACCCAGAATGTAAAACCTAAGTACCACTTCCATCTTAAAGGGAACAGGGATCCTTGGAAAAATGCGTAATTTTACTTCTGGGGAAGAAAGTGTTTTGAGATGAATTGGGGGCATGTTATTATGCCCCAGAGCAAGATTATATGAGCCAACTTGAAGGATTTCCCACTGGCCAAATTTGGGAAGAATGTAAAAACAAATAATGATTACAACACTGTGAAACACATCAAGTATGTAAAATCAACAAGTTAGTTTGGAGGTTGCGTGGGCACCAGCTCACTATTCTGAAAATAGACGGTAAGAAAGAAGCATCTACCCCGCCTCTTTTGTTTCAGGTAATTCAACAATTGTTGAGAGAACATTCTTTATTGGATAATTCTAGCTAATAAATGCAGGAGGAATGATAGGATTAAAAAATCTCCATTCTTGGTGGAAATCATTCTGCAACATACAAATGTATCAACTCAACAGGCATCCACCTTAAACTTACAGAATGTTATATGTCAATTAAATCTCTATAAAGCTGGAAATAAAAAAAAAAAACCCTCCATTCTGATGACTCCATTCCAGTCATCAATGTCTGCCAAAACCATTAAGCGAAGACCTGTGAGAAACTTTACGATGGAAGTGGCCATGTGATGCTCAAAACAAAACAAATAGCAGGCAGTTTTATTACCACAACAGACAAGGTTGTAGCACAGAAATGGCTGTCTCTACTGTAAACACAGACGTGAGCTGCCCAATCATCGTGGGTGGTGGTAGGGAACAGTTGCAGGCTGTGGTCTCAGTTTGGCGGCGGGTAGAACCCACCTTTCTCCACCTCCCACTCTTCCGATTCTTTCCGTCAGCGGAACCGAATAGAGAACAGGGGCAGGTGCCTGCGCTGAATTCAGAGCCCTCAGCGGCTGGTGTTATCTCTTTTCACTTTGCCACGTCTTGCCCTGGAGGAGGAAAGAGTCTTGGTCTTAGACCCTGCATTTCTTTTTCCTTGTTTTTTAAAGTCTTTATTGAATTTGTTACAATATTGCTTCTGTTTTATGTTTCAGTTTTTTGGCCGGGAGGCGTGTGGGATCGAGGACCAGGGACCCAACCCATAACCCCTGCTGCTAACATGCTGTCCTCGGGAGTATCAGGTGAGTTGATGGAATTCAAGTGTTTAGCACATCCAATGCCTGGAGAGCTTTCCCAAGGCCAGAGACAACTTGTGGATCTCTTCATTCAGAGAGAATAGGAGCCAGGGGTTGTGTCCTTGCTTCTACATAGGCTTTATTTGCACACTCCTTTCTCTCTCAGAGGGACGATTGTGATTGGTCAACTAGAGCAGAACGCTGGCTAAGAGAACTCAGCCCAAATCAGTGAAACAGCAGTTACCGATTTTGATCTTTTGGATAAATCACTTTTTCTCTTTTTACACTGGCTGTTTTTCTTCTTCAAGCGAGCCTTATTTTATTTTGTTCCAGCTTTACTTTTGAAAATGTCTCCCTTCTCCTCTTGTAACATGGTCCTTGTTTCCACTCAAAGGGAGCAAACTTAAGTCTTGTTAAGTCTATACATGTCAAAATGTTACTTAGGTCACATTTCACCAAATGTATCCTTGAGTTACCTAAAATCATTACTTACCTAATCTCTTAAATCAGATGCATGATCTACTGCAAGGCCGTATTTGCTACAGTACTTTCTTTATACCTCCAGTATCACTTGAATAGTCAAAGGCCTGTGATACAGCAATGGAAGAACACTTTGACAATTGTTCTTTGGAATCCTCACATACTGAATACCCAGGGGCATGTTTTTCCAAATGGGCTATCAGATGGGGAACAATGGAGAAAAATGAAAATGGAAGCCTATTGAAAGACTATTTCGTGTGATTCACCTTCCACGCTTTACTTTCCCAAGTGTGGATCTCTGCCTTAAAAAGAAAAAAAAAAATCAGTCCCAGCCTGGACTACGCAGTTATTTGCCAACTGCTGCCATCTAATGGTGATACGTAGTAGTGCAGGATGAAGTAAAGACCTGGGGTGATTTTCTGTTCCCTGGAATACGGGTAGACTTAAGACCTACTGGTTATATGATGTCATTTAAAGGGTGATAGGAAAGCTGCAAACTCCCTAAACACCATTTGTACCTACTGATTGGTGCCAGGTAGATCAACATTGGGCTTTGATTTTCTAGCTCTGCGTTTCGAACCCATTATCTTTGGGAAGAATAACCCTGTGTCAATGGGATGCTAACATATCCCCTAGGGGCTCGTATCAGCTGAAGACAGTAAGTTTCCTTCATGGCAGGTGCTAGAGTAGGATCAATACCCACCAATTCCTGAGGAAACAACCTCAACTGTCCCACATGTCACCAATATATTTTTCCTCTCTCTACTTTGGACAAATAACGTCACCTGCTATATCAGTAAACAAAGGATGTCATGACCATGAAGACATCAGCCCCTGAAGCTGCCCTGACTGCACTGCATGGGCACCTACTATGTGCTAAGGACTTTGTGTATACCATCTCTAATCCTCAAAACAATTTTTATTCCACTTTAGTATGAAGACTCCGAAAACTCCGATTAAATGCATTGACTACAAACACAGTGTGTTAGGTTGCATAGCTGTTATTTATCTTAGTTATTTTTTTTTTTTACTAAAGAAGCCTGTTTCCTGCATTTAATGTCATTAATTGGGGGAAGGGGATCCAATTGCTCCCCCCCACCCAACTTACCCAATTTTTTTCTTTTATTGAAGTCTAGTTCATTTACAATGTTGTGTTAGCTTAAGGTGTACAGAAAAGTGATTCAGTTATACATATGTACATATATATCTATTATTTTTCAGATTCTAAAAATATGGAACACTTCGTGAACGTGCATGTCATCTTTGGTCAGGGGCCATGCTAATCTTCTCTGTACTGTTCCAATTTCAGTATATGTGCTGCCAAAGCGAGCCTCCAACATATGTTCTTTCAATTAAACCTATCCCTTCTAAAAGAAACTCAAATACTATTTCCTCTCAGCTTAATGCTGATGTCTGGGTAGATCAGATATTTTCTTCAGATGATACTCTGTGTCTTTTGTGGGGATCTTGCCCACTTTCCATGGGGAAAAACGTGGAAGCTTGGCTCCTTTTTGAGTCCAGAGTGGGATAATTACCTTAGTTTAGACTAGTATAAGACATAAATTAATATATTACATATATTATCTTGCCATAACCAAAGATTTCCAGTTTTCTCCTGGCTGAAATTCTTTAAAGTCAAATCCTTTTAAAGTGAAATCCTTTGATTCCCCTTTGAGATGTGACTTCTACTGCAAATGTCCTCCAGAAAGGGAATACGTTGTCATAGCTGTAGTGTCAATTTTGTTTAAATCTGAAAACTAACAGCTCTTTATTTGACAAAAGGTTTGATTTTGGGTTGATCAATGGGGCAAAATGCTAGACATGGGGATGAACTAGATTTCCCATTATTTGTTCATATTAATCATGACCATTTTTGTTCCCTGGAAGCTATTCGTTTCCTTATTATGCAAAACTCTGCAACCCTTTTCCTCCAAACCTTAAAATCAAACGTGTTGTCTGACATTGGTTTTTGTTCCCCTCTCAAATGCCAGGGACGGTCTGAGATATAGTGTTTGAATGTCAAAGTGTTGGTTTTAGACATTATGATGGTGTGTAACACGAAGGTCAAATACATTCAATCTCATGTCAACTCTGTTTAGCTGCTAGCGGTTGCCGCAGTTGCAGGGTTGAGGAGGATTCTGAAGCTGTGTCTGGGCTCAGCAGGAAAGAGCGATAAGTGATACCTGTCACAGAGGCTGCAACCGTGGAGGTGTGGCACAATTTCAACCCTGTTTCTGAGGATTGGAGGGCAAAGTATTCGAAACCAGAAATGATCAGGAAAATCAGGGCCATAGAAGTGTTAAGTCTTCTCTTGGAAATCAGTTGTTCTGTGGCTGCTGAATAGAATTGTGGAGATGCAGAGAGATAGGGAAGCAAATGATTATTACATGAAGGCTGGGGGACTGATGACAAGACTTAGGAACTCATTGCTTTCCCCATAGAGGGCTCTAGACTTTGTAGGTCTGGTAATGGTGGAAGTGGTAGCATTAGAGATGGTGGTGATTTGGAAGGTGAGTAGAGAAGGAGCTCTGATCACCTCTGTTCTTCAGTTTCTGAAATTTCTCTGATACTGACTGAAGGACACCAAGGAAGGCCAACCATGGAACTAAACTATCAGACACATTGAAGGTTTTCTGTTTTTTGTTTGTTTTTGGCCTCGAAGTCCATACTACGAGAACTGATTGATATTTTGATTACTGATTCGTTTTGAGTATTGATATTTTTGGCTCAAAATCATATTTTGTACAGAAAATTCTAAAGCTATCAAAACATCCTTTGCCTTATGTCATGTCTCTAAAAGTGTGAGCTAAGATTAAACTTTTGTCATAAGGGAGGAAGCTATTTATTTATTTATTTTAAGTAGGTGTTTCTAAGTTATATAAGTGCAAAAACAGTAATAAAATTTTATTTGGTGTCACATGACATTTTTCTACACCCTTAACCTTCAACCACTTGAATTGCTTAGATAAATTTCTTTGGCAAATAATAAGACCATAATGTTCCAATTATTGTTAGTGCTTTACAAATAAACCATATAAATGCCTGACATTTCCAACTTCGAAAAATGCCTGAGGATGGCTGAATATATGGTCTATAAGCTCACCTACTGGTTGAAAATCCAACCTGTCTCTTTAAGGCTTGTAATTTGTTTATTCTTTTTCAGTGTGTGACATAAATTTTATGATTAGCAAAATGAGGCAGTATGTGTTGGAGGCTAAAATGACTTGTCTCCTCAATGAAAGAAACAATATCCAACAAGTCTTTGGGAAGAATAATAAACACTAAAGAGTAAAAATTGTACTCTTGTTCCAGATTTGCTGATAACATATAGGTAAAGACTTGGTCTGTCCATGACAGCAACATATCTGAACAAGGCATGAAAATTCCATTCTGGTAATTCATCTTATGATGTACATACCTGATTTCAACAGGCTAGATTGGAAATCAAAAAGTATAATTGAGCAACTAATCACTTTTTGGAGAAGATTAAAGAATATCACCTAAATCAGTGTTTTTTGAGATATTTAGACTGAGGCGCACTGCAAGAAATGCATTTTACATCACAATACAGAGAGTGCTGAGGACTTAAATAGACGCGTGCCGGCACGCCCGCGCCTGAAACAAAGTTTTACTTGAAAATACTTATCCTTACTATGTGTACCTCTATAGTGTTTTACATTTTATCTATTTCATTTCTTTATTTATTACTTATTTATTTATTTTTGCGGTACGTGGGCCTCTCACTGTTGTGGCCTCTCCCGTTGCGGAGCACAGGCTCCGGACGCGCAGGCTCAGCGGCCACGGCTCACGGGTCCAGCCGTTCCGCGGCATGTGAGATCTTCCCAGACCGGGGCACGAACCCGTGTCCCCTGTCTCGGCAAGCGGACTCTCAACCACTGCGCCACCAGGGAAGCCTTATTTCATTTTTTTAAAAGAAGCTGATTACCATTGACCAAATTGGTTTCACAACTCCCTAATGGGTTGCTATTTCCCCTAATGTGAAAAACAACTGGGTAGGTGATTTGAAATCTTATTTTTCACTAATCAATTGTTTTGGCATCATATTGGTGCAGTTTGGGTGTAATGATCAAATTTGAATCACAGAGATTAAATCAATTCCGAATGAGTGGTACATGGAGGGGAAGATATGAGAAGTCTGGGTTCGGATTCTGGCTTCCAACACTTGCCTTCTGTGCCCAGCTAATTGAGGGCTAGTTTCCTGTTGTGACGAAGAACACAGATTCTTCAGTCAGACTGCCTGGGTCTGAATTCTGGCTCACACAGACTGCGTGAATGAACATGGGCGAGCTACTTAACTTCTTTGGGCCTCAGTTTCCTCATCTGTAAAATGGAAACAATATTACCCCTTTTTGACATATTATGACGATTTAACATAAGGTTAATAGAGTAAACAGTCAATTGATAGTAGCTATTATTATTGAACAATCCCATAAAAACGTAAGAATCAAGGTGTTTTCAAATCTGTGTCTATAATGTCACATCGATCAAAACTTGACATAGGGGGCTTCCCTGGTGGTGCAGTGGTTGAGAGTCCGCCTGCCGATGCAGGGGACACGGGTTCGTGCCCCAGTCCGGGAAGATCCCACATGCCGCGGAGCAGCTGGGCCCGTGAGCCATGGCCTCTGAGCCTGCGCGTCCGGAGCCTGTGCTCCGCAACGGGAGAGGCCACAACAGTGAGAGGTCCACACACCGCAAAAAAAGAAACCCCAAAAAACTGACATAGGTAATAGCTAATGTTTATTGTGTTTTATTAATTGAAAGATAGTTGATTTACAATGTGTCACCTTCATGTATACAACAAAGTGATTCACATATGTATACATATATAAAAAAAAATATATATATGCTTTTTCAGGTTCTTTTCCCTTATAGGTTATTACAAAATATTGAGTAGAGTTCCCTGTGTTACACAGTAGGTCCTCGTTGGTTATCTATTTTATATATAGTGGTGTGTACATGCTAATCCCAAACTCCTAATTTATCCCTCCCCCCCCTTTTGTATATGAGTCACGTGCCTGGCACTGTGCAAGGCACTTTATATGCATATAACCTTTGCAACATTTTATCCCCATTTGATCTTCCGAGAGTATAACAAAGAAAGCATTTTAATTCTCATTTTGTAGTTGAAGAAATGCAAGCTTGGAGAGATCAAGTAACAGAGTTGGTAAATGATAAGCTGGGGTTCTAGCTCAAGTGTGTCTGATTCCAGAGCCTGAGCACCTCTGTCTCTTAGTCCCCTTTGGGTCTGTTTTCCCCCTAAAGCCACATGACTCACTCCCTCACTTCATGTCTCTGCTCCTTTTCATTCTATCCGTCCCAGATAAAACAGTAATGCCCTCTCACCCCCATGCTTCCTATCTGCCACATCCTTCTTTGGTTAGCATTGTAGCACCCAATCGCAATTGGCACTTTATATTTACTTGTTTATTTCTGGATTGTTTATCTTCCACTGAAACAGAAGCTTCATCGGTCAGGAGCTGCTGTATCTCCCACCCACAGAGTGCTATTTGGGGCACATCATGTATGTTCAATAAATATTCTTTGTTGAATGAATAAATGAATTAATTGAGGTAAATGAAACAGAAGTAAGTCACAGGAAATTTAATATTAAGAAAACTTTACTTACAAATGTCATTATTTTTAGATTGGTTCTGAATGTTTTCAGGTGTATCTCATCTTTGTAATGTTTGGAATGTTCTATGAGCCATTGTTTCCCCTCGGAAGAATTGGGAAACCTCAGTCCATACATTGGGCTTTTCCCGCTAGTTGACTTCACTTGGTTCGTTGCAAATGTACCAAGAAAGTGAAATTACTGTTTGCAGTTACTGTACAGTTGAGAGAGAGGAAGGCGTCAGAAGCCATCAGCTGCACTATCCTTTTATGCCACAAGATGGCGCTGCTATCATACAGACATTAGCTTGTATTTCCCGCTCCCCACCCCACCCCACCCCCTAGTTTATTTCGCTCACCCTGCCTGGTTTTTCTTTCTTTGTAATTTGTTTGTGTTTGTCTCTGCCTCTGCCTTTTCCTTGAAATTTTTGTTCTCCGTTTCTATTTCTCTTCTATCCTCTTTCTTTCCCTTCTATTTAGACCTTTACTTATTACCTGGGCAGTTTATTATATAAATCTCTTCATTGTTTAACATAAAAGGTGACTTTTATGTTTCTTGACCTTATCTTTAAAACCCACTGGATGCACCATAATATAGATTATATATTTTATTCCTCTAAGGAAAACCAATACCTAATTAAGTTGCTTCTGAAGTCACTCATGTGACCGTTGACTTTTTTTTTTCCTTTGTTAGGTCAATTTTGTAAGTTTTTAAAGGAGTGTTAAGACTTAAAAGTTATGAGGTCATTTGTCCCAAGTTCATACAGCTTCCAGGAAGAACCCGCTGACCTGAAGTCTACCCCACACTCCCTCTGCCTCACAGATGTCCTGCTCTTTGATTCCTTTAATCAATCCTAATATTCAAGGGAGAAGTTTAAAAAGTAGATTAATGAAAAAGACAGAAGGAGATGATTACTGACAACTGAGACAAAACCAAAACATGTAGGTCAGCTGCTGTGATATGCTCCACTTTGGTCCTGTAATGTCCATCCACTGTTTTTTGTTTGTCTCTCTTTTCCAGCACCCCTTCCTTTGGGGAAATGTTCTTTACCACTTTTACATGATTATGGTAGGACAATCAGGACCCTCAATCCTGGGGCTTGGTCTCCTTCAATTTGAGAATGTATAAGTGACTCAGACTGACTAGTCAGACAGACTTTTCTGCGTGGGCTCTATGCCTCTTAAAATACTCTGTGTGTCGGTGGGGGGCATTAATATTAGTGTGATTGGGGTTTGTAAACACTTAGTTCCACAAGTAACTGTTTTCTTGATTGAATTAATTGAATACAAAGAGGAAATAACATTCTTTTCTGCTTACTGCTGCCTTCTTTGATGTGTCAGCTCTCTCTTCCCTGTCCCTTGATAACAGCTTGGAAAAAATCCCATAGCTGCCAAGTCACTTTAACGGAAAGAAACAGTCTGATTTCAGGTATTGAAAAATATAGTCTGGTCTAAGTCAAGTCTTCAATCTTATATCCTAATCAGAGTTGTTTCCCTTTCCCTTCCATCAAGCTCAGACTTGGTCTGTGGTCCACGGTCATATGACGGGTAGAGGCACCCCGCCCTCGACTCTGCTGCCTATCAGGTTCTCTTCTTTCTTCTCCAGTTGTTGGGTCCAGGACGAGCAGATGGGGAAGAGCAGGAGGGTGTCACACGCGTGGTGTCACACTGACCTTCCCAAGATGGCTCTATCAGAGACGCCCCCTGGGTTTTCAGATCCTTGACATGAGCAATGCATGATCCGATTGTCTCTGAAGTGGGTTCATCCATCTTGTTCTTTGTTCTCTGGGGTCCAGTCCCTGTCTCTGGACTTTTCAGCAGCTTAATAATTGCTTCTCCCATCTTGCTTTTGTTCTCTCGGTTTCAAAATGTTTCAGGACTTCCCAGGGTGGTCGGTGATTTTCGATAGCTATTTTTTTTCTTTTATTTGTTTTTTTATATAGCAGGTTCTTATTAGTCATCAGTTTTATACACATCGTGTATACATGTCAATCCCAATCACCAAATTCATCCCACCACCATCCCCACCCCCCCGCGGCTTTCCTCCCTTGGTGTCCATACATTTGTTCTCTACATCTGTGTCTCAAATTTTGCCCTGCAAACTGGTTCATCTGTACCATTTTTCTAGGTTCCACATACATGTGTTAATATACGATATTTGTCTTTCTCTTTCTGACTTACTTCACTCTGTATGACAATCTCTATATCCATCCACCTCTCAACAAATGACCCAATTTCGTTCCTTTTTATGGCTGAGTAATATTCCATTGTATATATGTGCCACATCTTCTTTATTCATTTGTCTGCTGATGGGCATTTAGGTTGCTTCCATGACCTGGCTATTGTAAAGAGTGCTGCAATGAACATTGGGGTGCATGTGTCTTTTTGAATTATGGTTTTCTCTGGGTATATGCCCAGTAGTGGGATTTCTGGATCATACAGTAATTCTATTTTTAGTTTTTTAAGGAATCTCCATACTGTTCTCCACAGTGGTTGTATCAATCAACATTCCCACCAACAGTGCAAGAGGGTTCCCTTTTCTCCACACCCTCTCCAGCATTTGTTGTTTGTAGATTTTCTGCTGATGTCCATTCTAACTGGTGTGAGGTGATACCTCATTGTAGTTTTGATTGCATTCCTCTAATGATTAGTGATGTTGAGCATCCTTTCATGAGCTTCTTGGCCATCTGTATGTCTTCTTTGGAGAAAGGTCTATTTAGGTCTTCTGCCCATTTTTGGATTGGGTTGTTTGTTTTTTTAATATCAAGCTGCATGAGCTGTTTATATATTTGGGAGATTAATCCTTTGTCTGATGATTCATTTGCAAATATTTTTTCCCATTCTGAGGGTTGTCTTTCCATCTTGTTTATGGTTTCCTTTGCTGTGCAAAAGGTTTTAAGTTTCATTAGGTCCCATTTGTTTATTTTTGTTTTTATTTCCATTACTCTGGGAGGTGGATCAAAAAAGATCTTGCTGTGATTTATGTCAAAGAGTGTTCTTCCTATGTTTTCCTCTAAGAGTTTTAAAGTGTCCAGTCTTAAATTTAGGTCTCAAATCCATTTTGAGTTTATTTTTGTGTATGGTGTTAGGGAGTGTTCTAATTTCATTCTTTTACATGTAGCAGTCCAGTTTTCACAGCACCACTTATTAAAGAGACTGTCTTTTCTCCATTGTATCCTTGCCTCCTTTGTCATAGAGTAGCTGACCATAGGTGCATGGGTTTATCTCTGGGCTTTCTATCTTGTTCCATTGATCTGTGTTTCTGTTTTTGTGGCAGTACCATATTGTCTGATTACTATAGCTTTGTAGTATAGTCTGAAGTCAGGAAGTCTGATTCCTCCAGCTCCGTTTTTTTCCCTCAAGACTGCTTTGGCTATTCGGGGTCTTTTGTGTCAACATACAAATTTTAAGATTTTTTGTTCTAGTTCTGTAAAAGATGCCACTGGTAATTTGATAGGGATTGCACTGAATCTGTTGATTGCTTTGGGTAGTATAGTCATTTTCACAATATTGATTCTTCCAGTCTAAGAACATGGTATACGTCTCCATCTGTAGGTATCATCTTTAATTTCTTTCATCAGTGTCTTATAGTTTTCTGCATACAGGTCTTTTGTCTCCCTAGGTAGGTTTATTCCTTGGTATTTTATTGTTTTTGTTGTAGTGGTAAGTGGGAGTGTTTCCTTAATTTGTCTTTCAGATTTTTCATGAGTGGATAGCTATTAAAAAATCTTTTTTTATTGAAGTAGAGTTGATTTACAACATTGTGCCGATCACTGCTGCACAGCAAAGTGACGTAAAATCTTTTGGCTTAAAGTGTGTCCTTATCATTTTCAAATCTCCACCTCCCTTTATGCTATTTGAACCTAATTTAAAATGACTTCTCTTTTGGAATGAACAGACTAGGTAGGTTTTAATGAATGATGTAACTTTTTGTTTTGAGTTTCCATATTACACAACTGATCACATCACTGTGCCATTTTATAGTTGACTCTATAAACACTACTTTTGTGAGGTTTTTGTGGGTTTCTTTTTTGTGTTCTGTCAGATCTTGACATCAAGATCAGTGATTTTTCAGCCTCTGTATAGCCGTATAATCCCATTATACCATGATTTAATTACACATACTGTTTTAACTGTGGGTGAAATTATTATGATTTTCATTATTATACCAAAAATCTGACAAAGAATAATTTTCCTATAGCAGCTAGGTTGGGTTCTGTTCCCCTACTGGAGTCATAAAGGACCCTCTAGTCCAACTAGACACTTTGGACTTGCATTGTGTTCAAGTTTTCTTTTTTTTTTTAATTTATTTTTTTATTTATGGATGTGTTACGTCTTCGTTGCTGTGCACAGGCTTTCTCTAGTTGTGGTGAGTGGGGGCTACTCTTCATTGGGGTGTGCTGGCTTCCTGTTGCAGTGGCTTCTCTTGTTGTGGAGTACAGGCTCTAGGAGTGCGGGCTTCAGTAGTTGTGGCATGCAGGCTCAGTAGTTGTGGCTTGCAGGCTGAGTTGCTCCACGGCATGTGGGATCTTCACGGACAAGGGATCGAACCCGTGTCTCCTGCATTGGCAGGCAGATTCTTAACCACTGTGCCCCCAGGGAAGTCCCGCATTGTGTTCAAGTTTAATTACTGGGTTTAAATTGTCTTTTTTTAAGACTGGGCCTACGCTAAAATATCAATAACATGATTGGGTAAACAGGGGACTATCTAATCATCTGATTGTTACTTTAAGAGTTTGGCAACTGTTTCCACTAAAATGACTGCTTTTTGGACAGGTTATTTTAGAGTCAGCCTGACTCGGCCCGTGTGACCCTTCTAACTCCAGGACTCTGACTGCTCTCCTAATGGGACGCCAGTAATGCCTTGGGCACACCACCTGCCCCAGCATCAGCTGCTGTTCAAACGGCTCTGTGCTCCCAGACGCTGCACCAGGTAAATTACCAGCTTCGTGTTCACAAGGTGCTGCTCTGTACAAGCCAATACCAGCACCTGGAGGCTTGTACAGATGCTGCTGCAAAATGTTGGAAATCCCATGTAAAAGTAGCACTTTCCTTTTTTTCATTTTTTAATGCATGTGTATAAACCTCTAACAGTCTACTACCTCTTAGGGTTTGAAACCCTAAAGACAAACAATATTTCTTTGCCCAATTTACCATGCCTTATAAACTTAGTGGGGAGGGAGACCCAGGATTTAAAGATAACATATGAAGTTACAAATAATGCCATGTAACAGTGAATTGCAGGATTCACTGGAATTGCTCGGAACACAGGATGTTGTGCATTCCAAACTCTGCTAAACCAGGAGGCTTAGAGAGACTGTACTGGAATTCAGGGGTGCGAGATCCATGATTATACCATAAAGATAAGACAACTTTTGACTTGGAAACTACTTAGCAGTCTGGTTCGCTCCATTCAGTTCAAAGCAATTCAATTCCATTCTGTTTCATTCAATTCAATTTAGTGGATCCATTTTCATGGGTGTTTATGGCCCACTGTTTCTGTGCCGGGCACTGAGGGGGATGCAAAGAAATGTAGAGCTAGGAAAACCTCTGCTGGTGCTGGTACCACTCCAAATCTACCCCCTCTTCTTCTCCACCCTGCTCTGCACCCTGGAAACTTGGTTTAGATGGACCACATCACTGTACTTCCTTGTCCTGTGGCTTTGGATTTGTTCAGGCAATGGAAGACACCAACAGGAGATGGGGGTGGAGAGGAGGGAGAAGTTCAGGTATTCATTCCCTGACTCCCTGCTGAACTGCAGGTTCATATCAGCTTTGCTTCTGCTCAGGTACCCTTCTCTGTGCAGACCTATCTCTGAGTAGATCCTGAGCGAGGCTCCCTCCTGTTCCCCTTTGTGCCTTGGGGTAGTAAGTGATTCCTTAGGTACAGGTCTTAGGATGCTGTTCCACCCTTGCTGCTTTCCTTAGGCTGTGCCCACAGTTTGGAAAAAATACACCTTTTATTCAATTCTTTTTGATTATTCAGCTTGTGTCCTGCAGAGGACCATGCCAGATACCCTTAAGCAGCCTTCAATCCAAGTTTAGGAATTCGTTTATAGTTAAATCCTCATTATGTATTTATTATTCTGGGTTAAGTGATTAGGTGCTAGGTCTTGAGGATATAAACTCCTGTAAATATGGCAGATGCAATTCTAACTCTCAGCGGAACTATGGCCTATGAGAGAGCACAGAAATTAAATCAGTGATCGCAAAATAGTATAATGAGTGTATGACAGGTGATGGAAGGGTCCATGAGGACCTTGCCCTGTCTCAGGAGGGGGACCTCCCTGAGGGATTGTAATAGATTAGACTGCAGTCTGAAGAATGGGCAGACACTGATTAGGTGAAGGGGGAGGCGGATGTGATAGGACTGGGCGTGGCTGAGCGTACCTTGGAAAAAGGGAACACGTGTGTGGAGACCTAATGGGGAGAGTGTGACTAGTTGGAGATAGGTAAACATTCAGTGCAGCTAAGATGGGAGAAGAAGTGGAGGACCAAATGAAGGTAGACACTAAGGAGAAACCAGATGCCATTTCACGGCCCCGTGAGGAGCTTTGGAGCTTACCCTCAGGGTGTGGGAAATCACTCAAAGGTTTTTAAGCAGTTGGGTGTGGGTTTTAGAAGGAGTCCTCGGGCTGCAGGGTGTAGAATGAGTTGGAGGAGAGTGGGAGGCAGGGAGCTGGAGGGCGAGAGCTCATGGGGACAGGAATGAAGAGAAATTGAGGTATCCAGAGGCATTTAGTTGCCTGCTCTGTATTCTAACTCTTTCTCCGCTCCCCATGACGGGTAAGCCCCGGAGACCTCTATCCTGAATGGCTTAGTTGCTCGGATAGAAGCCTCAGAAACAAAAGGCTCTGGGAACATCAGAGTGGCGGAGAGGAGAAAGGGTGCAGAAGAAGTGGGTGCACAGGTGGATCTTGCAAAGCAGGGAGCCATGTGAAGATGGCTCTGCGGGGTCCACCAGTGGAGCCTCCTGGGCTCCTTGCCCCTCAGAGAGGAAAAGCTGGGTCCATAAGAAGGAGAGCAGGGGGTATCCCAGGAGCCACCACGTCCTTCCCCACCTCAACCTAGAAAGGGCAAGTGCAGACCACGGTCCCCTCTCCATCTGAGGGCCTCTAAGCTGGGGCATTGCCTGGGGTTGGAGGTGGAGAGAGAGCCCCAAAGCAGAGAACAGACTCTGTTTTAAAATGAAAAGACTGAGTTTCCAAATCACTGAAAGAATCCAGAAATTATGGACTCTGCCTAGGGTATCAACATGGGCGGGAAAAGGGAGATTTGACAAAATAAGATAAGAATGAAATGATTTCTTATTTATGCCCCATTGAGTTTAAAATTCTCAATAAACACACACACGAATACATACAAACTTAAATGTGCAAAATTAAAAAAATCATTTATGTGTATGTGTATATATATATACATGTGTGTATGTATAGCAATATATGTGTTTATATGTATGTACATACACACACATTGTCCTGTAGATACTCACTGTAAAAATTTGGAAAATATAGACATGTATAAACAAAGAAGATGAAAATTATCCTATCACCTAATAACTGCCTTGCGTTTTATCATATAAATGTAATGTATTTTTAAAACACTTACCCACTGAGACAAGTTATAATGACATTTTTTAAGGTGTTTGTTACATATTATTAAAGTCTTTGCTACAGAATTACTCAGTGCATTCAGTGTTGTAATAGTATTGATACAACTAAAAAACTTTTGTCAATGTGGTGTGTGAAAATAGAAACTCATAGTTTATTTAATTTGTATTTCTTTTATTATTAGAGAACCTGTATTTTTAAATTAGATGTATTCTTCCCCTATCTATTACTTCTGTGATTTGACTGTACGACTGTTGACTATATTTTTATATTGAAGTGTTGATTAATTAATTTTTCTTTTAGAAGAAATATGTATATACTAAGACTATTTATCTTGCATAATGTATTTTGGAAATATTTTTCCTGTTTGTCTTTGGATTCAATTCATAGTACTTTTTGTGCTACAGATGTTTTTAATTGGTATGCAGTCAAATATATCAATAATGTCCTTTAAGATGCTTCCTTTGTTTAGCTTAGAAAGGCTTTCCGCACCCTGAGATCAGAAAAATCTTGCCTATATTTTATTCTACTTGGTTATTGTTTCATGTTTAAACATTGAACTCTTGAATCTACCTTGAATTTATGTCGATATATGTTCAGTGGCAGAAATTTACCCCTCCCTCCCATAATTAAACCATTTATTATCAAGTAACGTTTATTAAAAGTGTTTTCTGATTTAAGTCCATTAAGGGTATGTTTCTTCCCCCATTGTAGAGGATGGATATGATGTGGGGTAAAGAACATAGACTTGGCATTCCAAATGATCTGGTGTTGCATCATCTTGTTTTTCTAATTTGTTAGCTGAGACACAAGACAATTTACTTGAAATTCTCATTTACTTCATAGTGTTAAATAAGCCTAATAGTATCCCAGATGGCTATGAAGAGGATTCAATGAGATAAGGGGTCTATAATACTTCATTAGTAAGTGTTAAAGCATTTGGTTTTATGCTTTTGCGTGTTGTTTACTTAAAAGCATTCTGGGCTGGAGCCAGAAAATCTGAGGACATTTACAATGCCATTCTTTTTCTAAGCACCTCATTTCACTTTTTTCTGTGTTCAATAGCTATTTATGTCACAGAGTTGGAGAGCTGTTTGTTTTATTTTAGTCTCAGTTGAGAATGATTCTCTCTTTCTCTATCCCTCTCCACACACACACACACACACACACACACACACACGCACGTGTATATATGAATGCGCAATTATATATATGCACATGCTGTGTGTGTGTGTGTGTGTGTGTGTGGAGAGAGAGAGAGAGAGTTCTTTAAAGCCTGGGAAGTGCCACACAAATATAATGTACATTTACAAAGATTTCCTTGAAGATTGGAAGCATAGACCATCTTTAGAGACCAGTTACATCCTTGAGTTGGCTTTATTAAACTGAGAAAAAAATGAACCTATTATGCAGCTGCTTGGTTTCAAGTATCAGAAACTGACCCTGGTTAACTGATGCAAAGAAGGAATTTATTGGAAGGGTGTGGAATTACTCGTGGAACAGAAGGGAGGCTGATGAACAGGACAACAGCGTGCGTCTGTGTGTGCTGGGGGCAGTAGAAGGTGGAGAAGTGGACTCTTTAGAGCAGGAACTGATAATGTGTCTTCCCCTAAACTGTCCTCTTCCTCAAGAAAAAAAATCTGTGTTCAGTCTTTCTAATCATCCTGCTAAAGAGTGAAATTTGGGGGAGGGAGGGTATGTGGCCCCAGCTTATGTCATGCGCTCACCCATTGGTTAGCGGTGGGCAGGGTGATTCGTTGCCAGTTGCCAGTCTGTGTCTAGAGAGGGTAGAGGGAACTCCTTAAAAGCCTATTGAGGTGACGTCCGTATAAGAAGAAGGATATGATTATTGGGTAGCCTACATACAGTAAATGGCACAAAGCACCCTCAGGCCTGTTTTCCTGCTCTAGCTTTAGGCTGGCCCAACAGAGAGAAGCAATCAGGAGAGGAGACCTAGAATAGAAGCCAAAAAGCTCTTAACTTAGCTTATCTAATGAAGTTCCAGCCCTAGGATGTAGCCAGCATTGCCCTTGACCCTGACTCAACAACACACTGCCTCTTCAAGAAGGTAGAGTATAGGTAGAGGGATCTGTGATGTTGATGCTGTGAGGCCCATGAGGTCCGAGCTGAAGGAAGGTTGGATGTTGGGATACTGGAGCCTAGGAGCATGGCTGCAAGCAAGTGTCAGATTCCCCACAGCTGAGAAATGGCAGAGAGGGAACACAGTTGATTGCTGTCTTAGTCTTAAGACTCAAGACTTTTCTGCTTCAGCATAATTAAATCTCCTTAAGTCTGTTTCTAAAGAGAAGAAAAGAAATGGAAACAGGAATTCATAAGGCTGCACCTTTCCCCCTGTGTGTATTCCCCCGGGAAGGTGATCCATTAGAAACAGAGGCAGACATGCCAAGAGCAATAAAGGGGCAGGCTCTGTGGGCTAAGCAGACTGTAGTTAAAGGCTTTCCCTGAGATTCCTGCTCATTCATTAATTCTAGCCTTGGAAGTGGGCCAAGCCGTGTGGTTTCACCACAGCAAGGGGCAAGATCCTAATGATTAAATGCTCTTTGTTGCCTTGCATTTCACTTTTTCTGGTAATGCACTTTGAAGAATGGAAAATTGAGTTTTCAATACTTGGTTGTTTGTTGAAGCTAAATCTAGAGGTAATTGAAGCCAGTTGAAAGCTCAGGGGAACAGCCAAGGTAAAGCTTCGAGCACAGAGGAGGCTGGAGGACTCAAGTTTGGTGCCTCAGTGTGTCATGCTATCGCCTTCTGTGCCATTTTCCCCTCTTTCTTGTGTTGGAAACTGTAGTGAATTTCGTGTTTGGAGAATCAGGTTATTCATTGGAGAATAAATTCCTTTCAACATTCTCTTTGGATAAATACTTTTTTTTTTTTTGCGGTTCGCGGGACCCCCACCGCTGCAGCCCCTCCCGTCGCGGAGCACAGGCTCCGGATGCGCAGGCTCAGCGGCCATGGCTCACGGGCTCAGCCGCTCCGCGGCATGCGGGATCTTCCCGGACCAGGGCACGAACTCGCGTCCCCTGCGTCGGCAGGCGAACTCTCAACCACTGTGCCACCAGAGAAGCCCTGGATAAATATTTTAGTGTGTACAGAAGACATAGGACCAGAGTAATAAGAAATGGTTTCTCAATGGACAGTCAAGTGTCATCATTCTTCGCTTAAAAATCTTAAGCAACTAGAGTATGCTTTTTACTTTTTCTGGATAGCTGACCAGACCTTAAGTTAATTAAATTTGCATTCCTATTTGATCTCCAGGAGCACATGAGGGTCATCTTGAGGAGATAAAATGCTTCTGTTTGATGTGGTCCAAGTAGATCAATAATTTGAGTATATGCAACACTTGGACTAGTGCTTGGCACTGAGTAGGTGATCTAAAAATATTAACTAAATGAATGAATAAGTTATGTTATGTTTCTCTTCTTAAACAACCCATAAACACCGAGGAAAAATTCATTCAAACAATGGTGTGACTGAATAAGTCATTCAAATCTTTTAGTCTGGTCACCTTGTTAAGACAACGTTCTGATCTTCAGACTGTTCGGTTGTGTATGAGAGAGTGTGTGTATTTGTAGGTGAGAGATTATTGCTTATTTAGACCAAAGAGCCAGCCAGCAAGGGGTCTAGTTCCTACACCAATACCTACTGCAAGAAAAATGTCCCCGCTTTCAACTTCTTTAGGTTGGCTTTGGCACTTGATTCAACTTGATTCCTGGCTAGGAGGGGAAGGAAGACTCTTTGGCAATGGCAGGACATATCAGAGGAAAAGTTAGGCTTCTCTATTTTGCTCTTCATTCAATAGCTATATTTTGACTGTTTATAACACACAAACCAATATATTCGACATCCCAGCCAGGAACCTACAGTAGATGTAGTTACCATTCAATACACACATACCTAGTTTTATTGTGTTTCACAGATATTGCGTTTTTTACAAATTAAGTGTTTGTGGCAACCCTGAGTTGTCAGACGATGGTTAACATTCTTTAGCAATAAATTGTTTTAAATTAAGGTACGTACATTTTTTTTTTAGACACAATGCTATTGCACACTTAACAGACTACTGTAGTGGAAACGTAACTTTTATATGCACTGGGAAACCAAAAAATTCATGTGACTTGCTTTATTGTAATATTCGCTTTATTGTGGTGGTCTGGAACCAAACTTGAAACATCTCTGTAGTGTGCCTATATATTCTTTGTAGACAGCTTTATTGAGATGTAATTTACATACCATACAATTCACCTGTTTTAAGTGTATAATCCAATGGTTTTTAGTGTGCTTACAGAGTTACGCAGCCATCATCACAATAGAATTTTGGAATATTTTCATTACCCCCAAAAGAAACCTCACACCAGTTTACACCTCATCTCCCCGCCACTAGTTCTTGGCAACCACTAATCTATAGATACTTCCAACCTCTGTAGACTTGCCTATTCTGGATATTCCATACAAATGGAATCACACATGTACATACTGCCACATATAAAATAGATCACCAACAAGGACCTACTGTATAGCACAGGGAACTATACTCAATGTTTTGTAATAAGCTATAAGGGAAAATAATATGAAAAAGAATATATATAAAACCTTTATATATGTAACTGAATCGCTGTGTTGTACACCTGAAACTAACATGACATTGTAAATCAACTACTCTTCAGTTAAAAGAAAATGGAACCATACAATATGTGGTCTTTTGTGTCTGGTTTCTTTCACTTAGCATATAGTTTTTGAGGTCCATCCATGTTATAGAATGTATTAGTACTTCATTTCTTTTTATTGCTGAATAGTATTTGATGGTGTTTATTCATTCATCAGTTGATGGACATTTGGGTTGTCTTCACATTTTGGATATTATGACTCAAGCTCCTACAGACATTTGTGTACCTGTTTTTGTGTGGACATATGTTTTCATTTTGGAGGGAGTATCTACCTAGCAGTAGAGTTGCTGGATCACATAGCAATCCTACAGTTAACTTTGAGGAACTGCCAAACTGTTTTCCATAGTGATTGCATCATTTTACGTTTACATTGACCATGTCTTTATTTGAAGAAAAAACGAGAATCCGTTACAAGGCTTAAAGGATTTCTGTACTCACCGAAGACTTACTACGTTTATAAAATGTTTAGCACAGTGTCTGTCACATCAGATTTAATCCTCATAGTAAACCTATAAAAGTGGTATTGTTAGAAAGCTCATTTAAAGATAAGAATGCTGAGCAGTGGAGAAGTTCAGCGACTTGCCCAAGGCCACACAGAATGCGGGATTCTTAATATTTGTCTATCTGGCTCCAAAACTAAGCTTTTAACAACTGTACTATAAAGCCTTTTCCCCTCTTTTAGTTCTGGAGGTACAAATTAGCATCACACTAATCACATGCTGGGTGAACAGGATAAACCTGTTTGGGGGGATATACTTTCTGGAGCCATGGGCCACCCTCGTGATGTAGGATGAGAGGCAGAGTCTACCCACAGGTTGATCATCATACTGTAGTGATTGATGGGCTCAAGATATTAGAAAGAGGAAATTTCTGTCTGATCCATTATGCAGGCCCTAAATCTAGGAAAACAAATGGGAAAATAAAATGCCTTCTTACCTTACACAATCCAGGGAGTGCTTACCAAGCATTATGCCGAGTGATCACATCGGTTACCCTTAGTCCTTTAATCTCCACAGCAACACTCTAAAGCAGGCGCTGGATTTGTCCCCATTCTACAGATTGGGAAATACTGGCTTAGAGAAAGTAAATCCCTTTGCCCTTGTTGCACAGCTAGCGGGAGCGACAGAACTGGAATTTAAGCGTATGCAACTTGGCTCCAATGCCTGGGCTTGTAAGCACAATGACATGAAATCCTTTCAGAAGCAGCAACCCCTGTGAAATTTACTCTGATATGAGGCTCCACTGTAAAAAATTGGTCTGTGGTTACTTTGAAAATAGAGGTTTTTAAATCTATGTCCAGTAAATGTAATTTTAGTTTTCAACTTCAAAGTAGTATATGAATAGAATTATAGCTTTTTATTCTTGACAGATGTCACCATTTGATGGTAAACTTTTAGGGAGAAATGTTGTGTTCCAAAAGCTGCAAGAACATTAAATCTTTGGGTCAAAAGCCAAAAACCTTTTTCTCTCAGTAGGGTGTTTTATTGTGGAATGCCTGGATAACCCACAGCAAAGACTATCTAGAAAGTGAGATAATCTAGAGACAACATCATACAGGCCAAAATAACAGTCCATAGGTTGTCTTGCCAGCAAAGGCTGGCATCCTGGGGGACAGCTCAATTCTGCTCCTGGGATAACTGGTAGAAGACATCCTCTGAGGCTGATATCAGAACTTGGCTTTAGGGTTGCACGCAGAGTTGGAAGGGTCCTGGGAAGTTGTCAGGATCAGGGACTGGGGGTGGGGGGAATGGTTCTGATCAGACACACACTCTAAAGGGTGTTATTATAAAGCCCATTTAAAGATAAGAATGCTGAGCAGTGGAGAAGTTCAGTGACTTGCCCAAGGTCACACAGAACAAGCTGTTTGATCCTTCTGGGTCATGTTTTGTCTATCAAATAATAGCACTCACTTCATAGAGTTGTTTTGAGGATGAACTGATTTGAAACATGGACAGCATAGGGGCAATACTGAGCTCTTGGCTGGCTTTGTGATTACCAGTGTTTAGAAGCATGGACTCTGGAGACAGACAGACCTGGATTGGAATCATGCCTTTGGTACTTACTTTTTGTCTAGGGAAGACTGAAGACACAAATATTTGTGCTTCCATTCCATAGGACAGAATTATGCGCAGGAGGTGGCTGCCCAGCCAGGGTCTACATTCCCCATTTCTCCCTGGAGTTAAGAGTGACCGTGTGTCTAAATTCTAGACTATGGAAAATTAGCAGAAGGGATGTGCACCACTTTCAGGTCTGGCCCACTAAATCTCCCATGTACCCGTCTAAATCCTCTTTCTCCTCCCTATTTTATTAGAATATACATGTTGACAGAGCTTCTGGCAACCTGTGTCTCTGCCTTCCTGTTTGCCTACTCAGTGTTATTATGTAAGCAAGAGCGAAACTTCTCTTGTGTTTGTAACATTACACAATTTCGAGTTTATTTGTTAGAGCAGTTACACTTGATATGTAACTTGGTTACACTTAAAGTTGGAGGAGGTTATCAAGAGGATGAGACTGCTGGTTGACCAGAGAGCTGGACCCGGGCAATCAGAGGCTCCTCACCCCCTTCTCTGTCCTTGAAATAGACATTCCACCCATAGTTCCCATAACTGGAGCCATTTCAAGGACTGAGCCTTGAGAGAGTTTAGGTATCGGGACTATCTGCCTGGTATATGTGACTGAAACTGGTTAAGGCCTCTCTCTCTATATATAAACTTTTAAGATTTTGGAAGGTGGGTGCTGAGATCTACGTGTCTTGTAGCCACCCAAGACGAGCCTTGTATGTAGGTTCCCTTGATTATTACACCTGCCAGGGCTCTGTCTCTTTCTTTGGTCTCCCTTTGCCCTCCATATATGGGGTCACTTTCAGATTTTACCCAGGAAGCTCCCGAGGTTGTGAACCAGCAATTGAATTCCTTCAGCCAGGAGACAAGAAATGGGTCTTGGGATAGATGCACCCACAGGGGAAATCCAGAGTTGGCCATCAACCTCTATGTGGGGAGGGGTGGCCAGTATGTCAGATGTTTGTGGACCACTGAGCAGGTATTGGGATGTCCCAAAAATGTTGGCTGGTTTGATGTGCTTGTTTGAGGAACTTCAAGAAGTTCTTTGCGGGAAGGCAAAGAAGGGCAATGCCTGGCTATGTGGTGGGCTGACCTCCACTGTGGGCAGCTCTGCGGCCACTGATGCCCAACTAGAGGCTGAAGATCTTGTGCGAAGGTTGGAAGAAAAGCTGAGGTTGGAGAAGGACCTGCAGTGTCCAGTGCTCTGCTAGCTTTGGGCTGGCAGACAAGGTGGGAGAACAGGCTGATAAATCAGAGACCTCAGTGTGCCATTTTGCAAAGCTAGGAGGGCGAAAGCTGCTCGGATTAAGGTCTGAGCCCTTGTGACACAGCCTGATTGGGATGCCAGGAGGTGGAATTCCTGGGAAAGTGAGGAGAACAAAGAGGAAGATGCTGTGCTGGCCCCATGCCATCTGATTTCTAACACAAATGAAAGCAAAAGCACAGCAACAACCGTGCCAGCCAACAGGGCAGTCCCTAATTCAGGAAGTGTTCATGATGAGAGAATATACTCCTGCTGAGCTTATTGGCTTAGCTGCCAAGTTCCAGCAAAAGGCCAGGGAAAGTATCCTGGCATGGTTAGTGCAGTTATGGGATACACCTGATATGTGACCTCGGGCAATTATCTATCTTTTCTGAACTTCAATCTGTCAATAGAGGGTAACTATACTTGTTTTGCAATTTTGTTGTAAGGATTAAATGAGATCAAGTATAGAATTTTCAGCATGGTAAGGTTATTATTACTATTATTATTTGTATCCAAATTACATCCAAGAGCTGAAGTGTTAGAAGCCATTTAACAGTCCATTTACATGGCTGCTGTAAAAATTCTTTTTCTCTCAATTGTGTGCTGGTCCAGGGCTCTGAAGGAACAAAGGAGGGAAAGTGTAACTATCCCTGTTATCACTGTTACCCAGATTGAGATCCTTTCTGCCTAGAATCTAAATTCTATGAGGGATTGGGTCTTGTCTCTCTTCCACAGCAGCTAGCTGAGTTTCTGGCATAAAGCAGGTGATTAACAAATGTTTATTCGGCTTTCTTTATTTTCTAGTATTTATTGAGTATTTACTGTGTTCCCACCACCATACATGTGTTCCATTTTCTTGCATTATCTTCAAACATGGCATCTCATGTGAGCCTCACAGCAATGCTGTAAAGTGAGCTGTATTGTTTTCCTATTACAGAGCTAAAGTAATAAGGCATTGAGCCGTTAAGTTACATGTGGGTCACATAGCAATGATGGAAGAATTAGGATATGATTCTAGGTAATCTGGCTTCAGAGTCACTCTTCTGCCTCTTGTTGATAAATAATGTAATATTTAACTTATTGAGTACATATCATGTAAACGCTAAACTCCCTACATGTGTAAACTCATTTCATACTCATTGCAAAAACTGTACATTAGGTGAAAGTGGGTTATTAAAAAATGCAAAAGGATGCCTTAGTGTGTGTGGTCTTTGCAAAAATACCCACATCAGAGGAAAACATCTACCCATGAAAATTGGATAATCATATGGAGAAGAAAATTGGCTGTGCATCCTTTTACGAGAACTCTTAAATTCTCATTCATTCCTTCATCATTGAATGAGCACCTACTGTGTGTCAGGCGCCGAACTAGATGCTGAAGATACAACAAGGAAGAAGTCAGTCCCTGCCCTGAAGGTCTTTTCTTTCTAGTGGGAGAGGGACATATATACACCTAGTGAACCTAAGGCATATCCAAGCCAGAGCCAGCCGAATTCCTTATGCCAGAACAGGTGGACTTAACATGGCCAGTTTGCACCATCAGAAGCAGCCTAGTAGGAGGTAACCACTGTGCTTATACATAAAATGGATGATTTATGAGTGTTTTTTGTTGTTGTTGGGGGCAGGGAAGCAAGAAAAACAAATGTGATTTACAAGTATTTGTTGGGTTCACTTATTTTAACATTTCCCATATGCTCAGAAGACAGCATACATGGAATATATTTTCTTGGTTACATCCTGAAGGCTCTGGCAGGCTTTCCTATTTACTCCTTGTATGATGTCTGCTAATATTTGTTATACGTTTGTGCAAAAACTGACAACAACAAAACACATACACACAAGGATGACAATTCAAGTGGTTTCTAATCCACATTTTTCTGGGAGTATATTTGCTATAAGGAAGTAAATTAATTCTGTAGGATTAAAAATTACAGACCACTAAGGTCTGTAGCACTGCTAGTAAGATCTTTGATTTCTAGAGCACTTTGGAGCCCCTCAAGGCTTGCTGTGTACTTGTTCATCTCCTGCCCCATATAATAATTTGGGGAAGTTTGCAAAGCAAATAAAATTATATTCATTTTCAAGGAAACAAAATCTCAGAGAAGCTAAATTACTTGTCTCAGATCAGATTAATAGTAAGTTGCAGAATCACGATTTGAACCAAAATCTTTCTATACAACTTTGTTCTGATGCTGCAGTTATATTGATTTGAATTATGGCCAGAAACCAGTGTTTTAATAATTGTCATCTATTTTTGTATCAAAAATTTTACGATTTAAAAAAATATTCCTCCTAGACAAATGATGCTTTGGGTATTTAAACAGATCCTGCAAGGACATTAAAAAATTTTTTTCCTGCTTCCTACCCATCTATCAATTAAAAAATTGATGCTTTCCTTAGTCTTTTATGGAAATTATGTAAAAAGATTTTCTGGGTGAGTTCACCCAGTTTGCCCAGCTCTTGGCAAGGATTAGGTGTTTCAGACCCATCTACACCTCAGCAGCCCAGCAGTTTGACTGAAACAAACATGGGCAGCTCAGGGTAGGTCCTTCTGTTCTCCACCATGGCAGCCATGATTGTACCTTGCTGACAGCTCCCCTGTGGATCTTGTTAGTGGGGGTCTGTGCGTGTTCATTGCTTGGCAAGGCACAAGAACAATCTTTCTAATCTTGGCATTGAGTTCTCCAGGAGAGCTGCATGAATATTTATAAGCCATCCACCCAAGTTCCTAAGAGGGTAAATATCATGTTAAGTTTTCCTAGCGCACGGGTGCACACACACACACACAACACACATACGCGCTACTAAAGAGGGGCAGGAGGGAACTTTAGGAAGTGATGGACGTGTTTATGGCCTTAATGCTTTCATGGGTATATATATATCCCCAAACTCATCATGTTGTGTAAATTGAATACGTACAGATCTTTACATGTCAATCGTACCTCTCAATAAAGTGGTTTTAAAAAAAAAAAAAAAAAAGAAATACGTGCACTCTTGGCAATTCTTTTTCATTTTCAGAGAAGGAAGACCACTGCAGTGTCTTCCATCTGTCTCCTTTCTATATGTAGCCTGGAGCCCCAACTTCTTACCCTTGGACGATATTAACTATTTCCTGATAGTTTTCCCTGTCTCTGGTCCCTTTCTTCTCTGATCCATTTGCCACATTACAACTGGAGTTATTTTTCTCTCTGGAATCCTAGAACTGATTATATAATTCTCCTACTTAAAAACCTTGGAAGGTCGAGTATATCCAAATCAAGATAAAGTCCAAATTTAAGGAATTCAGGCTCCCAGGACACCCCAGTAATTGACCTTAAATGACCTTTCTGGGTTCATCACCACCACGTCACCTACAGCACTCTGCATTCTAACCACTGTAGCTTTCCTGCCTCTCCTCTATCAAAGCCAACATTCTCACATCACAAATTTTTTCTTGTGTTGTTTCCTAGCCAAGAATGCTTTTGGTCACCCTCTCTCCCTATAAAAATGTCTTCACTCATTTAAAGTCCAGTTTAACTACTTCCTATTGTCAGTTGCTTACCCTGATTATCCTTTAGAATTACATGTCTATACGATAAGTTGTTACTTGTGCAGATGTTTAACATAAGTTCTTTGTTGCTTTATCAGGTAACTAACTTGTGTCTATGTCATCCACTAGATTATGAGGCTGGCTTTCATAGACATGAGTTGCACAGTACCCCGTGTTTAGAAGGACCTCACACTTAGTTGAATGCTATGTTATCACCATCTTGAAAATCTTAAACATTTTCCAACAAGTGGTCCTGCATTTTCATTTTGCACCTAGTTCTGCAAATATTGTAAGTGGTGCTGTCCATATGGAGAAGGGCTATTTCAGATTCATCTTTATCTGTACCAGCACTATGCCTTTCTCCTAGTTGCTGCCTATTTTAAAATGCTTGTTGGAAAAACCATGGAAATGAGTAGTCAAGTAACTTGCTTAATTAAAACATGTCAAAGCAGAAAATAGGCTTTGAACCCATCCGAGAAGGCTGGCTATCAAGTGAAATAAGATTTCCCAAGGTCTAGTCTCTATGGCATTAAGTTCCAAGGATTTTCCAAAAACCACATTTACTACTTATTAGGGAGCAACATATTTCTACCGGAAGCAAATAACAGGCTTCAAGATGAAGCTACCTCTGGGACTGCCCAGTGAAGCTCTGAGGCATGGGATTGGAGTCACTTGTAAAGATGGGAGGCAATGAATTTCCGTCCAAAAGCTCACATGATGTGAGAGATTCTTGGCATTCTTCTTGTAGTAGCTAGCCACACATTTGGCCAAACTAGCCCACACATTTGGTTTCCTAAGGAATCATCTTTTGACTGTTTCTAGACCAAGTTGCTTCAGGGAGATGGAATAGAATTATTCCTAGAAAGGATTGCCTCTGGGTGAGAATGAGTATGAAGTATAGGAAGCAGGAGGTAGAAATCTGTAAAAAGAACAACCATTTTATTTCTAAACAGCATAAACATTCCTCTCAGTCATGTCTAAATTACTATCCCCAAGATGAACACAAGGATTTCCCTTTACCTTTCAGAGTGTTTGAAATTTAATGTTCTTGCTTTCAAGAAAAGGGAATTAGTTTTTAAAAGCAATTGCTAATAATTCCGGGTGGTCCTTTAAGAGACTATAAAGATGATGATTTTTTTCAAAAAAGGGAAAAAAACTAGACTGTTTGGAGGGATACAGAGATTTTGTGTTGCGGTCTGGGGGAAGGAGGCACCGTTCAGGAGAGCAAATGGGATCCTGTGATACAGTGGTGGGAAGCAACCATAGACAATATGTAAATGAATGAACGTGACTATTTTTTAATAAAGCTTTATTTACAAAAACGGATGGCAGCCTGGATTTGGCCCTTGGGCTGTAATTTGCTGACTCCTGCTCTAGAACAACTGACAATGATACACTGGGAAAAGCTGTACAGAAGTGCTTCTTTTAATAATGATCATAAGAACAAGGATCTCAAATGGCCACATCACCAGTAGAATGGTTACATATGTTGTTTTATATTCAATCGGTGGAATGCTAGATAACAGTGAAAAGAAGTGATCTCCAGCCACACACATCAATGTGAACTAATTCTAGACACAGCGTGGAACAAGTGCAGTACGGCACACATAACATTATTCTACAGTTCAGAGCAGGTAAGCAGACTATAAGTGTATTTAGGGATACATATAGGGGTGGGGAAACTATAGAGGAAAGGAAGGGAATGATGAAGAGAGGCTTTGAGTTACCACCACGGAGGGAGGGAATATGAGAATGGGTCAAATTCTAGGAGCTTCAAGAGTACTGGTCAGATGTATACACTGATGTGTATAAAATTGATGACTAATAAGAACCTGCTGTATAAAAAATAAATAAAATTAAATTAAAAAATGAAAAAAAAAGAAGGTGGACTTTCTTCTAGTCTTAGGTAGAGTCAAACCTTTTCAAATCTCATGTTTCAGACTCTTCTGATAGAGGATGATAAACTGTCCTTTTACACACAGGTAGTTCAAGTGCAGTCGCATGGTACAAAATAGTTAATACATAAAGTCTGAATTCAGAATCAGAGACTGAAGTGTTATCATTCCTTCATCACACAATCTATCTCCTAAATCAGTGATTTAAACCCTCAACTCGCATAGGCTTCCGTGGTGGCACAGTGGTTAAGAATCTGCCTGCTGATGCGGAAGACACGGGTTCGAGCCCTGGTCCGCGAAGTTCCCACATGCCGCGGAGCAACTAAGTCCGTGCGCCACAACTACTGCGCCAGCGCTCTACAGCCCGCGAGCTACGACTACTGACCACTCCCCCTCCCACAAAAAAAAAAAAAATTGTATTGATCAGTTCCATTTCTTAAGCTGGTAGGTTGAACAGAAATTTATTTATTTCCTTTAAGAACCAGGGCTCTTCCTCCTTCCTCCCCTTCCACCTCCCGGGCTACGGCGGGCGAAGGCTGAGTGCTGCTGTATTTTGTCCCACGAGGCGACCCGTTCTCCCGCGGAGGTTGCGCGAGGCTGCAGCGGCCGCCATAGCGGTGGCGGCGACGGAGACAGTGGAGCGGTGTCAGCAGGCCTGGCCGTCCACCTGCCCCACCCTGTCGCCGGGGGCGGGGAAGAAGCAGACACCTTTAAAAATGCACTTTTGGGTAGATGTATAGTTTAAGATAAAGTAGGGCTAAGTACACTCATCCCTTGGCCGGCGGGGGATTGGTTTCAGGACCCTTCACAGGTACCAAAATCCGAGGATGCTTAAGTCCCTTATATGAAATGAAACAGTACAGAAGGCGCTCTTTATCTGCTGGTTCTGCAACTGAGGATACGGGGTGCTGACTGTAACTTTTTGGAGGCTTTTTAACTAGGAAGTGGCAGAACTGGGATTTGAACTTTGGTCTCTTTGGCTCCAAAGCTCAAAATCGATCTACTCACTCCTCATGTGCCTGGGTTTAAGCCAGTATTATTTTATTGTAGTCCTTGCACTTAATCACTTCTTTATATCTACCGAGATACTACAAAACAGATTTGTACAGTCTCCATTTCTACCCGAATCAGTGAAGCCTGTCAAGTTAATTGGTTGTGACACTCAGCTTCCAGAATGTGTAATTATCAGCTGTATTGAGTGGGAAGCTCAGATGGCAGTTAATAGTACGTGTAGACGGAAATCTGTGTGTTGCAGTAACTGAAGAACGAGCCAAGAACGTAACATTAATCAAAAGGTCCATATAGTGTACCAGAAAGTTTCTATGTGGAAATGCAAGCCAGAGCGTTTCTATATCTGTAAACATTCCTATTTATAATTCACAATTAATCTCGGTGCATCTTGTTCTCCTTTGAACCACAGATATGGAAGACCAGTATATCCAACTGGGCACAGATGGAAAAATATCCCTGTTCCAGCTTCACAATGAAACCAGTTTTTGTGCTTGACACCTGCAGCAGCTGATAGGTGAGTGTGGCTGATCAGTCAGCTAAGCAACTTCTCAAATACGAGCAGCCAAAGCTCTGGAAATAGCATCAGGCACTTGATAATGTGTCAGGAGTTCTTGTACCACGTGCAGTGGGTGGAATTTTGCAGCTAGACGACTAGAGTTTGTGTTCTGGTTTTGCCACTTGAAAGATACGTGCTCTTGAGCCAATGACTTCATCTGAGTCTGTATTCTCAGTGGTAAAAATTTGTAAAATAGCTCATAGTTTTAATCCTGGCTGCTCGTTAGAAGTTTTTTTAAAAACCACCAAGACAATGAATGGTTTCATCTGCCCTGGACCAATGACCAGTTTGGGGAAAAGAGGAGAGTCCTGGGTATTGGCGTTTATGGAAAGCTCAATAAATTTTATAAAGTGGATCAGAACTTTTGCCTTATGGATGGCTGTGTGACTCCTGCCCTGGAAGAGAGGACCTTACAAAAGTGTCTGTGTTGTTTCTCTCCTTTATGATGGGAAAGTGACATCCAGAGAGGTGAAGTGACTCAGCCAGTGTCCAAGCCAGTTAAGTAGCAGAACCAATGCTAGACCAAAGGTCTCCTAACCTGTAGCCTTATTATACTCATTAGAGAGACACTGAATCTTCAAGCTAAAAACACCAATGAAATAGTATACCTTCTCACTTTCAAAAATGTCTGGTTTGGGTGATAAATTATATGTTACTTATATGTTAAAAAATGCATTATAGGCAAACAAGTAAAACATACTAAGTGCTTCTGTTTGTGCATATGTGTGTGTGTGTGTATTTGGGAAGTACTAGCAGTGAGAAATAGGACTTGAGAAGTTTTGAAGAGAACTGGTGTATATTAGTCAGCTTGGGCTGCCATAACAAAGTACCATAGATTGTGTAGCTTAAATAACAAATATTTATTTCTAACAGTTCTGGAGGCTGGGAAGTCCAAGATCAAGGTGCAAACAGGTAGTTTCATTCTGAGGCCTCTTCTCTTGGCTTGTAGATGGGCATTGTCCCTCTCTGTGCTCATATGACCTCTTTTTTTGTGGGAGTGTGGAGAGGGAGAGAAAGCAAGCTTTCTTGTGTCTCTTATAAGGGTAGTAATCCCATCGTGGATGCCTCACCCTCATGACCTCATCTAATTAGGTACTGATTCCGTCTTGCAGGCCCCACTTCATGACCTCATGCAACCCTAATTACCACCCAAAGGCCCCATCTGCAAATACCATTATGTTGGGAGTTAGGGCTTCAATATATGAGTTTTTGGCGGGGGCCACAAACATTCAGTCCATAAGAAATAGTATGTAAATCTTATTTTCAGAGTGGTTTGCTAGACCAAAAATTATGTCTATTATCCTGGTCCATGGAATATTATAAAAAATCCTATGTTAGTGATTCTCAATCTTGGATGTAAATTAGAATAACCTGGGAGCTTTTAAATAGTACTAATCCTCAACACCTCTTCTCCCAATAACTGAATCAGAATCTTGGAAGAGGGTTGGGGAAGAGGGTTGGGGACCAGGGTTGAGGGTTATAGCCGAGGTTGGGAACCACTGATCTCTGGGCAGCTGGGCCCTGGAGTAGAAGGAGGTAGTCAGTGACTTGTCACCTAGTGACAAGAAGGAAGTGAGACTCATATGCCATAAATGTCTGAATAGAAGGGGAGAAGTTTCTCCAAAATCATCCCTTCTAAAAGAGGGAGGATTATGTTCTAGTCCTTACAAAGTTTCTCATGTTATTGGGCACTCTCTCGTTTGCTGTGTTCTGTGCGATGTTGATTTTACATCTGTCTTAACGCTATGCAAATTCAGTGGCTTGGGATTGCTTTATATTTAGACATATATGATTTATATTATCACCAGACCTTCCTTTCTGTTCACCACACTTCTTAACTGACACATTAGCAGGTTATGTACCGGTCCACAGACTTTCAGGACCTTGAGCAAGTTACTTCTCCTCCCCGGGCTTCAGTTCTTCTCCTCTCAAAAAATGAGGGCGTTGAGCAAGACTAGGGAATTGATAAAATTATAGAAGCCCCCAGTCGTAGTAACTCTAACTGTACCCTTTTATCTCTTCCACACACATGCCTCAGGCACACCATTTATATCATTTTATTTTTTCTTTATGTTTGCCATTGTTCACTGTGGAAGGCTGTATTTTATTCAAAATACTTGCTACCCCTCCTTGGGGGCAATTATACTTTCTCACCCTACTGAACTCAGGAATGGATATGAGACCTTGCTTTAGCCAATGAAAGGTGGGCAGAAGTGACATGCATCATTTCTGAACAGAAACTTTTAAGAGCCAGCTTGTGTTTTTGCAACATCTCTTTTTTTCTTTGCCAGGAAATCATCAATAACCCAGATAGGAAAAGTGACACATGATTTATTGTCCAAACCAGGCATTTTTGAAAGTGAGAAGATGAACTCTTGAGAGTGAAAAGATATGCTATTAATAATACTCTGGGACATAGACATAAGCTAGGACTGTGTTGGATAAACTGGAATGTGGAGTCCAGATAGAGGCTGCTTTGTCAGCTTGGTTTCTGAAGAGAAGATGGCAGGGAGCAGGGCCAGAGCCGGCCATAATGGACACACATGAGAGAGAAATCGCCCTCTGTAAGTCACTAGGATTTTGGGGTCCATTGTTACTACAGCACAGCTCAGCCAACTGGTAACAGAAGTTCAATCAATACAGCTGATTGATGCAGAAAACTCATTGAGAAGTGGCCTTCTGTTGGCCTGAGTAACTGGGCCATTCAAGTGACTGCTGAACACTAAAGATATATTCAGAGGTTTCTGGAGTTACTGGCAGCTTCTTCCAATTTAAAACAAGGAAAGCTATCCCCTACTGTCTACGTGGGCCTTGCTATTATGTCCTGGACAGACCAAATTTGAGAGTACCTGCATCACCCAAAATATCATTCCCAGGGATTTCTTTTGTAAACATTGATGTTGATTCATTTGACCAGTTTACTCTGGCCAGAGCTGATAGAATCAGGGTAGAGACTCAAGTGTGAGCAATCTGCAGGCTGGCCAGCAGCCTACTTAGTGGCATTGTGTAAATGCTTTGCTAATCAGACAAGACGTTACCACTGGAGTGTTCAGGTCCTCCCTGGAAAATATCTGACCTAGATACATGAGGAGATAATGTAATGAGTTTGCAGAAGTTGAAAGTCACACAGAAAAAGGGGCAAAGGATATAATTGAGCCATGCTAACAGTGGTTAATAAAGCATGGTTTAGCAAACTTGGGCTGCTGAAAATACAAGCAATTTACTTGACTACTAGAGATGTTGCTAAGTGAGATCTATGTATATCCTGATCTCGGTGAGGCCGTCATGGTGGTTCTTCCTGGGTTCCCATGAAACTTGACTTCTCCTCTTCCTTGCTCTCCCTAATGCTGGTAGCACAGATAAGATCCTCGTCAGTCTTCCTTCTATGCGTCCTTTCAGTGCCATCCCTTCCCCTTTCCAAAATATGAACCGGTATGTCCCTGTTCTTGAAACCACAAAATGTTCTAACAGGCCAGAAAGGACAACAAAGGCTAATTACACATATCGTAATTGACAATAGCAAAACCACACATGTAAAGTTAAAATTCCTGTCTATTTTGAGAGTGGAGCTTCTGGGTCCAACTCGGCAAGAACCTTGCACCATTTGCCTTCCCCTAAATGAAAGTGCTTTGCATTGGAATGGACTTTTACTTTGTCTGAATTTTGTTTTGTTTTGTTTTGAGGGGTTGGCTCGAATCTCCTCATAAAAAAAGTATTTCCTCTTACTTCATGTGGTTTGTCCCACATCCAGAGAGTATCCTTTTATATTGTTTCTGAGCCAATATTTCTTTTTCTTATGTCTTTAAAGCTGTTGCTTAGAAATGCTGTGGCTCTTTCCTCCTGGCCTCGGTTAGGAAAGGGATTCTTGTACCCTAGAACTTCATTAGCATGTGAATTAACTGTTGCAGCACACGGAGACTTAGGTCATTGGTTAGCTTGTTGATCTCTTTCAAGCCCTACAGAATGTTAGAATAGGAAGTGATGTCAGAGATCCTTGAGTTTAAGAGTACTGAGGAGGAAAATTACACCTTTATAGCCACATGGCTAGTGAACGGCATAGATGGAGTAACGCTCAGGTGTATGGATTATTAATGCAGTGCTCTTTCTCCAAATCAGATTCTTACTCTCCTTTGCAACTTTTACATTTGTTTAATTCATTCATTCGTGCTATATATACTTTCTTTCAGATACCTTTTCTAATCTTCATAAAAGCTATATATGCCAAGTAGAGTGCCAAGCACTGGGGTTACAAAGATAAAGATAACACAACTTTTACTCTGAGGAATGGCAGGAATTGAAAAATAGATATCACAATTCAACGTATCAAGTGCTGTGGGAACTCAGAGTAGAAATCAACCAACTGGGTTGCTGGGAGTGGGAAAAAAGAGCTTTTGTAGAGGAAGTTACATTCAGCAGTATTTTGAAGAACGTGTAAGAGATTGACAGATGGGGTAGGATTGGGAAGAGGACGGAAGAGCAGCTTGTACAAAGGATCGTGAAAGGAATGGTGCTGATGTCAGGTTGGCAGAAGTATAGACTGTGATAAGAGAAGTGAGCTAGATGCACTTGGAAAAGAAGGTCAAGAGGGTGTCAGGCCTGACCTGTCATTTAAGGAGTTTGGAGTTTATTCTACAGGAAATATAGATGAGAGATCCCTAAGCAAGGAGAGAGGAGAGGTAGAAACAGAGGGACCAGTTGGGAAGATGGTACATACAATTAAAAGGTAAAAAGTTCCAGCTCTCCTAAACTACCCGTGGTAGGTAAGGTTTGAGGCAGGAGGCTAAACTCAATCAATCTTGAAACAATGTATTATGGGTTGAAGGGGGGAAGAGGATGAAAGATAACTGAGGATATGAATTTTGGGGACCTGTGTGGATGATGGCAGCACACTGTGGAAAAAAAAAGGAGCGGAAAGAGCAACAAAGTTTGGGGCAAAAATGATCGGAGGTTTAGATCTGTCCTAAAGGAGGTGATGCTGAAGTGGTAGTTACAATTACTTGATTCTCATTTGCTGAAAAGGATCAAAATAAGATCTGGATTGAAGGAAGCAGAAATTAACATTTTAGTTTTGGTTCTAAATTTAAAAGGAGAGAAATAAAGATACTTGAGTGTTCTTCCAAATTTCCCAGGTTAGGTCACATAAAAAGGAAGGAGAAAAGGAATTTAGGGCAGTTTGTACAGTGGCTAAGCATAGGAAAGGACCTTAGCTTAAAAACTGCATGGTCTTTAAGTTAATCACCTCTCTGCAATACATTTCAGGACTGTGATGAGGATTAGTAGAGACATCAGAAAGGAAAGTGTCCTAGACAACATAGGCTCTGCTCCATTGTGGTAAACAGACAAACAAAACTCCCCAAATTGCAGTGGTTTAAGATAACCAATGTTTTCTTTCACTTAATAACTTTATGAAAAAGATAGATCATCTTCATTTTGTAGATAAAGAAACAGACTTGTTCAAGAGCATACAAGAGGGAGAGCTCTGAGATCTCTCATACTCCAAAGGCTGGGTATTCTCTTTCCATTCCATTGTGCAGAAATGCCTCTCACAAGGAGGACACCCCCAGTCCCAGACTATGTGCTCCTGGCCAGAATGGAGCTCTGAAGCTGAAATATCTACACTATTTTCTTTGTGTTTCCTAACTGTGAAGTTCTTCCCTGGGCAGAAAGGGAGGAGAGAATTTATCTCCCACCTCCTCTGTCTCATTGCTTCCCAAGGAGGAGGGCAGGGTAGGCCAGTGTCCACAGAGTTGACAGGGTAAGTTGACATATTTGGGTTTAAATCCTGATTCTAGCTGCTTGTCAGCTGTGTGGACCTAGATAAGATACTTAACATCTCTGTGTCTCACTTTCCTTGGCCTCTGTAATGGGAGTACTAATGGTATTTATTTCAAATGTTTATTGTGAGGATTAAATGAAATAATACACCTAGAGGCCTTAGCACATTGCTTAATGTATAGTAAATAATCTGTTCATATTTGCCACTATTATGATGACTGTTTTAGAAACTCTTGACCTCTTGCTTTCCATTTCTTTACATGATGATTTCCACAAACCATTGACCAGAGAAAGTGGAATTGCAGACAGTTCAGCTTATATTTATGTGTTTTTTTGGAAAAAGGTGGTCTTGTGGATATGGAGTATGAAAATGTTCTGTGTGGACGGGTGAATTCCAATCATACTTATGTTTATTCTAAAGTCACAGAGTTGGTTATATGGAATCCATGAGTCTTAATTAGAGGTATGAAGAAGGATGTGGATTTTTGTGTGTGTATTTTTTGTGGAGGTATAAACTACATTTCGTAAACTGAACAAATCTTAAGTTACAACTTGATTAGCTTTTACCTAAAGTGAACGTATTTGTGTAATACTCAAGTGATACTCCTGATATAAACAGAGAATGTTGCCCATACCACAGAATATCCCCGTGCATCTCCTGGTCAGCCCCTTCCTCCACCAAAGGTAACCACTCTGTTGGCTTCTATTGCCCTAGATTAGTTTTTCCCCTCTTTGAACTTTATAAAAAAGGAATCATGGAACATGTATTTTTGATCACTATTATGCTTGTGAAGTTCATCCATGCCATTATGTATAGCAGTAGTTTATTCCTTTTTATTGTTGTTTAATACTCTATCATGAATCTACCACCATGATTTTATTTTCCAATGTTTATGAGCTTTTGCATTGTTTTCTCATTTTTGGCTACTACAATGACTCCTTTGAATATTCTTAAATATACCCTTTTCTCTTATGTGGACTCATTCCTTTCTATTAGGAATATACCCTGGAGAGGAATTGCTGGGTCATGAATATGTGTGTCTATTCAGGTTTAGAAGATAGCATCGAATAGTTTCTAAAGTAGTGACAATTTTCACTCCCACCACTGAGATAGGAGAGTTCCAGTTTCCTGTACTCTCTAACACTGATCCATTCCATTGTTACTGTTAAATTTTAGCCATTTTAATGGGTATGTAGGACTTTTTGACTGTGATTTGAATCAGCAGTTCTCTAATGCCTTGTGATGTTGATCATCTTTTCATGTGCTTATTGGAATTTAGATTTCCTCGTTTGTGAACTATCAAAGGTTTCACCTATTTGAAAAACTTGGGTTGTCCTTTCCTATTAATATAAAGTAGATTTCAAAAAAAAATCTGAATTTAAGTTCTTTGTCAGATTTATGTAATGCAGATATATTTTTGTAGCTTTTTCACTGTCTTAGTGATATCTTTTGATGAACAGAAGTTCTTAATTTTACTAAAGTTCAATTTTCAGTCTTTCCCTTTGTGATAGTGTTCAGTTGTCCTGTTTTGTATGCTGGATATTAGACACTTGTGAAACAGCTACGGCTGCTGATGGGTGATTGGAATAAAAGGGAAGAGAGGAAAATGTTTGATTAAACTGAAGGGACTGAGAATATACTTTTGAAGCCAGAGGAGAAGAACATCACAAAGACCAGAGGGGTCACGATTTGGGGTCAGGGAGATACAGTAGAACAGGACAACCTTGAAGAGACTGTAGAGGTCCCACATGGGCAAGGATATGATTACTCCTTTATTTTGCCAAAGAGAGACATTTTCTAAGACTTTAACTTTAAGACAAGACCCTGGGTAGAGTCCAGAGTTATGATTTGATTTTTCTCTTTATTTTTGTACTTGTGCCCAATCTATGGCAAGGTGGTACAGTGCTGATTCAAAGCTTCTGAAGTCTGAGAGGTTGCATGTGGTGTAAAACCAAACCTAAATGGCTTTCAGGATCCAATGAATTAGCGGAGGTCATGTTTTCATGCATTATATGCTTAGTAAATGCCTCTTCCTTTCCTTGTACATAATTATATTAACTTAAGTAATAGCATGGGGGTGATTTAGTATTGTGATTGGGCAAAAGCCAAAATAAGGTTTTTGTTTTTTGGTTTTGTGCGTGTGTGTGTGTTCTTCTTATTTGTTTAATTTAAAACATGGACCATAGTTTCCCTTTTATTTTAAAAAAGAATCTCACATTTATTTAATTAGTATTACTAATTAGTATTACTAATTTTACATGTGTCACCTAGGTGCTTTCACATAGGTTATCTCATTTAATCTCCACAATAAAGGGTGTGTTATTGTCACCATTTTACAAATGGGAAAGTAGAGGCTAAGAGAGATGAAATCATTTGCCCAAGAACGCTTGACTAGTAAGATATTTAAGAATTCAGATTTAAGCTGTATTTTTATAATGAAAGTTCCTGTCACAGTTTTGAATTTTAGGATTAAGAATTATTCACTTTAAGGGAGGGTGGGAGAGAGACGCAAGAGGGAGAGGTTATGGGGATATATGTATACATATAGCGGATTCACTTTGTTATACAGCAGAAATGAACACAACATTGTAAAGCAATTATACTTCAATAAAGATGTTAAAAAAAGAATTATTCACTAAAATAGGCCTCTATTTTATTTTTATTTATGAATAACAACTTATATTTTCAATTATTTGAATATTCTAGTACCATTAATAAATTATTTTTGTTGTATTTCATAGGCTCCAGAATACAAGCATGAATGTGAAATAGAGCTTCACTGTATAAAATATAGGAAGAATAACTTTTAAACATATGCTGGACTCAATGGTAACCATATATCCATGGATAGGTAACTTTTTAGGAAGACGTATCATGATAATAGGGGAAATTCTGGAAGAGTTCTTATACCTTGCTTGGAACATCAACTCAATAGGGAGAAATGTAATACACTAGTACGTCAAGTGTTGTTCTATAATTACAGGGACACATATAGTCCCAATGGTCCCAGGGCTGACTTTTCCCTAAAAAAAGTAGTTGGGCTGGATTTTGGTTGTCAACTTTGCACTGCTGTCAGTCACTTCTAAGGTTTTCTCTGCATTCAAGAAGCATATTTGAGCAAGATTTCTTTACAAGATAGTTATGAGTTAGGATTTCCCAATGATAGGTATTTGAACAATACTTGGAAGGTACAGAGAAAGGAAGGCTGTTATTCTCAGGAGATTATTGAAACTTTGCACTCATGATGGCGTCTCAGACATCTCTTTCAGCTCCTATTTTGCGGCTTGGATGACCAGAAATGGTAGCTTTTCAGACTTCTCTGCAAGCTACCATTTTACTCTTTGGTGGCCAGATGTGGAGGCATCTCCGATTTTTCCATGAGCTTCCACTTCAAGGACACTGTAGGCAAACACAATAGTTTTCTGATTTCCCTGGGCCCTAGCATCTCTACTTGTGCTTGTGCATTAGTAACTCTATGTTCACTATTTTGAACAAGCCTCTGTTTTAATGCACCGCATTTCAAAGCACTCAACTAAGAGGTTGAGTCCTCAGCTAAAATTCTCAGTTGCTGAGAATGATTTAACTAAGCTATTCAGCCTCTGTACCTCATTTTCCTTAATTGTTAAATGGGATTCAATAATGCCTACCTTAAAAAATAGTTCTACAGGGAGACCTTCAAGATGGCAGATGAGTAAGATGTAGGGATCACCTTCCTACCCACAAATACATCAAAAATACATCTACATGTGGAACAACTCCTACAGGACACCTACTGAACACTGGCGGAAGACCTCAGACTTCCCAAAAGATATATATATATTTTTTTCCTTTTTCTCTTTTTGAGGGTGTGTATGTGTATTCTTCTTTGTGTGATTTTGTCTGTATAGCTTTGCTTTTACCATTTGTCCTAGGGTTCTGTCTGTCCATTTTTTTTTTTTTAGTATAGTTTTTAGTGCTTGTTATCATTGGTGGATTTTGTTTTTTGGTTTGGTTGCACTCTTCTTTCTTACTTTTTAATTTTTAATAATTTTTATTTTAATAACTCTCTCTTTTGCTTATTTTTTTTTCTTTTTTTCTCCCTTTTTTTCTGAGCCGTGTGGCTCATGGGTCTTGGCGCTCCGGCTGGGTGTCAGGCCTGGACCTCCAAGGTGGGAGAGCTGAGTTCAGGACATTGGTCCACAAGAGACCTCCCAGCTCCACATAATATCAAATGGCGAAAGCTCACTCAGAGATCTCCATCTCAAGCTAAGACCCAGCTCCACTCAACAACCAGCAAGCTACAGTGCTGGACACCCCATGCCAAACAACTAGCGACAGGAACACAACCCCACCCATCAGCAGAGAGGCTACCTAAAATCATAATAAGGTCACAGAGACCCCAAAACACACTACCAGACGTGGTCCTGCCCACCAGAAAGACAAGATCCAGCCTCATCCACCAGAACACAGGCACTAGTCCCCTCCACCAGGAAGCCTACACAGGCCACTGAACCAACCTTAACCACTGGGGGCAGACACCAAAAACAATGGGAACTACGAACCTGCAGGCTGTGAAAAGGAGACCCCAAACACAGTAAGTTAAGCAAAATGAGAAGACAGAGAAATACACAGCAGATGAAGGAGCAAGGTAAAAACCACCAGACCAAACAAATGAAGAGGAAATAGGCAGTCTACCTGAAAAAGAATTCAGAGTAATGAGAGTAAAGATGATACAAAATATTGGAAATAGAATGGAGAAGATACAAGAAACGTTTAAGAAGGACCTAGAAGAACTGAAGAGCAAACAAACAATGATGAACAATACAATAAATGAAATTTAAAATTCTCTAGAAGGAATCAATAGTGGAATAACTGAGGCAGAAGAACGGATAAGTGATCTAGAAGATAAAATAGTGGAAATAACTACCACAGAGCAGAAAAAAGAAAAAAGAATGAAAAGAATTGAGGACAGTCTCAGAGACCTCTGGGACAACATTAAATGCACTAACATTTGAATTACAGGGGTCCCAGAAGAAGAGAAAAAGAAAGGGACTTAGAAAATAGTTGAAGAGATTATAGTTGAAAACTTCCCTAATATGGGAGAGGAAATAGTCAATCAAGTCCAGGAAGCACAGAGAGTCTCATACAGGATAAATCCAAGGGGAAACACATCAAGACACATATTAATCAAACTATCGAAAATTAAGTACAAAGAAAAAAATATTAAAAGCAGCAAGGGAAAAGCAACAAATAACATACAAGGGACTGACCATAAGTTTAACAGTTGATCTTTCAGCAGGAACTCTGCAAGCCAGAAAGGAGTGGCAGGACATATTTAAAGTGATTAAAGGCAAAAACCTACAACCAAGATTACTCTACCCAGCAAGGACTTCATTCAGATTTGACGGAGAAATTAAAACGTTTACAGACAAGCAAAAGCCAAGAGAGCTCAGCACCACCAAACCAGCTTTACAACAAATGCTAAAGGAACTTCTCTAGGCAGGAAACACAAGAGAAGGAAAAGACCTACAGTAACAAACCCAAAACAATTAAGAAAATGGTAATAGGAAGTACATATTGATAATTACCTTAAATGTAAATGGATTAAATGCTCCAACAAAAGACATAGACTGGCTGAATGGATACAGAAACAAGACCCATATGTATGCTGTCTACTGGAGACCCATTTCAGACCTAGGGACACATACAGACTGAAAGTGAGGGGATGGAAAAAGATATTCCATGCAAATGGAAATCAAAAGAAAGCTGTAGTAGCAATTCTCATATCAGACAAAATATTCTTTAAAGTAAAGACTATTACAAGAGACAAAGAAGGACACTACATAATGATCAAAGGATCAATCCAAGAAGAAGATATAACAATTGTAAATATTTATGCACCCAACATAGGAGTACCTCAATATATAAGGCAAATACTAACAGCCATAAAAGGGGAAATCACAGTAACACAATAATATTAGGGGACTTTAACATCCCACTTTCACCAATAGACAGATCAACCTAAATGAAAGTAAATAAGGAAACACAAGCTTTAAATGATACATGAAACAAGATGGACTTAATTGATATTTATAGGACATCCCCATCCAAAAACAACAGAATACATTTTCTTTTCAAGTGCTTATGGAACAATCTCCAGGATCATATCTTGGGTCACAAATCAAGCCTTGGTAAATTTAAGAAAATTGACATATCAAGTATCTTTTCCGACCACAACACTATGAGACTAGATACCAATTACAGGAAAAAAACTGTAAAAAATACAAACAGTTGGAAGCTAAACAACACACTACTAAATAACCAAGAGATCACTGAATAAATCAAAGAGGAAATAAAAAAAAAGTACCCAGAAACAAATGACAATGAAAACACGATGACCCAAAACCTATGGGATGCAGCAAAAGCAGTTCTAAGAGGGAACTTTATAGCAGTACAATCCTACCTCAAGAAACAAGAAACAACTCAAATAAACAACCTAACCTTGCACCTAAAGCAATTAGAGATAGAAGAACGAAAAAAAAAAAAACCCAAAGTTAGCAGAAGGAAAGAAATCATAAAGATCAGATCAGAAATAAATGAAAAAGAAATGAAGGAAATGATAGCAAAAATCAATAAAGCTAAAATCAGGTTTTTTGAGAAGATAAACAAAATTGATAAACCATTAGCCAGATTCATCAAGAAAAAAAGGGAGAAGACTCAAATCAATAGAATTAGAAACGAACAAGGAGAAGTAACAACTGACACTGCTGAAATACAAAGGATCATGAGAGATTACTACAAGCAGCTATATGGCAATAAAATGGAAAACCTGGAAGAAATGGACAAATTCTTTGAAAAACACAACTTTCCGAGACTGAACCAGGAAGAAATAGAAAATATAAACAGACCAATCACAAGCAGTGAAATTGAGACTGTGATTAAAAATCTTCCAACAAACAAAAGCCCAGGACCAGATGGCTTAACAGGTGAATTCTATCAAACATTTAGAGAAGAGCTAACACCTATCCTTCTCAAACTCTTCCAAAATATAGCAGAGGGAGGAATACTCCCAAATTCATTCTGTGAGACTACCATCACCCTGATACCAAAACCAGACAAAGATGTCACAAAGAAAGAAAACTACAGGCCAATATCACTGGTGAACATAGAGGCAAAAATCCTCAACAAAATACTAGCAAACAGAATGCAACAGCACATTAAAAGGATCATACACCATGATCAAGTGGGGTTTATCCCAGAAATGCAAGGATTCTTCAATATACGCAAATCAATCAATGTGATAAACCATATTAACAAATTGAAGGAGAAAAACCATATGATCACCTCAATAGATGCAGAAAAAGCTTTTGACAAAATTCAACACCCATTTATGATAAAAACCCTCCAGAAAGTAGGCAGAGAGGGAACGTACCTCAACATAATACAGGACATATATGACGAACCCACAGCCAACATTGTTCTCAATGGTGAAAAACTGAAAGAATTTCCTCTAAGATCAGGTACAAGACAAGGCTGTCCAGTCTTACCACTGTTCTTCAACATAGTTTTGGAAGTTTTAGCCACAGCAGTCAGAGAAGAAAAAGAAATAAAAGGAAACCAAATCGGGAAAGAGGAAGTAAAACTGTCACTGTTTGCAGATAACATGATACTATACATAGAGAATCCTAAAGATGCTACCAGAAATCTCCTAGAGCTAATCAATGAATTTGGTAAAGTAGCAGGATACAAAATTATGTACAGAAATCTCTTGCATTCCTGTACACTAATGATGAAAAATCTGAAAGAGAAATTAAGGAAACACTCCCATTACCATTGCAACAAAAAGAATAAAATACCTAGGAATAAGTCTACCTAAGGAGACAAAACACCTGTATGCAGAAAACTATAAGACACTGATGAAAGAAATTAAAGATGATACAAACAGATGGAGAGATATACCATACTCTCGGATTGGAAGAATCAACATTGTGAAACTGACTGTACTACCCAAAGCAATTTACAGATTCAATGCAATCTCTGTCAAACTACCAGTGGTATTTTTCACAGAACTAGAGCAAAAATTTCACAATTTGTGTAGAAACACAAAAGACCCCAAATAGCCAAAGCTATCTTGATAAAGAAAAATGGAGCTGGAGCAATCAGGCTCCCTAATGTCAGACAATACTACAAAGCTACAGTAATCAAGACAGTATGGTACTGGCTCAAAAACAGAAATATAGATCAATGGAGCAGGATAGAAAGCCCAAAGATAAACTCATACATATATGGTCACCTTATTTTTGATACAGGAGGCAAGAATATACAATGGAGAAAAGACAGCCTCTTCAGTAAGTGGTGCTGGGAAAACTGGACAGCTACATGTAAAAGAGCGAAATTAGAACACTCCCTAGCACCATACACAAAAATAAACTCAAAATGGATTAAAGACCTAAATGTAAGTCCAGACAGTATAAAACTTTTAGAGGAAAATATAGCAAGAACACTCTTGGACATAAATCACAGCAAGATCCTTTTTGACCCACCTCCTGGAGAAAGGGAAATAAAAACAAAAATAAACAAATGGGACCTAATTAAACTTCAAAGCTTTTGCACAGCAAAGGAAATCAAAAATAAGACGAAAAAGGAACCCTCAGAATGGGAGAAAATATTTGCAAATGAAGCAGCTGATAAAGGATTTATCTCCAAAATTTTCAAGCAGCTCATGCAACTCAATATCAAAAAAACAAACAACCCAATCCCAAAATGGGCAGACCTAAATAGACATTTCTCCAAAGAAGATATACAGATGGCCAACAAACACATGAAAGGATGCTCAACATCACTAATCATTAGAGAAATGCAAATCAAAGCTACAATGAGGTATCACCTCATACCAGTCAGAATGGCCATCATCAAAAAATCTACAAACAGTAAACACTGGATAGGGTGTGGAGAAAAGGGAACCCTCTTGCACTGTTGGTGGGAATGTAAATTGATACAGCCACTATGGAGAACAGTATGGATGTTCCTTAAAAGTCTAAAAAGAGAACTACCATATGACTTAGCAATCCCACTACTGGGCACATACCCTGAGAAAACCATGATTCAAAAAGAGTCATGTACCACAATGTTCATTGCAGCTCTGTTTCCAAGAGCCAGGATATGGAAGCAACCAAAGTGTCCATCGACTGATGAATGGATAAAGAAGATGTGGCACATATATACAATGGAATATTACTCAGCCATAAAAAGAAACGAAATTGAGTTATTTGTAATGAGGTGGATCGGCCGAGAGACTGTCATACAGAGTGAAGTAAGCCAGAAAGAGAAAAATAAATACCGTATGCTAACACATATATATGGAATCTAAAAAAACAAAAATGGTTCTGAAGATCCTAGGGGCAGGACAGGAATAAAGATGCAGATGTAGAGAATGGACTTGAGGACACAGGGAGGGGGAATGGTAAGCTGGGACGAAGTGAGAGAGTGGCATGGACTTATATATACTACCAAATGTAAAATAGATAGCTAGTGGAAAGGAGCTGCATAGCACAGGGAGATCAGCTCCATGCTTTGTGACCACCTAGAGGGGTGGGATAGGGAGGATGGGAGGGAGACGCAAGAGGGAGTGGATATGGGGATATATGTATACATGTAGCTGATTCACTTTGTTATACAGCAGAAATGAACACACCATTGTAAAGCAATTACATTCCAGTAAAGATGTAAAAAAAAAAAAAAAACTACGCTTAGAAAAAAAAATGTATCAAGATGGTAATTGTCTATGTTCAAGAAGAAGCTACTTAATAAAGTACAGTAAAAACAAACAAGCAAAAAAGTTCCACATTTGTTTATTCTTTTGTTTCCTTTTTCATGCACATATGCATTCATTCAGTCACCCACAACCAAAGGATGAATGATGTCCTTTCACAGCATTGCCATCAAATTACAACTTGGTCAAACTCCTTAATGTAATGCTTAATGACTGTTTGTGGTCTAACAGGTTTAGGGTCGCATTCAACATGCTTTTCCATATTTTCAGCTTCTGCCATTCATATCCTTTTGTCTATTGTGTATTTTTTTAAACCCAGCGTTCCTTGTTCTGTGTTTTATTTAGATAAGTTGTATTTAGAGAATTAGTCCTCTTTAACTCGCAGTCTATATCATGTGGGCAGAGTTGACCCTATCCTTGGACTCCAGCCATAAGTACATGGCTCAATCCTGACCAGTCAGAGCAATGGCTACATGATCTTGGCCATAGTGATTGGTTCAGGGATGGGCAAATGACACAGGCAGGGACAATAAGAGGAAATCCACAGACTTATGAGCTAGAATTATTGGAAAAGAGGTTTCTTTACTCACCAGGCTTGCTAAATTAATAGAATATAAGTTTGAAGCTGCTTGAAACCCGTTTTGCTAGCTCCAAATGGGAACCTATCTGAGAATGCAGCCAAATACAGAGGAATGCTGAAGCAAGGCTGGAGAGACAAGCAATATCTTAATGATATTTTTTGAGGCGTTGGTTCCAGTGATTCTTAAAGTTGGGCACATCTCTTAAATATATCACTTACAAGAGGCAATCATTGTTTCAGCCAGTTTGAGAAAGCTTTCTGTTACTTGAAACTGAATGAGTTAAAACCAGTGGGCTTGTCTTCGTGAACACTGGGATGTCCCATTTCTTCTCATTTCATGGTCTTGGTTTTTTTTACCATAACACTTAGGAACTCAGTGTCCCCTGATGTCACTATGCTGTGCCCCGTTATGGTTACTACTGGCTCTATCAGTGGAAAAACTCTACCTGAATGATTATCAGCAAAACATGTATTTATTATGCATGTTCCTAACTGAAGTTGGTGAGAGGCATGTTTATAAAATTAGACTTAAAATGCACAAGACTTACCCAGTCTATAACTTGATTTAGCCAATTTCAAATCCTTGCTCAATTGCCTATTTAATGTTCAAATCCTTGAAAATAAAAGCCGTCAACTGTTGGGCACCATGTACAATCTGTTGTGCAATCTGTTGTCCTGCGATGGCACTTCTTACCTTTCAGTTTGTAACTGGATATTTAAAATGCAGTCAGAGCCGCAGTTCATCTGTTCATTTATTCAACATTCACTAAATGCCAAGTTGGTACACTGGGGACACATAGTGATAACACATAGTGCTTGCCCATATGGGGCTAATGTTCTGGTTATAGCCTCTTGCTTTCAGAGTCTCATGCAGCAGGTGTATCTCTCTGTGTGTATGTGTGTTGCAGTGTGAAAATTTATATTTTTGGCAGGGATTGGCAGGACATTGGCAATTGGCAGGACAATGTCATTGGCGTTGGCATTCATTTAAATAATCACAGTCATCTTAAAGCTCCAGGACTCTGGTCAGTGAAAGGGCTGCAGAATAGATACTGAGAATCTTCTTTTTGTTGCAGTAGCTTTGTCACCAGAATCTCTGTCTCTGCCTTTCATAGAGGGAGTATTGCCTAGTTCTTAAGAATGCAGGCTTCCATAACAGGCTGGATTCAGCTCTCAGATCCACTACTGTGTATACCTAGGCAAATTTACCTAACCCTGGCAACTCTCAGCTTTTGCCTTTGCAGAATGAGATAACATGTCTACTTATTTGGGTAGCTGTAAGGATTAAGTGAGGTAATGCATCTAAGCACTTTGCGCTGTGTCTGGTAATAGTCAATCCCAGCTAAATGACAGCTATTGCCTTATTCCTACCATTCTTATTATTTGACTAGGAAGGTACTAGTCTGCTTGTCCTTCAAGAACCAGCTTAAATGCTCTGTCATTTTTAGGGAAGTTAGTTGTATAATTCTTCATCATTCATTCTGGTCTTACCTTTATTATAGTGGATATAATGATTTTTCCATAAATTTTTCTGTTCTTCACAAAACAGGTACAATGTCTTTGTTATCACTTTAACACCAATACTTGAAATTGTGTATAACTTATGGTAGACATTCATTTAGTTTTAAATGTAATGGACACTTAATTTACTTTGAAAGGATGGCTGTGACTCTGTTGTGCATGGACTTGTGTGGGTAAAGGGCAGAAGCAGGAGACAAGTTAGATTACTGCACAGATCCAAGGAGAAGTGATGTTGGCACAGCTGGTGGTGGAGGTAGAACAAACTGGTTGTGTTCTGGATATGCTTTGGAACTGGAGCTACATATTTGGAAGAAGAAGAATGAGAATAACAAAAAAATAAGAATAGTAAGACATTAAAGAAAAAAGCCTTCCTGTTCTGTGATGACTAATTCAAAGAATGAGTTTTGTTTGATGGTAAGTTGATATGGCCTGTAGATGGCTCCATTTTCCTAAAGAAACTTCAGGATTCTTTGTGTGTGTGTTCTAGAAAATTTCAGTGCTGCTGCATGTTTGGTTTTCCCAGACTGATATTATGGCTTCACTGTAAATTAATAAGCAGTTTTGACTTTCTTTGTTCAGATAGAATTATGTATATTGGCTCACATATTTAACGTAAATTCTTCATTTTTGAGCCACTATTTAAGAACCACTAAGAAACTTGAGAAGCCAGGGAAACCTTGTGTAGGTTGCTTACTTTAATGGGTTTCAAAATGTTTTCATTTACTCATTCATTCACTTATTTATTGAATGACTTCTGTGTCATTCCAGGCACAATGTTAGAGGCAGTGAAAAATATTACTATGAATAAAAATATATTTTCTGTCCATCTATTATGCTTTCAATAAAAGCACCAAGATACATGTTTTTAGGTAACATTTATTAAACATACACCATGTGGAAAAAAAAAAACATACACCATGTGTAAGGCACATTATCTTAGCACTTTAAATGCATCCTTTCATTGAAATCTTCAAAACAGCCCTATGAGGTAAATGTCCACATTTTACAGATGAAAAAACTGAGGAACAGAGAGATTAAGTAACCTGGTGAAGTTCAACCTGGGAACTTTATTGTGGAACCCAGTCCTGATTTACCTGTCTCTGAGTCATTCTCTCTAAGGTTGTGCAGACCTGCAAAGTCTGAGTAGCAGGGGTAGCTCCTCTGATCAATCCTCACAGAAGCCTGACTCGCTTCTGTCCTTCTTTATTCCTTTGCATTCACCTCAAGTCCTACTTCTTTTGTAAAACTATTCCAGATTACGTGAGTTTTTTGCCCTTCTCTGAGCTCTTCTGAGCTACTACTGCACAGACGCAGAAGAGTCTCTTTATTTGTGGTACGTGTGTCTAACAGAACAATGGAGAATGAGTCTAATCATTGAAACTTCCAAGTGGCAGATGGGCTTTTCTGTAATTTGGGAAAGTGTCCTCTTGGAAGACGAAAGGGAGGCCTCGGTGTAGAGGGAACTCTTCCTAATGAGCTGACAGCTTCAGGGTGTCAAACTAAAAATCAGCTCAGGAGAAGGTTCCTACCTAGTCATTTGCATTGTTTCTCTCTGTGGTTTTTACTCCTTTTTCCTCTCTTGGCTCCTATTCTGACCTAATGAGTAATGGTAATAGAGACTGCTGATTCTCCATCACTATACATCGCTCTTCTTCTTTAGTAATAGAACACCGCAGTTTTAGCTAGACACATGGCTACACAAGTGGCATCTACATATTCCCACTATCCTTGCAACCCCGTGTGGCCATGTGAGCAAGTCCAGTCCAATCTGATGAACATAGAAAGTATATATTTCTGTGCTTATCATTAATATGAATGTGTCTATGCTGCCTTTACCCATTTCCTTCTTTCTGTCACTTGGGAGGTGATGAGAAGTGGAATGGTCACTTTTAGACCTAGAGTTGAAAGTTGCATGTCGAAAATGTCAAAGCTGCCTGATTGAAGGACTGGACTGCTATGTAAGAGACAAATGAGCTTGACTCTTGCTCAAGCACTGTATTTTGGGTCTCACGTAATTGAGTTTGTTTTCTACAATGAATATAGAAATCAATACTTAAAACTGGGCCACTGTCCTGACATTTAGCTTAACATTTGATCTTAAGGAGTGGGGCACACACGGTAAGCTAGAAAGCTGGTGATCTGTGTTATGCTTTAGTAAAACGTTTGATAAAATTCTCATCTATAATACCTTGGAAGGCAGATCATATGCCAGCAGAGTCTTTATCTAGCTAAATTTGTTGGAAAAATTACACTGTTGATGTGTGCTGGCTTCTTTTTGCTACATTTAGCAAAGTTCTATAAGAGAGAGTTGAAGTTGGGCTAGTTATTAGGGGTTGTGCTGATGAAACCAGATTTACAGGGGTGGGCCTCAAGCCTTTAACACTTCCCTATCATTACGTGTTATTCAGAAACTGGCAGACAACCCAGTGCCAAAGATCAGATAAACAGTATCGACTACCCACCTAAACCCACTGTTTCAAATCATCTCAAGGTAGAAACAATTATATTGAGAGCAAGAGAGATGGGAGGGAAACTTCTGGCTGTGGTTATTTACACAGGAACTAACTGGAAACAGATAGGTCAAATGCCTACAAAGATTATGAGGGAATATTACTACCAAAGAAACCAGAGCCTGGTCTGAAAAATCCTGTGATTCTTTGATAAAGAGGCTCCCAAACACACACAGTCTGTAGGTGGGATTGGGGCTAGTGTAGAAATAGAAGTTCTTATAATGTATGCCATTTAAAATTTATAAATCTAGCTAACAAAAATATTAAATAGTGCTTTTTCTATTCTCTTACCTTGAAAAACATATCTTCATAATGACCTGGATATCCAAGTCAGAACTTAGAACCTGAAACTCACTTGGAGCTTCACTGCAACAGTGCATGGATAGCCACCCCATGGACCACAATACGTTCCCCACTCTTCCAAGTCTTATTTCTATCCTGCATCACAGGGCCTTGTAAGCACATGTAGATGTTCTATTCCTTATGCCTGCATCCAAGATCCATACACAACCCTTGTCTCTTCCACCACCACAAGTAGCTTAAATGCTTAGCAAATTACCATTAATGGTACTCACGTGGCACACATTTCTCAGGACTACTTACTATACTTGGTTTCTTCTTCTTTCTCTCCTCCATTCTACTTCTTCCTTGTTATTACCATTACAGCCATCAGCAGCAAAAAGTGCATTTGTTCTCCAAGGAGCTATACACATTTATCATACAAATTTTGTTTATCCGTCTTTTGCATCACAAAAATTTATTTCCGCATCTCTGAAATCTATGAGTTTCTTGAATACAGGACTGATATGGGTGTATTCATGCCAGAATTTTGCAGGATCAACTATCTTTTCTTACACAAAGTATTCAGTGAGTACTAGTTGATAATACATGAAAGAATGAATGAATGCATGAATGAATGAATGTATCTTCATATTGCTGGCTCTATGCAATAAATTGGAAACTTAATGAAGGCTTCTAGAGTTTTGCATCTAAGAGAGATTATAGTAAAATTTGGATAACTAGATTAAAGTAGAAGGTTTAGAGATGTGTCATCCATGCAAAGACCTGAAAAATGGGCAGCCCTGTTTATATTTCAAATTGCCCAGAAATATTTGGTTTTGCTTCAGTTCTAGGAAGGGCTCAGGTTTGGAATGAGGTCACATTTTTATCAGCAACAGTTCACTTAATATTGCTTATACAAGCTTTCTAAAGCAATGACTAGAGCATATGTTTAGATTTTCCCAAGTGTTTGGACTAAAGAAACCATATATATGTTAGTGTAGTGATTCTCAGTAGTTATTCCAGAGGCTCATAAGGTAAGAGGATCACATTGTATGGTTTAGTAACACTGAAACCTTTCCATGCCGCTGTCATTTTATCTTTGTTCTCTTAGAAAAACTCAGAATGGTACAAAACATATCTTTATTTTCACATTTCCAACTTTCTTTACACACATATACTGAAACCATCTGTCTAAATTGTGGCAAAATCTGCCAGCTCCAGATTGGCCTCATTAGTCATCTGAGAACACATAAACAGAGGAATTATGGAAAAATAAATAGATCTTGGATAGATCATCCTGGTCTGGGAAGGTTTTTCTCATCATCAGCATCATTGCCAGACACGAAAAGGCACAGGTTTGCATCTTTAAAACATTTGGAGGAGTTTTTGCTCTAGAAAGTGGATAAAAATTTCTTAGTGACCCACTTGATATCCTTTATCATATGACCAAGTCACTTCAGCTATGAACCAAAGGGAAAACTAACATCTAAAGGAATTGGCAAGGTCTTTCAGAGCAAAACTCTATGAATGTTGTTCTAATAGAGAGGAATATATCTAAGAGGTGAGAAGAGAGATAAGGAGAGTGTGAGAGTGCATGAAAGTAAATTTTGGACATTATCATCAAAGGTAGTGTTTTTCTAAGCTAGTCATAAGCTCACCTCCCCAGATGTTTGCATGTGCTCCTACCAGCCATCTCTTCTCTATGAATAGTAGTAGTTTAATTGTGAAATTGAACTGTCAGAAATATATATTGTGCAACTGAATCTCTGCCACAGTAGGAAGTCTGGTCATCTGTATTTTCCTTGGGACTAACGGAGCCCAAGGAACTAATAGACATCATCAGGAAGATGTCCTAAGTAGGGAGAAGACTGCAAACATGGTATAAAATGAGGGGGAATTTTCTCCTTAATCTCCAACAAAAACAGCAACAAAAAAATCCCTATCACCGGGCTTCCCTGGTGGCGCAGTGGTTGAGAGTCCGCCTGCCGATGCAGGGGACACGGGTCCGTGCCCCGGTCCGGGAAGATCCCACGTGCCTCGGAGCAGCTGGGCCCGTGAGCCATGGCCGCTGAGCCTGCGCGTCTGGAGCCTGTGCTCAGCAACGAGAGAGGCCATGACAGTGAGAGGCTTGCGTACCGAAAAAAAAAAAAAAAAAAGTCTTTATTAGTCAGGATATTTTATATTATAGTGTGTTTAAATCTCAGTGACTTAATGGATTATAGGTTTATTTTTCACTCAAAGTTCAATGAAAATCAAATAGTTTCCCTTCAAAAAGCCCCGAGGGGTCCATGCTCCTTCTGTTTTGTGATGTTGACATCTTCAGCACACGCTGTTGCTGGGGCAGGGGACGACAAACCACAGCGTAATATGCTGCACTTGGAAGCGCCGTGAATCTAAGCCCTGAGATTCCACCTACCTACAGGGAGGCTGGGAGATATAGTTCTGTTTCATGTCCAGAAAGTGAAAGTAGGATTAGTGAATATCTAGCTGGTTTCTGCTACAAAGACTGTTGGATTTATGGTAGATTGGAAGCATAGGCATAACATTTTCCAGCTCTTTTTATTAAGAGATGAAGGCTATAACCCTACTCTCTCAACCCAGGCTAAACCTGGTGTCTTGCTTTTACCAGTAGAATGTAGTTGAAGTGGTGTTTGCTAGTTCCAGAATCTAGCTTTCCAGGGGTCTTGTCACTTCTGTCTTTGTTCTCTTGGAATGCTGTCTTGGGACTTCCATGTAAGGATGTAGTCTACTGGACAACGAGAGACCACAGGCAGGAAAATCAAGTCACTCCAGCCAACAATGAGCATCAATTGTCATACATGAGTGAGGCCAACTCGAACCTTCAAGCCCAGCTGACTCTTCCTGAAGGCAACTGCATGAGTCATCCAGGTAAAAGGAGAGGATAAACTGCATAGCGAATGAACAGAATTGTGATAAACAATAAATCATCGTTTCAAGTCACTGAGTTGGGGATGATTTCTTTTCTTTTTTTTTTGCCTCTCACTGTTGTGGCCTCTCCCGTTGTGGAGCACAGGCTCCGGACGCACAGGCTCAGCTGCCATGGCTCACGGGCCCAGCCGCTCCACGGCATGTGGGATCCTCCCAGACCAGGGCACGAACCTGTGTCCCCCGCATCGGCAAGCGGACTCTCAACCACTGCACCACCAGGGAAGCCCGGGGATGATTTCTTATTGTAACATTAGACAACTGATACAGGTTTAAATTTTTTCAGATTAAAATTTTCCACCTTTGTAAACCTCAAGCTAATGGCTTATAAAGGATCCCACTTTAATGTCATTTCTGGCATTTCTAATGTGTGTGTGATTTCATGATTGTATATGTCTTAGTCTGGGTTCCCCCAGAAGCCGACCCTGAGGAAAGGATGTGGGTGTGAGTTGTTTATTTGGGAGCACTAGTGGGTAAGTGGGAAGTGATACAAGGAAAAGAAGGAAGCCAATGCAGGCATATTATTGAACTTGTTATTACTAGACAATTAGGTCTCAATTCTGTAGCAGAACTCTGGTGGATAGAGTAGATCTTACCTCAGAGTTATCCCAACAGAGAGGTGAGGAGCTGAGGTATCTATCCACCAAATCCCATCAATTTTTGATAGAGGGCTTTTAGGGGGTGAGGAGAGTGTCTTAACTCCTCAGTACTTCTGGTCTGCTCTGCCTTGTGCACTGGCTGAGTGGGCTCTTGTGATTAGAGAAGGCCTTCATGGGAAGAGTTACAGGGCTCCTGCTTAGAAAAATTCCAGTTGCCCTTTTTTGAAGTATGAATGCTTATGGCATTTGGATGGGGTACCAACAGTAACGTTTGAATTTATTGTCAATATCTGAATATTATAAATATTAATATCTAAATATATTGTTTTTATTTCAAGTAGTAAATTGTCAAGCTAGATATAACTTGCAGTGAAAAATCTCCTTAAGTGTTCTTCTTGTTAAAATTTTAAAAGTCCATTGAAATATAAATGTATATTCATTATTGGAAAACTAAAATGCTGCAAGTAAATTGTGATGATTTTCAAGTGTGTTAATTTTACGAAAAAAATGATTAAGAACTTTAGAAGAGTTAAAAAGTAAAATATTGGAATTTAATATGAACATTGAGAGTGTTTTGGCTGGATAACTTGGAAAGGATACTATTTTTGAATCAAAAATATATGCAATATTTAAATAATACAAAACCAAATAATAGATCATATGATATCATATTCTGAAACTATCTGAAATTATCAAGTGTATTAGTGTCCTTAATGTTAAACAATGAACTGCTGAGAACTTCTTTTAATTTTTAGTTACTTTCATGTATGGATTTTATGAAAAAATATCTTGGAATAATTCACAAATAAAAATAGACTATCGAGTGTCCTTGCCCCTGTGGTGAGCCACAGCTGCCCCCCGCCTCTGCGAGAGACCCTCCAACACTAGCAGCCATGTGGCTAACAGGATCTTGGTGCTGTGGCTGGGTGTCAGGCCTGAGCCTCTGAGGTGGGAGAGCTGAATTCAAGACATTGGACCACCAGAGACCTCCCAGCCCCACATATTATCAATTGGTGAGAGCTCCCCCAGAGATCTCCATCTCAACGCTAAGACCCAACTCCACTCAATGACCAGCAAGCTTCCGTGCTGGAAACCCCATGCCAAACAACTAGCAAGACAGGAACACAACCGCACCTATTAGCAGAGAGGCTGCCTAAAATCATAAGTTCACAGACACCCCAAAACACACCACTGGAGGTGGTCCTGCCCACTAGAAAGACAAGATCCAGCCTCATCCACCAGAACACAGGCACTAGTCCCCTCCACCAGGAAGCCTACAAAGGCCACTGAACCAACCTTAACCACTGGGGGCAGACACCAAAAACAATGGGAACTACGAACCTGCAGGCTGTGAAAAGGAGACCCCAAACACAGTAAGTTAAGCAAAATGAGAAGACAGAGAAATACACAGCAGATGAAGGAGCAAGGTAAAAACCACCAGACCAAACAAATGAAGAGGAAATAGGCAGTCTACCTGAAAAAGAATTCAGAGTAATGAGAGTAAAGATGATACAAAATATTGGAAATAGAATGGAGAAAATACAAGAAACGTTTAAGAAGGACCTAGAAGAACTGAAGAGCAAACAAACAATGATGAACAATACAATAAATGAATTTTAAAATTCTCTAGAAGGAATCAATAGTGGAATAACTGAGGCAGAAGAACGGATAAGTGACCTGAAAGATAAAATAGTGGAAATAACTACCATGGAGCAGAATAAAGAAAAAAGAATGAAAAGAATTGAGGACAGTTTCAGAGACCTCTGGGACAACATTAAATGCACCAACATTCAAGTTATAGGGGTCCCATAAGAAGAAGAGAAAAAGAAAGGGTCTGAGAAAATATTTGAAGAGATTATAGTTGAAAACTTCCCGAATATAGGAAAGGAAATGGTCAGTTAAGTCCAGGAAGCACAGAGAGTCCCGTACAAGATAAATCCAAGGGGAAACACATCAAGACACATATTAATCAAACGATCAAAAATTAAATACAAAGGAAAAATATTGAAAGCAGCAAGGGAAAAGCAACAAATAACATACAAGGGAATGCCCATAAGGTTAACAGCTGATCTTTTAGCAGAAACTCTGCAAGCCAGAAGGGAGTGGTAGGACATATTTAAAGTGATGAAAGGGATAAACCTACAATCAAGATTACTCTACCCAGCAAGGATCTCATTCAGATTCGATGGAAAAATTAAAATGTTTACAGACAAGCAAAAGCTAAGAGAATTCAGCACCACCAAACCAGCTTTACAACAAATACTAAAGGAACTTCTCTAGGCAAGGAAACACAAGAGATGGAAAAGACCTACAATAACAAACCCAAAACAATTAAGAAAATGGTAATAGGGACATACATATCAATAATTACCTCAAATGTAAATGGATTAAATGCTCCCACCAAAAGACATAGACTGGATGAATGGATACAAAAACAAGACCCATATATATGCTGTCTACAAGTGACCCCCTTCAGACCTTGGGACACATACAGACTGAAAGTGAGGGGATGGAAAAAGATATTCCATGCAAATAGAAATAAAAAAAAAAAACTGTAGTAGCAATTCTCATATCAGACAAAATATTCTTTAAAGTAAAGACTATTATAAGAGACAAAGAAGGACACTACTTAATGATGAAGGGATCAGTCCAAGAAGAAGATATAACAATTGTAAATATTTATGCACCCAACATAGGAGCACCGTAGTACATAAGGCGAATGCTAACAGCCATAAAAGGGGAAATCAACAGTAACACAATAGTAGTAGGGGACTTTAACACCCCACTTTAACCAATGGACAGATCATCCAACATGAAAATAAATAAGGAAACACAAGCTTTAAATGACACATTAAATAAGATGGACTTAATTGATATTTATAGGACATTCCATCCAAAAACAACAGAATACACTTTCTTCTCAAGTGCTCATGGAACATTCTCCAGGATAGATCATATCTTGGGTCACAAATCAAGCCTTGGTAAATTTAAGAAAATTGAAATCGTATCAAGTATCTTTTCCGACCACAATGCTATGACACTAGATATCATAAACATAAACCATGATCAAGTGAGGTTTATCCCAGGAATGCGAGCATTCTTCAATATACACAAATCAATCAATGTGATACACCATATTAATAAATTGAAGGATAAAAACCATATGATCATCTCAATAGATGCAGAAAAAGCTTTTGACAAAATTCAACACCCATTTATGATAAAAACCCTCCAGAAAGTAGACACAGAAGGAACTTACCTCAACATAATAAAGGCCATATATGACAAACTCATGGCGAACATCGTTCTCAATGGTGAAAAACTGAAACCATTTCCACTAAGATGAGGAGGAAGACAAGGTTGCCCACTCTCACCACTGTTATTCAACATAGTTTTGGAAGTTTTAGCCATGGCAATCAGAGAAGGAAAAGAAACAAAAGAATCCAAATCAGAAAAGAAAAAGTAAAACTGTCACTGTTTGCAGATGACATGATACTAAACATAGAGAATCCTAAAGATGCTACCAGAAAACTCCTAGAGCTAATCAATAAATTTGGTAAAGTAGCAGGATACAAAATTAATGCACAGAAATCTCTTGTATTCCTATACACTGATGATGAAAAATCTGAAAGGAAGTTAAGGAAACACTCCCATTTACCACTGCAACAAAAAGAATAAAATACCTAGGGATAAACCTACCTAAGGTGACAAAAGACCTGTATGCAGAAAACGATAAGACACTGATGAAAGAAATTAAAGATGATACCAACAGATGGAGAGATATACCCTGTTCTTGGATTGGAAGAATCAACATTGGGAAAATGACTATACTACGCAAAGCAATCTACAGATTCAGTGCAATCTCTATCAAACTACCAATGGCATTTTTCACAGGACTAGAACAAAAAATTTCACAATTTGTATGGAAACACAAAAGACCCCGAATAGCCAAAGCAATCTTGAGAAAGAAAAACAGAGCAGGAGGAATCAGGCTCCCTGACTTCAGACAATACTACAAAGCTACAGTAATCAAGACAGTATGGTACTGCCACAAAAACAGAAATATAGATCAATGGAACAGGATAGAAAGGCCAAAGATAAACTCATGCGCATATGGTCACCTTATTTTTGATAAAGGAGGCAAGAATATACAATGGAGAAAAGACAGCCTCTTCAATAAGTGGTGCTGGGAAAACTGGATAGTTACATGTAAAAGAATGAAATTAGGACACTTCCTAACACCATACACAAAAAGAAACTCAAATTGGATTAACAACCTAAATGTAAGTCCAGACAGTATAAAACTCTTAGAGGAAAACATAGCAAGAACACTCTTGGACATAAATCACAGCAAGATCTTTTTTGACCCATTTCCTAGAGTAATGGATATAAAAACAAAAATAAACAAATGGGACCTAATGAAGCTTAAAGGCTTTTGCACAGCAAAGGAAACCATAAACAAGACAAAAAGAGAACCCTTAGAATGGGAGAAAATATTTGCGAACGAAACAACTGTCAAAGGATTAATCTCCAAAATATACAGACAACTCTTGGAGGTCAATATCAAAAATACAAACAACCCAATCCAGAAATGGGCAGAAGACCTAAATAGACATTTCTCCAAAGAAGATATACAGATGGCCAACAAACACATGAAAGGATGCTCAACGTCACTAATCATTAGAGAAATGCAAATCAAAACTACAGTGAGGTATTACCTCACACCAGTCAGAATGGCCATCATCAAAAAAAATCTACAAACAGTAAATGCTGGATAGGGTGTGGAGAAAAGGGAACCCTCTTGCACTGTTGGTGGGAATGTAAATTGATACAGCCACTATGGAGAATAGTATGGAGGTTCCTTAAAAGTCTAAAAAGAGAACTACCATATGACTTAGCAATCCCACTACTGGGCACATAACCTGAGAAAACCATAATTCAAAAAGAGTCATGTACCACAATGTTCATTGAAGCTCTATTTACAATAGCCAGGACATGGAAGCAACCTAAGTGTCCATCGACAGGTGAATGGGTAAAGAAGATGTGGCACATATATTCAATGGAATATTACTCAGCCATAAAAAGAAATGAAATTGAGTTATTTGTAGAGGGGTGGATGGACATAGAGTCTGTCATACAGAGTGAAGTCAGAAAGAGAAAAACAAATACCATATGCTAACACATATATATCGAATCTAAAAAAATAATGGTTCTGAAGAACCTAGGGGCAGGACGGAAATAAAGACAGAGATGTAGAGAATAGACTTGAGGATGCGGGGAAGGGTAAGGGTAAGCTGGGATGAAGTGAGAGAGTGGCATTGACATTTATACTCTACCAAATGTAAAATAGATAGCTAGTGGGAAGCAGCTGCATAGCACAGGGAGGTCAGCTCGGGGCTTTGTGACCACCTAGAGGGGTGGCATAGAGAGGGTGGGAGGGAGACACAAGAGGGAGGGGATATGGGGGTACATGTATACGTATAGCTGATTCACTTTGTTGTATAGCAGAAACTAACACAACATTGTAAAGCAATTATACTCCAATAAAAATGTTAAAAAAAAAAAGACTATCAACCTAGCTATCTAAAATTTTTAAGAGTTGGAAAGACCTCAAACTCATTTGTAAAACATCTAGGATATACATCTTTGATCCAAAAATAATAAAAATTTCAAAGGCAGGAAGAAAACCTTCTTTATTTCTTGAAATTCTAACAGTCCATTGATATATAAATGTAGATTCATTATTGTAAAAGTAAAACCTGCAAGTGTTAGAGGAAAAGGGTTATAACAAAACACATATGAAAACATATTTTGTTCACTCAACTCAAACTTCAAAACAACAGGCTTCACAAGAATGCTTTTAGAAAATTTCTTATTGTTTTGAGTCCATGGAGGATTAATTTTGGTTATGATGGAGAGGAAGAAAAGCTTAATCACTCTGTGGCAACTTACCATTAGCAGCACTCTGTACCTCAGAGCCAGCCAAATCGCTCCCCTCCCCAAGGCAACTGAAACTGCACTTCTATTTTGTTTTTCTAAAGCGCCTTCAGTAACCGTGGGTGCAGTCAGGCAGCTGACAGGGCTGAGAAATCATTTTTCCTGTACTGTAATGTCAAATCCATAACCTTGGCCACCACTACAATGTGTAATAATCAAATGATAATAATTAAAATGAAAAATTTATATCAAATTTCAGATTTATTTCTGTATTCCAGAGGTTCCTTCCGTGATGGTGATTCAGCTCTCGTTAGGCTGTGGTGCAATATTGATTTTAACTCTTTGCCCTTTGGCACTCAGGCAAAAAGTATATTCCACACAGCTCTACTCTATGTGTGCATGTGTTTTGCAACAACAAGCATTTATTCTCTTGGTACATGTTGGCAACTACAAGTTAACTGATGTGGCTTCACTTAGCTTCCCAGTCTGTCTAATGTTACCCCAGGTTAAAGGAGTAGTTCTGATGTGGGACGTGTAGGTGCTTGTCCTTGTCCTCATAGTTCTGAAGACCACAGTTCAACATCAAGGTGTTGGCAGGTTTGGTTTCTTCTGGAGCCATTCTCCTTTGTTTGTGGGCGTCCACCTTCTCACTGTATCCTCACGTGGTTTCTTCTCTGTGAGAGCGTGTCCACAAAGAATGTCTCTTTGTATGTCCAAATATCCTCTTCTTGTAAGGACATCAGTCAGATTGGTTTAGGGCCCACCCAAACAGCCTCATTTTAACTTAGTCACCTCTTTAAAGGCTTCATCTCCAAATAGAGTCACATTCTTTTTTTTTGTGGTACATGGGCCTCTCACTGTTGTGGCCTCTCCCGTTGTGGAGCACAGGCTCTGGACGCGCAGGCTCAGTGACCATGGCTCACAGGCCCAGCTGCTCCGCGGCACGTGAGATCTTCCCGGACCGGGGCACGAACCCGTGTCCCCTGCATCGGCAGGCGGACTCTCAACCACTGCACCACCAGGGAAGCCCTGTAGTCACATTCGTAAGTACTAGGGGTTAGGGCTTCAACATACGAATTTTTAGGGGATGGAATTCAGCCTGTGACGTTCTTATAGTTTCCCCTCGGACTTGGCATAGGTCACATCTGCTCAAATGCCATTGGTCAGAGCAAGTCACATGATAATGGTTGGAAATAGTCCTCTGAGGATTATTGTAATTTCCAAGATCACCTTGGGATTTTCCAGGATGGGTCTGTAGATTTGTTGCAAAGGGTCTTTCACTTCGTGTTTAAACAAATATTTTCTGTATACCACATTAGTAACACAAGTTTCATGCAAATTGTTAGTAATTACAAAATAATTCAAGCATCAGAAGCATATAAAAAATAACACAAGACACCATCTGGTGCCTGCTATCCAGACTTAACACTGTATCATATTTGCTCTAGATCCCTCCCTGCTTATCTTAAGATGTGATGGGGGGTTAGAGGATGAGAGAGGAGGAGGGAGGGAGATGCCTTGGCTCAATTCTTAGTCTTTTGCCTAGAGTCTGATCACTTCCAGTTATCAAGAGCTAGATGTCCTCTATTCAACTCACCTGTTTTTTTTTTTTTAATTCTAAGACCAAATTAATTCTCTTAAGAGCTGACTTTTCCTTCCCCTTGTATAATTTATTTTGCCCTGGAACTTCTTCCCCAACCATCCTGCCTGGGAAGACGTAAGGAGGAACAAAAGAGTACCCTTAAGTGTAGATGCTGGTCCTATTTCAGGTGGAGCGGTATCTGAAAGCAGAGTGTAAATGTTAACTATATCTTATGTATTTATAATATATATAAAATAACGATAAATTGCAATGTAACAGCAATTCTAATGTGTTTAATGTTTATCACTTCATGTGTGTTTCTGCAATATATGTATCATCTAATTTTAGTTATGTAATTGTGTCTTTTTAATTTCTACAAATATTATAAAATATATCTATTCTTCTTCCTCTTCTCCATCCTCTTCCTCTCCTCCAACTTCCCCTTCCTCTCCCACTTTGCCCTTCTCCCTCCCTTCCCCCTCCTCTTCCTCTCCTCTTCCTTCTCTTTTTCCCTCTCCCCCGCCCCTCCCTCTTGCTCTCCTTCTCCTTCACCACCTTCCTCTTCCTCTTCTTCCCCTCCTCCTCCTCCTTCATTAACCAGCACAGCAATGTTAACATCCAGCCATTGGATGGTGACCTTTTCCACATTATGTATATCTATTCTCCCAGTGACAGACAAACTGATAATCTCCAACTCCCTGCCTCCACCACAATTCCACAATGAGCATCCTCACTGCAGTCCCATTTAGGTGACAATGTCTTTGGGATATAGATCTGACAGTGGAAATTCTGAGTCACAGGGGAAGTGTCTATGCAGTTGACTAAGTTGCACCAGCGTTCATCCAGAATGGCTGCACTAGCCTTTCTTTTACACTAGCAGGGTTCAGGCACTCCTGTATCCCACCATCCCTTGCCATTAGTCAGCTTTCTAATATTTGTTAATCTACTATGTGTTTGGTTACTGTCAAAAATCCATTGTTTTTAAGGGAGAGTTTCGTGAGCATAAAGCAAAAAGAACGTCATTAAAAAGGAAAAGCATGGCAAAGGGCCATTGTTTTTCTAAGTATTTATCTTAAACATACAATTTATAAGTTAGCTATGGTCATAAACTAATAATAAATTAATAAATTTATTTTGAATTGATAACTAAAGTGAAACATTTTCTTACAGAAAGTAAATATGGAATCAATAAATTGGTTAGACAATGAGGACTGACTTTGCCAGTTAGGTTATGTAGTGGATAGTTTCCATAAACTGAATGGGTTCAATTTGTAGTGCCAAGGTTTTGAGGAAAATATATTTAAGCCACATGATAAGACAAAATTATTTTATTAAAAATCAGTATTGCCAAAAGTGTATTGAAAATAGCAATATTTTGATTTTCTCAAACGTTTCTGAGGATATTGGGTTAAACAAGGTGCCGCTGTGTGAAAGACCAAGAGTCATTTAATAAGACTTGGTAAAGCCTTTTTGGTATATTTCCCAGAAACTGAGAAAGTGAATGGCTTTCATGACTGGGTAACAAATCATTTCACAGGTCAGGTACTTTCCAGTTCTTGGCTTTCAACAAAACTGAAGGAGGAAATAACTAAGTTGTCAGTTGAGAGACTATTAAAAATAATTTTAGATGATAGATCACTACATGAATTTTGGCATATAACTTGGAGGAAATCCAAAGAAATGGGTGATATGTAATAGAAAAGCTCTTGCATACCATTCAGTTTATTGTAAGAACAAATTTTCTCAGAATTTACATCTATAAAAATGAAAAATAAGAATAGACACGGTACTGAAAACTGTCTTATTCTAGAGACATCCATGGAGACATGAGCTAATTGCAAAAAACAACCTTTTTAAGAGATAAACTTCCAAAAATTTATCTTTTGGTTTAATGAGTTTCAAAATTTTAATTTTTTTTGTTTAATTGTGGAGTAGTGATAATTATAATTATGACAGGATTCAAACAAAATTGGTTAGTATTCAAGCATTAAATCTTTGTTTTAAATTTATATAAAAGATTTTGTTGTAGAGTATGAAACGTATGACAAGTATGATAAAGTAACCTCTTAAGCATAAAAGTATATTATCCTAGGGTACTGTGTGTGTGTGTGTGTGTGTGTGTGTGTGTGTGTGTGAGAAGTGGAATGGGAAATAGGTTCAAGGAGATCAAAGGGAAAAGAAATGAGATAAAATTCCTAACTGTTAAGGAAGAGATTTCATATACGTTTTAAACATATGATAGCAAGTATCTATCATTATGATATTAGATTTACTGGACACATTTTAAAAGGTAATATAACCATATTATTTCTAAGTAGCAATATTTACAATATACCAAAAATCACAGATATTGTTCCTATTTAAACTTTTGATTTCAAAGATTGAGAAATTAACTTAAATTTTGTGCCTTTGGGGAAGAATGTAAGTAACACATTTTGAAGACCACCAGGCTAATTCACACAGGTGGCAGGAAGCAGAAAGGGCATTTAAAGTCAGATTTTTGACTCCAGGTTGCAGTATTTTGTATCTGTTATAATTCAATGAAAGGAAGATCATATGGCAGTAGGAAGCAACTTTGTTTTAGTTATTTTTTTTTTCACCAACAAACTCAGAACTTGAAGACAGGCAAGAGTGGAATCAACATGCCCAGAGATCTTGGGAAAGACTGTCAGAGTCACAAATTATACATGCATGCTTCTGCCTAGTACGGTGCTTGCCGCATATGACTAAGTATTAATAAAAGTTTGTTGAATGAATGGATAAGTATAGAGTCTAGGGCTTTTTCCATTAATTAATAAAATTTCCTTAAAGACAAAGGTTTCAGTTTGTGATTGTGTTTTTAGGTCTCGGATCAACTCAAGGATTACTACAAAACTTGTATTAAGTTTCAGTAATGACAAAAAAATACCCCAAACAAATAACAACAACAACAAATCCCTGACATCTTTCTTCCAGACTGGTGCCTATTTTTAAACCCAATCTTATATCAGAATTAAAGGTAGTAACTTTAGTGAATAATCTAAATGACTAAATATGAGCTATGTCCACCCTATATTCAGAACAGGGTCAACTCAGTCCTTAAATAATACAAGATAGATTATACCTAATTGACAAGAGAACTTTGCAACCAACTCTTGTTTGTTTGTAGTAAGTGGAAATGGGCTAGAAGTGATTGACATCTTCAGTTCATAACCTCAAAATAATTTAAACCATATGCCTGTGTATTTATGATTCCTTATCCTTCTTTTTACTCTTCCACTTTTTCTTTTCTAAGCCAAAAGAAAAGGGTTGAATTTTAGCTACTTTAATTTTCAGAACCTTTTTTGGAATTAGGAAGGTTTAGAACAGAAATGGATTTACTGTGAAGATACTGAAACTTACACTTTAGGCCCCTCATTTAATGGGATGTTTTCAAGCTCCTGGGAGGATCCCTGGCAATATTTTCACATGGTTATCTATATTTAATATATGTTATATAATATATATTTAATATATACACATATATATAATATGAAAAAAGTAAGATACATTTAACTGGAGTTTTGAGTTTAATGGGCTATATTTATGTGATTGGCAGTCTCTTCCAGCTATTGTTAAATTATTGCTAGCCATCTCATAATAGGAATGGTTTTCAGGAATATTCCTACCAGCCATTTTTCTGATTCACTCAAAGGTGCCAGAAATAATGTTGCATTAGATATGTATCTATAGCATCTGGCTTGGGTGTATGTGGATAGTAAAGAAGATGCAAAGTCTCAAATATATGGAGTCAGAAGCTGGTCTGTGGAAGATTAGTCTGAATCTTACAGCTTGTATAAAAAAGACACTGGTTAGGTGTTCCCCCAAATTTGACAACATATTAAATGTTTACATAAAGTTATTAACAATGGGTTGTGAAACTGAAAGAAACTTTTCTAAATAATAAACTATGAACAACACAAATTATGATCAGCACTGCTAGAGGAAAGACTGAATTGCCTTTCTCTTCTATCTGTAGAGAATAATATTACAAAATTATAGGCAAATGAAGAGTCAGTCAAGACTATGCAGCTAAAATATGTAAGGAGATAAGTAATACAGGGATGTACCAGGCAATTATTATTTGAAATATTATTTCAGTTTTCTCTATTTTTGTGATGTCTATGGTATTTGTCATCCTTTTAAAATTAGTAATTTGTTGTTATTCCTTACTATAAATAAATGTTTTTTTATATCTAACTTTGTGTTCATAATTTTGAATTTATTTTCTTGTAAAGAGTTCTTAAATTGTATACACTTCAGACCTCATAAAACCTAGATTTGTCCCTGGACTTAGGTATTATTTGGTGCAAGACTCTTATTATATAGACAAAAAAACAGGCCTCGAGATAATTTCTTACTTTTTGGAATCACCTGTTAAGGACAGGATTTAACAACCCAGATCCCTGGGCAGTGAGTCAAATCTCTCACTATTCATTTATAGATAGAATAATTTAAGTTTTTTGTATATATGAATCTATACCTAGAATTTTAGCTGAGAAAACGTATTGTAGAGCTAAACTCTAGGACTCAAAGTCTGCTATAAATACAGAGATTGTGCAGAAAAAAACATGTAAGCACTTGTGCATGAATTTCTTAGAGAAAAAGGCATTTGTCAAAGTGGCTAGAAATGAGGAGGGAACCACTTTGGGGTCTGCCAGTTCTTACCAGAAAGTCCCAGAAATGTTGGCCAGGAAACTGAAATTTAGAGATGCAAATCCAAATGACGTGCAATAGTATTGTTGAATAAAGCATGAAAGAACCGGATAATGTGAGACTCATTTGTTACTGATTAAAGTGACATGGACTGTATTCATATTCCCTAAGGCTGAATTCTCTCTGAATCATACACAAGGGAAACCAGAGGATGTTTGCAATCTTGGAGAGTGAGAGGGAGGTTCATTAACGCAGGTCTGTCATTGCAGTCTCACCACAAATGTGGTCTAGAAATCCCTTTTAATTATATTCTGTAACTGTCTCTGCACAACTAAAATAAGTGTATATTTAGGGACCTCCAATTACTAACAGTGTGCAGAAGGCAAACAAAATATTGGTTTTGTTTTCTAGCAAGACAGTTACTTTGAATGTGAAAAGCAAATCAATCAGACTTTCTCATACTGATGAAGACTAACTGGACCATAATAGAGTTTAAACCCATAAGTAGGAGTGATTTACTGAGAAGGCTTACAGTAGCTGTCCCAAGGATATTAGACTGCCATTAAAGACATGCTTTCCAGGCTAAGCTGACTTTATAGTAGGGTACTATACAGCCTTCTCAAATTTCAAAGGCAATTTGAAAGCACATTTAGATGCTAGGTCAGACGGAGCCCCTGATGGAGGAAGGGCTGTCTAACATTTATTCCTTGTCTTTGAACTCAGGGGAAAAACTGGGTGTTCACTCTGTTTCTGTTGCTTTAAAGGCAACTGGTCCCTCCAAGCATCTCCACGTCTCAAGTGTTCTCTTGGTATCGAGAAGTCTCCTCTCCCATCCTCAGTTCGAGCTTTTGTAAGAACTCCTGACTTTGTTTGAACTCCTAGAATCCTCTGTCCTCAGTAGAGAAATGAGAACAGTGAAAAGGAAAATAAAGCAAATCCTAGTAGAGGTGGTTAAAAAATTACACTGATAAGGATTTATACCACGGAGTGGAAGCTACAAATTGGCTGGCTGTGGGTGAATCAAGATGGTGGATGTATTGTTTGGTTTGCATACGATTTTTAAGAAAAATTTGAACCCATATTTAAAAATCTTGAATTAGACATAAAAAAGTGGATTTTCGATTTCCTCAGAAATATTTGGGCATTAGGCACACTTTCATAAGTAATCTGGCCCCTCAGAGCTGCTGTTGCTAACTCAGGTCAGACTTGCAAGAGCCCGTGAGGGGAAAGGGAGAGAGAACTGCGGGAAGTTCATTAGCTACCTACCCTGGCAGGGATTTGAAATGGGTATTCTCACAGCCCCTATACCATCCTGGCAGTTTAATTTTCCCATGTCCAACTGTTTCCTTATTTCCCAAGCCATTGTATTTGCTTCTTTTGTTTCAAGCCTTAGAACTTTAAGTCTATGGTAACTATGTTCTTTTGTTCTTTAAGCTATGAAAAGCTATAACAGGAACAAAAAAGAACAATTAAACAATAATAAACATTCAAAGGGCTTCCCTGGTGGCGCAGTGGATGAGAGTCTGCCTGCCGATGCAGGGGACACGGGTTCGTGCCCCGGTCCAGGATGATCCCACGTGCTGCGGAGCGGCTGGGCCCGTGAGCCATGGCCGCTGAGCCTTCGCGTCCGGAGCCTGTGCTCCACAACGGGAGAGGCCACAACAGTGAGGGGCCTGTATACCACAAAAAAAAAAAAAAAAAAAAAAATTCAAAGATCCAAGGGTTATATTTATATTGTGATGAAAACTAATATTATCGTCATTGACAGATTTAGACTCATATTCATTTATTTAACAAATATTGAATACTTACTATGTACCAGGCATGTAGAATACACGTGAGGACTCTCAGGTTACCCCTCGGAGTACCTCTAGCCTGTTGGTTTGGAGAAATACCGAAGTAATAGACTTTACCAAGTTAAAAGAATAAGGCTGTAGTATTTCTTTTTCAAATATGTCGATACCTAAACGATTTTGCTACCAAAACATCTTCCATGAATATAGACAGTTTTTTCTTTCCTCTCAGCTGAGAGGTGTCCTGACTCCAGTGGGCCATTTTTGTGCTGGGCACTTCCTTGGCTGGTGATGACATGCAATTTTATTTCCTTTCCTTGTTTTCCAGGGAACAGTTTCCTTCCTTGTATCACTTTACGTCCCTTCTTAGGCACTGGCTTTGTTTTCAGCCCTTCCACATTATACCAAATAATTGGCAGCTGATGGGAGCTAGGCTGTATTAAGGTTTGTGGTGGTCCCATGTTGGGGGGAGATCTCTGGGACATCCTGATATTTACAACCATGGCATCAATCAGTCCACACGGTGCCAGCATTGTGGGAAACAGAGAAGAAAGATGTCATGACTCTGTTCTTGAATCCAGCTGGGACAGAAAGAAACGTCACATTTTGTAAGTTACGTAGCATGTCCTAATTATCACGTCAAATTCTAAATGCATTTCAACTTCTAAATATGAATTTTAAGCCCAGAAATTATTCAAAATATGGAGTTTCATTTAATGTTCATTGTTTTCCCTCTTCCCGGCTGGAGCCCAGTTGTGTCTGGCAGCTTGCATTGGGAGTGAGGGTGTGGTCACTCTCTTCTTCACCTTTACTCCACTAACTAACTACTACTCTTGCCCATCTAAATGAGGAATATAGGGAGGGAGGAGGAGACAAAGAAACTGAATTAATTCTTGAATTGTGCTGTCAGAATATAACTTTGCCCTCTCTGGCCTTGCAGATCTATGAAGCTCACTTTCTCTCTGTGTCTCTGTCTGTCTGTCTCTCTCTCATCTTCCTAAAATCTTCCAGCTGTAGCTCCTCCATTCTAAGGGCAATGCCCTTTCTGTGGTTGCATCCTTACAGTCCTTGGTTCTTCAGAGGACCTCGTGACCGGTACTTTCACTTTTGGAAACCAGATATTCTTTCTAGAAGACTGTCTTGGGCAGAACTTTAAAAAAAGCTCTAGGCTCATTTTCTCTTCCTCAAAGCCGCGGTCCACGGGAAGCATGCAGTACTTTCAGACCACCTCTCAAAGGGAAGTGCGATTTCTTTTCAGATGCACCTGACCAAAGCTTAGCTGGTAATGTAGCTTGCCCACTCACCTATCCTGCCCTCCTGCTTTCCGGGCAGGAGTCAGATTTCAGCCTACTATGCCTACCAAACTCATCTGAAGCTCTACAAGGAGACCTGGTGAGGCTTCTCTTGCTAGGCCAAAGGCACAGTGGTGGCCCCCATGTGATTCAGAGATGGTGGCAGCTCTGTTTAAAGCCTTTCTCTTTACTCTCTGGAACTTTTACATACTCAATTTGGGACAGGTATCATTATGCATACAGGGACCAAAGTTTGCGAAACCAGTCTAGAACACTAACATTGGCAGTTTCTATTTTAGTCTGGCACTTTGGAATGCTGTATATGTTTATCTTGGTGTTTCCGTTGAAATACCAATGATGTTATTCTCTTATGCTACCTAGAAAGCATTTGATGTGCTAGTAATCTCTTCTCAGTTTCTCATTTGTAATTTTGGTATAATAATATCAGCTTTGTGAGGAATCGATAAATAATATATGGGAAGCACCAGCCACAGTATCTAGCACACGGTAGGAATTTAATAAAAGTTAGTTCCCTTCATCCCACTCTTCCACCCTTCCCCACTTAAATAGAAAGGCATTGTATTTTGTTATACTGAAGAGAAGTTTGGGGCCAAAGTTATTTTACAAAAATAGTCAAAATTGGCCTCTGACTCATGATTCAGTGATACCTTTCCAACAGATTTGTCTTTTAAAAAATATTTAGTGTGTGGCTATATAGTGTCAGGTATAGTGATGGGTGTCTTTTCTAAAAGCAATGTTGGTTAGTAATTATCAACAGAATGCAATGAAGATTTCAGCACAGAAGTGAGAATCTGAGCACAATAAACCTAATTTTTTTCAACCTATTTTGTTGTTTCCACCAAATCACAAATTTATGTTTAATCACATGAATAGTCACAACACTACTCAGTTGATGGTAGGAAGTAGAATTCTACTTTATGCAGACTGGAAAAATTGATATTCATAAATACTTAGGAGGAATAGTAGGAGCTTTCTTCCCATTTCTGCTATATCTGAGTCTCTTTTTCCTAGTACTACTAGGGGTGAATATTTTCATGACAATTAATCTCTTTCATGATCTAAAACTGAATAATAGCACATGAATTGCTACTGGTTTTTTCTTTTTGTATAACTATAAACATAGATTTTGTAATACTCTAAGGAAGGCAAGAATTATTCTGTTTTGGAGGAGTGTACACTTTTATATTTATATGCAGAATAGGCAAAAAAAAAAAAAGAGAGAGATGGAACAGCTGTTTCATTGTTTTTTCTCAATCATTTACTGTATAAATCCTGGCTTTTTCACTAATCTCCTTTTATTTTCCAAAAGCATATAACCTTCTTATTTGCCTGTTTCCTTTTTGTTCCTTTATGTTGCATTTTTTTTTTTTTTTTTTTTTTTGCTGTATGCGGGCCTCTCACTGTTGTGGCCTCTCCCGTTGTGGAGCACAGGCTCCGGACGCGCAGGCTCAGCGGCCATGGCTCACGGGCCCAGCCGCTCTGCAGCATGTGGGATCTTCCCGGACAGGGGCACGAACCGGTGTCCCCTGCATCGGCAGGCGGACTCTCAACCACTGCGCCACCAGGGAAGCCCTATGTTGCATTTTGATGTGGTCAAGCTAATGAATTACAAATGAAGTTCACACACACACAAAATTTATTGCCCCCAAAGAGTATTTATTTCAGATTGAGAATTGAGACACATCAATAAATACCTACTTTTCTCCCTTTGCAGTTGTATAAGAACTCATTGCTTCTTCTCTGTTGCATTTAATTTTAGTATAAAGAATAATGGCTTGCATTCTAAGACTGAAGGCTTCTCCAACCTGTTCTTGGTTCTATACAGTTTTTCAGTTTAATTTAAGGGTGGTTTAGTCCTTCTACTTCAGCACTGAAGAATCAAGAACTTGTAAGCTGACTGATTTGAAAAGGATAGATTTCAAAATATGTTGAGGATACATATCCTCACTTGACTAGAAAACCCAAAGTTGAAGAAATTTAAATAGAGAGAAGATCAACAAAGGGAACATGAAATGTGTCTATATGTTGGTAAAATATAGTCAATTTAGTCAATACTTTGAGTCAAGCCGGATGTTTGACTGATTGACTAAAATAAATAAAATAATTTTTGCATCATAAAAACATAAAGTTTAACTTAGGTTATAAAAAGACAGTTCAGTATGATACTATTCATGGAATAACCAGAGCAGCTGGTTAATTCTTTTTCTTTTGTGGTGGGGGATGGGGGAGGAAGATGAAGAGGCATTAATTCATTTGCAATTCAATACAATGTGACAATTTTTTATTGAATACCTATTGTATTCTACACCTTTTGCTAATCACTGAAATTGACCAATGTTTAAATCAAATAATTTATGACTGAATTTTATAGTTTCAAACAAATTGATTTTGTTTTAAAAGAGCAAAGGAATTCTGTCGCCTGGGACAGAGATATTAGGTACAAAATCACCCTGTGACCCACTCTACTCCATCCAAACTCATACGGCTGTTCTCACATAATTCAGATTCACTGAGCAACTAGAATCCATTATGTCACCTTTCTCTCCCTGTTGAGAGAAATGCTGGCCTGAGTGTGTTCTCGCTGGACAGCCCATATGAGGTGACATTGTGTAGGAGAGTTTATTATTTTAGGATGATGCCAGTAGTTAAATCCATAATTAAACATTGATGGACCTACACTTAAGGAGGAAGCTGGATTTTGCTCCTTTCCTGTTTCCAAACATTCAAGGTCATTTAATAGTCTACAGTCTAAAGATGCACATCCAAATGCGTCTTTTCTCCCCTAAAGGCATCACGGTAATCTGATCTTTCCTGAGAACATTTTTCGTTCATCACTTTCTATAGGCTCCCCTGCCGCATTGGAACAAAATGTGTGGCTACTGTTGTGGCCGAGGCAGAGCCGTTTAACCTTTGAGGAAATGCGTATCCTGTTCCGTAACATCTGTTCTACTCCGTACAGAACTGTTTTCTTTTATCTGTAGACACTCTTGGAGTACTTATTAGAGACAAAAGATAATAGTGCTACTCTGGATTTACGGAGATGATTCAATCTGACCCCTGCTCTATTAGAGTTTATAATGTAATACGTATGTGGAGATCTGCAAACAAATAAAACAATACAAGCAAATATAAACAGACACTCTAAGAGGGGTACACAGTGCTTTGAGAGTGATGAATTCCCCCACAGGAATGAGAAAAGCTCCCTACACAGGTAGTATTTGAGGTTTTTTTTGAAGGATGATAGAGTTTCTTTTTTATTCCCTCCAATTTCCTGTGTGTGCAGGTGTGGAAGACATTGACCAGGTGGAAGGCATTTCTGGTGGTAGGCTGAACAAAAGTGTTCAGGAGTAAGGTGCCACTGACGACCCTTTTCAGAAGTCATATGTGTCAGAAAGGCAGGAAGCATGAGAGGATTTAGTTGGGAATGAGTCTAGAAAGGTAGATTGGGACCACATGGTGATGGATTTTTCTGGAGTCAGTGGATAGTTCTTAAATATGAAAGAAAGGTATCTGCCCTAGCAGCAGCCCAGAAGTTGGATTAGGTTGTTGAGGAACTAGAGGCAGGAAAACCATGGTATTAGTCCTTGGAAGAGGTGATGAGGGCTTTAATTAGAGGAGAATGAATGAAAGCAAGAGAGATGTGTGAGCCAATGGAGTGTAAGTATGTGTATAAAGTAGTTATCCAGAAATAGTCAAGAAATTGAGACTATCCAATCCTGTAATGAAGTTCCTCTCCTTGAATCTCTACCTGTGAGAGTGGTGGAGGGTGTCATGTTCAGGAGACCTTGGTTTACACTGGGAATATGAATCATTCTCCTGTCATGTACAAATTATAACAAAATGAGTATTTTTCTGTTCACATATATAAATATATATCTGATATATATTGGATATCTACTAGCAAACAACAGGGTTATCTCTGGTTAGTTTAATTAAAAAGATAGGAATTTATTAAAGCCCATTTAGAAGTTATAGAGAAATGGACTCCGAAGCTGTGAAACAAGGCATGATGTAGAACAACGTGGCAGGATCTTCTCAGGGTCACTGCTGTCCATCTCCTTTCACTCCGGACAGAATGCAGGACATCCCATCAACTGCCATTTCTGAAGGACTAAATGTTTCTGTTCCAAGTTTGCTAAAAATCAGTTTCCCTGAATGAAGCTTCTGTAGATTGTTGCTTCATTCTAAATTCAAGTCTCATACAGTTGTATCAGGACATAAGTCACCTGTTTGCATTTGCACTGAAAGGATGTGTTCTAAATTCTACCCCAGCAAAGCAGGATTCATAATGTGGGAAGTGATTAAAATATAGGGAGGCTGTTCAAAATATATAATACTATTACGTATGAATAATGCACAAATGAAATATTATTATATATTAGTAATTCACAAGTGAAATATATCTACTACATATACCAGGATTACTCATTGTTAGGCAATGCACATTTTTTACTTTTGAAAAAATTGAAGTGGCATTTGTATGCATATCATATTAAATGTAATACCTTTCCTATATATTACTGATCAGTTTTTGTTAGGTTAGACTGTGATAAAAATGACTCCAAAATCTCGTTGTCTTAAAACAACCAGGTTTTCTTTATTACTCGTGTTACATAACCTTTATGTGTCATCTGTAATTCTGTTACTGCTCACTTTGAGATGGTTGTGATTCTGGTCCACGTGTTTCTCCATTGGTTGATCCAGGCTAAGGAGATGCCAGTGTCTTGGACATGATGTTTCCATGGAAGGGGGAAAAGAGAAAAAAAAAAAGAACCATATAATCGCTCTAAAAGTTTCTGCTTGGATGTGGCACACATCACTGCTAATTTCATTGGTTAAAAAAAAAAAAGTGAAATTGTTAAACCTCATACCATCTGGGTAGGAAAATATAATATTTTTATGGAAAGGATAGTGAATACTTGGCCATAATAGTAAACTATTTCAGTTCTCCTTCATCTTCTCAAACAGTTGTTTCCCAGACTTACTTGAAAAACATTGACCCTGTCCATCAGGTATATCCACCAGATTTGCACCCAATCACACCAACTGGCCTAATCTAGGATATTGCAATAATCTGTGCCTCAGATTTTAATGTGAATCTCTTTGTGACCCATGAACAGAAAAAAGTATTTTTCTGACCCCACCTTTGTGAGCTACGTATAAAGGCATATTTGGGAAAGGAACAAATGGGAAGTATACAGTAATCACTGTTCCATAACAATTCTGAAATCGTACAGGGCAGACAATCAGAGGCATCCTGTGAAATGGATTTTTTAAAAACCATTTTTTTAAGATCCAGATTCTGCTTCTTGAAATTAGTTCATCAGTCCATTGTTCTGCTTGATTCTGGCTCCACTTACTAGAAGATTCCTCTTTTTCCACTCTTTTTCTTGCCCATATTTGAGGAAGGAATTGGGGAAAATGCCTTACCTAGGGGCTTAATAGGTTTCTCATTCTACATTTGTTTATAGAAGGTGGAAGTGGCAAATGTCAGTTTAAGCCTCAAATGGTAGTCTCTTTTAATCTAAGTTGTTGGTCTCTTAGAATTACAACTCTTCTTATCTATTTTATTCCAAGAACCCACACACAAAATTCTTCTTGAAACATATCTCTATACCTCTTTAGACATAGGTAACTCAAGCCTATGACATTTCCAGGGGAGAACCACAGCTTTCATCTCTTTTCTCTGAGTCATTTTATCTGCCTGAAACGTCTTAACAGGAACTATTTTAATGAATTGAGGGGTTATATATATGGGCATAGTTTTCTCACTCTTGTATTGGACATTGCCATGACTAATGACATTCATTAGTCTTTGTTTCTCAAAGTATTTCTCAAATTGCTCTTATGCTAGTAGATGAGAAACAGTTTCATATTACAACTCTTCTAACTGGCCAGTTGTTATTGACTTCCTTCTTTTTTCTGGTAGTTCTCTGTCAAATTCAACTTATAGCAATTACTTACATAAATCTAGTAGCATTCTGTTTCTTAGTCTCTTTTCTTAAAGCCACAGATCATTTGATACATTATTTTCCATTATTGCAAACAGTTTATCACTACATAATATGGGTCATCATTTTTCCAGCCTTCAGTAAATTTCTTTTTCATTCATTCCTTAAGCAACCAACACCCTCTATTTTAGCTTTCTTGTCATGGAAATACCTTACTTAAGAGCTTTTTGTATTGGTCAGCTTTTTCTAGGTTGTGCTGCTATAACAAACAATCCCCAAATATCAGTGGCTTACCACAATAAATATTTATTTCCCACATATACCAAAAGAACTTTGGGTTGTCAGTATCTCGGGTATAGATGCATCTGTAGTTGTCTGTCTCAATTATAGATGCTTTGCAAGTGTTTCCTTCAGAGTTCCAGAATTGAAAGAGAAATTCTAAATTAATCTTAAGGCGGTGGAAAAAAGAACAATGATGAGATTACCTGATGGCTCTTAAAGTTTCTGCTTGGAAGCAGCTTATGTTACTTTCACATTTCTTTTGCCAAAGTAAGTGAAATGATCAAGTTTATCGGTCATAAGGCAGAAGTAGATAATCCTTTCATAGAGAAGACAGTGAATACATAAAAATAATGTAATCCACCACATATATCAACCTTCTAATACTGACTTTTTATTTCTTTGGGCATATAAATTTTTCTTGCAAAAAAATCAATTGAGATAGAAGGGTTAATTTAAGTAAATATATATCAGTATCTCTCTGAAAAAAAAGTACCTATACTTGATAACAGTGTATAATATAAAAAAATATGAATCTGATTCTCACAAACCTTATAAAATTATTCAGAAAGGATTGGTCAACAATGTCAAACTTTTTGAGAAATATGGTGTTATTTGAAAAATGAATTCTCTCCAAGTGTAACTACATAGAAGTATTAATAATAAAATGATGTAATTATAATAGCTAATATCTCTTGAGTGTATACTGCTCCATTTCAACTTTATTTAAATGAGAAAACTAAAGTTTGACCCAGTCATGCAGCTAGAAGGCAAAGAACAAGAATATGATGTCAATCCTATCTGACTTAACAGACCAGTTCCTAATCATTAGGTTTGGATATACAAGTTGCATATATGTACCCTTATTTCATAATACATTTCAAATCCAAATTTAAAAGTGATATTAAATGAAGTGATCAGTAGTGGATTCTGCTTGGTTAGGGTGTAATTCATCTGGTGGGAAACTTTTGAACCCATGCTAATAGCTGAAATTCCTATACTCTGGGTAAGGAAGGAACTAAAAATAGAGGCAAACATTAAAATAAGTCTTCAGACCTTACCTAAGAAATTATCATCCAAAGAACTGAATATGAAAATTCTGCCTACTCCTGGGAGGTGCTACAGGGTGAAAATATGATGGTCTTAAAACCAGAGCTACATTCTCATGGTCACATCTAATGCTGCTCTAGAGAAATACACATGGAGCATTTGCCAGTGGTCTCAAGTCTGGGACTCATGCTTTGTTCAAATTGAACCTTCTGTTAACAGAAGATGAGTGAGTCATTTTTGCATACAGGTGCTATTGCACGATAATTTGCATCTGTGACACTCTGGCTTATGATGATTTAATAGAAAATGGAATCCTAGGGATTCTGTATAATATCTGTTCTCAGCCAGGTAGAAATGCCTCCAGGAAAGTCTTAGCTTCCTCTAAGCCTTAACTGATCCTGAGACCCAAAATAGGAGAACTCAAGAGGCAGGAAACAACATTAAAGGGGTCTTGTGAACAAGCTTTGTCGGCCCTCTTTATTATGTCTTAGCTGGCTGCTTTGCTCGAGTAAGTTGAAATTTCCTGATAAGGCCAGTTACAGTTTATCATTTGCCTGTTAATCCAGACCTGTGAGCCTCGGAGGGAATGGATTGGTAGGGATTCCTTCCCCCACCCCCAGCTTTATTGATATATAATTGAAAAATAGAATTGTAATATATTTAAAATATACAAGGTGATGATTTGATACACACACACACACACACACACACACACACACATTATGAAATGATTCCCATAATCAAGCTAATTAACACATCCATCACCTCACACAGTTACTTTTTTTTGTTTTTGTTTTTGGTGGGAACATTTAAGATCTACTCTCTAAACAGATTTCAGGTATACAATACAGTATTATCAATACAGTCAGCATGTTATATATTAGATTCTCATAACTTACTCACCTTATAACTAAAAGTTTGTGCCCTTTGACCATCCTCTCCCCACTTTTGCTACCCCACAGCCCCTGGTAACTACCATTTTACTCTCTACTTCTATGAGTTTGACTTCTTTTTTGATTCTATATGTAAGTGATACCATATAGTATTTGCCTATGTCTGTCTTTTTTCACTTAGAATAATGCCCTCAAGTTTCATCCATGTTGTCACAAATAGCAGAATTTCCTTATTTTTTAAGGCTGAATAATATTCCATTATCTATCTATCATCTATCTATCTATCCTATCTGTATGTTTACATTGAAAAAAAACCCATTAATCCATCAATGGACATTTAGGTTGTTTCTGTATCTCGGCTATTGTGAATAATGCTGAAATGACGGTGGGAGTGCAAGTATATCTTCAAAATAGGGATTTTGTGTCCCCATGGATAAACATGCAGAAGTAGGATTGCTGGATCATATGGTAGTTCTATTTTTAATTTTTTGAGGCACCTCCATACTATTTTCGTAAGGTGGGGATTCCCTTTGATTAGCTGCCATATGGTCAGTGGGATCAGGCAAAAGCCAACTAAATTGTATTTAAAAAATCTGTAGTCCATCTCAGCTACCTTTGTGTGTGTGTGTGTGTGTGTGTGTGTGTGTCTTTGAGACACAGAGTATATTCTGTGACATTTTGAAGACAGTAAGATTGACAGGTGGTCTTAGATTACTTAGATTATTTGGTTGGATATCAGTAGCCTTAACTCCTTCTGTCAGCCATTTAACTTGAATCTGACATAGCCATAGACTCTGTAGTATTTTAGGGATTTCCAAAGCAAAACATTGAGACACATTCCTTCTTTGCATTAAATCCTAATTTCTGCCTACATATGTTAGAAATAAAAACAGGCAATCAAGTTCAACCCTCAGCACAGTGCATATACAGCCCCTCGATATCTGACATAGCAGGTAGGAAGAAGGTGAAACATGGATTCAGTGTTTGGGACCCAGATGTTGGGTTGTCTGTTTCCAGCTGGGTAAGTATGGGCTCTGCCAGCTGGGCTAGAATGCAAGGCTTTGTTGCATTGATTCTGAGTTTCCGTCTGGGGGAAAACACTTTCCTTTATGGTTCTTTAGACTGTTAACAGATGCCCTGGAGCTTTGTAGGGAACCTATTCATTTTTCCTGTTTTAATATCTCAATTATACTTACAGTTTAAAAAATCAGATTGATCCTGAGAAAGCGTTCTCAGTGGTATGAAAATCAGTGTTTCCTTTCTGCCCCTCTCCCAATTTTGTCCTCTCCAGACACAACATCTTTCAAGTATTTTAACTGATTCTTTAGTATTTTCCTTTGTATCTCTATATAATTTGCTTATATTACTTCTTGAAGTTTTAGTTTTAAGAATTAGTGGCTGATTTTCCCACCATGGAAGATAAGGACTTAGCTTTATTTCCTCCCCCTGCGTTCTTTTTTTTTTTGTGGTACGTGGGCCTCTCACTGTTGTGGCCTCTCCCGTTGTGGAGCACAGGCTCCAGACACGCAGGCTCAGCGGCCATGGCTCACAGGCCCAGCCACTCCGCGGCATGTGGAATCTTCCTGGACCGGGTCACGAACCCATGTCCCCTGCGTCGCCAGGCAGACTCTCAACCACTGCGCCACCAGGGAAGCCCTCCCCCTGCATTCTTTATACATGTACTTTCTCTGCCTTCCTATCTACCAACCTCTTAATATATTTATTTTAGTCAATTCAGTAGTTAATATTTATATTTTATGACGTGAAATTAATACTCAGGCTGAACTTGGATTTGATATCCTCTGTGTATTCCATAATATGTACATAATTTTAGGAACCATCTAAAGTGAGGGATCAAGGCATAATTTTCTGCGTTATAGTCTATGGTAACTTTTTTCCCCCCTCTGAACAGCTTTATGTTTTTTCTGAAGGTTTTTTGTTTGTTTATGCATTTGATAGTTTTTTATCTACCCAACACAGTACAACCCCAAATTAAACACTGGTGTTCTACCAGTTTGCACTGTTAATGGAATTTCTTCCAGAGCATTCTTTCTGTCCTATTCTGGACTGGTTGTCTGTCCCTCAGCCTGATTCATAGCTCTCTTCATTTTTCATTGTCCCTCAGTGGTTTCCTTCATTTCCTCCCTGTGTTGGATCTTTTACCTGTAGTGGTCATCTTAACTCATTCTTTATCCCTAAGTTGATCACTCCCAGATGTGTCTCTGACCCATTCTCAGCTCACAGGGTTGACCGCAAGATTAGAAAAGCTTATTTGTTTATTGGGTAGATCTCTGGATCTCCCTAAGACCTTTTTGATGGGGTTAACATATACTTTACTTCATCCTCCTCTTTTTAGAAAGATACCTATGTTAAAAAATGTACCTGATGTTCTTCACATAAAGACTCTTTATCCCTTCTTGAAAATAAACCTCCAAAGTCTGGCTAGTCCCCAGATTTGTGAAATTAGGGACAAGATCTGGATATCTTTCCTCAAATTGACTTTCTATCACCCGTCTTTATTATGCCACCCCCTTTCTTCTCCCTTTGGGAACTGTTAGTAGTTCCTAGCCTTTAGGGAATTCTGGGCAAGTCAAGTGGAGCTTTCCCCAGTTGTCTATTAACGTTTAGTTTTCTTGAATTCACTAAGGCATTTACTGCTAATATATCTACTTTCCATCTTCTAATATTTTATTATCATTTTCTCCTCTGTTATTTCTCCTCATCCTTGTGGATTTATGCATTAAAAAAACCCTTTACTGGCATTTTATTGGGGTTATGGAAGAGAGCAAAAGTAGATAAGTATATTCATTTTCCATTTATTTTTGCTAGAGACCCATCATATTTACATATTTTAAATGTACTCTTTTTCAATCAAAACAACTAAAACAAAACATTAAAATCTGTCTGCCTTATCTCTCATCAAACAACCAACTTCAAACCTGAACTGCTGCAGAACCACAAAGGAAGTCCTTTCTTAAGATATTTGTTAGACTTGAAATATTTCTTGTGTCAGTACAAGATGTTAATCATCTCAAACTACATGTTCTTAATAATCAAGATTGTTAAATGACCTCTGAAAATAATCACTTGGGGAGGCATTACAAAATATTCTGCTAGAGGCATACTAGCCATTTAAAAAGAGATTTTCCTGTATTCCTTGGAGAAAAGGGATGTCATGTGTCATATATTATATGGTGCTGAAGATGTGGGGTGGATTTTTCTGTGGGGAAGTGAGTGCCATAACACTGGAAGTACTCAAAGAGAGGCTGAGTAACATCTATCAGATACTCCAATTTTTTGTTTGTTTGTTTGTTTTTAATATTTTTGGCTGCGCAGCATGTGGCTTCTTAGTTCCCCAACCAGGGATCGAACCTACACCCCTTGCAGTGGAAGTGCGGAGTCTTACCGCTGGACTGCCAGGGAAGTCCACTCCAATGTTTTTATATGAGATTAGAATAACAAAAGTTTAAAATCTCTTCCAGCATCTATGCATGTGAGACTCTGACTTTTGGTGAGAATTTCTCTTAAATTTGCATCCTTAAACATTGGCTTCGTTATGGTGTGATGACCTTATGCTATGGTTGGAGGAAACAACTAGTCTTAGATACTTGGTTCCATGTGAGCCAGTTCTGTGTCCATTTTATGTACCACTCTGTCCCTAGTGGCCAACATTTGTGATTGCACATATGGATGTACGAGAAATATTTAAAGAAAGAAGAAACCAAAGAAAGAAAGAGAGAAGAGGGGGAGAGGAGGGGAGGGGAGGGGAAAGGAATTAAAGAGAAGAGCTCAGAATGCTAAAGCATTCCAGAAAAATAGCAGCAGCGACAACAGTAGTGGTGAGTTGTAGTGTTTTATTATAATTTCGACTGAAGGTAGGGTCATTCCAAGAGAGAAGGTCGTGAGGCCCAACATCAACTTTAGCAAGTCCAGTGAGGGCTTTCTTCCTGGGTTCTCCTTCTCCCACCTAAAAAGTTTTAGTCCATATTGAGATGTTGAGATGGAATAGCAGTCTAATCCCAACATTACCACTGTGCTTAGATTTTAGAGCCTTTTCACCTAGCCCTCTATTTTATAGATAAGATAATTGAAGCTCAAAGAGTTTAAGTGACTTGGTCAGATAAACCAGGGCTCAGAAGTTGAGTACAATAGATCATTTGTTCCCGTATCATGAAATTTTTCTAGTTTTCTCTCCATTGTCTTTTAAAGACAATTTTGCAGGAAAAAAGAATTAAAGACTTCTCAAGATAGTCTGAGGGCTCTGTGAAACACTGACTTGTTGATGGTGGTAGTGATGGGAATAAAGCTTATGAGAGTTTCCTTTGTGTTCTGTTGTGATGTGATTACTTTAAGCAACAGCTGGCAGTTGCTCTTCAGCCCGGAGCCCTGGAGCCTTTATAAATCATGCCGTCTTCTTCTTGGAGAAGTTAGAGTTGGGGCTTTCAGGCCAATGACTGTTCTAAGTTTGAGGGGAGATTCTGTGAAGAGGAAGGGGAAATCCTTTTCTTTCACAGAATAAATCAGTACCTGGCAACGACATATTTTAGATAACTTCTTCCCCTGTCTTTTGAAGACTAAGTCAGTATGTACCCATGTATTCACATAGGAGTAGGAGAAGAGGTGAGAAGGATTGAGAAAAAGGTGATTTGGGCTTTTAAGAATGACTTTGATAAAGATGTCTATATTGGAGATTTTATAGTTAATATAATATACCTGGGAATGTTGTTATCCCATAACATTCCCAGACATTTTATAGGGTGTCTTAATAAAAGAACCCCAGATTTTTGAGAACTTTAAAGTCTCTTAAATAGCCTAAATTTGACAAAACTCTGAATGTTATTTGTTCTGAATGTTAATTGGAGCTTCAAAATTTTAAGCAATTATATTTGGGTTTCCCCTGAGTTTCCCAAAGACTTGCAAAACTTGTCTGCATCAAGTTATGGCAAAATAAGACTTTGGCTTCGATAAGCTAAACCAGGAAATCCCCACGATACATTATTTCATTGTTTGTATTTACTGTGTCGTCTTTGTGTGAAAGTTCCCTTTATTTATCAAGTGTTAATTGAGAGGATTTTATTGCTGTTAAATTGTCCGTGACCCATAGTAAATGTTAAATAAAATATTGCTCTTGACTTTTTGCAGAGTATCCAGTTTGACCAATTTGGGTAGTTTCTTTTAAAGCTGTTTTTTCTTCCTGCTTTCCATATCTTGACCAAGAACATCATTTTTTCCCCATTTCTCAAAGTTGGAAATTGAACTCTTCTTTCATCTACATCTGGTTGCTTTTTAAATCTTGTTATTTTTTTCCTAAATAAAGGTGCCTTATTAATTCCCTCCCTTTTAACGCCTTTGTTTCTGTTCTTGTTTAAATCCTCATCTACTCAAGCCTAGGCTATTTGATAGTATCTTAATCACAGCCTGCATTTAGGCTTTTCTACCCCGTCATCTCTATGTCTCATAACACTGTGATTGTGTGTGAGGAAGTGCTGTAGATCACAGTGGCTATAAGAGCATCACTTGAGCCTCAGTTCAGCTGTATTCTCCTGGCAAATTATTTAATCTCTCTGTGCCTCTGTTTCATAATCTCTAAAATGGAGGTAATAATAGTGAGTGCCTCCAATATTGTTAGGATAATTAACATGACTTCATACATACAGTACCCAGGATGTCATAAATGCTCATTGTATGTTAGCTGTTATTATCGCTTTTCAATACCTGTCCCACCATGTTTTTTTTCCCCAGCATTTTTAACCTTGAATTTATTTAATGAGCATCAACTATGTGACAGGGACTCTGTTAAGCATATGTATATTGTTTCATTGATGTATTGCTCTTTTTAAAAATGTTTTTATTATTATTATTTTTAAAAACATCTTTATTGGAGTATAATTGTTTTACAATGGTGTGTTAGTTTCTGCTTTATAACAAAATGAATCAGCTATACATAACATATATCCCCATATCTCCTCCCTCTTGCGTCTGCCTCCCACCCTCCCTATCCCAGCCCTCTAGGTGGTCACAAAGCACCGAGCTGATTTCCCTGTGCTATGCGGCTGCTTCCCACTATCTGTTTTACACTTGGTAGTCTATATTAGTCATATGGCTATTATTATCCTCAAATTGCAGATTAGGAATTGATGCTTCAGAAAGTTAAATCACAAGCTCAAAGTCCCAAAGCTGGCAAGGGATACATGTACGATTGGCATACAGATCTCCTTGACTCCAGAGCCTGTGCACCTGCCTGACAGGTTGCTCTACCTCTACATGTAAGCTTTGGTCAATCACTTAACCTATCCATTGGTAAAACGGCCATAATATTGTCTTCAACAGAGGATTGTGTGTAAATTAAATAAAATGTTTATTCCAAAACCTGTCAAGTAGTAGTTCCTCAATAACTATTGTTACTATTGTTATACACTAGTACTATTGTTACTTCAATGTTTTCAGTAATAGAGAGAAGTAAACTATCTGTAATATTAAACATTATATTAATTAGTCTTCTTTTTCAAATTTTTCTTAATCACATCAATTTATTATTCTAGCTTAATTTTAAAATTATTTCAACAAGCTACATGTCCCCTCTAAAAAATTTCATTGGTTGTTTGCCCAGAATTAGGTTTAGACCACAAACTAATTTTAGAAGAGGTGACTTCTTCATAGCAGTTTTCTTATCATGAAACATGGAATGTCTTGAAATAATAAGAAGTGTTTCTAATTCTTTTGTTCTTTTATGACCTCAATAAAATTTTAGAGATATCTTTATTACAGACTGTGTATATTTTCTTAATATTTTTGTATTTTATGCTTTGATTCATATTAAAAGTACTATCTTTGCTTCATTTTCTTTAGCTTTTGTCATCTTTACTATTTTTGTGTATGTTACTTTGGTAGTCTACCATTTTCTTCTGCTCTGGAACTGTACAAGTAAGAAGTTAAACGATTCAAGTGTTTCACTGTACTTGTATAAAATGCTTCATTTATTTTTAAAAGTGTGTGTTATATACTCATATTTTTTTGTACATTTATGTGTACTCATCCACCAGGTCACATGCTGCTCTCTTTATTTGGCTGATTAGGATGTACATGTCTGAATATGACATTGAAAGGCAAATGTTTGCAAAATTGGGCTTTGGTTTAATAAATCCAGGAAACCAGATTTCTCTGATTGGATACTGGGAAGGCTCTGTGGAGGTGGTAAGCTTTGAAGTGCTGATAGACTTTAATGAAGAATATTTAACGATTATGTTAAGAAGGGATAGGCTAGAAGTATAAATATTTTATGTGGTTAAACTCATGCCTTAGGGAAAAGATGGAAAATAGGGTTCTTGTGTCAACCCAGGACAACTGATCGAGAGTATCTTGTGTACTGTGTTGTGAAGGATTCTGGGGTGAAGCCTGAGCTCTATGAAAAAGATGTCAAACTTGGGCTCTAGAGGAATGAGTTTTGGCTTATTTGCCACATATTACTCTCAGTAATTTCTAGGAATTGATTGAAAACTGTAAGCAAGTTCCCTGGGGATAAACTAAATTATGGGAGTCCAGAGGAGGAAAAAGGTGGTTCATAAAGAGGAAACAAGTTAACCACATATCAGGGAAAAAAATTTCCCTATGGTACTATTTTGCCTAAACTGGCAAATACATTTCTAATATTGGTGGTATTTGTTGGTAGTATGATCAGTTTTGCCACTCAGACCCTGCTCTTCTCTTATGGCTAATATTCTGTTGGTAAGAGTATATTTTCCTCTTCCTCTGTGTCTCTCAGGCCTGTTGTGTAGCAGAGCACTGCCTGGCAGTGGCATATTCTGCATATGTTATGAGGTGGAGACTTAGAGCCATTTTAAATTAACTTGTTCTTTAGGGCTTGCTCCAAGTTTAGATCTCTGAAATGGGAGATTTCTCTTCCACATAAACTTGGTGACATTGTTCTTTCCTTAAATTCTGAAAGTCAGGCTTTCATTTCCTCTTTAGAGTTGAAATTTGCTGACTGAGAAGAAAATCTTATGTCTGAGAATTCTAGGAATTGATTTGATAACTCAAGCTCTGGGTGTCTGTTAAGAATCTATGCAGTAATGAGATAATTTTCAAATTCGTATTTTCCATGGGAAAATATTTTTCTCTCACTTAACTTTTCAAAATGATTCCCACAAAAATTCTTAATGTTATGTATGAGATTTTTGTTTGTTTTGTGCTTTTAAAATATAGTTTGTTCATGGTAAAATTAGTGTATAGAAGATATTTCCAGGATATGTTTAGATGGAAAATTACGTTTGGTTTCTTCTTCTAAAAATTGTATTTGAAAAGAATATTTTGAAGGAAATGAGTATTTTTCAGTTTGTTTTGTATGCCAGTCTCTGTGATTATATAATTCAAGAGAAGAGTGTATGGTAGGTTCCCAGTAAATGTTTTTATAAATCAATGGATAAAGAATGAATTGCTTTTTTACTAGTATTAGCCATCCAAATGTTGGAACATTTTCTAGTATTTCCATCATAGCTGAGTTTTTTAGTGTTAAAAACGAAGTTTTTATTTATTTTTATTTTACTTATTTATTTTATTTTTTGGGGGGGTATAGTTATTTTAAAATGTTGTATTCGTTTCTACTATACAGCAAAGTGGAGTTCCCTGTGCTATACAGCAGGTTCTCATTAGTTATTTATTTTATACATATTAGTATATATATGTCAATCCCAATCTCCCAATTCACCCCTCTCCCCTTTCCCCCCTTGGTGTCAATACATTTGTTGTCTACATCTGTATCTCTATTTCTCCCTTGCAGACTAGTTCATCTGTACCATTTTTTCTTTTTTCTTTCTTGATTCCCATGATGGAGAAGATGAGCTAGCAGTAGGAGTGAGAAAATATGGCTAAAGTGTTGCCAGGGATCTGAGAAGGGCTTCAAGATGTTCTTCTGGCTGGTCCTAGATGATAAGCCTAAGGGGACATGCTTAGCTCGAATCTTAAGGCAAGGTGGAAACCTTGTAGAAGACATACTCATCACACAGTCAAGGCTTAGAGAGAGACTCAGGGAGGGTGATTACTGGTCCTGTTTTGGCAGCCACCATGAGACAAATGCACATTTCCAGACTCAGCTTGCCTGGCATCAACATGTGGTTTAAAATTAAATACTATATTTGTATTTTGTATCCTAAGATATTTGAAAGTATGAGGTTTAAGGGGTTTTTCTGAGACAGAGAGTAAAGAGTAAAAAGGGATGGTGGCACAGTCTTGATGGTTCTGTATAAACTGGGTGACAATATAATTTATCACACAAAGCAGGATACTTCTGAGAATGAAAGGGATTATTATTAATAATTATGCCTGGAAAACAGGTGGAAACCTAAACTTTTCTGGACATAGCTGGCCATGTGGTCACCCTGTGTATCACAGATTGTTCTCAGAGTACTGGGAAAATAAATGCTAGATTTGGCTTCTTCTTCCTCATCTCCATGGAGACCGCTCCCTTAATGCACTCCAATGTGTTATTTGTGGTTAAAACACTGGACATTTTTCAGCAGTAATCTTTAAAAAATGATTTATAATAGTGTTTCCTTAGTTTTTTGGCATCAGGATCTCTTTACACTTCAAAATTTTTTGACAACCTCAAAAAACTTTTATTTATGTGGGTTATACCTATTGATGTTTACCATATTAGAAATTAAAACAGAGAAACTTAAAAATATTTATTCATACATTTAAAGATAACAGTTAGACTTCTAATTTTGTGAGGAATACATATACTTTTCCCTATCTCTCCCACTAAGTACAACTGAAAACCCTGTGCATTATATATAAACTGTACACAAGAAGGCTGAAAGTTGAAGAGAAGTCTGACTAGCTTGGTACCTCAGAATCCAAGGAACAACATGGTGGTGTGTTTCCTGGGTTTTCTCTTTGCTTTGTACATTCAGATTCTGGATACTGGAGAAGCCAGCAACCTAGAAATGCCAGTGGACACAGACACACACACACACAACCCAACTCTAATAGAAACCTGTTCTCTTTAGCCAAAAGACCAAGAAAGGGATAACCTAACAAGATGAAAAACTGTCACAAATAATTCAATATGAAATAGATGATTTAAATAGCACTATAACTATTAAGGAAATTGAATTCATAATTAAAAACCTCCTAGGATAGAAATTTCAAGGCCCAGGTGGTTTCGCTGGAGTAAATGGTTGTCCATAGGGAAAAAAATGAACCTCAACCTATACCTCACACCTGATACAAAAGTTTACTTAAAATGGATGAAATTTAAATATAAAATGTAAATTATAAAACTTTTAGAAGATAACAGGAAAAATCGTTGGGATCTAAGGTTTGGTGAAGAGTTTTTAGACATAAACATGTAAAGCATGATCCATAAAAGGAAAATAATCAATAAACTGGCTTCATCAAAATTGAAACATATTTTGCTCTGAGAAAGACCTTATTAAGAGGATAAAAGTATAAACCATAGATCTAGAGAAAATATTTGCAAACCACATGGCCAGCAAAGGATTTATCGTTAGGATATATAAAAAACTTTAAACTCAACATTAAAACATCCCCAACACAATCTCAGTAGAAAATGAACAAAAGATATGAAGAGATACTTCACCAAAGTGGATATAGAGATGGTGAATAAGTAGTTGAAAAGATATTCATCATCACTAGCCATTAGGGAAATGGGAGTTAACACCATGATGATGAGATATCATTACGTACCTGTTAGAACAGAGGAAAAAAAAACAGTGACAGTACCAAATTTTGCCTAGGATACAGAGAACCTGGATTTCTTATATGTTGCTAGTGAGACTGTAAAATGCTACAAGCGTTCTGGAAAATAGTAAAGCCATTTCATAAAATCTAAACCTATACTTACCATAGGACTCAGCAATTGAACTCCTAGGCATTTATTCCAGAAAAATGAAAACCTGTGTTTCCAGAAAAACTCATGCACATAGTGATCACACATGGCATCTCTTGCCTGTCAGTACTCCCAGCCCCAGCTTAACTCCGAGAGAGTTACATGCAAATTTCCAGTGGTTTGAGTCTAACCTAAATGTGCTTTGTCGTGATTTTCTTCCCACAGTTACGGTGTTCTTGTTGCTTTGAATAGGGTTCTCTTCAGGTGAGGCTGGGTTATTAGAAAACAAGGAATGATTAGGAGTCTGAATTATTGAGGGAGAGAAGATGAAATTAGAAACGATGGTATGTTCCTCCCATTCTCACACAAAATGATGAGGAGGAAAATTGTGCCTTTGTCGTTCTACTGTTCCTTTTAATATCTCTTTCTTTTCTGCTGTTATGTCCCTGCTCCAAACCAGTTATGCAGCCTGTATTCCATTCCCCTGGAGGGGCGAGCTGAGTGCTTTCGGGGGTATTTGCATTTCAGTAGGGGTATCCTAAAGAATGGAAAACTTTAAGACTCAAGTGAATTAATTTCTAAGGATGGAATTTCAAGCTAATGGAGAAGAAGGTTCGGAACAAGGAGAATTACCCAACCCAACCCTACTAGCCTAGTGTGTAGCCGATCCATTCCTTCTAAAAATATGAAAACTTTTGCTCCTACACCCATTTCAGTAATCCTACAGAGTTGCCTCACTGGCAAGGAATAATTTATCTGAGGGAGAACAGACAAATCTTCTTGGGCCAGAAGACAGGTTAAGTGAAATAAAATTCTTTGAACCTTGAAAGAATGGTAACAATTTAAAAGTAGAATGTAAGACAATTTCAACACAGAGTCAAGTTAGTTTAGGATCAGCATACTGTTGTAGTGGGTACTTTTAAGTCACATAAGTTTTGAGGAGTATGTCCATGTTCAAGTTTAGTATCTTGGCAGGTCTCCTTCCACTTGGCAGACTGTTCACTCACACACAGAGGAGAAAGAGCAGTGCAAATCAGCATGGGAAGCATGGCCACCTCTTTGCAGGGATGTGTGGGGAATCAGCAGCCCAGTAAACAGCTTTACTTCAAAGAGACATTTGCTAAGTAGGTGTGCTGACCCTTTGCTTTGTGCTTTGATGACCACTAATTAAAGCTTTTCTTTTCCAGACTCAGTAAGAGTACTCAGCATTTTGTTGCCAAATTTTTTGAGACCTCTGGTCATTAAGCCTTCACTAGCAATCTGTTCTAGCCCTGAAAGTTTAGCCCCATTGCAAATGGATTGTGACGTTAATAGTCAACATGCCTGGATGAAGAATGGGCCATGTCCATTCTTATTGGAAAGATTTGGGAAATTTCCCTGAGAATTGTGTATGGTTTGCACTTACTTCTCTAACTCTGAATTGTTGTTTTTCCAAATGTTGCCAAATCTTCTAGTAATGCCTTTCACCTGTGCAATTAAGGCGATTAAAACTGACAGCACTTTTCTTGTTGAATTAATGATGGGTTTTAATTTGTTCACTTTTAAAAAAATATAATAACCACCTTCTTATGCAAGAACAGTATCAGAAACAATTGTATGATTAAATCAAGCAGAAATGCAAGAGAACAGGTGGAAAAATATCAATATGATATTATGATTATAATGGTTTGTGTTTTTATTGTCTCATATTCTTAATTTGGCATTCAAGACTCACATAAATCCAGCCCTAATTTATTTTTCTGATGTCATCCCCTGATATTTCATAACACATATTTTTTACTTTAAACTAATTTGTTGAGTTTCTTTTAACTTTTTCAATGTTTTCTTCTCCTTATCTTTCCATAGGCTCTGCCTTTTCTGCATTTAATATAATACCCTCCTTCTTTCTTACCAAGTCTAGGAAATCCTTCCTATTTCTAAGTACTCAGCAACAATGCCCCTTCTTGGATTCCACCATTGGACATAGCCTCTTTCACCTTTGAACTCCTTTATTCTTACTACACGTATTGAAGCAGGTTCATTTTGTTATTGGTAATTGTGTATAAGCCTGTTTTTTACTTAAGCAGTAAGGATATGCAAAATACTCAAGGGAGAATGTATAGATGGAGAAAAGAAGAAAGCTGAAAATGGATTTCTAGAACACACCAATGAAAGCATTTAGAATTAGCTCACACGCTGCCCTTTCACTATTTGTTCTCTCTCCATTTAGTGTATGGACAAATATTCACCTTTCTTTTGTCTGTCTCAATGGACCACTTAAGCTAGTTGTCTATGTTCCTAAAGCAAGGACTTTCTACAAGTGAGCCCCAAACTGGTGACTGTTAGGGTGATCCCATCTCTGGAAAATTGTCTTATTTTCTAAACGTGCTTTTCTTTAAGATACAAATACATAATACATGGGGACACATGCATGCACTGACCTTGTTCTCTCACACTACTGGCCATTTTGATTAATGAAATGAGAGGGCATATCATCAGTTTTTATACAAATGGCTTCATATTTTTTCATTTTAATTTTTTCTTCTTTCCCTCTACCTTCTTTTTCTTCCACAAACTAGTTAAGGAAAAGGATTTTATATATGGGGATGTCTATTTTAGGGTCACTACGGCCTCAGCTCAGGATAGTCCTGACTTTGTGATGAAGACTAATTCTGACAAAATTGAGTCATAGTATTACTGAGCAATGAATGCAACCGGCAGCCAGAGAAAGGGTAAGAGCAGGAGTGGAAAAGACAATTTACCATAAAGATAAAGTGTTTATTTATTTCACTTGGGTAAACAGCAGAGGTAGGAAAAAAATGACCCCTTCAAAATAAAAATAATTCTTTATTATAATAAAAATAATACAGACTTATCAAAAAATAATTTAATACTATCAACTATTATTCTTACCATGGTTAACATCTTGTCTATTGTGCTGTATTATACAAATTTAAACTCTGCATACAATTTGAAACTATTTCTGTTAATATGTTGAGAATAAACCATAATATACCAGGAAAATCTTAGTATATCATAAATGTCAATAAATATAGGAGCATATAAATATTTGTGATAGCTGCATATTTCATTGAATGAACTATAAACTATACTGTAATTTATATAACTAGTGCTCTATTAATGTACTCTAGTTTACTGACTCTAATTTTTCTATATTTTAAACAATGCTATAATGAACATCTCATGTTCATTTTTTTTTTTTTTCTTTGCGGTACTTTTTGAGATAAGTATGATTACACTCATTTTACAGATGGGGAAACTGAGACCCACATAGCTATTGGGTTAAAAAAAAAAAAAGCCATATTGAAATCCTGAATATCTGGCCCAACCCTTTTTTTTTTTTTTTTTGCGGTATGCGGGCCTCTCACTGTTGTGGCCTCTCCGCTGCGGAGCACAGGCTCCGGACGCTCAGGCTCAGCGGCCATGGCTCATGGGCCTAGCCGCTCCGCGGCGGCATGTGGGATCTTCCCGGACCGGGGCATGAACCCGTGTCCCCGGCGTCGCCAGGCGGACTCTCAACCACTGCGCCACCAGGGAAGCCCTCATGTTTATTTTGTTTAACTTGTCTGTCTTAAGATAATTTTTAGAAATTGACTTGATGTGTCTCAGAATATGCACATTGAAATGTTGCTATATAAACATACAATGGAATAGTATTCAGCCTTAGAAAACAAGGAAATTTTGAAATATGCTACAGTGTGAATGAACCTGAGGATATTATGCTAGGTGAAATAAGCTAGTCGCAAAAAGACAAATACTGTATGATTCCACTTACATGAGGTACCTGGAATAGTCAAATTCATAGAAATACAAAGTAGAATGATGGTTGCCAGGGGCTGGGAGAAAGGGGAAATGAGGAGTTGTTGTTTAATAGGTATAGAGTTTTAATTTTAGTTATGCAAGATAAAGTTCTGTGGATTGGTGACCCAACAATGTGAATATTCTTAACACTACTGAGCTGTACACTTAGAAATGGTTAAGATAGTACATTTTATGTTACATGTGTTTTACCACAACTTAAAAAATTAACAAGCTGAAAGGCTTAAAAAACCTGTACCCCTCCATATCTCTAAAGAGCCATTTTCTTCATACTTGATTTATTAATTTAGATGTCACCTAGAGACTTCTAATAATGTTGGATAAAGATTTTAGCTCTTACACCCCACTGCCCCTCTCTATTCTATCATGATACTTATTTTATAATTTTTCTTAAATCCATATTTAGTTTTCATTATTATGATTGAGTAAAAATCAAACACTGCTAAATTATGTATTGTATATGAATATATTAACATTCCTGAACAAGTTTTTTTTTCTGGGATTGACTCTGTTTTCTTCCCTCCCTCTCTCCTTCCGTCCATCCGTCCCTTCCTTCCCTCTCTCCTTTCTTCCTCCCTCCCTTCATTCCTTCTTTCCTTCCTTCCTTCTTTCTTTGCTGTCTGTCATCTAAGTCCTCCACTTTCCTCTCGATTATCCATCTTGCAGTTCTCAGTCCTTCTGCTCTAGGCTGGACTGTTTGTTACCTGTGACTGCTGCACAGTGTGGAGAATGGCACTCAGTCCTGCACAAACCTATTGAGGAGCCATGTACATGATGCCCCAGAATGGTCTGCAGAAGGGATAGAGAAGGAAAAATGTATCCACTGATTCCTCAGTGATCTTCAGTGGTCAGGATTTGCCTCATGGGTTGTTAATCTCCTCACATTTCCTCAATATATGTATATGAGTGCTGGGTAGATTCCTCACACCAGAGTATCAGACAAGCTCTGGGAAGGAAATTGAAATATGTGGTGCAGCTGACGTAAGGTGTGTTCAAGGTACCTGTATGTACATGTTGCATTGTTCAAAGCTAGTTACTTCAGCATTGGCTGGAATCAAAGTCTGGGCACACAAGAGGTGTGCAATACAGGCCAGCCCTTGTACATTCATTAAGTTCAGTCTGTCACAGGACTTCAAGGTAGCAGCTGGCTATAATCTCCGTAAGACTTAACAGAGGAGGTTAGAGGAACAAGCTACTTTATTCCTACTCCTAAGTGACCAGGTGGTAGTCTCAGCCGTAAGGTTTTCCAATCCTACATCTTTGATCCAAGAGTTAGAACCTCTAACCCAGTGGAGTCCAAGTTCGTGGGGCTGGGAAGCAAAAATTCTGCAGGTGGGTGACTGGGGCTGATAGGGAGAGAGGCCAATCCTACTTCCACTCTTGGGCTTCCAGACTCACGTATTCTAATGACGAAGAAACGGTAGGCTATATCTGCCTCTGGTTTAGTGTACATCCTGCATCCTGGATGATGCTGCACCTGAGCCCACGTCTTGGTTGAGTTTAGTTGGCCATTCCATTGTTCTATTAGGCAGCTGCTTTCGAGTAAGGAGGTATAAAGTAGGTCCAGTAGTCATATGCCTTACTGTCATACTACTTCGGCAGAAAAAATAAGCATTTTGTTTTGAGGAAATGTGGTGGGATTCCATGTTGGAAATCAGGCATCCCGTGTAGGTCTCTTTCTTGATTTTACTGCCTTGTATTATTATTATTATTATTTTTAACATCTTTATTGGAGTATAATTGCTTTACAATGTTGTGTTAGTTTCTGCTGTATAACAAAGTGAATCAGCTATAGGTGTACGTATATCCCCATATCCCCTCCCTCTTGCGTCTCCCTCCCACCCTCCCTATCCCACCCCTCTAGGTGGTCACAAAGCACTGAGCTGATCTCCCTGTGCTATGCAGCTGCTTCCCACTAGCTATCTATTTTACATTTGGTAGTGTATATATGTCCATGCTCTTCTCTCACTTCGTCCCAACTTACCCTTCCCCCTCCCGGTGTCCTTAAGTCCATTCTCTACGTCTGTGTCTTTATTCCTGTCCTGCCCCTAGGTTCACCAGAACCATTTTTCTTTTTTTTTTAGATTCCATGTATTATATGTGTTAGCATACAGTATTTGTTTTTCTCTTTCTGACTTACTTCACTCTGTATTGACAGACTCTAGGTCCATCCACCTCACTACAAATAACTCAATTTCATTTCTTTTTATCTGCCTTGTATTATTAATCAACTTATTGAATAACTTCCTGAGAAAAGTTCTGTGGGAGGCAGTTTTTTGGAGCATATCTAAAAAGGTCTTTATTCAGATTTCACCATTGAACGATACTTTGATTTTAGAATTCTCAAAATCACATTGGCTTTAGAATATTAAAGTTCAAAGAAAAATGTCTTCTAGGCAATATTTCTTTGAGAAGTTTATGCCATTCTGATACCTTTGTATGTGACCTTTCTGTTTACAATTTTTTTCTAGATTTCTGATATTCTGAAGTTTCAAGATGATATACTTTAGTATGGATTCCTTTTTTCCTAAAAATTTGGTGGACTCTATATTTTGGGAAATGTTCTTGCATAATTTATTTGATGTTTCATTTTTGGGGTCTTGTTAGTTGGATATTGGATTTTCTGGATTGATCCTTGAATTGTCCTTTCTTTCCTGTTTTTGATATTTTCATCATTTTGTTCTACTCTCTGGAATATTTACTTGTCATTGTCTTCTATCCTTTTTGCTGAATTTAAGTTTGTTTTTTTTTTTATATTTATTTTTTGGCTGTGTTGGGTCTTAGTTGTGGCATGCAGGATCTTTCACACTGCATGGGCTGTGTAGTTGTGGCACACGGGCCCAGTTGCCCTGCGGCATGTGGGATCTTAGCTCCCCAACCAGGGAACAAACTGGTGTCCTCCACATTGCAAGATGAATTCTTAACCACTGGACCACCAGGGTAGTCCCTGAATTTAAGTTTTGATCATTTTTTTTTTAGTTTTCCAGGCTAATTCTTATTCTCTGATTATTAATTTTTTGATATAATATTCTTACTTTTGGATCCACTTTTTCTGATCTCATTTTTAGATGTTTTGCCCTAGCATTGTCTTTGTTTTCTTCAACTTCCTTTTAACATTTCATTTTCAGCCTTTCTCATGTCAAAGGCTTTTCTCAACAGTTTGGTAATCCTTGGCTATTCATTCATTTTTTAAAGTAAATTTTATTTTATAATATAATTTTACAGTGTTATGAAATCCATTCGTTTGTTCATTCATTCATCCATTCAACAAATAGCTATTACATGTTCTCTATATACTATGAATAGTTCGAAGTGTTGGAAATACCACTGTATTGTGGTATAAGAATAGCTGTCTGTTCTTATAAGAGTGAGGCATTAAAATGTGAGTGACAATGAGGCTGATTGAATGGTAGGGGTATCAGTGGTGAATTTGACTATTTCTCTTTGGAACTGCCCCCATCTCTTCCAGCAAACATCAGTATCACTACGCCTTCCCTAAGGAATGGTTCAACTTTTCTAAAGACACTTCCTCCAATCTTTTGCCAGTGAGCTATGGGGGTTGAGTGATGATAAGTTTGATACCTAGGTGGGAACTGGTTGTCTCACTGTTCAATATGTAGTCTTTCATTATTTTCCTTTTAAAAATCTAGGTCCTCACCTTTACTCTCCTCTCTGTCTTGTGTTCCCAAGTTTAGGGTCTATCTGGTTCAATTATTCCACATATTATAACCCCCATATCCTTCCAGTTGGACTCAACTCCTTGGGGTGAGGTTGGAGAATTTTGGTATATAATTTCTATTTTTGCAGATTTTCAAACTTGTTTTTTTTCTGTTATATATACCTGGTGCCTTACATCTCAGAATTTCTCCAGGATTATGTAGGCAAGCAGTTGACATCTCATCTGTATCCCCACCTAGGCCCTTATATTTGACCTTTTTCTGATCTTCCAAGTTGTTTGCCATATCTCCATCACCTTATCCATCAATAGTTCATCAAAGAAATAGCTTGTGTTTTTCTTTCTTCTTCTCTTTATTTTGCATTGATGGGTGGAAGGATATAATGTTTAGAAATGTCTTTATCCTGCTACCTTTAGACCAGAAGTCCTATAAGCCTCTCTCCATTTCTCTCTGCAGCTCCTGCTAGCATGTGACTCTGTGAGGGAGTTTGTGTCTCCAGAGCTTGACCCATAGTAGATTTTATTAATGTTTTCTAAGCTGAGTGACTTAGATCTTGAGACATATGTAATAGTCAGCTAAGTAGGGAGTAGGGTCTTGGGAAAAAGGTTGTTTTAGAAAGAAAAAACAGCATGTTGAAAGGAAGAATGAAAAGGAGAGCACAGTACATTTTTGCAATTACAAGGAACTTTGTGCTTGCACCTTAAAGTACGTTTATAGGTATAGCAAAAATAAACTATGTCTTTCTGAACGTTACCTTGTCATGAATGCCATGTGTGGTAGAAAGAATTCTGAGACGACCTCAAAGATTCCACCTTCCGCTGTACTATCCTCCTTCCTTGATTGTTGGCAGGACCTATGAATAAGATGGGATATCATTCTTGTGCTACACTGTGTGGCAAAGGTAAAGGGAGTTGCAGATGTAATTAAGATCTCTAATCAGTTGACTTTGAGCTAATTAAGAAAGAGATTATCTTAGATGGGCCTGACTCAATCAGGTGAACTCTTAAAATAGGTCAGAAAGATTCCAAGTGAAAAAGATTCTCTTGCTGGCCTTGAAGAAGTAAGTTGCCCTGTTGTGATAGTATCACATAACTAGCAACTGAAGGCAGCCTCTAGGAGCAGAGCGACTCCCTCAGCTGACAGCCAGCAAGAAAAAGGGGATCTCAAATGTACAGCCACAGGAACTGGATTCTGCTACTAACCTGAATGAGCTTGGAAGAAGACCATGAGCCCCAAATGAAAACTCAACCTAGCCAACACCTTGATTTCAGCCTTGCGAGACTAAGCAGAGAACCCAGTGACACTGTGCCCAGCCTTCTGCCCTATTGAAACTGCAAGGTAGTAAATGTGTGATGTGTTTGTTTGTTTGTGTTAACTGGTCAGACAGCAATAGAAAATTAAAACACTGTGCTAACTGCTTGATATGGACAATTTTTGACTATGGCTATTAGAGAACTTTTTATTCCTAATTCAGGTAAGAAAAAAAAAGCAAGCTTCATCATGTACAAAAGAATTTACTCTAGAAATATGCTCAGAAAATCTCAGGCTTAATTCTGAAGGTGGAATTTGAGAAGATGCTAAGTTAAATTGCTTCAAATAATAAGGGAACATTAATATTGGCTCTGGAAGCCCTGGCTATAAGAATTTGAGGACTCGAGCAAGAAGAAGAGGTTTCTGGAGATGGAGTAAACAATGACTTCTGCACATGGCAGAGGACTCAGGCATATGGGAGATGAGCTGTAAGAGGGGCCTAGCTGGGAAATGCCCAGTGGACTTTAGGATTAGTGAAGTCTGATATCAATATTTCACTGTTTCCTGTTTAGTGTTGTAATTTTTCTGTTATTCCTAATATTTGGCAAATTCTGTTTTGCATTTAAAAATTTTAAAAAGTAAATGTGGTCTAGATTTGAGTTCATACATGCATTTCATATATGTGTGTGTGTGTGTGTGTGTGTGTGTGTGTGTGTATATATATATATATATATATACATATATATATATATATATATATATATATATATATATATATATGCTTTCGAGAGTAGACCACCATGATGTGTTAGAAGTTTGGCCTCACAAGTCAAACACATTTCCAGCTCTCCTCAAATATCCTATACTCATGATCATCTGAACACATATGGTTGGGAATATAAAAGTCAACTTATTGAAAACAGCCTCATTGCAAACCACATTGCATAGAATGAGCTCTGATATAAATTGACCACCCTTTATGTAGATGCCTCGCATACAATAAAACTTCATTAACTTCAAATACCAAGCACCAGAATATTAAGGCACTCTGAATAGAAAGAGAATGAGTGGATCTGGTCATCTGGCGAGTAACAATTTTTTGCATTGCATTAGACATAGCTTGCAACAAATTACCATTCGATTAATGAGATTTAACGCTGGCTGTGTGGCTATGTTTGTGTGTGTGGAGGGACCATGAAAAATGAGCAGATTTTTCTGTCTGTCTGGGGCAAGAGGAATGAGGCTGATCACAGCAGGGTCTATGAACTTACAGGAGTTGTGCTTTCAAGGCCAGCCAGTCAGGCTTGGACTGTCCTCTGTGGATCTAGCGCAAACTGCTTCATGGCAGTGTGTATTAAATTAAGATCAGCTCCAAGAAAAAAAAATACAAATATAAAATCCTTGTGTGAGGTTGAATCTGCAAGCAGAGTATTTAACAAGTTAAAGGCGAGGTGTGATGATGAGGTAATATCACCTGCAGGGGTTTCATATGAGCACCAAATATTCAGAAAACGTTGGTACATTGTCCATAGTGACATGAGTCTTTCATCCAGTCATTTGTACCATGTAGAAAAAGGCTGGAACTGTCAGAGATTGATTTCATTTAAAGATATTATTTTGAGAATGATTGATAAGGAGTAAAATGGGAATAATGCATTCAGTGGAATAGAAATGTAAGAAAAGTTTGTGCATTTTTGAATGATGAGGTCAAATAAATGAGATTTGACTAGGAAACATGGTTTTAGCTGTAGCACTGTAGGTAAACAAACTACAGTGTTTTCCTATGACATGAAAGCAAGACTTCTGATGGCAAGGACAACCTCCAATATTTCCAAGAACCTCAACTAATAGCCAGCATTTAGTGAGTGCCTTCTGTATACTATGCATTTTACATTCCTTATTCCACTTAATCCTCACAACAACCATCTGAGATGGAAACTTTCACCAGCCCCATTTCAAACAGGAGTCAACTGAGAGTAATAGTCACATATAATTAGGTAAAAGTGGGAATCAAATCTCAGTAGTGAAGTCAAGAGCACTGTTTTTAATCACTACTTATTGCTTTCTCCCAAGAAAGTATGTGGCAATTTGCAAACACTGCTGACTGAAAAAAATGCACAACCTAAAGGTTGAGAATTATGTTTTATTTGGTGGATTTTCTGAGAACTTAAGCCCGGAAGACAGCCTCTCAGATCGCTCTGAGGGACTGCTTCGAAGAGGTAAGGGAGGAGCCAGTGTATACAGGGGTTTTTGCAACAAAAACCAGGTAGTCAGAACATCAAAATATTACTGTTTATTAAAGAAAATCAGACATCTGAAGTTAGTGGATGTAGTGCTTTTCTATGTATGGGGAGATGCAAGAGTTTGGGCTCAGTGAAATCATTCCTTTGATATGCACCTAAACTATCTAGGGCCGGTATCCTGTTCTTTCCCATCCTGCGTCCCCTCAGGGGACACTGTTGGAGGTGGCTGCAGTGGTTGATGGCTTGATGACCACAACATCCTTTGTTTGCTGATATGGCAGGAGGCATTCTTAGTCCCCAACCCTATTGCTGACTTTCCATGTTAGGGTAAAATTGCTGAAGCATCTCAGATTTTTGCGATGCAAATGGAATGGGGTGACTGTTGACTTGGTGATTGATTTTTTTTGTCTGTGATTTTAAAAAAAAAAGGCAAAGTATCTGCACTCTTAGGGCTCATAGTTGGTGCACTAAGTGCAATTGTCTAAGGTGCTGTTGTCCAATTGCCCATGATCATCTTTTTTGACCCAACTGTGTTCAAGAAACCCAGTCCACCGTCAAAGCTGCACTACTGCTACAGGGAGCAGTAAATGAGGCAGCAACCTCCTTGCCACAGGACTTCATTTTACCTCTTTCTCTTGGTACTTCATTCTTTTGACATTATTTTAATGATAGAGTTTTCTATCAAGGGTGGTTTTCCCTAGGTATTTGACATTCATAAAAAAATGTCTAATTCTTAGTCAGATGTAGTCTTAATGGAAAGGTGGTAGTGGAGTTGATTATTGATAGGGCTGCCTAATATGAAAAGTAATTTGATCAATCAGCTCCAAAATCAGGGGCTTCCAGAAAGTCATTGAAGTACATTTACATCTCCATGGCACCTAGAGGTGAGCAGAGACCACATACTAGGTACCATAGGGCAAGTAATAGGAATATTTGCATTAAAATCTTCTGACTACTTTGAGAGTCAGTTGAGTAGGGTAATAGGTATCTAAAAGGATCTACACATGTAAGATCTAGAAATAAAATTTGAAGAACACCAAAAGTCACTCAAATTTAGGATAAATTCACTGCCATCTCCATCTAATCTTCCGTGTCATTCTGACAGTTTCAACTTGCCAAGTGCCCATACCAACAAGCTCTGAAATTGCATGACCCTAGGTGAGTTGAGACAGAATAAACAGAGCTGGTGCTGAGCTATTTCCACATATTACCTCTGCTTAGAGAAGTAAATCTTATTGGCTCTGAGTTCTGTGTACATGATCTGAAAGCTCCATTGCAGGGAGGAGCCTGAAATAAAAACAGAGCTCCCCCACATTATTCATCACTATAGATTCGGGCCTCCTTGTTGGAATAAAACTTTGGAGATCTTAAGAGTGGAGGACTATGAATAAAAAGTCCCAGATCAAAGGGTAGAAACATTTATAGCCATGAATACTTTTAAGTAATCCATAAAGCAGCCTTTACATCATACATGTTGCTTAATTTGAACATCCTGTTTCTGATCCTATAAGGGGTCTGTGGGTTAAATGGGATGTGAATATTGGCAGTTGTAGTAAGCAGTGTTCTACTGGAGGGCAACTTGGAATGGTGAAAATAGTCATTCTGGAGCACAAAGCAGAAACTATAAAATAATTTTGAAACTATAAATTCGACATAGCTAGAGCCTAGGCCATTGGCAAATGCCCTTATAATATAAGCTCCTATTTTTTTGTTAATTTTTACTATTTTATGGAATTGTGACTCAATGAAAATAGAACAATATGGTTGAGTAAAAGATATCTTCATTTTAGGAGCTGAAATTTCTCAGTTTTCTCAATGTTTAACTTATTTGTTAATTCATTCATTTATCTAATAAACATATATTGAATGTCTATAAATGTGGTAGACATTTCAAGTGTTGCCTTGTTGTAAATATATGATCCTAGACAAGACATTTGAATTCTGAGACTTAATTTTCTCTTCTCTATAATGGAGAAAATACCTAAAAGATTGTGTGTATGTATATGTGTGTTTGTATCGTAATAAATTTAGTTACTATTTAGAATAATAATTTATAAAATGCTGTATTACAAAGTACACACTAGTAGCATAACTATCTTAAAGGAAATGAAAACACTGTCTCCCAAACTACTTTCCTAAAGAGACATTTATTAGGATAATACTCAATAGTATGTCTTTGTATTGTTTGGGTTGATTTTGTACTTGAAGTCAGTGAAATTTTCCATTGGTGCTAGTGTAGAAGAAAGGTCTTCTTGTGAACTGGATTCCAACGGCTTTGACCATGGGTTCCCATGGGTGTTCCTTTCTTGCCCTTCGTTGATTGGCTTTTCACTAGTTAACAGCGCTCTAATTCACAGTTGGAAACTTTGACTAAAATTACTGAGTCTAGGATTATTGCTATTGCTGAATGGATCCCTTATATTTGCAGATCCACTTATACTTAATTTTGGCTGAAGAGTTTCCTACTTAAATCTGGGAGGTTAGGCGAGGTATTACTATCCCATCTTATAGATGACAGAGCTGAGGCTCAAGAGTGTCATGCACCAGTAAATGTTAATTTCAGGAAAGGAGCTCAACACTAAAAAATTTCACTGTTTATTCCACTACTTAATGATTCTCAATAAGGTGCTGTACCTCATTATGGGAGTGCATTAGAACCTCAGAATGTGGAGGTATATGAACAGTTTGAAATTATGAAAATACTTTATAAAACTGTAATTCATTTGCTTTTAACCGTATTTAATTTATTTGGAAATATCAACAAAGAGAGAATGAAATTTTTAAAGTTTATTAAAGGTGTATAGATTAAGTCATTGGTATACAACCTTAGTAATTTTTGTCATGTAAATCTCATATCTATATTATAATTTACTTGATATTTTTCTTTAAATGTGATTCCCTGCTTTGGGTTAAATATATTTTTAAAAGAAACTTTACATCATTCCTGTAGATGAAAAGCTGGAATAGCTTGCCACAAAAATAAGGTAGCCAATTAATAAAGGAATAACTATTAAAATGAAATATAGATGTATCTAAAGACATCATACAATTGTCACTTGTTCACTTTACCTAGAGTGAACCATACGTGAAGAAATTTTGGGGTTAAAAATATGGGAAATATTGTGTTGTCATAAAATGTCTCTCCTGATAATTTTCAATATTTCCATACCTCATTAAAACTGACTGAAATTTACAGAACCCAGAATTTTTTTGTTCTTTAATTTGTGAAAATTGCTTCTTTATTTCTACACATTGTGGGGTGTGGTGTTTTCTCATAACTGTCCTCTAAAATCCATTCTCTTCCTATTTTCAGTATTGAGTTCTTCCCCATGTCACCAAATTTTAACTGGACACCTAGGCTAGTTAACCATAAACTACATTTCCTAGTCCTCATTGCAGTTAGATGTTGCCATGTAAGTTATGGCCAGTGAGATGTGAGCAGAAGTGATATGTGTAAACTTCACAGTATCAGCTTAAAAGGAAACTATTTGTGTTCTGTTTTTCCTTCCTTTTCCCCAAAAAATGCCCTAATAAATTTAGTATTCTCATTTTTTTAGTGAAGAGATATTTATTAATGAGAAGATATTTGCAAGAGAAATATCTGATAAAGGACTGTTATCCAAAATATATGAAGAACTCAAACTCTACCGTAAAAAAACAAAACAACCCAATTTTAAAAAATGGGCCAAAGACCTGAGCAGACACCTCGTCAAGAAGATATATAGGTGACACTGGTCAGAATGGCCATCACTAAAAGTCTACAAATAACAAATGCTGGAGAGGATGTGGAGAAAAGGGAACACTCCTTCACTGTTTGTGGGAATGTAAGTTGGTACAGCCACTATCGAAAACGGTATGGATGTTCCTCAGAAAACTAAAAATAGAATTACCATATGATTCAGCAATCCCACGCCTGGAATATACCTGAACAAAACTATAATTCAAAAAGGTACATGCACCCCTATGTTCATAGTGGCACTGTTTACAATAGATAAAACATGGAAACAACCTAAATGTTCATCAACAGATGAATGGATAAAGAAGATGTGGTACATATATACAATGGAATACTACTCAGCCATAACAAAGAATGAAATAATGCCATTTGCAGCAACATGGATGCAACTGGAGATTATCATACTAAGTGAAGCAAGTCAGAAAGAGAAAGACAGATATCATATGATATCACTTATATGTGGAACCTAAAATATGGCATAAATGAACCTATCTACAAAACAGAAACATAGACATAGAGAACAGACTTGTGGTTGCCAAGGGGGAAGGGGTGAGGGAGAGGGATGGACTGGGAATTTGGGGTTGGTAGATGCAAATTATTACATTTAGAATGGATAAACAGCAAGGTCCTAATATATAGCATAGGGAACTATATACAATATCCTGTGATAAACCATAATGAAAAAGAATATTTAAAAAGAATGTATATTTGTGTGTAACTGAGTCACTTTGCCCTACAGCGAAGATTGGCACAACATTGTAAATCAACTATACTTCAATAAAAAAATTTAAAAAAAGATATACAGGTGACAAATAAACATATGAAAGATGCTCCACATTATATGTCCTCAGGAAAATGCAAAACAAAACAGTGAGCTATTACTAAACCTCTATCAGAATAGTTGAATTCCAGAATACTGACAACACCAAATACTGATGAAGTAGACCAACAGGAGCTCTCTTTCACTGCTAGTGGTAATGCAAAATGGTACAGCCCCTTTGGAAGAGGGTTTGGCAGTTTCTTACAAAACTAAACCTACTCTTACCATACAGTCCAGCAATCACACTCCTTGGTACTTGGTAACAGAATAAATATGTGTATAAGAGAAAGACAGGAGTCAAGAATGACTTTAAGATGGTTAGTGTGAGCAACTTGATGAATAAAAGATGCTTATGGGGAGTGGATTGCGCCTGGAGATATAAATTTGGGAGTCATCAGTATACAGGTGACCTTTAAAACCATGGGGTTCAATGATATCAACTAGGGGATAACTGATTATTGTAAGCAGTCAATAAATGATAGCTGTTATGGACAAATACAAATTTACTTCTTGAGGAAAATGTTGACCCTGTTTGATGATTCCCCAGAGGGTGACACGTCCCACTGTCCTTGTGAAACATGTTTAACATCCAAGTCGTACAGCTTTTCTCAAAGTAACAAGTCAAAAATTTAGTCTGATCTTAAGGTTCTATCAGAATTATGATTGAGAGCATTGGAATTAGAAAAAGATAAACATAGAGATAGGCTCCCTGTCTATGGCTATGGGAAATTTAAACAGTAAAATTGTATCAAGCTAGATAAACATTAATTCTTTTTATAGTTCATTTATTTAACAAATATTGAAAATCTTTACCCTGACATAGGCACTTGGAATATAAAAATGAATAAAGCACAGTCCTTGCTTTCAACAAGCAATGACTCTAGCAGCAGGAAAATTATGATACAACGATAAAGGCATATACTTGTGATGGAGGTAAACAGTGGTTCTATGTAGTATGTTGAAACATGCCTAACTCAGCCTGAGGGACAAAAAGTTAATTAAGGCAAGCTTTGAGAAGGAGACAACACCCACAACAAATATAAACAGGCGAGTGGAAATTAACTATGTGCAGGAGGTGGGTATAACATTGAAGTCCAAGAGGATATACAGGCCAAGACTGCATATCGTAGCCTTCTAAAGAGATGCCTTATCTAAATAAGCCCTCAATGTTAGACTCTGATTTTTAAACTTATGGTTTTTACAGGAAAGTATTTATATAAAGAATGCTTCTGCATCTGTTTCAAGGTTGCCTTTTTATATGTTTTCTTATCTTTTGAGTAAATATATGATAAATTCCTTCCCAGGAAAATTTTTTGTTTCTCTTGATGAACTAGCATCTTCTGTTATTTAGACTTTGAGTACCTTTTGCCTTGGGTGTCAAGAAGCCCAGAACCATGTTTAATGCTCAGTCATGATAACTATAACCCATATTTCTGTTCAGTTTATTTTCCCTCAGAACCTATGCTGTTTTCTGTTTCTACTGTTAAATAATCTGATTATATGCTTGTCTTTCACCGTAAGCTAACACAAAATCTTTTTGAAGTAGGTTGAGGATAAACTATATATATAAATATACACAGAAATACGACATAGCCTAGCTGGAAAGCAGGCATCGTATGATGATTTTGGAGCTGCCAAATTCATATACGTATTAGATGGTAATGCACTCTAAGGTTCACATTATACAGCTGTTGAGCCATGCAAAAGCCCATTTGGCATTGTTCCTTCTAGTTTATGTAACATTTTTGTTATTTAGCTAATTTTAATCTCCTTTTCCTCTTTCACTGAATCACCAAATGTCTATCCTGCTCAAAGTACTTGGTATGTTTTTCCCTTTGACTGTCACCTGCTCTGTTTCTAAGGAGTTTCTCTGGTAACAGTCTCTTCCCACTCTCTCCCTATACTATTCCATCTCTATGGTTACTCTGAGAGCCATCCTATCAGTACAGCCTGACTCCCTGGCTACAAAACATGGGTGCATGGGTAGCTACCTTTCCCAAGATTGGAACATAAAAATCTTTATGACGTTGGAAATAAGAGGTTCTAGTTTAGTCTGCTGTTTACAGTAGAATAAATGAAAATTCAGGAATTGTTGGCTATGTCTGGTGTGTAGCAGAAAAAGTTGGTTAGTGAGAAGAATGAAATAGGTGTAGAGGAGGGGATAGAGTTGAAAATAGTAGTTCTAGTGTATGAGATTGCCAGTTAGGCTTGTTGACCTCAAAAGTGGGGGTGGTACCACGAGGAAACATATAGCTCACACAGGAATATGAGACTAGAAACTGCATTTTACATGCCAGGTTGCCACAAGCCATTTTCTCATCCCCTGCACTTTCCTCAGAGGTAGGACTCCTGCAGTCAGAATCTGGACTGTCCGCCTAAGAAAGAGGGATTTTGATTTACGCCATGGAAATACACTCAAATTACAATATTTTGCTAAGTGAATAGTCACTTTCTGATGTATAAACATTACCAAACTTTTGCAGAGCACTAAGGCATAAGAGTGAAGCAATAAACTTAACAGAATCCCTAGCTCCTCATGAAACAGATTTAGCATAGAAAATGGAAGGAAATATAAAGATAGGTATAAATAATACTTGTATAAATATTTGAGAGAGTAACCCATTCTTAAAAGTGAACAAAAATGGATCCCTGCAAAACGAATAGTCAGTCTTTATAATTAAAAACATAAATGATGAAACAAAAACTTAATAGGTTAGTTGAGTAGCATGCAAGACAAAAGAGAAGATAAAACTGATGATTTCAAGATTTTTGTGTTAGGTAAACAAATCCATCAAATTCAGTTATATTCTCCTTATGAGACACATATGCAAAAGAAAAATAAAACAATAAAAAGTAAAAAAGTGATTGATACTTTGTGAAAATGTTAACAAAAAGAATGGAGACATATGTGACAAAAGAGAATTCAAGGTGAAAAATATCAATAGAAAAAAATAATAATTTTTATAGATAAAAATTATAATGCATTATAAGTACTTATGCTAATTTATAAGAAATACATATATAAAAAGCTATTAGAAACGTAAGCAATAGAAAAGAATTCATACCACCCCTGTCTCAGAAACCAATGAATTACATATTTTTAAAAATGTAAAGATATAGAGAAGATGGATGAATCATGCTAGAAAGTTGATTTAATTTTATTCTACTCAATAAGGAGAGAATATACTTGGTTTTTAAATACCAATGGAATAGTTTTAAAGTTATCCATTCTAAGGCTACAAAGAATATTAAAGGATATTTTAAAAGCACAAAGTTGCATTAGCAACAAAAGATAGCAAACAAATAAGTCAATAAATAAAATTCAATTACATAGAGATTAACAACAAAAACATACTGATCTCTTCTGAACTTTTGAGTCTAAGAGGAAGTTAAAACTGAAACCACAGACTATTAAGAAATGAATAACAATGCAAACTAACAGGATGCAATCAAAGTGATTTTCAGGAAAATTAGTATTAATGAAGACAAATTAAATGAGGTAAACTTTAATCTTAGAAGCAAATAAAATAATAAGTAAAAGCAAATGAAATATATGGGAAGAATTATTAAATATAACAGCATAAATTAATAATTTGAAAACACAATTACTCTTTGAAAAATAAAGTAAAACAATAAAAATTTGGCCTGTGTGGGAGAAACAGAGAGAAAGAAAGAATGAGACAGAGACAAAGGACGGATGTACTGAAGACAGAAGAAGAAGCATAAGTACATTTATGGTGAAGATTTTTTAAAAGAAGAAGACTCTGGTGCTTCAGATCACAGTTGAAACTGGTAGCCTTCTAGGTAGCCCAGTAAATGGGTCTAAACTTAATAGTAAGTGGTCCATCTTTCTTGATGGTACAAATTGTAACATGCAACAATTTGAGCTATATTTTAATATTTTTTCTTTGTATTTAATTTTTTGATAGTTTGATTAATATGTCTTTTGGCATGTTTCTCCTTGGATTTATCCTGTATGGGACTCTCTGCACTTCCTGGACTTGACTGACTATTTCCTTTCCCATATTAGGGAAGTTTTCAACTCTAATCTCTTCAAATATTTTCTCAGTCCCTTTCTTTTTCTCTTCTTCTGGGACCCCTATATTTGAATGTTGGTGTGTTTAATGTTGTTCCAGAGGTCTCTGAGATTGTCCTCAATTCTTTTCGTTCTTTTTTCTTTATTCTGCTCTATGGTAGTTATTTCTACTATTTTATCTTCCAGGTCACTTATCCGTTCTTCTCCCTCAGTTATTCTGCTGTTGATTCCTTACAGAGAATTTTTAATTCCATTTATTGTGTTGTTCATCATTGTTTGTTTGCTCTTTAGTTCTTCTAGGTCCTTGTTAAATTTCTTGTATTTTCTCCATTCTATTTCCAAGATTTTGAATCATCTTTACTCTCATTACTCTGAATTCTTTTTCAGGTAGACTGCCTATTTCCTCTTCATTTGTTTGGTCTGATGGGTTTTTGCCTTTCTCCTTCATCTGCTGCATATTTCTCTGTCTTCTCATTTTGCTTAACTTACTGTGTTTGGGGTCTCCTTTTCACAGACTGCAGGTTCATAGTTCCCGTTGTTTTTGGTGTCTGCCCCCAGTGGCTAAGGTTGGTTCAGTGGGTTGTGTAGGCTTCCTGGTGGAGGGGACTGGTGCCTGTGTTCTGGTGGATGAGGCTGGATCTTTTCTTTCTTGTGGGCAGGCCCACGTCTGGTGGTGTGTTTTGGGGTGTCTGTGAACTTATGATTTTAGGCAGCCTCTCTGCTAATGGGTGGGGTTGTGTTCCTGTCTTGCTAGTTGTTTGGCATGGGGTGTCCAGCACTGTAGCTTGCTGGTCGTTGAGTGGAGCTGGGCCTTAGTGTTGAGATGGAGATCTCTGGGAGAGCTATCGCCATTTGATATTACATGGGGCTGGGAGGTCTCTGGTGGTCCAATGTCCTAAGCTCGGCTCTCCCATCTCAGAGGCACAGGCCTGACACCCGGCCAGAGCACCAAGACCCTGTCAGCCACACCGCCAAATGGATCACCAACTACAAGGAATGCAACATCACTGATATCAGCATCCTTTAAAATATTATCTGCTTCCTGTTCCAATTCTTCTCTATCAGCGAGAATCAATTTTCTTCCATAAAACTCTTCCAGAACTTCCTTCCCTACAGTCAGGACTGAGGTATAGGCTTCCAGATACCCTCGGCTGTAGCATCCTAGGACTTCAAGGCCCTTGACTGTGATGTCCTTGGCATCTCCCAGGCCCAAACCGATCATG